>NC_142566.1:11865000-12490000 GCF_041283825.1 Pyrus communis
CAACACTTAAAGTTTTCATGATGCTTAATGATTTTTTATTGTATCTTTATTGTGCTTTTCACGTAAAGGACTTTTGGAGAATGTTGTGAATTGCGTTGCGCTAACCCATCCAATTCATTAACTTAAGGAAAACTTGACGGTTAATTTAAGCGGACCTAATTGACCCGGGGCGTTGAGAATTAATGATTTGTTGAAATGCAATTGGAAATCGTTTTATTATGCAAGTATAACATATGTGGAGATGAACCCCGTAGCTAACTTTCCATCCATTCAATTCCATCCATTTGTTCTTTCTTTTCTTGTTTCTGTTTTCATGTTTAATTTAACTTGTTATTCAATTATGTTAAACATGTGAAACTAATTTCTTTTTAGTTAGAAGCGAATTTGAAGCCATGGACATATGTTGGTTATGATTTGATTTACTCCAGTTATGAATTCATGAACTTTAGATGTGGGTTACTTTCCTGTTTTGATTAAGAACTTGTTTATGTATGTGGGTTGAGGGTCGACACTTAATTTGCATGCCTAAAACTTGATGCTAGGATATAAGGGAATTTCACCTAATCGTTATGAACTTATATTCATGAGTAGTAAAAATCGCTAGTCACGATTGTGTTTAGTAAACCCTAGGCTGGATTAACATGCGTATCCCATAGTTATGAATGCCTAGTCGATGTTTATGATTTCCGTTGAACTTAATGATCTTTGTTGAATGTCTCTATCATGCGTATTCCATGTGAGAGACTTTGATTAGGAATAATTTGGTTGTAATGCGTATCCCATTCAATCCAATGAATCTAGGGAAATCTGAAGGTTAATTTAAGCGGACCTAATTAACTTGGAGCATTGTCATTCATCGTTTGTTGAAGTCATAACTGGGAGCCAAATTATATGCTTATGTTCATGTGTGGATAAGGAACCCTCTAACTAGTTTATCATCATTCTATTTTATCAATTTCGTTTTTATAATCTGTTTTAATTAGAATCTGTGCATTTAGTTTAAATTCATCCAAAACCAATGCCCCATTTATTTTAAAGTGTTAGATTAGTTAGAAATACATTTAGCTTGTGCTTATAAGTATTTTGATTCATTTTGTTTCCCAAATTCGTCCAAAGTACTCAAGGTGCTCAAAACTGCCCAGAAAGTGTTTTTTTTTAGTTTCGAGTGCTTTGGGTACTGTTTGAGTCTTTTGGTTTGTTTTAGTGTTTTAAAGTTTAATTTTGCATTCTTTGAGTCTAGTTTAGTGTTTTAAACTTTATTTTACGTTTTTGAGTCAGTTTCCAAGAGATTTGCAATCCCTCCTAATCCCCGGTCCAGAACGATCCCTACTTATACTTATACTACAAATCGACAAAAAGAGGGTTTAATTTGTGTGCGCATAAATAACGCATCAAATTTTGGCGCCGTTGCCGGGGATTAGCAAAATTGCTAATCCCTTGTGTTTTTGCCGTATGTTTTTAGTGTAATTTACCTAGTTTTCTTATTTTGTTTTGTTTTCTTGGTTTAGGTACTAGTGCATGACGCGGAGTTCTCAAACTGTGCATGCACATATCTTGGACTTTAACGACGATTTTGAACGTGATTTGAGAAGAAAGAGGAGGCATCCCGAACCTAGTGAACCTAGTGAACCTAGTTCAAGTTCAGAGGCCGAATCTGAGTTTGAAAGTGTGGAAGAAGAAGTTATGGCAGCGGACAATCGGACCATTAAAGAGCTTTCGGCCTCGGGGTTGGCCAATGCCGCACCATTATGCATTCAATACCCCGCGGCTGCCCAAGGCAAGACCGATGAATTCGAGTTGAAGTCAAGCTTGTTGCACCACATTCCAAAATACCATGGGCTTTCCATGGAAGATCCCAACAAGCATCTCAAGGAGTTCGAGGTTGTTTGTTCGAGCATGACACCCATAAATGTCGATGGGAACATTCTAATGATGAAAGCTTTTCCATTATCTCTTGTGGAAAAGGCTAAGGATTGGCTTTATGAATTGGCACCCGGGACTGTTACTTCTTGGGAGAGCATGAAGAGAGCGTTCTTGGAGAAGTTCTTCCCTACTTTAAGAGTCATTCTCTTGAGGAAGAAAATTAGCGGAATCCAACAAAGTCAAGGAGAATCTTTTCCGGCATACTACGAGCGTTTTAAAGCCCTTGTTGCATCATGTCCTCAACATCAAATGAAGGAGGAGCTTCTCCTTCAATATTTCTATGAGGGCCTTCTTCCCATTGAAAGGCAAATGCTCGATGCTTCGGCGGGAGGTGCATTGGTAGACAAAACTCCTATGGCAGCCAAGACCCTAATCGCAAACCATGCTCTAAATGCACAACAATATGAAGGACTTGGGCAAAGGGACCCTCCACGGCAACACTTGAATGAGGTAAGTTCTCAATCCGATATTCAATCTCAGATAGCTAATCTTACTTCTATTGTGTCTCAGATGGCCGAAGGAATGAAGATACAAGAACCGATTGTATGTGGTGTATGTTCTATCCAAGGACATCCTTCGGAAAGATGCCCTCAATTGATTGAGAATGGGGGATGGGAGAGTGCAAATGCCATTGGATTTCCAAACCACAATCAACCAAGGAATGATCCATATTCCAACACATACAATCCGGGTTGGAGAGACCATCCAAACTTCAAGTGGAGGGAGCCTCAACAACCTCAACAACAAGGAGGCTTTAGACAACAACCCCCGGGGTTCTACACCAAGCCATTCGGCCCCAATCCAAACCAAGCACAACCTGCCCAAAACAATCAAGGTATGTCGTCGGACAATGAAACACTTCTTAAATTACTTACCAATTTGTCTCAGGGGCAAAAGAATCAAACCAAAGCCATGCAAAACCAAGACAAAAGGGTGGATCACTTGGAGAAACAAATTGGGCAGATTGCGGAGTTTGTAGGACAATTCCGTGACAAAGGCAAGCTCCCTAGCTCAACCATTGTCAATCCAAAGGGAGGATTCGAATCTGCCAAGGCAATCATGTTGAGAAGTGGTAAGGAGGTCGGAACCACCCCAAGCACGTCCAAAACAAGTCAAGAAGAGGACGTGTTGCTGCAAGAAGAGGAGGAACAAGGAATAAAGGCCACGGCAAGGGTGAAAAAATCTTTGCCGCAGCCCCCTATTGTGCCAAAACCGTCCAACATGCCTAAGGTAAGTCCAAATTCGACTTTGTCAAGTTCTATTCCACTAAACGTGCCCTTTCCTAGCAGGTTTAGGCAATCAAAGAAGGAGGAGAGTGAAAAGGACATTTTGGAAACCTTTAGGAAAGTTCAAGTCAACATTCCGCTCCTTGATGCAATCAAGCAAGTCCCTAAGTATGCCAAGTTCTTAAAAGAGCTTTGCACAACGAGGAAGAGGATTTCAAACAAGGAGGTGGTCCAGGTAAGTGAAAATGTCTCTGCTGTGTTACAAAGGAAATTACCCCCTAAATGCAAAGATCCGGGTAGTTTTACAATTCCGTGCGTTATTGGTAATACTAAGTTTGAACAATGCATGTTAGACTTAGGGGCTTCAATTAATGTTATGCCATACTCTATTTATGCATCTATGAACTTAGGTGAGCTTAAAAATGATGGTGTGATAATTCAATTAGCCGATCGTTCTAATGCATATCCAAAGGGTGTTTTGGAAGATGTTTTGGTACAGGTTGATAACTTGATTTTTCCAGCGGATTTCTACGTGCTTGACATGGAGGATTCACCCCATTCCACCCCATTACCGATTCTATTAGGGAGGCCCTTCATGAAAACAGCCCGCACCAAGATAGATGTGTTTAAAGGAACTTTAACGATGGAATTTGATGGGGAAGTCATTGATTTCAATCTTTCTGAAAGTATTAAATTTCCTAAGGACGATCATTCTTGCTTTTCTATTGATATAATTGATGATTTGGCGCAGGAATTTCTCGATTCTTTGGAGAGGGATACACTTGAAACAACAATTGCACAAGGAATTGGGCAAAAATCTGGTTTTGCCGTGCCAAGAAGTGAAGATGAGGCCGAGATGGTTGCTGCACTTGAGTCATTGCCACAACACTTTGGTAAGCCTCCAAACCCGAGTCCAATTCCTGTTTCGACTAACAAGTTGTTACCTTCAGTGATTCAAGCACCCATTCTTGAGCTTAAACCATTGCCGGATCATTTGAAGTATGTCTATTTGGGAGACAATGAGACGTTGCCCGTCATAGTTTCCTTATCCCTCACAGCAATGGAGGAGGAGAAATTGATTCGGGTGTTGAAAGAGCACAAGACGGCCATAGGATGGACCTTGGCCGACATAAAGGGTATTAGTCCTACAACTTGCATGCATCGCATACTTTTAGAGGAGGGGGCTAAACCAACTAGAGAGGCTCAACGCCGGCTCAACCCTCCAATGATGGAAGTTGTGAAAAAGGAGATTATCAAGCTTCTAGATTGTGGGGTGATCTATCCTATCTCGGATAGCCGTTGGGTTTCACCGGTTCAAGTTGTGCCAAAGAAATCCGGAGTGACTGTGGTGAAGAATGAAGAAGATGAACTTGTGCCTACACGCATTCAAACCGGTTGGAGGGTGTGCATTGACTATAGGAAGCTAAATGCCGCAACAAGGAAAGATCACTTCCCTTTGCCATTCATTGATCAAATGCTTGAAAGGTTAGCCGATCATTCTTTTTATTGCTTTCTTGATGGTTATTCGGGTTATAATCAAATTGTCATAACGCCGGATGATCAAGAAAAGACCACCTTTACTTGTCCATTTGGTACTTTTGCATATCGTCGTATGCCATTTGGTTTATGCAATGCACCGGCCACTTTCCAACGATGCATGGTAAGTATCTTCTCTGATTATGTTGAAAAGATAATTGAAGTATTTATGGACGATTTTAGTGTGTTTGGAGACTCATTTGATGTTTGTTTGCATAATCTCACTTTAATCTTGAAAAGATGCATGGAAACTAACCTTGTTTTGAATTGGGAAAAATGTCATTTTATGGTTAAACAAGGTATAGTTTTGGGTCATATCATCTCTGAAAAAGGAATTGAAGTTGATAAGTCTAAAATAGATCTTGTACGTCACTTACCCTCTCCTACTTCGGTTAGAGAGGTCCGTTCTTTTCTTGGCCATGCAGGATTCTATAGGCGATTTATCAAGGATTTTTCTAAGATTGCACAACCACTATGCCGTCTCCTACAAAAAGAAGTAGCGTTTGAATTCACTAAGGAATGCACGGCATCATTCAACCAACTCAAGGAGTTGTTGACCACGGCACCCATTATTGTTCCCCCGGATTGGAGCCTCTCGTTCGAGCTTATGTGTGATGCGTCCGATTATGCTTTAGGGGCTGTTTTGGGACAAAGAAAGGACAAGAGGCCGCATGTCATCTACTATGCCTCACGGACGTTGAATGATGCTCAACTTAATTATTCCACAACCGAAAAAGAACTCTTGGCTATTGTATTTGCATTAGATAAGTTTAGATCATATCTTCTTGGTACTAAAGTAATTGTTTTCACTGACCATGTAGCCTTGAAGTATCTTCTCACCAAAAAGGAGGCTAAGCCAAGACTCATTCGTTGGATGCTCCTACTTCAAGAGTTCGATCTTGAAATCCGAGACA
Organism: Pyrus communis; assembly: GCF_041283825.1. Taxonomy (NCBI): domain Eukaryota; kingdom Viridiplantae; phylum Streptophyta; class Magnoliopsida; order Rosales; family Rosaceae; genus Pyrus; species Pyrus communis. Next base: position 11,870,600 of record NC_142566.1, read on the forward strand.
AGAAAGGGTGTGAAAACGTGGTGGCTGACCACCTAAGTAGAATGGTGCGTGAGGAAGAGTCCACCCCCATTTTAGAAACGTTTCCGGATGAGCAACTTCTGTCCATTAAGGTAAGAACCCCTTAGTATGCCGATTTGGTCAATTTCTTGGTGTCTAAGCAAGTTCCTAGTACCCTAAACAAGTTCCAACGTGATAAACTTGTTCATGATGCACGTTTTTATGTTTGGGATGATCCATATTTATGGAAATTCTGCCCAGATCAGATTGTGCGTAGATGTGTGCCCGAATCTGAATTTAATTCCATTCTTACATTCTGCCATACTTATGCATGTGGGGGACATTTTGGCACCCAAAGGACAGCCCTAAAGGTGTTACAATCTGGATTTTATTGGCCTAATCTCTTTAAAGATGCTAAAATGTTTTGTGTAACATGCGATAAGTGTCAAAGAACAGGTAACATAGGGCCTAAGGACCAAATGCCGCAACAATCTCTCTCCTTTGTGGAAATTTTTGATGTTTGGGGTATTGATTTCATGGGCCCCTTCCCTCCATCTTTTGGTTTCACTTATATCTTGCTAGCTGTCGATTATGTTTCCAAATGGGTGGAAGCCAAAGCCACCCGTACTAACGATTCTAAGGTTGTTGCAGATTTTGTGAAATCTAATATTTTTGCTAGGTTTGGGATGCCACGAGTTTTAATTAGTGATGGGGGTTCTCACTTTCGTAACCGCACCATTGAAGCTTTGCTCAAGAAGTACAACGTTACTCATAAGGTTTCCACACCTTATCACCCTCAAACTAATGGGCAAGCGGAGGTTTCAAATAGGGAGATCAAACAAGTCCTAGAGAAAACCGTGGGACCCTCAAGAAGAGATTGGAGTTTGCGCCTGGACGATGCATTGTGGGCCTATCGTACGGCTTACAAAACTCCCCTTGGCATGTCACCTTTTCGGCTTATATATGGTAAGCCATGTCATTTGCCCGTTGAGTTAGAGCACAAGGCACATTGGGCTGTGAAAACCTTCAATTTGGACATAGACGCTGCTGGAGTTCATAGGAAGCTCCAATTAGATGAACTTGAGGAGATTAGGAACGAGGCTTACGAGAATGCTCGCATCTACAAGGACAAGACGAAGGCTTATCATGATAAGATGCTTCGTACCAAAACGTTCTCCAAGGGGCAGAAAGTGTTGCTTTTTGATTCAAGACTTCGGTTATTCCCTGGTAAGTTACGTTCTAAATGGATTGGACCTCTTGTTGTTACTAATGTTTTTCCTCATGGTGCAGTCCAAGTCCAAAGCTTAAAAAGTGGCCACGAGTTCAAGGTGAACGGACATAGATTGAAGCCATACTATGAGAACTTTGTGGAGCATGTTGTGGAAGAGCTTCCCTTGGGTGCCGTGGGCTCCAATCTGGAGTGATTGGGTTCTTCGTCCGGCTGTACGACGTTAAAGCAAGCGCTACTTGGGAGGCAACCCATGCATTCAACAAAGGAAGACCTAGAAAGCACTCCAATTCCAGATTTCCGTTCCTAAACTCTTCTCTTTGTTGCTATTTCGTTTTTGCCATGTTAGGTTGTTTAGTTGTTGTTTTGTTTGTTTGTTTGTTAATTGTGTGAGTCTATGCTTGAAACATTGAGGACAATGTTTGATTTAAGTGTGGGGGGGTAACTAAAGTGTTGTGATGCAAATTTGTAGGGTTTTATCCACCATAACTTCTAATGTTGTTTCTTGCTGTTTTTAAGTGTTTTTAAACTGTTTTAGTGTGTTTTGACTTAAAAATTCGAAAATCCCATAAAAATTTGAAAAATTGTTTCAAAAAACCCAAAAAGAGTTGTTTTTGTGTCTTAGGGTACCTTCCAACACAATGATGAGGATTTGGTTTTAATTGCATGACTATTAAAGAATGTTGTAAACATGGCTGGAAGTTGATTTGTGCTTTGGTTTATGCTTGGTTATGGTTATAGCTTATGAATTCACATGTAATCACAAAAAGAGAAAATCAGTTTTTGTAACATGCTTGAAGGAAGAAACTCAAACTAAAGCTACATCCTTGTGAGACTTGAGCCTATAACGTTTTTTGGAGAGTATAAATCTGTGATTTCTTGTTTTGTAAAGTCGTTGCATGATCTCATCATTCTTTGCTTGGTTGCTACTTGGAATGCATTTCATTATAGTTCCAAATACTAGAACTCATGCCCATTTCATTCAAAGCATGATATTGATTGCATAACATCCAATAAGATGAAGTTGTTAGTAAAGCCAAAGCCAAAAAGCCTATCCCTTTTCACATGTATTGTAGGATTACCCCTTTTTGAGCCTTTTCAAGCTTATTTTCTTTGTTAGCCACATTATCCTTACCTAGCCTAGATTAGGACTTCCCATACCCTTGTTCTTAAAGGATAGTGAAGCATGATTTAGAATGAACTCCTTTTGATCAATATATTGCAGAAAATGAGTGTGGGGGAAGATAATAGGGCACGGCCAAAGAATGAAAAAAAAAAATAATAATAATAATAATAATAATAATAATAAAAAGAAAATAGAAAAGTGTTGAAAAGAAAGAAAAATAGTTGAAAAATATGTGAGAATGCTCTCACAAGTGTTGGTTATTGAAGGAAGGGTCCAAAAGAGTGAATTTGACCCTAATTGTGCATGAATCTTCCCTTATGTTTAAAAGTTGATTTCTGCCATTAAAAGTGAGTTTAAGTGTCAATTTCATTACTTTGCTTCCTATTGCTTTAAGAACCTTTGTTTGTCCTTTGCTTTTCCTTGTTAGCCATTACCCTTAGCCCCGTTACAACCCTCAACTTCTATCTTGATGTTATGTATTCAATATGTGGAGTTTGAATTTGGTATGAGCATATGGAATCATTGGTTCTCCTTCTAAGTAGTAGCATTCCATTCATGAGATCATATTCATGTCATTATCGTAAACCCAGAAAATGCTTTCTTTGATATAACATATGTGAGTGTTAGAATTCATATTTACATCAATCTTCTCACATATACCTAGTGTAGGGTGTGAAGTTAGAAAATCTGTGTGAAAATAGAGTGCATTCTAGTGAGGAATTGAGGAAATTCTCTAAGGCATGTTACTACATTCCAAATGTGTTTTAGTTGATTAAATGCGAACTAGTGAATGGTAACTATGATTAAGTGTTTGTTGAAGTGTAAAGAAAGCTAAATGTTGTGGGAATGATGTTCTATATTATGTCATGTTCGTTTGAAATCCCTGAGATACATGTTGGAAGATTTAGATTGTGTTTTGTTTTGCTTTTGGTTTCTTTCGTTTTGTTTTGCTCGAGGACTAGCAAAAGCTAAGTGTGGGGGAATTTGATAGGAGCAATATTTAGGCGACTTACTTAGCTTGTTTTCGTGCATTTATATTGTTAATTCATAGTTGTTTTAGTCATTTAAGCCATTTTCGTGTGTTTTTAGGTTCATATGGCTAAGGAAGCAAAAAGATGCATTTTGGAGCATTTTGGAGCAAATTAGAGATGGGAATGGATATCATATGCTTAAAGCCAAGTAGATGGACGAAATTGAAGACCAAACCATTCACTTATCACCCAAGTGTGTAATAGGATCAATTGGAAGGCAAGAAGGTATAAACCTGATTTGCAAGTTGTGAAAACAAGGAAAAAAAACACTCAAAACACATGCCATATGTGGAAATACCATTTACATCAGATTTGAGCCATTTAACTTACCTTAAACACTTACCTTGTTTGTCATCCTCTCAGCCATATTTTAAAGTAATGAAAACCTGATTTGGAGGTGGAAAATAAGGAAACAAAGTTCAAAACAAATGCCATTCTTAGTAAATCAGATTCTAGCCTTTTATACACACTTCATTCCAGCCACTCCACATGCATTTCCAACCCACATGCCCCTTTAATCATTCAACCATGCAGCCACACATTCACCCACATGCATTTCCACCCACATGCTCTCCCATTTCAGATTGCATCACACTTCATTCCACCCAAGCCACATGCACTCCCATCCATTTCATCATTGCAGCCACATATCCATCCCACTTCATCATTTCAGTCACCAAAACACTCCACATGCATTTCCAGCTTTCCACCAAGTTCCTAGCTGTCATATTCCCTCTTTTTCACCTATAAATAAGCATCCATTGCAGCCACAAAACATTCACTCTTCCATATTCAGAAAACCATCTCATATTCACATTCATTCACGCCAGAAATTCATTCCCTCTCTCTAACACAGCCATACTCCACCATTCTTCATATTTTCTGCCCAAAAACACTCCTTGCCTTCCCCTACATCCATCCCTACCCTAAACACATCATTCTACATCATCCATAACCCCCAAAACTCACCAAAACCCCTTGTGCCGCAGCAACTAGAGGAGAAGAGGCCTAAACGTTCATACAATTCAAGATTGAGTTGTTGGAATTTTTAGGTGTACTTCGATTCTTGTTTTTAATGTTTACTTTGTTATTACTCTCTAAGTTTGTTGTAATCATGAGTGGCTAAACCCCTAATTAGTTAGGGGAAAGTTTGAAGCCATGAACATGTTTGAAATATGAATTGATTTCTTCCAATTGTGATTTATTAAGTTGTGATTGCAATTCAATTATCATGTTTATTAAAAACTTGTTTTTGTATGTTGATTAGGGATGCATACTTAGTCTTCATGCATAAACTCGATGCTAGTTTATAAACGAGTTTCACCTAATCGTCACAAGTTTATAAACATGAGTAGTGAAGGTTGCTAGTCACAACCGCGTTAATTGAATTCTTGGCAAAAGTATCATGCATTCATAGTTACAATTGCCTCGTCAACACTTATAATTTTCATAGAGCATAATGATCTCTCATTGTATCTCTTCTATGCATTCATGTTGAGAACCATTGGAGAATGATTTGAATTGTCGCATGCATCATCCAATTCAATAACATAAGGAAAATTTGAGAGTTAATTAGTGCATCACGGTTAACTTGGGGTGTTGAGCATCATAGTTAATGAAAAACAATTGGAGAATCGATTCATATATAAATGTGTCATGTGTGGAGAATGGACCTCTAACTAATCCATCCATCATATTGTTTCCAAAATTCGTTTTACAATCTGCCTAGTTTTACAACTTGTTTTGTTATTTCAATTTTCGTCAAATCAAAACCCCCCTTTACTTTCTTGTTCTTTAGTGTTTAGAATCTGTTTAGTTTATGTTTTAAAGTGTTTTGAATCAAGCCATAACCTTAAATTCGTCCAAAATTGTGTTTAAGGTCAGAAACTGCCTATTTAGTGTTTTTAGGCAGTTTTGAGTCTTTTGAACCTATTTTGAGTCCTTTGAGTCTTTGTGAACGTTTTTAACTTTGTTTTTATGTTTTTGAGTCACTTTAGAGGTTTTAGCAAGCCCTCCTAATCCCCGGTCTAGAACGATCCCTACTTGCATCTTTACTACAATTTGACAACAAGAGGGTTAATTTGTGTGCTTAACTATTTTCGCATCAATATATCAAGATGAAGTTGTGTAGTTGCCACCATAGCCAAATAGCCTTACTTCCCATATTTCGTATATATTAGTTTTAACCCTGTTGAGCCTCGTTTAGCCTATTTTCTTTGCTAACCACATCACCCCTTACCTAGCCTAGTATAGGACAGTCCACACCCTTGTTCTTAAAAGATAGTGAGCATGACTTAAATGAATTCCTTTTGAGTACATTATGAAAGAAAATGAGTGTGGGGGAGAGAATGTTTTGTTGTTAAGTGTTTATGTATGTTTTGAGAGTCAAAAGAAAAGGAAAAAAAAAATTTGTGAAAAACATATGAAAAAGAAAAACAGAAAAGAAAAGAAAGAAAGGAAAAAGAGCTTGTTCCCCCTTGTTGTTCAAAAGATTGAGTTTTCATTCAAAAGTGAATTCTACGTTAATTCAAATGCTTTGCTCACTATTGCTTTAAGAATGTTTGTTTATCCTTCACCTTTCATTGTTAGCCAATACCCTAGCCCTGTTACACCCCTTTGACTTCTATCTTGATCGTTATGTGTTCAATAATGTGGAGTTTGGAATTGATATGAGCTTATGGAATCACTGGTTCTCGTTCTAAGTAGTGGCATTCCATTCATGAGATCATATCTAAACATGCTTATTAACTCCAGAAATTGCTTCCTTTGAAATACATATATGTGAGTGTTCGTTTTTATGTTTACATCAATCTTCTCACATATAACTAGTTTAAGGTGTGTAGTCAGAAAATCTGAGTGAAAATTGAGTGCATATATTGTAAGGAATTGAGCAAATTCTCTAAGGTATGTTACTACATTCAAAATATAGTTTTAAATGCTTAATTGTGAATTAGTATGTGGTGACTATGATTAAGTATGTACTTAAGTGTAAAGATAACCAAAATCTGTGGGAATAATGATTTTTAACATGTCATGTGCATTGGAAATCCTTGAGACGATTGTTGGAAGGTGTAGGTTGTGTTTTGTTCGTTTTGTTTTGTTTTTGGTTTCTTTTGTTTTGTTTTGCTCGAGGACTAGCAAAAGCTAAGTGTGGGGGAATTTGATAGGAGCATATTTAGGCGACTTACTTAGCTTGTTTTCGTGCATTTATATTGTTAATTCATAGTTGTTTTTGGCGTTTAAGCCATTTTCGTGTGTTTTTAGGTTCATGTGGCTAAGGAAGCAAAAAGATGCATTTTGGAGCATTTTGGAGCAAAATTGGACTTGGAAGGGATAACTTATACTTGGAGCAAAAGGAATGGACGAAATTGAAGAGTTGATGTCACAAGGATTCCTACTTGAAGTAGCCACACACCTTCCACATTTCAGCCACATGCACTTGTTCCTCCATCATTGCACCAACAACAACCAAACATGCACTCCCTTTAATCACATGCATAAATCAGCCACATGCATCTCCCATCACCATATCAGATTTCCATCATATTCACATGCATTCCATCCTTTAAAACATTGCACATGCACTCCCTTTAATTAATTAACCCACATGCACTCCCATCCATTTCATCATTGCAGCCAACACATGCTTTCACATGCATTTTCAGATTGTCCCCTTGCACATGCAGCCACATATTCATTGCACATGCAATTCCAACCCACATGCATCCTTTAATCATTCAAACATGCAGCCACATTCCCTCCTAGCTGTCATGTTCCCCCCATTTCACCTATAAATAAGCATCCATTGCATTCATTCTCATTCAATTCGTCCATATTCAGAAAATCATCCAAAACACCACCAGAAATCATCCGTGAGTTTCCCTACTAATCCAAGCACCACTCCAACCACTCCCCATCCCTCCAAAACACTTCACACTATCCCAAAACTCACCTTAGACCTTGTGATACAACAACGAGGAAGAGAAGAGTGCCTAAACGTTCATACAATTCAAGTTTGAGTTGTTGGAATGTTTAGGTGTTTCTTTGATTTCAATGTTTAAATTCAATTATCTTTGTTTTGTACGTATGAGGAATGGAAGAGAAGAGTGCCTAAACGTTCATACAATTCAAGTTTGAGTTGTTGGAATGTTTAGGTGTTTCTTTGATTTCAAAGTTATGAGGAACTAAAACCCCCTTGGCTAGGGGGGGATTCGAAATAAATGTTTATGCTTGCATTTTGATTTGATTACTTCTAATTGCGTTTCATAAGTTGTGGATTCAATTTGTTTAACTATTTGATTGATAACTTATTTATGTATGTTTATTGAGAGTGCACACTTAATTTTCATGCATGAATTTGACGCTAGAATATAAGTGAGTTTCACCTAATAGTTACAAACTTATATTCACAAGTAGTGGAGGTTGCTTATAAACAATCGCGTTAAACGAATTCTTGGCATAAGTTTCATGCAATCATAGTAACGAATGCCCCGTCAACACTTATAATTTTCATAAAGCGTAATGATTCTTGCTTGTATCTCTATTATGCAATCATGTAGGGGACTTGTGGGGAATGTTTTGGGTTGTCGTATGCAATCATCCAATTCAATAACGTTAGGAAGATTTGAAGGTTAATTAGTGCATCACGGTTAACTTGGGGTGTTGAGAATTCATGGTTTATTGAAATGCAATTGGAAATCATTTTATTATGCAAGTATAACATATGTGGAGATGAACCCCTTAGCTATTCTATCATCCATTCATTCCATTTCATCAATTTCATAGTTACATTCTGTTTTAAGTTTAATTTGTTCATTTAATTTAATTTCGTATAAACCTCAATCCCCCTTTACTTTAATGTCCAATTTAGTTAGAAAGTGTCTTAGTTTATGTTTCTAAGTGTTTTGATTCTATTTATTACACAAATTCGTCCATATTCACCAAAGTGCTCAAAACTGCCCAGATTGTGTTTTTAAGGCAGTTTTGAGTGTTTTGGGTGATGTTTGAGTCTTTTGGTTTGTTTTAGTGTTTTAAGCGTTTAGCTTCGCATTCTTTGAGTTTAGTTTAGTGTTTTAAACTTTATTTTACGTTTTTCAGTCAGTTTCCAAGTGATTTGCAATCCCTCCTAATCCCCGGTCCAGAACGATCCCTACTTATACATATACTACAATTTGACGAAAAGAGGGTTTAATTTGTGTGCGTATAAATCACGCATCACGTATGCAATCATCCAATTCAATAACGTTCGGAAAATCTGAGGTTTAATTAGTGCAATTCACGGTTAATCTGGGGCGTTGAGAATTCATGGTTTATTGACAAGCAATTGGAAATCGTTTTATATGCAAGTATAACATGTATGGAGATGAACCCCTTAGCTAGCTTCCCATCCATTCAATTCCATCAAATTCATATTTGCATTCTGCTTTAAATAGCAATCTGTGCATTGATAAGTCACATTTTGCATGCATTTATATCTTCCTTATTTGGTGTCTTTGTGATTGTTTTGGATTAAACTAGTCGCGTTTTACATTGTTTTGTGTTAGTGTGCAGCCAAGGTGTAATAAGATCAATTGGAAGGCAAATGAAGGAATGTGGTGCAATTCGACCACATTGGGTGGTTCTAAACAAGGCAAAAACATGCAGATTTCTTATTATTCCACATGGCTTGTGCCGTGTACCTCCTTGCCTAAAACATTCAGCCATATTTCCACCAACAAACACCATCATGTCATGCAAATCCCATGTGGTGCCAAGTCAGATTATGCACTTCTAAAACATCAAAACATGCATTCACATGCATGTCCACAACCTGACCCGTGCATTCCATTTCCCTTCTTCACTTCTCTTTGCAGAAATCCACATGCACCTCAATTAAACATTCCATGCCATTTCAGCTCCACTTATGCCCATGCCGTGAGCTTTCTGCCATTCCCAGAGTATTATAACCAATTTCAGGTTATCCACTTCATGCTTGCAGACATTCCACATGTGTTTTGGATTAAATAAACCACACACTTGCAGATCATGTCCATGCTTTGCAGGTATCATGCCAGAAATCCACTCATCCAACCATTTCATGCGATTCCATCTCCTTAATGCCCATACCGTGCACATTCATTCTCTTTTCAGAATTCCTTTCACATGGACCATGTCAGTTTTCCACATGCATTTCTGATTGTTCTCCATCATTAGCACATTAAGAAATTCACCAAGGCAGACTCACTCATTCCCTCCCTCGGATCCATTCGATTAGACACACCATTCTTGCTCTAATTTCTGGCCATCATTTCACTCTAATTCTCCCTCTCCATACCATCGGATTTTACATTCTTTTCCTTTCACAGAAACTGTCCATATTCTCTCCCTTTCCCATCCGCAAGTCTTATTCACCATCCAGTCCATTACACACCCTTAAACCTCTCCCATTTCACTCCATTCTCTGTCCAATTTCTGTCCAAGGGCAGAAACCATTCAACCAAGCCACTCTACCTTCATCCGCACCACATTTTGGAGAAGCAACACCAAGGAACTCTTCAAGGACTTCAACATCAGTTTTGCTTCAAGGGTTTCTCCTTCTTAATCTTATGTTCACTCATGTTATTTATTTTGATGTTAAACCTTTGTAAACATGAAGTGTAACTAATCCTCCTCTAGGGATTCGATGTAACCTTGTAAAGTTTGCCATGTAATTAAGTTAGAATGCTCATTTTGTCCATCTATTTCTTGCTTCATTCTCTGTTTTAATGGTGACTTTGTGTGTTGATTTTAATGTTTGATCATCATTTGAATTAATCACAAAGTTGTGTAGCCAAGATTAGAACACACATCATGTATAATCTTGGTAGATATGTGAATGAATGAAGGGAGTGTTTAGCACACATCCTGCCGAGTTAATCCCTTTGGTTTTATGAAAGTTTCTTGTACATTACATAATCTTGATTATGAACCAAAGTTGCACATCACAATTAGGTTCATGATTAGAGACATTTGATCAAATCCACACATCATATGGTTGATCATATCCAAGTGAAACAAACTCAAGAAATAGGTAGATGAATGAGTACAAGCTAACTTAACAAACATGGACTTAGTTAAGCAATGGTGAAACCGAATCCCTAGCTTCATTTCCATTGATACTATCCTATTACATTAGTTGTTGATTCATTTACTTGTGTTTACTTCATTTTCTCATGCTTTCAAGTTACAACAACAAATCTGTCTATTTAGACTAGTTTGATTCATTTCCAAATCTGCCTAGTTTGTTTAGTTTGATTCATTTTATAGAGTTCTTGCAAACAAGTAGTTACATAGGTCCAATTAGTCCCTGTGGATTCGACACCCTTACTTATGCCATTATACTAAATATATTCTAGCATTAGGAAGGAAATATACATCAACAAAAATGGCGCCGTTGCCGAGGACTGATTTCAGTCCCTTGTAATTGCTTGTTTGCTATTTTGCTATTTTGATTAGTTTCAAGGTTAATAAATTGTCGAATTGATAACTGGAAGTTGGTTTAAGTTGCATATATTTCGTGAGTAGAGAGGAAGACCTTAGCCATTCCATTATCCATTGGTTTACATCAATTTGCTTTACAATCTGTTTTCTTTATAATCTGTCCATTTAATTGCATTTCGTCCAAATACAATTTCCCCCATATTTTGTTAAGTTTTAGGCTTAGAATCTGTCTTATCTTGTGTTTTGAAGCATTTTGAGTCAAGCTCAAACCTAATTTTCGTCCAAAATTGAGTTTAGTGTCAAAACTGCCCAGTTTGTGTGTTTAGGCAGTTTTGAGAGTTTTTAGCTTGTTTTGAGTCTTGTGAATCTGTTTTGAGTCCTTTGAGTCTTTGTTTTGTCCAAATTAGTTAGAAAGTGTTTTGATTTGTGTTTATAAGTGTTTTGATTCAAGTTTCCATCCAATTTCGTCCAAATTAGTGTAGGTGCTCAAAACTGCCCAGAAAGTGGTTTTTAGGCAATTTTGAGTCTTCTAGTTGCTGTTTTGGGTTTTAGGATTGTTTAAGTGTTCTAAGCGTTTAGTTCCACATCCCTTGAGTCTTTTCAAACGTTTTTAAGTTTATTTTTGTTCTTTTCATTGTTGTTTGCTTCTTGATTTTCATTCACACTTGTGTTACTTTGTTTCAGGTAGTATATGTCAAATAAACTTGTTGAGTTAGGCCAAAGAATTGAAAGATTAAAGGGCCACACTTTGGACAACTTTGTGCCATCAAGTTCATCCCTAATCCGTGAGGAAGAGGAAAGGACTTCACCTAGTTCAACAAGTAAAGAATCTGAGCAATTTGATTGGGAAAGAGAGGAAGAGATGGCGGGCAACCAAGATGAACTTAGAGCTTTGGAGGACTTTGCTCAACCAATCATACCAAAATTCACCTTCATGCATCTTGCTGCCCACAGAAGCTAGAAACTATGATCTCAAATCTTCACATTTTCATATGTTTCCCTCATTTTATGGCTTACCTAATGAAGACCCTTTAGCTCATATTAAAGAGTTTTACAATGTTGTGAGTGGTTTACCTTTGCAGGGAGTAAGTGAAGCAAATTTGAGGATGAGAGTGTTTCCTTACACCTTGAAAGATAGGGCCAAGAGTTGGTTGATGACTCTAACACCAGGTTCCCTTACCACATGGGATGCCGTGGCTAAGAAGTTCTTGGAGAAGTTCTTTTCCACTCAAAAGACAGCCACTTTAAGGGGACAAATCTTCAACTTCAAACAAGATGATGGAGAACCTTTCAATGAGTGTTGGGAGCGTTTTAAAGGCCTCTTGATACAATGTCCACACCATGGGTTACCTTTTCACTTACAAATGCAAATTTTCTATGATGGATTAACCCAAAATTGTCAATCAACTGTTGATAATGCAGCAGGTGGAGCATTGAAGAAAAAGAATGCTCAAGAGTCATATAACATTTATGAGATGTTGGGGTCTAATGCTCAACACAAAGATTTAAGGGGTAAGAAAGTTGGGGTCTATGAAACAAGTTCTAATCATGAGCTTTTGTTGCAGGTAGCTAACCTAGAAATGAAGCTTGAATCCGTGCTCAACATGGTGCCAAAAGCTAATGAAGTGTGTGCCATTTGCAACATACCAAGCCATCCTACTCACCAATGTCCATCTAGGGAAGCTTACCCCGAGTATGTTCAAGAACAAGTGAACCTCATGAATTCTTACAACCAAAGACCAAGGAATGATATGTATTCCAATACATATAACCCGAGTTGGAGAGATCATCCCAACTTTTCATGGAAGAATAACAATCCAATCCAAAATTTCCAACCAAAACCTGCCACTACCCTTGAGGATACGGTTAAATTGTTAGCCCAAAACACCTTGCAATTCCAACAGTCCACAAATAGCACTCTCCAACAACATTCAGCAGCCCTAACCAAAATGGAGACACAATTGGGGCAGATTGCAGATGCCTTAAACCAAAGAGAGGTTGGGAAGTTTCCAAGCCAACCCGTGATACTCCAAAGGAACCAAGAGCAAGCCAAAGCAATCACTACACTTAGAAGTGGTAAGGTTATTGATAATAGAGTTGGCAATGAAGTTACTAATGAATATGATCATGTGAATGCACGTGTCACTCAAGGAGACAATGAGAAATTAATTGAGGAACCAAGCCATGCCACTTCCTCACTAGAAGCACCAAATCTTCACAAAGCCGAGAAACCATACACTCCACCAATACCATTCCCTGGAAGACTTGCCAAGAGCAAGCAGGATAAGTCATTCAAAGAAATTTTTGATATACTAAGCAAAGTGAATGTTAACTTACCTTTGCTTGATGTCATTAGGAACATGCCGGCATAGGGGAAGTTCTTCAAGGAGTTAAACAGCTACAAAAGGAAGTATGGACCACATGAGAAAGTAGTGGTGTCTGAGAATGTGAGTGCAGTTTTGCAAAGAAAACTTCCACCAAAGCTCAAGGATCCAGGAAGTTTCTCTATCAACATCACCATAGGGGACAAGAAAGTAGAGAAAGCGATGCTTGATTTGGGTGCTAGCATCAACTTAATGCCTTATTCAGTGTACCTTCAACTAGGTTTGGGAGATTTGAAAGCCACCACCATTTCATTACAACTTGCAGACAGATCTGTGAAATATCCAAGAGGTATCGTAGAAGATATTTTAGTTCAAGTTGATAAACTAATCTTGCCTGCAGATTTTGTAGTGTTGGACATGGAAGAAGCTCCTATACATGATCGTGAGTTGCCAATATTGCTTGGGAGACCCTTCATGGCCACAGCCAAGACCATCATCGATGTGCAAAATGGACTCCTCACTATGACAGTGTTAGGAGAGACAGTTCAATTCAAAGTGTTTGAGTCTCTTTCTCATCCTTCTTCCTCTCTTGATTGTTATGCCATTGATGTGCTTGATTCACTTGTTTTCTCTAAGTTCTTGCAGGCACAATCTAATGAACCATTATAAACTGTTTTGAGTCAATCTCAAGATGAGTTTAATGAAGAAGATGCACTCATGGAAGAAGTAGCTGCCTTGGAAGCATTGGCATTGTATCCTTTGAATGTTTCACCTATTGTAGAGCCTTTAGAATCATCAATGTCACATTTAACTCCTTCCACTGTTAAGGCACCAAAACTTGAACTTAAACCACTTCCACCACATCTAAAATATGCATATCTAGCTGAATTTGAAACTCTTCCAGTTATCATAGCTTCTGACCTCACCCCAATTGAAGAAGATAAACTAATTAGGGTGTTAAAAGAGTTTAAATCAGCTTTTGGTTGGTCTATTGCAGATATCAAGGGAATAAGCCCTACCATGTGCATGCATAGGATCCTTTTGGAGGAAGGAGCAAAAACAAGCCGTGAGCCACAAAGAAGGCTCAATCCACACATGAAGGAAGTTGTTAGGAATGAGGTGTTGAAATTGTTAGATGTGGGGATCATATATCCCATTTCTGATAGCAAATGGGTGAGTGTTATTCAGGTGGTGCCTAAGAAGGTGGGAATCACTGTGATGAGGAATGAAAACAATGAGCTTGTGCCCACAAAGCCCATGACCAGTTGGCGTGTTTGCACCGATTACAGGAAGTTGAATTCTAGCACTAGAAAAGATTACTTTCCTATGCCTTTCATAGATCAAATGCTTGAAAGATTGGCAGGTTACTCACATTATTGTTTTCTGGATGGATACTCAGGTTACAATCAAATTGCAATCGCTCCGGAGGATCAAGAGAAAACAACCTTTACTTGCCCCTTTGGCACATTTGCATACAGGAGAATGCCTTTTGGACTTTGTAATGCCCCAACAACATTCCAAAGATGCATGTTGGCCATCTTCTCTGACATGGTAGAAAGGTTCATTGAGGTATTTATGGATGACTTCTCAGTGTTTGGTTCCTCTTTTGATGAATGTCTTAACCATCTATCGTTAGTACTTCAAAGATGTCAGGAAACAAATTTGGTTCTCAATTGGGAAAAGTGCCAATTTATGGTGAAACAAGGAATTGTGTTGGGACATGTAATCTCTAGCAAAGGAATGGAGGTAGACAAAGCCAAAATTGACGTCATCACCAATATGGTAGCCCCCACCACTGTGAAGGGAGTAAGAAGTTTTTTGGGCCATGCGGGTTTTTATCGTCGTTTCATTAAGAACTTTTCAATGATCACTCGTCCATTATGCAATCTGTTAGCTAAAGATGTTGTATTTCATTTTGATAAGGCTTGTATGGATGCATTCAATACTTTGAAAAATGAACTAACCTCGGCCCCTATTATTATGGCACCAGATTGGTCGTTACCTTTTGAATTAATGTGTGATGCCTCTGACTATGCTGTTGGTGCAGTTTTAGGGCAAAGGGTGAACAAGCTTCCACATGTGATCTACTATGCAAGCAGGACTCTGCATGATGCTCAACTTAACTATTCTACAACTGAAAAGGAGTTGCTTGCTGTTGTTTTTGCCTTAGAAAAGTTTAGGTCATATCTTGTAGGATCTAAAGTTATTGTGTTTTCTGATCATGCAGCCCTTAGGTACTTGATGACAAAGAAGGATGCTAAACCACGCTTGATTAGATGGATACTCTTACTACAAGAGTTTGACTTGGAAATTCGAGATAAGAAGGGCAGTGATAATGTTGTGGCTGACCATTTGTCCAGGCTTAATGAAAACCATGGAGTTGGACAACCTTTGCCCCTAAATGAATCATTTCCAGATGAACAACTCCTTGTTGTTCAAGAAAAAGAACCATGGTATGCAGATTTTGTTAATTATCTTGCTTGTGGTATAATGAGAAATGACCTTTCTTTTCAGGAAAGAAAGAAGTTCCTTGCCATGGTAAAGCACTACGTTTGGGACGAACCATATTTGTTTAAATATTGCCCTGATCAAATCATTAGGAGATGTGTCCCAGAGAGTGAGCAACAAAGCATTCTAACGTTTAGCCACACATTGGCATGTGGAGGCCATTTTGGTGCCAAAAAGACATCTCTAAAGGTTTTACAATCTGGTTTCTTTTGGCCTACTTTATTCAAAGATGCTTTTGATTTTTGCTCTAAATGTGATAGGTGCCAGAAAATGGGGAACATTAGCCGAAGAAATGAGATGCCATTGAACAACATTTTGGTGGTGGAACTCTTTGATGTTTGGGGAATCGATTTCATGGGACCATTTCCATCCTCTTTTGGCTACTTATACATATTAGTGGCAGTGGATTACGTATCCAAATAGGTTGAAGCCATTGCTACAAGAACTAATGATCATAAGGTTGTGTTGAATTTTCTTAAAGATGTGATTTTTTGTAGGTTTGGAACCCCAAGAGCTATTATTAGTGATGGTGGCAGCCATTTCTGCAACAAACCCTTTGAATCCTTAATGAAGAAGTACAACATCAACCACAAAGTGGCAACCCCGTACCATCCTCAGACCTCAGGACAAGTGGAGATTAGCAATAGGGAGATCAAGAACATTTTGATGAAGACTGTGAGCCCTACAAGGAAGGATTGGTCATTGAGGTTAAATGATGCACTATGGGCATATAGAACAGCATACAAGACCCCCATTGGCATGAGTCCTTATCGCCTTGTGTTTGGGAAAGCTTGTCATTTGCCAATGGAGCTTGAACACCGTGCATATTGGGCCATCAAGAAGTTCAACTTTGATTACAAGGATGCTGGAGTAGCAAGGAAGCTCCAACTTAATGAGTTGGAAGAGCTTAGAAATGAGGCATATGAGAATGCCAAAATCTACAAGGAACGGACTAAGCTCTATCATGACAAGGCCATCCTAAGGAAGGAGTTTCACCAAGGTATGAAAGTACTTTTGTTTGACTCACGTTTGAGACTTTTTCCAGGAAAATTGAAGTTTAGGTGGGTGGGACCATTCAAAGTCTTGCAAACATTTCCCCATGGAGCTGTGGAGATAGAGAACATGAAGAATGACACCTCTTTTAAAGTCAACGGGCAGCGATTGAAACCATATTTGGATAAAGTGGATGAAGAGCAAGTGTATCAAGTCGTGGATGTTCTTGAATTTTCAACACCATGAACAAGCTACCATGTCTTGCCTAGACATTAAATAAAGCACTTGCTAGGAGGCAACCTAGTGTGGTTTGTGTTCTTTCTTTATGTTGTGTTTATTTTGTTACCATTCCATATTCTTTGCCTACTTGCATTGCATACAAGTTTAAACATCGAGGACAATGGTTAGATTAGGTTTGGGGGTGTGGGATGGAAAGTTTGTGTTTATATTTGTTTTTTTTTTGTGTTAGTTTGGTTAAGAGTGTTTTGCTTTCATTTTGTTCAATTTGTGTGGGTTTGTTTTAGTTAAGTGTGTTTTGCTTACTAATATGAATGTATATGAGGGTTATGTTTGAAAACAAACGATTGGGTTGCTATGGAAAAGAGTTGCATCTTGTTGTCATTTATAAAGCTATAACTCTTGAAATTATGATGATAGAGGTACCATACTCAAATTCTGGAAGAAGAATAGTGGAGACTACCCTAGTGAGTTATTTTGAGCCTATTTGCTTCTTTGAGAGGGTTTAAAGTGTTTCTACTCCTATCTCTTTCTTTCAATTTCACTTTAAATGATCTCATTACTTCTATTTTGATTGGATACTAAGAATTACTCTCTTTGCAGATACCATGTGTTTAGTATCATTCGTGAATGAACTCAATGAGATGATGTTAGGCTATGGATGTTTAACTACTAAAAGGCTTAAATCCTACCCATTTGTGTGCTCCATTCACCCAACCAAACACTTTAGCCTAATTCTTTCATCACCCACACCATAATCTACCCATTCTAGCCCATTACAAGCCATACCTTATAGTTTGGGGAAATACCAATGTGATGAAAACTAAGGGCAGATTGAGTTATAAAGCAAGATTGTGGCATGTACCGAGGGCACCTATGTTGAAAATGTTTCTAAAAAAAAAAAAAAAAAAAAAAAAAAAGAGGGTCAAAGTGGATACAAATTCCAAATCGCCTAATTATAAAGCATAGGGCCTGGACGCCAAAAACAAAAGAAGACAAATGCCAGTGAAGAGCCTCAAAGACACTTTGGTATGCCCTAAACTCTAGCATTTCATATCAAGTCTTTCATAACCTATACCCCAAGCCTTGCATTACAACCTTGAGAAAGACCTAGCTGATCATTGAGGATGTATTCATGGGTGATGGTAAGTGTGTGTGTTATCTATATTCTTAGTATTTGATTCATTTCATGAGATCTACTCGGAAACTGTGCTTCCATTTCAGATTTCATATGTGAGAATTTTGATTTCCTTTACATAATTCCACTCATATATGTTGTTGAGAGAATAAACCTTAAGATCTAAGTGAAGACTTGAGTGGAAGCTGTGAGGAGTAGAGTTGAGGCGAATTCTATCTTAAGCATTTGGGTATGGTGACCTTGAAGTTGTAAGACATTGAGAAATATCTTTATACGTTACAATTGATACGATTCTTTGAAGTGGAAAACTTTTGAGTTTGAATATATGACAAAATCTTCATTGGTTCTTATTAGTTTGTTTAAAGCATGTTTTAACCAAGTTGTTTGCAGTTTTTGTAGATGTTTGTGGGTTCATCGCTGTAAACCCTCAGGAGACACAACTCCTCCAACTAGGGACACCTAGGGGTTCAAAGGCTTGTTGCACATGCTCAGTGCAATCGTTTGGCCAGCGAAAGTGGTTTAGTTAGATGTTTGTATTTTGTGTGTTTTAGTTTTAAGTTTGCTCGAGGACTAGCAAAAACCAGGTTTGGGGGTATTTGATAAGTCACATTTTGCATGCATTTATATCTTCCTTATTTGGTGTCTTTGTGATTGTTTTGGATTAAACTAGTCACGTTTTACATTGTTTTGTGTTAGTGTGCAGCCAAGGTGTAATAAGATCAATTGGAAGGCAAATGAAGGAATGTGGTGCAATTCGACCACATTGGGTGGTTCTAAACAAGGCAAAAACATGCAGATTTCTTATTATTCCACATGGCTTGTGCCGTGTACCTCCTTGCCTAAAACATTCAGCCATATTTCCACCAACAAACACCATCATGTCATGCAAATCCCATGTGGTGCCAAGTCAGATTATGCACTTCTAAAACATCAAAACATGCATTCACATGCATGTCCACAACCTGACCCGTGCATTCCATTTCCCTTCTTCACTTCTCTTTGCAGAAATCCACATGCACCTCAATTAAACATTCCATGCCATTTCAGCTCCACTTATGCCCATGCCGTGAGCTTTCTGCCATTCCCAGAGTATTATAACCAATTTCAGGTTATCCACTTCATGCTTGCAGACATTCCACATGTGTTTTGGATTAAATAAACCACACACTTGCAGATCATGTCCATGCTTTGCAGGTATCATGCCAGAAATCCACTCATCCAACCATTTCATGCGATTCCATCTCCTTAATGCCCATACCGTGCACATTCATTCTCTTTTCAGAATTCCTTTCACATGGACCATGTCAGTTTTCCACATGCATTTCTGATTGTTCTCCAGCATTAGCACATTAAGAAATTCACCAAGGCAGACTCACTCATTCCCTCCCTCGGATCCATTCGATTAGACACACCATTCTTGCTCTAATTTCTGGCCATCATTTCACTCTAATTCTCCCTCTCCATACCATCGGATTCTACATTCTTTTCCTTTCACAGAAACTGTCCATATTCTCTCCCTTTCCCATCCGCAAGTCTTATTCACCATCCAGTCCATTACACACCCTTAAACCTCTCCCATTTCACTCCATTCTCTGTCCAATTTCTGTCCAAGGGCAGAAACCATTCAACCAAGCCACTCTACCTTCATCCGCACCACATTTTGGAGAAGCAACACCAAGGAACTCTTCAAGGACTTCAACATCAGTTTTGCTTCAAGGGTTTCTCCTTCTTAATCTTATGTTCACTCATGTTATTTATTTTGATGTTAAACCTTTGTAAACATGAAGTGTAACTAATCCTCCTCTAGGGATTCGATGTAACCTTGCAAAGTTTGCCATGTAATTAAGTTAGAATGCTCATTTTGTCCATCTATTTCTTGCTTCATTCTCTGTTTTAATGGTGACTTTGTGTGTTGATTTTAATGTTTGATCATCATTTGAATTAATCACAAAGTTGTGTAGCCAAGATTAGAACACACATCATGTATAATCTTGGTAGATATGTGAATGAATGAAGGGAGTGTTTAGCACACATCCTGCCGAGTTAATCCCTTTGGTTTTATGAAAGTTTCTTGTACATTACATAATCTTGATTATGAACCAAAGTTGCACATCACAATTAGGTTCATGATTAGAGACATTTGATCAAATCCACACATCATATGGTTGATCATATCCAAGTGAAACAAACTCAAGAAATAGGTAGATGAATGAGTACAAGCTAACTTGACAAACATGGACTTAGTTAAGCAATGGTGAAACCGAATCCCTAGCTTCATTTCCATTGATGCTATCCTATTACATTAGTTGTTGATTCATTTACTTGTGTTTACTTCATTTTCTCATGCTTTCAAGTTACAACAACAAATCTGTCTATTTAGACTAGTTTGATTCATTTCCAAATCTGCCTAGTTTGTTTAGTTTGATTCATTTTATAGAGTTCTTGCAAACAAGTAGTTACATAGGTCCAATTAGTCCCTGTGGATTCGACACCCTTACTTATGCCATTATACTAAATATATTCTAGCATTAGGAAGGAAATATACATCAACATGCATTTAGTTTATTTTCGTCCAAAACTCAATCCCCCTTTACTTTATTGTCCAATTTAGTTAGAAAGTGTCTTAGTTTGTGTTTATAAGAGTTTTGATTCAATTTGTTACACAAATTCGTCCAAATTCACCAAAGTGCTCAAAACTGCCCAGAAAGTGTTTTTAAGGCAGTTTTGAGTGTTTTTGGTGATGTTTGAGTCTTTTGGTTTGTTTTAGTGTTTTAAGCGTTTAGTTTCGCATTCTTTGAGTCTAGTTTAGTGTTTTAAACTTTATTTTACGTTTTTGAGTCAATTTCCAAGAGATTTGCAATCCCTCCTAATCCCCGGTCCAGAACGATCCCTACTTATACATATACTACAATTTGACGAAAAGAGGGTTTAATTTGTGTGCGTATAATTCTCGCATCAAATTTTGGCGCCGTTGCCGGGGATTAGCAAAATTGCTAATCCCTTGTGTTTTTGCCGTATGTTTTTAGTGTAATTTACCTAGTTTTCTTATTTTGTTTTGTTTTCTTGGTTTAGGTACTAGTGCATGACGCGGAGTTCTCAAACTGTGCATGCACATATCTTGGACTTTAACGACGATTTTGAACGTGATTTGAGAAGAAAGAGGAGGCATCCCGAACCTAGTGAACCTAGTTCAAGTTCAGAGGCCAAATCTGAGTTTGAAAGTGTGGAAGAAGAAGTAATGGCAGCTGACAATAGGACCATTAAAGAGCTTTCGGCCTCGGGGTTGGCCAATGCCGCACCATTATGCATTCAATACCCCGCGGCTGCCCAAGGCAAGACCGATGAATTCGAGTTGAAGTCAAGCTTGTTGCACCACATTCCGAAATACCATGGGCTTTCCATGGAAGATCCCAACAAGCATCTCAAGGAGTTCGAGGTTGTTTGTTCGAGCATGACACCCATAAATGTCGATGGGAACATTCTAATGATGAAAGCTTTTCCATTCTCTCTTGTGGAAAAGGCTAAGGATTGGCTTTATGAATTGGCACCCGGGACCGTTACTTCTTGGGAGAGCATGAAGAGAGCGTTCTTGGAGAAGTTCTTCCCTACTTCAAGAGTCATTCTCTTGAGGAAGAAAATTAGCGGAATCCAACAAAGTCAAGGAGAATCTTTTCCGGCATACTATGAGCGTTTTAAAGCCCTTGTTGCATCATGTCCTCAACATCAAATAAAGGAGGAGCTTCTCCTTCAATATTTCTATGAGGGCCTTCTTCCCATTGAAAGGCAAATGCTCGATGCTTCGGCGGGAGGTGCATTGGTAGACAAAACTCCTATGGCAGCCAAGACCCTAATCGCAAACCGTGCTCTAAATGCACAACAATATGAAGGACTTGGGCAAAGGGACCCCCCACGGCAACACTTGAATGAGGTAAGTTCTCAATCCGATATTCAATCTCAGATAGCTAATCTTACTTCTATTGTGTCTCAGATGGCCGAAGGAATGAAGATACAAGAACCGATTGTATGTGGTGTATGTTCTATCCAAGGACATCCTTCGGAAAGATGCCCTCAATTGATTGAGAATGGGGGATGGGAGAGTGCAAATGCCATTGGATTTCCAAGCCACAATCAACCAAGGAATGATCCATATTCCAACACATACAATCCGGGTTGGAGAGACCATCCAAACTTCAAGTGGAGGGAGCCTCAACAACCTCAACAACAAGGAGGCTTTAGACAACAACCCCCGGGGTTCTACACCGAGCCACTAGGCCCCAATCCAAACCAAGCACAACCTGCCCAAAACAATCAAGGTACATCGTTGGACAATGAAACACTTCTTAAATTACTTACCAATTTGTCTCAGGGGCAAGAGAATCAAACCAAAGCCATGCAAAACCAAGACAAAAGGGTGGATCACTTGGAGAAACAAATTGGGCAGATTGCGGAGTTTGTAGGACAATTCCGAGACAAAGGCAAACTCCCTAGCTCAACCATTGTCAATCCAAAGGGAGGATTCGAATCTGCCAAGGCAATCATGTTGAGAAGTGGTAAGGAGGTTGGAACCACCCCAAGCACGTCCAAAACAAGTCAAGAAGAGGACATGTTGCTGCAAGAAGAGGAGGAACAAGGAATAAAGGCCATGGCAAGGGTGAAAGAATCTTTGCCGCAGCCCCCTATTGTGCCAAAACCGTCCAACATGCCTAAGGTAAGTCCAAATTCGACTTTGTCAAGTTCTATTCCACTAAACGTGCCCTTTCCTAGCAGGTTTAGGCAATCAAAGAAGGAGGAGAGTGAAAAGGACATTTTGGAAACCTTTAGGAAAGTTCAAGTCAACATTCCGCTCCTTGATGCAATCAAGCAAGTCCCTAAGTATGCCAAGTTCTTAAAGGAACTTTGCACAACGAGGAAGAGGATTTCAAACAAGGAGGTGGTCCAGGTAAGTGAAAATGTCTCTGCTGTGTTACAAAGGAAATTACCCCCTAAATGCAAAGATCCGGGTAGTTTTACAATTCCGTGCGTTATTGGTAATACTAAGTTTGAACACTGCATGTTAGACTTAGGGGCTTCGATTAATGTTATGCCATACTCTATTTATGCATCTATGAACTTAGGTGAGCTTAAAAATGATGGTGTGATAATTCAATTAGCCGATCGTTCTAATGCATATCCAAAGGGTGTTTTGGAAGATGTTTTGGTACAGGTTGGTAACTTGATTTTTCCAGCGGATTTCTACGTGCTTGACATGGAGGATTCACCCCATTCCACCCCATTACCGATTCTATTAGGGAGGCCCTTCATGAAAATAGCCCGCACCAAGATAGATGTGTTTAAAGGAACTTTAACGATGGAATTTGATGGGGAAGTCATTGATTTCAATCTTTCTGAAAGTATTAAATTTCCTAAGGACGATCATTCTTGCTTTTCTATTGATATAATTGATGATTTGGCGCAGGAATTTCTTGATTCTTTGGAAAGGGATACACTTGAAACAACAATTGCACAAGGAATTGGGCAAAAATCTGGTTTTGCCGTGCCTAGAAGTGAAGATGAGGCCGAGATGGTTGCTGCACTTGAGTCATTGCCACAACACTTTGGTAAGCCTCCAAACCCGATTCCAATTCCTGTTTCGACTAACAAGTTGTTACCTTCAGTGATTCAGGCACCCATTCTTGAGCTTAAACCATTGCCGGAACATTTGAAGTATGTCTATTTGGGAGACAATGAGACGTTGCCCGTTATAGTTTCCTTATCCCTCACGGCAATGGAGGAGGAGAAATTGATTCGGGTGTTGAAAGAGCACAAGACGGCCATAGGATGGACCTTGGCCGACATAAAGGGTATTAGTCCTACAACTTGCATGCATCGTATACTTTTAGAAGAGGGGGCTAAACCAACTAGAGAGGCTCAACGCCGGCTCAACCCTCCAATGATGGAAGTTGTGAAAAAGGAGATTATCAAGCTTCTAGATTGTGGGGTGATCTATCCTATCTCGGATAGCCGTTGGGTTTCACCGGTTCAAGTTGTGCCAAAGAAATCCGGAGTGACTGTGGTGAAGAATGAAGAAGATGAACTTGTGCCTACACGCATTCAAACCGGTTGGAGGGTGTGCATTGACTATAGGAAGCTAAATGCCGCAACAAGGAAAGATCACTTCCCTTTGCCATTCATTGATCAAATGCTTGAAAGGTTAGCCGGTCATTCTTTTTATTGCTTTCTTGATGGTTATTCGGGTTATAACCAAATTGTCATAACGCCGGATGATCAAGAAAAGACCACCTTTACTTGTCCATTTGGTACTTTTGCATATCGTCGTATGCCATTTGGTTTATGCAATGCACCGGCCACTTTCCAACGATGCATGGTAAGTATCTTCTCTGATTATGTTGAAAAGATAATTGAAGTATTTATGGATGATTTTAGTGTGTTTGGAGACTCATTTGATGCTTGTTTGTGATAGGAGCATATTCATGCGACTTAAATGGCTTGTTCTCGTGCATTTACGTTATGTTTCTTTAGTTATTTTAGTACTTTAAGCTATTTTCGTGTGTTTGTAGGTCCAAAGGGCTAAAGGAGCAAAAAGATGCATTTTGGAGACTTTTGGAGCACTTTTGGGCTTAGGATGGATAGCTTATGCTTGGAGCCAAAGTGTTGGACGAAATTGAAGACCTAATTGAAGACCAAAGTGTTGGAACCTTGTTCCCTTTAGTTTTAGGACATTTAAACCTTTCCTATATCCTTAGCCGTGCTTAACATTCCAACATTCCACTCCTTCATTTCAGCCACACTCCCACTTATCATTCACCACTTATCATATCATCCACTTATCATATCATTCACTTATTTTATCATCCACTTATCATATCATTCACTTATCTTATCATTCACTTATCTTATCATCCACTTATCATATCATTCACTTATCATATCATTCACTTATCATATCATTCACTTATCATATCATTCACTTATCATATCATACACTTATCATAACCATACACTTATCACTTATCACAACAACAGCTTTGCACATGCATTCCCACATGCATTTCCACCCACATGCAACCATAATCATTCATACCTATCAGCCACATGCATTCACTCTTCATAAATCAGCCACATGCATTCAATCATTCACTCCACACTCATTGCACATGCATTCCCTTTCATTTCTGTCAAAGCACATGCATTCCCACCCTTTAATCACATGCATAAATCAGCCACATGCATCTCCCATCACCATTTCAGATTCCCACCAAGTTCCTAGCTGTCATGTTCCCTCTCTTTCTCCCTATAAATACCATACACACTTCACACAACATTCATTGATTCTCATTCACTCTTCCATATTCCAGAAATTCGTCAAAACCTCTCCACACCCTTGCAGCAGCCACCAAAACACTTTTCTCCTCCATTGCAGCCACTCCAACCACTCCCCAAACCATTCACACCATCAAACTATCCTTAGACCTTGTGCTACAACGAATGAGGAATGGAAGAGAAGAGGGCCTAAATGTTCATACAATTCAAGTTTGAGTTGTTGGAATGTTTAGGTGTTTCTTTGATTTCAATGTTTAATTTCAATACTCTTTGTTTTGTACGAATGAGGAATGGAAGAGAAGAGGGCCTAAACGTTCATACAATTCAAGTTTGAGTTGTTGGAATGTTTAGGTGTTTCTTTGATTCCAATGTTTAAATTCAACTAAACCCCCCTTGGCTAGGGGGGAATTCGAAATATATGTTTATGCTTGCATTTTGATTTGATTACTTCTAATTGCGTTTCATAAGTTGTGGATTCAATTCGTTTAACTGTTTGATTGATAACTTATTTATGTATGTTTATTGAGAGTGCACACTTAATTTTCATGCATGAATATGACGCTAGAATATAAGTGAGTTTCACCTAATAGTTACGAACTTATATTCACAAGTAGTGGAGGTTGCTTATAAACAATCGCGTTAAACGAATTCTTGGCATAAGTTTCATGCGTATTCCATAGTAACGAATGCCTCGTCAACACTTATAATTTTCATAGAGCGTAATGATTCTTGCTTGTATCTCTATTATGCAATCATGTAGGGGACTTGTGGGGAATGTTTTGGGTTGTCGTATGCAATCATCCAATTCAATAACGTTAGGAAGATTTGAAAGTTAATTTAAGCGGACCTAATTAACTTGGAGCGTTGAGAATTCGTGGTTTATTGAAATGCAATTGGAAATCATTTTATTATGCAAGTGTAACATGTGTGGAGATGAACCCCTTAGCTATTCTATCATCCATTCATTCCATTTTATCATTTTCATATTTACATTCTGTTTTAATTAGAATTTGTTCATTTATTTTAATTTCGTCCAAAACTCAATCCCCCTTTACTTTATTGTCCAATTTAGTTAGAAAGTATCTTAGTTTATGTTTCTAAGTGTTTTGATTCAATTTATTACACAAATTCGTCCAAATTCACCAAAGTGCTCAAAACTGCCCAGAAAGTGATTTTAAGGCAGTTTTGAGTGTTTTGGGTGATGTTTGAGTCTTTTGATTTGTTTTAGTGTTTTAAAGTTTAGTTTTGCATTCTTTGAGTCTAGTATAGTGTTTTATATTGTGTTTTTACGTTTTTGAGTCAAATCCAAGTGATTAACAATCCCTCCTAATCCCCGGTCCAGAACGATCCCTACTTATACTTATACTACAATTGTCAAAAAGAGGGTTTAATTTGTGTGCGTATAATTCCCGCATCAGATTTTGGCGCCGTTGCCGGGGATTAGCAAATTTGCTAATCTCTTGGATTGTTCGTTTCTGTTATGTATTTTGGTTTTAGTTTTTGATTTGTGTTTTATTTGTTAAATTCAAGTACTAGAGAAGAACAACATGGCACTTGATAATGCTTCTCTTTTGTCACAGCTCATGGAACGGTCCCAAATGCAAAGCGTTGATATATTTGATCTTCAATCAAGGAATAACGTGTTTTCCAATACTTACAATTCAGATTGGAGTGATCATTCAAACTCTATGTGGTGGGAAGCTCAACATGTTCAAGAAGAAGGATATTGGCAGCCACCACAACCTCATATTCAATATGCCCAACCAAATTCAAGTTCGTCAATAGATTATAATCAAAAGCTTAATGAATTACTTTGTTTGGTGCAGGGCTCACAAAATCAAGAGAATGAGGCTCAAGAAGAAGGATATTGGCAGCCATATGAGGAGTTCTATTCAACGCCTATGCAGCCACCACAAAGGTTGGACCACTTGGAAAAGCAAATTGGGCAGATCGCGGAGTTCGTAGGACAGTTTCGAGACCAAGGCGAACTCCCTAGTTCAACCATTGAAAACTCGAAGGAAGATTTTGAAATCCATAATGCTATCACTTTGGGAAGTGCTATGGAGGTTGGAGCTGACCTAAAAATGTCCAAACATAGCCTAGAAGTGGATGAGGAGTTGCAATTTGAGGAAGAGGAATACACCCAACCCACGGCAAGGGTGGAAACACCTTTGCCGGAGGCACCTATTGCTCCTACGCCATCTAATTCAAGTAAGGTTGTTCCAAATTTAATTAATTCTAACCCCATTCCACCTAATATCCTTATTCCTTGCAGATTCATGAAGTCCAAGGAAGAAGAAAGTGAAAAAGACATCTTGGAAGCCCTTCCAAAGGTGCAAAGTAGGGAATTTCATGAAGGCATCAAAGAGGACATATTTGAAACCTCCCAAAGAAGTTGGATTTTATGACACGGGGCAAGTCATAACTTTCGAAGGGGTGTTTATTCTTAAGTTCTTGTCGGAACACAAAGGTAAGCCGCATCCCCGAATTTCAATTTTCTTTTATACTAATATGTCGTTAATGATTCAGGCATCCACTCTAGAATTTAAACTATTACCGGATCATTTCAAGTATCACCGCCCATTCAAAGATCAATTTCATGCTATGCAAAAAAAAAAATAAAAAAATAAAAATAAAAAATAAAAAATAAAAATAAAAAAAATAAAAAAAATAAAGCAGATGTAGCTTTCACAAAGGTTGTTTGCTTGAGGCCCCACTACGTGGCTTTACTCTTGAAGCGGAAGGCGTAGGAACAGAAGGCATCGGAACGGAAGGCATCGGAGCAGAAGACATAGGAGCGGAAGACATCGGAGCGGGAGGCATCGGAGCTAGAGCATTCCAGGCCTCAATACTTGGCCAAACGCTGGATGACCCAGGAAAAAGGTGCCTCTGGAGATAAGCCGAAAACCTCCGACGATCGCTTTGAATCCGACCTTCAGACTCTTGCAGCTCATCAAGCTTCCTCTTCATGCCCGTCGAATAGTTGTTTGCAAGCACATGCAAACTTCTATTCTCATACTTCAGCTGCTGGACCTCCTACTTGAGACTTTCCACCTCTGCCATCAATGATTCCACCAGACGGGAGCGGGCAAGCAGGCGTTGGCCCATGTTGGACACAGAACTCGCACACTGAACACTAAGTGTGAGGGACTCTTGAACGGCCAACTCATCGGACCGTCCTGACAGCAGCCTACTATCTTTTGGAGTGAGGAGGTTCCTAGCTACTATTGTAGCTGTTGTGGCGTCCTGCATCACAGAGTCTTCACCTGTAAGAGGACCGTTAGAAGATAAGAAAGAAGGGCGCCATACGTTACCTTGACGCGGCGCGCCCGTATCACTGCTGGGACTCAATTCTAAGCTAAGGTTCGATGGGTTTGCCATTTTTCAAAAGTGTTCAAAGAGATGGGGTGGATGGAGTTAATTCTCAAAGGGCCGGAGTCGATTTTCAAGAATGGGTAATCTTCAGGGTGTGTTTGTTGTGGTGATCGATAGCTCTATAAAAAGCCAAGGCGACGCGTCCACCGATTCAAAAAGTCAGAATTTCCGGCGTAATTTTGGCGACGCTTTCTCGGCTTTTCAGAAGACGCGTTCAACTTTGTCAAAAGATTTCTTCTTTTCAGACAACACGTGGAGGCCATCATCGCAACTACACATCTTTAGCCGACAAACGCAAAGTTCGGCGACGCTTTCTCTGCTTTTTAGAAAACGCGTGCAGCTTTGTCAAAAGGAGCCGCATCCGCACTACTATGTGTCGTTCAGAAAGCAAAGGGGCGCCTGCTCAGAAATCGAAGGGGCGTCGTTCAGAAATCAAAGGGGCGTCGTTCAGAAATCGAAGATGCGCCACTATTTCAAAAAGCCGGATTTGCGGGATCAAAACGTTTGTCGACAAGGGTAAAAGAACAGTACCACCACTTGATATTATCTCTATATATGTCGACCTTCGTCTTTTATGGCAAGGCAAACCTGAAGAAAATTCCCAACTCTCCCTCACCTCTGAAGGCGCACTCCCAGCAAAGCCTTTCAAATTACTCAATTTTTTCTTCTTCCCCAAAGATGATACCAGATGCCTGGAGTACAGATGACCCAGGAGGAAACAGCACAACAAATACAAGTGCTGATTCATTCACCGCTTCTTCAAAAGCAAAGGTATCTCATATCATCAAGGTCAAAAGCAAAAGTATCTTATATCATGCTCTTTCCCTGTCTTTTTCTTTGTCCTTGTTCTTACTCGCATGGCAAAGTAAAAGAAGCAATCAGCCGGCACTTGGAGTCAATCCTCCGATCTGGAGCCAACTGCCTGGAATCTATTCCTGATTGCTTACCTAGCGTTGCTCTCGAGTAGTCATCTTCAACGGTTGATACACTTCCAGAGAAGGGACCACTCCTGCAAAGATTGAACAAAGAAACAGATAACAGGAGGAAGCTCAGACCTTCGGGGGAGACCCTAAAGAGAATCCTGCTGCCCAGTTCAAGAGTAGCACAAAGGAAAATCAACGATGGGCGGAAACCAGTTCAAGAGTAAGCCTGTGGAATCACAAAGATCAAAGCCTCAATGCAATCACCAAGGAGAAGAGGGAATTTACACTCCATAACCAGATTTGCGTCCCTAAACTTTTCTCTTTGTTAATTACATTCTGCCATGTTTAGTATGTTTAAGTGCTTTTTGTGTGTTTACTTATGTTTTGCGTGAATCTATGCTTAAAACATTGAGGACAATGTTTGATTTAAGTGTGGGGGGGGGGTAACTAAGTATATTTAATGCAAATTCGTGGGATTTTATCACCCATAACTTCAAATGTTTTTCCTTGATATTTTAAGGTGTTTTTAAGTTGTTTGAGAGTGTTTTAGTATGTTTTGTTTTTATAACTCCGAAAATCACATAAAAATTTGAAAAACATGTTTTGAAAAGCCTAAAAAGAGTGTTTTGAGTCGTTTTTGTGTGTTTGTGTCTTAGGGTACCTTCCAACACAATGATAAGGATTTGGTTTGTAATTGCATGACTGTTAAAAAGAGTTATAAACATGGATGAAAGTTTGATTTACTCTTGGTATATGCTTGGTTATGGTTATAATGTATGACTTCACATGCAATCATAAAAGAAAAATTCGTTTTTGTAACATGCTTGAAGGAAGAAACTCATAATAACGCTACATCCCTGTGAGACTCGAGCCATTACTTTCTTTGGAGAGTTATTTTCTGTGATTCTTTGTTTTCTAAAGTTGTTGCATGATTTCATTATCCTTGCTTGGTTGCTACTTAGAATGCAATTGTATCATGATAGAACTAAATGCTAGAACTTATATCCGTTTCATTCAAAGCATGACATTTAATTGCATAACATATATCAAGATGAAGTTGTGTAGTTGCCACCATAGCCAAATAGCCTTACTTCCCATATTTCGTCTTTGTTGTAAGTTTTAACCCCGTTGAGCCTTGTTTAGCCTTTATTCTTTGTTTAACCACATTATCCTCACCTAGCCTAGTATAGGACAGTCCACACCCTTGTTCTTAAAAGATAGTGAGCATGACTTAAATGAATTCCTTTTGAGTACATTATGAAAGAAAATGAGTGTGGGGGAGAGAATGTTTTGTTCTTAAGTGTTTATGTATGTTTTGAGAGTCAAAAGAAAAGGAAAAAAAAAAAAAATTGTGAAAAACATATGAAAAAGAAAAACAGAAAAGAAAAGAAAGAAAGGAAAAAGAGCTTGTTCCCCCTTGTTGTTCAAAAGATTGAGTTTTCATTCAAAAGTGAATTCTACGTTAATTCAAATGCTTTGCTCACTATTGCTTTAAGAATGTTTGTTTATCCTTCACCTTTCATTGTTAGCCAATACCCTAGCCCCGTTAGACCCCTTTGACTTCTATCTTGATCGTTATGTGTTCAATAATGTGGAGTTTGGAATTGATATGAGCTTATGGAATCACTGGTTCTCGTTCTAAGTAGTGGCATTCCATTCATGAGATCATATATATACATGTTAATAATTCCAGAAAATGCTTCCTTGTTATAACATATGTGAGTGTTCGTCTACATGTTTACATCAATCTTCTCACATATACCTAGTGTAGGGAGTGTAGTCAGAAAATCTGTGTGAAAAACGAGAGTACATCTAGTAAGGAATTGAGGGAATTCTCTAAAGGCATGTTACTACATTCAAATCATGGTTTTAAATGCTTAATTGTGAACTAGTATGTGGTGACTATGAGTAAGAATATACTTAAGTGTAAAGATGGCTAAAATCTGTGGGAATAATGATTTTTAACATGTCATGTGCATTGGAAATCTGAGATGATTGTTGGAAGGTGTAGGTTGTGTTTTGTTCGTTTTGTTTTGTTTTTGGTTTCTTTTGTTTTGTTTTGCTCGAGGACTAGCAAAAGCTAAGTGTGGGGGTATTTGATAGGAGCATATTCATGCGACTTAAATGGCTTGTTCTCGTGCATTTACGTTATGTTTCTTTAGTTATTTTAGTACTTTAAGCTATTTTCGTGTGTTTGTAGGTCCAAAGGGCTAAAGGAGCAAAAAGATGCATTTTGGAGACTTTTGGAGCACTTTTGGGCTTAGGATGGATAGCTTATGCTTGGAGCCAAAGTGTTGGACGAAATTGAAGACCTAATTGAAGACCAAAGTGTTGGAACCTTGTTCCCTTTAGTTTTAGGACATTTAAACCTTTCCTATATCCTTAGCCGTGCTTAACATTCCAACATTCCACTCCTTCATTTCAGCCACACTCCCACTTATCATTCACCACTTATCATATCATCCACTTATCATATCATTCACTTATCTTATCATCCACTTATCATATCATTCACTTATCTTATCATCCACTTATCATATCATTCACTTATCTTATCATTCACTTATCATATCATTCACTTATCATATCATTCACTTATCATATCATTCACTTATCATATCATACACTTATCATAACCATACACTTATCACTTATCACAACAACAGCTTTGCACGTGCATTCCCACATGCATTTCCACCCACATGCAACCATAATCATTCATACCTATCAGCCACATGCATTCACTCTTCATAAATCAGCCACATGCATTCAATCATTCACTCCACACTCATTGCACATGCATTCCCTTTCATTTCTGTCAAAGCACATGCTTTCCCACCCTTTAATCACATGCATAAATCAGCCACATGCATCTCCCATCACCATTTCAGATTCCCACCAAGTTCCTAGCTGTCATGTTCCCTCTCTTTCTCCCTATAAATACCATACACACTTCACACAACATTCATTGATTCTCATTCACTCTTCCATATTCCAGAAATTCGTCAAAACCTCTCCACACCCTTGCAGCAGCCACCAAAACACTTTTCTCCTCCATTGCAGCCACTCCAACCACTCCCCAAACCATTCACACCATCAAACTATCCTTAGACCTTGTGCTACAACGAATGAGGAATGGAAGAGAAGAGGGCCTAAACGTTCATACAATTCAAGTTTGAGTTGTTGGAATGTTTAGGTGTTTCTTTGATTTCAATGTTTAATTTCAATACTCTTTGTTTTGTACGAATGAGGAATGGAAGAGAAGAGGGCCTAAACGTTCATACAATTCAAGTTTGAGTTGTTGGAATGTTTAGGTGTTTCTTTGATTCCAATGTTTAAATTCAACTAAACCCCCCTTGGCTAGGGGGGAATTCAAAATATATGTTTATGCTTGCATTTTGATTTGATTACTTCTAATTGCGTTTCATAAGTTGTGGATTCAATTCGTTTAACTGTTTGATTGATAACTTATTTATGTATGTTTATTGAGAGTGCACACTTAATTTTCATGCATGAATATGACGCTAGAATATAAGTGAGTTTCACCTAATAGTTACGAACTTATATTCACAAGTAGTGGAGGTTGCTTATAAACAATCGCGTTAAACGAATTCTTGGCATAAGTTTCATGCGTATTCCATAGTAACGAATGCCTCGTCAACACTTATAATTTTCATAGAGCGTAATGATTCTTGCTTGTATCTCTATTATGCAATCATGTAGGGGACTTGTGGGGAATGTTTTGGGTTGTCGTATGCAATCATCCAATTCAATAACGTTAGGAAGATTTGAAAGTTAATTTAAGCGGACCTAATTAACTTGGAGCGTTGAGAATTCATGGTTTATTGAAATGCAATTGGAAATCATTTTATTATGCAAGTGTAACATGTGTGGAGATGAACCCCTTAGCTATTCTATCATCCATTCATTCCATTTTATCATTTTCATATTTACATTCTGTTTTAATTAGAATTTGTTCATTTATTTTAATTTCGTCCAAAACTCAATCCCCCTTTACTTTATTGTCCAATTTAGTTAGAAAGTATCTTAGTTTATGTTTCTAAGTGTTTTGATTCAATTTATTACACAAATTCGTCCAAATTCACCAAAGTGCTCAAAACTGCCCAGAAAGTGATTTTAAGGCAGTTTTGAGTGTTTTGGGTGATGTTTGAGTCTTTTGATTTGTTTTAGTGTTTTAAAGTTTAGTTTTGCATTCTTTGAGTCTAGTATAGTGTTTTATATTGTGTTTTTACGTTTTTGAGTCAAATCCAAGTGATTAACAATCCCTCCTAATCCCCGGTCCAGAACGATCCCTACTTATACTTATACTACAATTGTCAAAAAGAGGGTTTAATTTGTGTGCGTATAATTCCCGCATCAGTTTGCAAAATCTCACTTTAATCTTGAAAAGATGCATGGAAACTAACCTTGTTTTGAATTGGGAAAAATGTCATTTTATGGTTAAACAAGGTATAGTTTTGGGTCATATCATCTCTGAAAAATGAATTGAAGTTGATAAGTCTAAAATAGATCTTGTATGTCACTTACCCTCTCCTACTTCGGTTAGAGAGGTCCATTCTTTTCTTGGCCATGCAGGATTCTATAGGCGATTTATCAAGGATTTTTCTAAGATTGCACAACCACTATGCCGTCTCCTACAAAAAGAAGTGGCGTTTGAATTCACTAAGGAATGCACGGCATCATTCAACCAACTCAAGGAGTTGTTGACCACGGCACCCATTATTGTTCCCCCGGATTGGAGCCTCTCGTTCGAGCTTATGTGTGATGCGTCCGATTATGCTTTAGGGGCTGTTTTGGGACAAAGAAAGGACAAGAGGCCGCATGTCATCTACTATGCCTCACGAACGTTGAACGATGCCCAGTTGAACTACTCCACTACGGAAAAAGAACTTCTTGCCGTTGTCTTTGCTTTAGATAAATTTCGATCATATCTAATTGGTACTAAAGTAATTGTTTTCACTGATCATGCAGCTCTAAAGTACTTGCTCACCAAAAAAGAGGCCAAGCCCCGGCTAATTCGGTGGATATTGTTACTTCAAGAGTTCGACATCGAGATTCGTGACAAGAAGGGAAGTGAAAACGTGGTGGCTGACCACCTAAGCCGAATGGTGCATAATGAGGAGTCCCTACCCATTGCAGAAACATTCCCCGATGAACAATTGCTGTCCATAAAGGTTAGTACACCTTGGTATGCCGATATAGTAAATTTTTTGGTGTCAAAACGTATTCCAAGTGAGTTCAATAGGCACCAACGTGACAAACTTAGGCATGATGCACGGTTTTATGTATGGGATGATCCATACTTATGGAAATTTTGTCCCGATCAGATTATACGTCGTTGTGTGCATGATTCTGAATGTCATTCAATTTTGAGTTTTTGTCACACATATGCATGTGGAGGGCACTTTGGCACACAACGCACAGCCCTCAAGGTGTTACAAAGTGGATTTTATTGGCCTAGTATTTTTAAGGATGCTAGAACGTTTTGCTTAACATGTGATAAATGCCAAAGAATGGGTGGTATTAGTGCAAAGGACCAAATGCCGCAGGTTTCTATCCTAAATGTTGAAATTTTTGATGTTTGGGGCATTGATTTTATGGGTCTTTTCCCTTCATTGTATGGTTTCATGTATATTTTGCTTGCGGTGGATTATGTGTCAAAATGGGTGGAAGCCAAGGCCACCCGGACTAATGATTCTAAAGTGGTTGCAGATTTTATTAGAACTAACATTTTTGCAAGGTTTGGAATGCCACGAGTGATCATTAGTGATGGAGGGTCACACTTTTGCAATCGGACCATTGAAGCGTTATTGAGGAAATACCATGTCACCCATAAGGTTTCTACACCTTACCATCCTCAAACGAATGGCCAAGCCGAGGTTTCCAACCGAGAGATCAATCAAATACTTGAGAAGACCGTTGGGCCAACAAGGAAGGATTGGAGCTTACGGTTAGATGATGCACTTTGGGCTTATCGTACGGCGTACAAAACCCCCATTGGGATGTCCCCCTTTCGACTTGTCTATGGCAAGGCGTGCCATCTTCCCGTTGAATTGGAGCACAAAGCACTTTGGGCCATCAAGAAGTTTAACAGGAACCTCGATGAAGCAGGAAGTCAAAGGAGATTGCAATTAAATGAGCTTGATGAGATAAGGCACGAGGCGTACGATAATGCAAGCATTTACAAGCAAAAGACCAAAGCTTTCCATGACAACATGATCCGTGGGAAATCATTCTCAATTGGGCAGAAAGTGCTATTGTTCAATTCCCGTTTACGTTTGTTTCCCGGTAAGTTACGTTCTAAGTGGATTGGACCATTTGTTATTACTAATGTTTTTGTTCATGGTGCAGTCCAAATCCAAAGCTTGAAAACGGGACACGAATTCAAGGTGAACGGGCATCGTTTGAAGCCCTATTATGACACCTTTGTGGAGCATGCCGTGGATGACATACCCTTGGAAGCCGTGGGCCCTAGTAAGGAGTGAACGAGGTCTTCGTCCGGCTGTACGACGTTAAAGCAAGCGCTACTTGGGAGGCAACCCTTGCATTCAACAAAGGAAGACCTAGAAAGCACTCCAATTCCAGATTTGCGTTCCTAAACTCTTCTCTTTGTTGTTATTTCGTTTCTGCCATGTTAGGTTGTTTAGTTGTTGTTTTGTTTGTTTGTTTGTTAATTGTGTGAGTCTATGCTTGAAACATTGAGGACAATGTTTGATTTAAGTGTGGGGGGGTAACTAAAGTGTTTTGATGCAAATTCGTAGGGTTTCATCCACCATAACTTCTAATGTTGTTTCTTGCTGTTTTTAAGTGTTTTTAAACTGTTTTAGTGTGTTTTGACTTAAAAATTCGAAAATCCCATAAAAATTTGAAAAATTGTTCCAAAAAACCCAAAAAGAGATGTTTTTTTGTCTTAGGGTACCTGCCAACACAATGATGAGGATTTGGTTTTAATTGCATGACTATTAAAGAATGTTGTAAACATGGCTGGAAGTTGATTTGTGCTTTGGTTTATGCTTGGTTATGGTTATAGCTTATGAATTCACATGTAATCACAAAAAGAGAAAATCAGTTTTTGTAACATGCTTGAAGGAAGAAACTCAAACTAAAGCTACATCCTTGTGAGACTTGAGCCTATAACGTTCTTTGGAGAGTATAAATGTGTGATTTCTTGTTTTCTAAAGGCGTTGCATGATCTCATCATTCTTTGCTGAGTTGCTACTTGGAATGCATTTCATTATAGTTCCAAATACTAGAACTCATGCCAATTTCATTCAAAGCATGATATTGATTGCATAACATACAATAAGATGAAGTTGTTAGTCAAGCCAAAGCCAAAAAGCCTATCCCTTTTCACATGTATTGTAGGATTACCCCTTTTTGAGCCTTTTCAAGCTTATTTTCTTTGTTAGCCACATTATCCTTACCTAGCCTAGATTAGGACTTTCCATACCCTTGTTCTTAAAGGATAGTGAAGCATGACTTAGAATGAACTCCTTTTGATCAATATATTGCAGAAAATAAGTGTGGGGGAAGATAATAGGGCACGACCAAAGAATGAAATAAAGAAAAAAAAGAAAAAAAAAATTCGTGGAAAAATAGAAAAGTGTTGAAAAGAAAGAAAAAGAGTTGAAAAATAAGTGAGAATGATCTCACAAGTATTGGTTATTGAAGGAAGGATCCAAAAGAGTGAATTTGACCCTAGTTGTTGCATGAATCTTCCCTTGTGTTTAAAAGTTGATTTCTGCCATTAAAAGTGAGTTTAAGTGTCAATTTCATTACTTCGCTTCCTATTACTTTAAGAACCTTTGTTTTACTTTACCTTTGTTTGTTAAACCATTACCCTTAGCCCCGTTACAACCCTCAACTTCTATCTTGATGTTATGTGTTCAATTTGTGGAGTTTGAATTTGGTATGAGCATATGGAATCACTGGTCCTCATTCTAAGTAGTAGCATTCCATTCATGAGATCATATTCAAGTCATTGTCGTAAATCCAGAAAATGCTTTCTTTGATATAACATATGTGAGTGTTAGAATTCATATTTACATCAATCTCCTCACATATACCTAGTGTAGGGTGTGGAGTTAGAAAATTTGTGTGAAAATTAAGTGCATTCTAGTAAGGAATTGAGGGAATTCTCTAAGGCATGTTACTACATTCAAAATGTTGTTTTAATTGATTAAATGTAAAATAATAAGTGGTAACTATGATTAAGTGTTTGTTGAAGTGTAAAGTAAGCTAAATGTCGTGGGAATGATGTTCTATATTGAGTCATGTTCATTGGAAATCCCTGAGGTAACATTGGAAGGTTTAGATTGTCTTTTGTTTGTTTTGTTTTGTTTCGTTTTGTTTAGTTTGTTTGTTTTGCTCGAGGACTAGCAAAAGCTAAGTGTGGGGGAATTTGATAGGAGCATATTTATGCGACTTAATTGGCTTGTTCTCGTGCATTTACGTTGTGTTTCTTTAGTTATTTTAGTCCTTTATGCCATTTTCGTGTGTTTCTAGGTTCATATGGCTAAGGAAGCAAAAAGGTGCATTTTGGAGCAAAATTGGGCTTGGAATGGATAGCTTATGTTTGGAGCCAGGGTGTTGGACGAAATTGAGGCACTTTAGGACACAAAACAATGGCCCTAGCCCAATTTCATAACCTTGCCATGGCTTATCCCTTCTCCCCTTACCTTGCCATGCAAACCACCCTATTTTAGGCCCATTCTATGTACTTAAACCCTAGCCCTTTAACCTTGCAGCCATATCCCCTCTTTTATCCACATGCATTCATAATCATTCATAATCATTCACCACCAATTCAGCCACATGCACTTGTTCAATTCATCATTGCACATCAACACATTCCAACATTTCCACATGCATTCCCCTTACAATTTCAGCCAAGCCACATGCATTTCCAACCCACATGCACCCTTTAATCATTCAACCATGCAGCACACATCACCCATTCACATCCATTTCAGCACACTCCACATGCATTTTGAGTTTTCCACCAAGTTCCTAGCTGTCATGTTCCCTCTTTTTCACCTATAAATAAGCATCCATTGCAGCCACAATTCATTCACTCTTCCATTCACAACAACAACCATTCACGCCAGAAATTCATTCCCTCTCTCTAACACAGCCATACTTCACCATTCTTCATATTTTCTGCCCAAAAACACTCCTTGCCTTCCCCTACATCCATCCCTACCTTAAACAAATCATTCTACATCATCCATAACCCCCAAAACTCACCAAAAAAACCCTTGTGCCGCAACAACAAAGAGGAGGAGAAGAGGCCTAAACGTTCATACAATTCAAGTTTGAGTTGTTGGAATTTTTAGGTGTACTTCCTTTCCTTGTTTTCAATGTTTACTTTGTTATTACTCTCTAAGTTTGTTGTAATCATGAGGAACTAAACCCCCCTTTGCTAGGGGGGGATTTGAAATACATGTTTATGCTTGCGTTATGATTTGATTACTTCTAATTGCGTTTCATAAGTTGTGAATTCAATTTACTTATCTATGTGAATTACACTTATTTATGTATGATTTATTGAGAGTGCACGCTTAATTTTCATGCATGAATATGACGCTAGAATATAAGTGAGTTTCACCTAATAGTTATGAACTTATATTCACAAGTAGTAAAGTTTGATGATCTCAATCGCGTTAAGTAAATTCTTGGCATAAGTTTCATGCAATTCATAGTAACGAGTGCTTCGTCAATGCTTATGGTTTTCAAAGAACTTAATGATTCTTGCTTGTATCTCTATTATGCAATTCATATAGGGAACTTGTGGGGAATGTTTTGGGTTGTCGTATGCAATCATCCAATTCAATAACGTTCGGAAAATCTGAGGTTTAATTAGTGCAATTCACGGTTAATCTGGGGCGTTGAGAATTCATGGTTTATTGACAAGCAATTGGAAATCGTTTTATATGCAAGTATAACATGTATGGAGATGAACCCCTTAGCTAGCTTCCCATCCATTCAATTCCATCAAATTCATATTTACATTCTACTTTAAATAGCAATCTGTGCATTTAGTTTATTTTCGTCCAAAACTCAATCCCCCTTTACTTTATTGTCCAATTTAGTTAGAAAGTGTCTTAGTTTGTGTTTATAAGAGTTTTGATTCAATTTGTTACACAAATTCGTCCAAATTCACCAAAGTGCTCAAAACTGCCCAGAAAGTGTTTTTAAGGCAGTTTTGAGTGTTTTTGGTGATGTTTGAGTCTTTTGGTTTGTTTTAGTGTTTTAAGCGTTTAGTTTCGCATTCTTTGAGTCTAGTTTAGTGTTTTAAACTTTATTTTACGTTTTTGAGTCAATTTCCAAGAGATTTGCAATCCCTCCTAATCCCCGGTCCAGAACGATCCCTACTTATACATATACTACAATTTGACGAAAAGAGGGTTTAATTTGTGTGCGTATAATTCTCGCATCAGTTGGAGTGGCTGCAATGGAGGAGAAAAGTGTTTTGGTGGCTGCAATGAGGGTGTGGAGAGGTTTTGACGAATTTCTGGAATATGGAAGAGTGTATGAGAATGAATTGAGGTGTGAATGAGTGTGAATGAATGTTGTGTGAAGTGTGTATGGTTTTTATAGGGAGATGAATGGATGGGAGAGGGAACATGACAGCTAGGTTAAGTGCATGTGCAATGTTTTAAAGGATGGAATGCATGTGAATATGCTAGAAATCTGATGGGAATGAATGATTAAATGTGAATGGCTGATTAGAATCTAGGGTGCATGTGGGTTAGAAATGCATGTGGGTGAATGTTTGAATGATTAAAGGGGAAACATGACAGCTAGGTTGGTTGGTGGCTGCCATGGAGGTATGGAATGATGGAATTGCACAAGGGGAATGCATGTGCACGGTTTTGGTGTGGAGAAATGATTATGGATGCATGTGTTGAATGATTTCTTGGTGAGGGATGTGGAGTGGCTGGAATGATGAAAGAATAAAGGGTGCATGTGGGTTAATTAATTAAAGGGAGTGCATGTGCAATGTTGTTGTTGGTGCAATGATGGAGGAACAAGTGCATGTGGCTGAAATGTGGAAGGTGTGTGGCTACTTCAAGTAGGAATCCTTGTGACATCAACTCTTCAATTTCGTCCATTCCTTTTGCTCCAAGTATAAGTTATCCCTTCCAAGTCCAACTTTGCTCCAAAATGCTCCAAAATGCATCTTTTTGCTTCCTTAGCCACATGAACCTAAAAACACACGAAAATGGCTTAAACGCCAAAAACAACTATGAATTAACAATATAAATGCACGAAAACAAGCTAAGTAAGTCGCCTAAATATGCTCCTATCATTCTCGCGTCTAAGTAGTGGCATTCCGTTCATGAGATCATATACAAATACATGTTAATAATTCCAGAAATTGCTTTCCTTGTTATAACATATGTGAGTGTTCGTCTACATGTTTACATCAATCTTCTCACATATACCTAGTGTAGGGAGTGTAGTCAGAAAATTTGTGTGAAAATAGAGAGTATATCTTGTGAGGAATTGAGGGATTCTCTAAGGCATGTTACTACATTCAAAATCAGGTTTTAATTGATGAAATGCGAGCTAGTGAGTGGTAACTATGATTAAGTATGTGCTCGAGGGTAGGGATAACTAAAATCTTTGGGAGTGATGATCTTGAATATGTCATGTTGCATTGGAAATCCCTGAGGCAAACGTTGGAAGGTTTAGAGTTATGTTTTGTTTCTCTTGTTTATTTGTTTTGCTCAAGGACTAGCAAAAGATAAGTGTGGGGGAATTTGATAGGAGCATATTTAGGCGACTTAACTAGCTTATTCTTGTGCATTTGTGCTATTATTTCTTAGTTAATGTCGTATGTGTTGGAAATGTGCCCTAAAACCAATCATATGATGATACTTTATGGACATTTCACATGTTAAACTAATCTAGTTTAATGTAAAGGGCAAAGATTATTGTTTGAGCCGTCTCATATAAATGTTATATGCTTAAACGATAAGTCCAAGGAATATGTGATTGGAAGAATGCGATCTAAAGAAGTTAGATTCATGAGACCATTCTTTCGTTGACACATCCTAAACGTTCCTGATCATAGGATTGTCAATTGGGCATTGACAGTCCGTTAAGATCAGTACGTGCTATGTCTTCTCTCAGGGAGAGTGACTAGTCTCGAGTCATTGGTGTGTGTGACATCAAGACAAGTACGTAGGTGCTCAATAGAGAATGAGTTCACTGAACACGATCAACGAAGAGTTCTCATATTCATGTCACATGAGAACTCATGGTTGGGATAATGCAAATTAGTCTTTTGACCTGAGGCATCATAGTTGTCTTGTGGTTAGGTCCTTAATCTTTGATTATGTCAAAGTCACTCCATCAGGAGGGTGTCCACGGCATCGTTGGGGTTAAGCCACTTAGCCATGGAGGCAAGTGAATGCGCAACAAGGGATCTCTAACCTTCAAACTGTTTGAGGGAGAATACTCTATGATATGATTTAGAATCTCTGGCCAGAGTATGAATGAGATGTTGGAATGTGTTCCAAATCACATTCAAGGTAATCATATAAGCACAAGACTCACATTGGATAGTAGACATGAATAAACTATCAAACCAAACAATGTGGTCAAGAGTATTGTATTAGAGAAAGACCGTATTGCATTTGTAATCCTAAAACTGAATAGGTTCTCCACCTCTTCTGATTAGCTTGGGTAACCATGACATGCTGCTAGGCGTCAACCATGGTTTGTGGAAGCCCTAAAAGTGTATTATCACTAACGGGAGAATTGAAAGTAAGTTCCAATTCACAATCGATTTGAAAGAGTTTGAATCGCCCACTGCCTCGCTAAAAGGAACCTAATGGATCGTACACCGTGTAAGGTAAAGATTGAAGATTCAACGGAGATGAGTAAGAATAATTAAATGGTTTAATTATTTATGGCAAGGATTAATTAATATGTTAATTAATCAAACGAATAAGTTCGTTAAAGACCTCGGGATAGTTTTGGACCTTAAGGCCCAATGGGCTTCGAACGTCAAGTCCATTGACTTAAGTTGTATGACAACTTAATGAATAATGATTCACAAAGGCCCAAATAGCCCAATAAATCCCCTTAAATTCGGCCATTTAGAGGAGGGTAGTAAACTTGGCTTAATTGCAAGTTTGCCACTCCATTGTGAGGTGGTATAAAGACATCTTTATAGCCATTTCATCCTTAGGGTTTTCTAAGGAATAAAGATGAGAACAAACTCTCCTTTCTCTCTAGAAATGGCCGGCCACCCTTGAGGAAAACATCTAGCAATCTTACTTCCTCAAGGTCACTCATTTCTTCTCCAATCTTACCTTGGTGTGGAAACTTAGAGGTTCTCAATTTTGGGAACTTGGAGAAACCTTTTCATCCATCCAAATCCATGGATCTAAGATGCAAGGAATGAAGGCCCTCTCTTTGGGTGATTAGCCTTTGCTTATGCAAAGAGGAATCTACAAAGGTATTGATTTCTCAACTCACTTTGTTTTGAGTTGAGTCTTGGTTCACCTACTTACTAGGCTTTGAAGTTCATGGGTTAAGTTTTGTTTTTGAGTGCATATAAACATGATTCCGCCTTTTAATTGTTAATTGCATGTTGTTGATGTTGCTCAAATGAACTTGTTTTTCACAAATCTTCCTTCAAGTGGTATCAGAGCCTAGGTCTAGTAGTTGGTGAATCCTTTTGGGTTTTGTAGTTCATAGTTTGTGATTTGAATGTTGTAATTGTTACAAGCTTTATTCTTGCTTTTTTGAATGTAAATTTTGTTAGAAAATTTGCCATCTCAAATGTTGTAGATGTAGTTCATATGAGCATGAATTTTGGAGCTAAAATTTGGTGCCATGTTTTTGGGGAAATTCGGCCAAATCCAAAGGGTGGATTTTTGGGTTCTTGTTTGACTTGTTAAAAGTGTTTTAAAGTGACTTTTGGAACCCCTAAGTACCCTAGGATATTAACCCTCTTTTGAGTTGTGAAAATTTGAGTTTTTGGTGAAAGAAAACATCCATGGAGCTATTATGAGTTTTCATGTATGTTCTTCATATTTCTTGAAGTTCTTACCAAGAACAAAAAGTTTTGAAGTTTTGATTCAAAAGTTTTATGTTTTTCATAAAGTTTTGTTTTTTCAAATGGTGGGTGACAGTTATTGGTGAGATGTGACTAAAAGAATTTTAAAGTTTTATAAAAAACATTTTCTTACAAACCATCAAAGTCACCTTTGTCTCACCTACCAAAAACCACTTACAAAACTTTAGATTTTTTCAATTTTTCAACACTATGGCCGGCCACCTTTGGTAAAAGGTGATGGAGGGACTTTTGTGCAATTAAATAAAGTTTTGATACTTTTGTGTATTTGCATTTTGACCCCAAAAGTTTTTGTTTTAACAAAGTGACCCAAATTGTTGTGGTCATTGTTTTTGGCCCAAATTAGGTAGAGAACAAAATTGTTTTGTCTCTTTAAATGAGAATTGGATTTTCATTTCATTTAGCTCCATTTAAATCAATTCTATGGATACAAAAACCAAATGAAAATGTTGCATTCAAGTTTAATTAGTTAAAGCGTTAATTAATTAAAGAAAGGGTGATTATGAACCTAAGCCTACGATAATTGAGCTATGTGAAAGGCCGTTTCAAATTTGTTTGAACCATGGGAATGTGTAGATTAAATTTTGGTTGTAATTTGATATGATCAATTGTTGTAAAAGAGCATAAGCTCTTCTTTACTTTAAAGTAATTTGATTTGATCAATTGTTGTAAAAGAGCATAAGCTCTTCTTTACTTTAAAGTAATTTGATTTGATCAATTGTTGTAAAAGAGCATAAGCTCTTATTTACTTTGAAGTACTCCTTTCTTGTTTTATTCGATATGCATGAAATTGGAGTAGTTGGGTCCAACGCCCAATAAGACAACACGCCTTAATGTGATTAAACGCGTAACTAAAATCAATCACCATCCCTAGACCGAGATTCAACACAAGGCTCGTGTTGAATCGAATCAAAGGTTCATAGTCATCCTAAGGCCCTAAGGCAACTATATAGTCCATCAATGAATGCAAATCTTATGTTAGTAGTACCATATAGTCTTGCTTTAAAAACCGTTTTAAAAGTATAGTGGGAGTATTATATACTA
Organism: Pyrus communis; assembly: GCF_041283825.1. Lineage (NCBI taxonomy): Eukaryota > Viridiplantae > Streptophyta > Magnoliopsida > Rosales > Rosaceae > Pyrus > Pyrus communis. The sequence goes on from NC_142566.1 coordinate 11,915,415, forward strand.
CTAAATCAATCATATGGACCAATAGTTGTAATAGGACCAAAATGTTTTAATTGGATTAAAATGTATGTTTATATGTGATGAGACCTAAAAACCCTCAACCAAATGATTATTAAGTTGATAAGCGAGAGATGCTTTGAATATCTCTTCGTGGCCTTCCACCGTGATGGGCTCCAATCGTTTGTGACTCATGCACCGGCTTCACCCTATAATGGGGAAGTACAAAGTATGTGCTTACATCCAGGAGGAGTCCATAAACATATGATGAGGTGAGTGTAGACAACGAGTATGACCAACATGATATAATTCTGAGGTTGTGCTTGAACCTCTACATAAACTAAGCATGGTGGGAATAACTTAACTAAGTGCAATGGTGCCAACATGATATAATTCTGAGGCATTCATTCTCTAGAGGCCAAACTAGATGGGTAATTACAAGAGTTGTAAATGACTAAAGTGTTATTCTCTCATCATTATTTTTGCTAACCATCATGATATAATTATGAGGTGGGCTTGGTAATAGTGAGTCTCCCATACCCCGCTAAGAGTTCAACAAAACTCTCGAATTCCGATGAGGGATATGGAATTTGCTAAAATAGTGGGTGGTGCTATTTTGATTTAAAGACCCGTATCAAATAGCTTAAAATCAATCAATTTATATTCGTTATGTATTTGTTTACCAATATATTTGCAAACGCTATCCAAAACTTGACAAAGAAAAACCGAACGCTTTAGTTTCCAAACTTGGTACCACAATCCCATAGATTGTCTTGAATGGATTGTAAAAGTACCTAAGTAGTCTCATCCTCACAATCTTCCTATTGATAATGTATCAATGGAAGAACATGTTAGATAAATCTACCATGAAGAGGACAATGCAAACTCTAGTGCTTGTCTCTTTGTTACACGAACAAGGAACTTGAGAAGTAAGCACAAGGGCATGGACACTTTATGTGCCATGATTCTTCACTTACAAATTGTTGTATGAAGAAATGAGAGTTGCCTTGAACAACTCTTGAAAGTTTGTTATTATGTTTAGAACATAATGGTTGGTTGACAAAAATAGTCCATTTATATGGACTTATGATGATTTTGAATCATTGAGTGTTGAAGTGTTAAACCACTTAACGAGACGGAAACTAGGCAAGGACTTCACCTTTGTGTCCCTATCCTAATGGTTCACTAAGTTTATTGTAAACTATATAGTGAACAATAACCGCACGCTCTCCAAATCGTTTGATGTGTATAACACATTTGAAATAAGTTTCAAGAGAGATAGTGGGAGTTTAGGGACCATGACTATTGTAGTCAAAAGGGAAGTCAAATGAAGAAGGCAAAATAACTCCAAGGGAACAAACTTTCTTTATGAAAGGATGGACATTGGAAGGGGTATTTGCAAGAAATGTCTTGCAAGTGTCAAGAACACACATTTCGAAGGTGTTGTAAAATGTTCTTGAATAATTCAAAACAGTTGGTTCTTCTACTTGAATACATGATTCTGTATTAGCAACTATGTTTTACAATCGTTGTAAAAGTGTGGCTAATAAGAAGTAGAAGATAAATGAGAGAAGAGAAAGTACTTCACATTCGAAACGTGAATCAAATATAGATCTCTGCAAAAGCGGATTGTACTTACTTCCTCATATGAACTACCAAAGAAATTGGAAAAACCAAAGATTGTCTTTACGTCCCAATTTTAAGGAACTTAATTCCGTCACTATTGTAGAGATGGATGAATGTTTTGTTTGACAAAACATTGTTCTTTATTAATGAATGATTAGATTATGGTAATCTAATTAATTGTCTCTATAGTAGAGATGATGTGGTAGTGTTAACTGTTTAAGAATATAACGATGCTTAAAACCCAAAAGGTTGCAAGGTAGTGACTAATCCCAACTGAGTTGTGATACCTCTAAAACATAAATTACGAGTTGGTAATAGATGGATGCATTGGATCGTTAGACCCGGATCCAATACCTTCTTGTTATATTGTATAGAGGCGAAATGTTCGAATCTTTATTCTTTTGGAAAGAAGAAAGAATCACAAAGTTGTTAAGGATAATTCACTTAGATGTTAGTGGCACTTGTCCACAACATAATACTACTCATGTTGTATGACATTCACCGAAGATCGCTCTCGGTTGGACTATAGTTTACTTTGAATAAACACAAGTCCGAATACTTTGCAAAAGGTTTCAAAGAATTCAAGAAATGTAAGTTGATGAGTAAGACGTCTAAAGAATTTACCTCCTTAGATTTGATCCAAGGAAAAGTAACACTTTAGATGAGTTTCCTTGAAAGATATCAAGGAAAATAGCATCATAAGATAATGTATTTCTCCATTAGGAGAAGAACGAACTTGAATAAGATTTAGTTCGTTGGATGTTATATATTACCCATATATAGGATATATATACTTCTAAAACAATATGATTGTCAATTAGAAGATCTTCCAAAATTTTCATAACTCCATAAAATGTAGTTGGAAAGAAAGACAAATCTTAAACATGTTAAGATTTGGGGTTGTGTGCTAATAAGCAATATTTGTTTGATATGATCAACAAATATAACAACCTAGTTCCTACACCACAAGCTCCAAGGTAGTCGAGAAGGATTTATAAATCATCTCAGTTGAATGGTTTGAACTTTATGACTATGTCATAGAGTTACACCTCTTAATTCGAAAGAAATAAGAATGAAAATCCTTATGACTACACTTAGTGGGAGCTACAAGCATCTTATGAGAAAAAGGATCAAATCGTTTGATTTCTCATAAAGATGTAAATGAATCTTTTGTTTACTAGGTTTACAAAAGATTAGTGGGAGTTAATCATATTCCTAAATTTGAATATATATATATACATGATATATATTAATTTTGAAAATGAAAGGAATTCTTCATCGTTAAAGTTATGACTTTAAACATTCTATAATGATAGAATGTATATGGGAGACATAGTCTATATACATGGGATGGAAATCTATAATGATAGATTTCAAGATATAATTGGATTATATCAAATCCCTAAAATAGACAAGAGATGCTAGGAAGTTTCTCATATGATGATAAACTTCAATTAGAATGACAATTCTAGTGAGACTAGGAAGTTGTTCTTCTCAAAGGGAATGTACCCTTTGACTCCCAAAGAAATAAATAGAATCCTTTATGCATACGCAGAAAGGTGATTTATGTATTTCATGTTGTATGAAAACATTGATATAAGTTGTACCTAGAACGGTACAAGATGATATCAGTGCAAGCCCAAGATCAGAACCATGGCAACTGTCAAGTGAATCCTTAGGTATTTAAGAAATACTAAGGATGGATTCCTCAAGAATGAGGAAGAATTAGAGTAACGTAATGGAAGTGTAAATGTATTAGATTATGAATCTAATCCATCATAGAATATCTCTTCATTATGAATGAAGTGATAATGAGATATCTCTTTATTATGACTAAAGAGATATTTGGGTGGAAACGTTAAAAGTAATGACTTTAATGTGTTCCATCATGTATGCAAAATATATTGCCATATAGAAGCTTACAACATTGTTGTTTGGATGGGAAAGTTCATTTATGAACTCTCCATTCGGTTCCAACCAGAAAGTGTATGACACTAATGGGGCGATAGCTCAAGCCAGGGAATCAAGGTCTCATCAAGGTCCGAACTCAAATGAGAGACTGAACCACATGATTGAGAATCATGTATAATGGTGACGTCGTTATTCTCAAGGTTCCTTCTATGGATAACATATAGATATCCATTGTCTAGGCCTACTACTCAACCATTTATGAAATGACTACAGAAGAGGTATCATCACTGATGACTAAGCTGATTGGCTCTAGGGCAAGTGGGAGATTGTTGGAAATGTGCCCTAAAACCAATCATATGATGATACTTTATGGACATTTCACATGTTAAACTAATCTAGTTTAATGTAATGATGCGATAATTATACGCACACAAATTAAACCCTCTTTTCGTCAAATTGTAGTATATGTATAAGTAGGGATCGTTCTAGACCGGGGATTAGGAGGGATTGTTAACCACTTGGATTTGACTCAAAAAAACGTAAAATAACAATATGAAACACTATACTAGACTCAAGGAAAGCAAAACTAAACTTTAAAACACTAAAACAAACCAAAAGACTCAAAACAGCACCAAAACACTCAAAACTGCCTTAAAATCACTTTCTGGGCAGTTTTGAGCACCTTGAGTACTTTGGACGAATTTGAGAAACAAAATGAATCAAAACACTTACAAACACAAACTAAATGTATTTCTAACTAATCTAACACTTTAAAAGAAATGGGGGACTGGTTTTGAATGAAACTTGAAATAAAAACAGAAACTTGGAAACAAACAGATTGTAAATTAAAGCATAAGGAAGTGAAGTAAACACAAGATGAATGAATCAACAACTAATGTAAAAGGATAGTACCAATGAAGATGAAGCTAGAGATTCGATTTCACCATTGCTAAGCCAAGTCCATGCTTGTTAAGTCAGATTATACTCATCCCTCTACTTATTTCTTGGGTTTGTTTCACTTAGATATGATCAGCCATATGATGTGTGGATTTGATCAAATGTCTCTAATTATGAGCCTAATTGTGATGTGCAACTTTGGTTCCTAATCAAGACTATGTAGTGCATAAGAAACTTTCACAAAACCAAAGGGAACACTCGGCAGGATGTTTGCAAAACATTCCCTTCATTCATTCACATATCCACCAAGATTATGCATGATGTGTGCTTTAATCTTGGCTAAACAACCTGTGGTTAATTCAAATGATGATCAAGCACTAAAATTAACACACTAAGTCACAATTAAATCGGAGAATGAAGCAAGAAATAGATAGATTAAATGAGAATTCCGAATTAACTACATGGCAAACTTTGCAAGGCTACATCGAATCCATAGAAGAGGATTAGTTACAATTCATGTTTGCAAAGGATTTAACATAAAAATATAAAACATGAATGAACATAGAATTAATAAGAAGAAAGAACCCTTGAAGCAAAACTGATGTAGAATCAAAGAAACACCTAAACATTCCAACAACTCAAACTTGAATTGTATGAACGTTTAGGCCCTCTTATCTTCCTCTTCGTCGTAGCACAAGGTCTAAGGGATGTTGTTGGTGTGTTGAATGGATTGGGGAATTATGGAAATGGAAGGATGATGTTTGGATTGTAAGGGAGAGTCACGGCACAAAGGGGGGTTTATGGTCTACATTTCTGCAATGGATGAAGTGTATGAATGGAATGGATGGATTTTGTGAAGGGCACGGCCCCAAGGGACCAATTTCTGTTGTGAAATGAATTGTGGATGAATGAGAATGAATGAATGAGTATTTATAGGTGAAATGGGGGGGACATGACAGCTAGGTTGCATGTGCTAATGTTTGTGTGTGCATGTGAAATCTGGAATTGCATGTGTGTTGAATGTGAAAGCATGTGCAATGAATGTGTGGTGCAATGATGAAGGAATAATCTGAAAATGCAAGGTGAAATGAAGTGGAATGACAATGGCATGTGGAATGAATGATTTCTTGGTGAGGGGATGCATGTGTTGATTAAAGGGGAAATGAAAATCTGAAATGGGATAGCATGTGGGTGGAAATGCATGTGGGTGAATGTTTAAAGTGCATGTGCAATGTTTTAAAGGATGGAATGATGGAGGAACAAGTGCATGTGAATGCATGGTGATAGCATGTGCACGGTTTTGGTTGGAATGATGGCAGATTGTGAAAACATGTGAATGCATGTGTTTGATGAATGATAAGTGGTGAATGATATGATAAGTGATAAGTGGTGAATGATAAGTGATGAATGATAAGTGGTGAATGATAAGTGATATGATATGTGATTATGATAAGTAATGGGAGCATGTGTATGGTTTTGGGAGAAAGGTGGAGATGCACGGCATAAGGGAATTGGAAAGGTTTAAATGTCCTAAAACTAAAGGGAACAAAGTTCCAACACTTTGGTCTTCAATTTCGTCCAACATTTTGGCGCCAAGCATAAGCTATCCATCCTTAGCCCAAAAGTGCTCCAAAAGTCTCCAAAATGCATCGTTTTGCTCCTTTAACCCTTTGGACCTACAAACACACGAAAATAGCTTAAAGGACTAAAATAACTAAAGAAACATAACGTAAATGCACGAGAACAAGCCATTTAAGTCGCATGAATATGCTCCTATCATGTAAAGGGCAAAGATTATTGTTTGAGCCGTCTCATATAAATGTTATATGCTTAAACGATAAGTCCAAGGAATATGTGATTGGAAGAATGCGATCTAAAGAAGTTAGATTCATGAGACCATTCTTTCGTTGACACATCCTAAACGTTCCTGATCATAGGATTGTCAATTGGGCATTGACAGTCCGTTAAGATCAGTACGTGCTATGTCTTCTCTCAGGGAGAGTGACTAGTCTCGAGTCATTGGTGTGTGTGACATCAAGACAAGTACGTAGGTGCTCAATAGAGAATGAGTTCACTGAACACGATCAACGAAGAGTTCTCATATTCATGTCACATGAGAACTCATGGTTGGGATAATGCAAATTAGTCTTTTGACCTGAGGCATCACAGTTGTCTTGTGGTTAGGTCCTTAATCTTTGATTATGTCAAAGTCACTCCATCAGGAGGGTGTCCACGGCATCGTTGGGGTTAAGCCACTTAGCCATGGAGGCAAGTGAATGCGCAACAAGGGATCTCTAACCTTCAAACTGTTTGAGAGAGAATACTCTATGATATGATTTAGAATCTCTGGCCAGAGTATGAATGAGATGTTGGAATGTGTTCCAAATCACATTCAAGGTAATCATATAAGCACAAGACTCACATTGGATAGTAGACATGAATAAACTATCAAACCAAACAATGTGGTCAAGAGTATTGTATTAGAGAAAGACCGTATTGCATTTGTAATCCTAAAACTGAATAGGTTCTCCACCTCTTCTGATTAGCTTGGGTAACCATGACATGCTGCTAGGCGTCAACCATGGTTTGTGGAAGCCCTAAAAGTGTATTATCACTAACGGGAGAATTGAAAGTAAGTTCCAATTCACAATCGATTTGAAAGAGTTTGAATCGCCCACTGCCTCGCTAAAAGGAACCTAATGGATCGTACACCGTGTAAGGTAAAGATTGAAGATTCAACGGAGATGAGTAAGAATAATTAAATGGTTTAATTATTTATGGCAAGGATTAATTAATATGTTAATTAATCAAACGAATAAGTTCGTTAAAGACCTCGGGATAGTTTTGGACCTTAAGGCCCAATGGGCTTCGAACGTCAAGTCCATTGACTTAAGTTGTATGACAACTTAATGAATAATGATTCACAAAGGCCCAAATAGCCCAATAAATCCCCTTAAATTCGGCCATTTAGAGGAGGGTAGTAAACTTGGCTTAATTGCAAGTTTGCCACTCCATTGTGAGGTGGTATAAAGACATCTTTATAGCCATTTCATCCTTAGGGTTTTTAATAGGAGCATATTCATGCGACTTAAATGGCTTGTTCTCGTGCATTTACGTTATGTTTCTTTAGTTATTTTAGTCCTTTATGCTTCTTTTGTGTGTTTTCAGGTTCTAAGGGCTTAGGGAGCAAGAAAGTGCATTTTGAGGCTATTTGGGGCACTTTTGGGCATGGATTGGATACCTTAATCATGGTGCAAAGAGGATGGACGAAATTGAAGCCTTGTATGCTCTTTGGGGACATAAAACAAAGGGCCTAGCCCAATCAAACAAATCCTTTGAGCCATGGAAAACCTCTAGCCCAAATCAAACATTCTATGCCATGCAAACCAACCTATTTTTAGGCCCATTCTATGTACTTAAACCCTAGCCCTTTAAACTAGCCATATTATGATTTATTCACTTCCATACTCTTCTTTATTCCACATGCATTCACACACATGCACATTATTCACTCACATTTTCTAGCCATTTCACTTCATCATTACACCACCATTCATTCATTAATCCACATGCACATTCAATCATTCACTCAAGCACCCTTGTGCCTTGTTTCCCCCTTTGTTCCCACCAATCACATGCATCATCATCATTTCTAATCCACATGCTTTCCAAGCTTTCCCACTTAATCATTAAGCCACATACACACACCATCTTCCCCTTTACCAAACCCTTTGCCGTGCACATGTTTTCTTTTTTTTTAAATTCCAGCTTTCAAATGCAAACACATGCACAACAACACCATCACAAAACCTGCCATCATTCACCAAACATCCTTTGCTTTGCATCTCCACAAACACATGCATTTACACCACCAAAAATCCCCTTTGCCGTGGCTTTCACTCCCACTTCCAGCATCTTCACATGCATTTCCAGCTTTCACATGCACACACATGCAATTTCAGCACCCACATTCCCCCTTTGCCGTGTACCCCTTATACATTCCACCTAATCCACATGCATTTCCAACCTAGCAAATCATTCTCCTAGCTATCATTCACATGCTCTCCCATCCATTCTCTCCCTATATAAACCACACCTCATATCTCATTTTCATACACAACACACCACAAACACATCCCTTTCTCTCTTAGCCGTGAGTCTCCCTTAGAATCCAAAAACCATCTTTCCATTTCCATCACTCCTCACTCCATTCCACACTTCCATTCCCCCAAACCAACTATCCTTAGACCTTATGCTACAATAAAGAGGAAGAGAAGAGGGCCTAAACGTTCATACAATTCAAGTTTGAGTTGTTGGAATGTTTAGGTGTTTCTTTGATTTCAATGTTTAAATTCAATTCTCTTTGTTTGTACGTATGAGGAATGGAAGAGAAGAGTGCCTAAACGTTCATACAATTCAAGTTTGAGTTGTTGGAATGTTTAGGTGTTTCTTTGATTTCAAAGTTATAATAAACTAAACCCCCTTTAGCTAGGGGGTGATTCGAAATATATGTTTATGCTTGCATTTTGATTTGATTACTTCTAATTGCGTTTCATAAGTTGTGGTTCAATTTGTTTAACCGTTTGATTGATAACTTATTTATGTATGTTTATTGAGAGTGTACACTTAATTTTCATGCATGAATATGACGCTAGAATATAAGTGAGTTTCACCTAATAGTTACGAACTTATATTCACAAGTAGTGGAGGTTGCTTATAAACAATCGCGTTAAATGAATTCTTGGCATAAGTTTCATGCGTATTCCATAGTAACGAATGCCTCGTCAACACTTAAAGTTTTCATGATGTTAATGATTTTTGATTGTATCTTTATTGTGCTTTTCACGTAAAGGACTTTTGGAGAATGTTGTCAATTGCGTTGCGCTAACCCATCCAATTCATTAACTTAAGGAAAACTTGACGGTTAATTTAAGCAGACCTAATTGACCCGGGGCGTTGAGAATTAATGATTTGTTGAAATGCAATTGGAAATCGTTTTATTATGCAAGTATAACATATGTGGAGATGAACCCCGTAGCTAACTTTCCATCCATTTGTTCTTTCTTTTCTTGTTTCTGTTTTCATGTTTAATTTAACTTGTTATTCAATTATGTTAAACATGTGAAACTAATTTCTTTTTAGTTAGAAGCGAATTTGAAGCCATGGACATATGTTGGTTATGATTTGATTTACTCCAGTTATGAATTCATGAACTTTAGATGTGGGTTACTTTCCTGTTTTGATTAAGAACTTGTTTATGTATGTGGGTTGAGGGTCGACACTTAATTTGCATGTCTAAACTTGATGCTAGGATATAAGGGAATTTCACCTAATCGTTATGAACTTATATTCATGAGTAGTAAAGATCGCTAGTCACGATTGTGTTTAGTAAACCCTAGGCTGGATTAACATGCGTATTCCATAGTTATGAATGCCTAGTCGATGTTTATGATTTCCGTTGAACTTAATGATCTTTGTTGAATGTCTCTATCATGCGTATTCCATGGTTAGGGACTTTGATTAGGAATAATTTGGTTGTAATGCGTATCCCATTCAATCCAATGAATCTAGGGAAATCTGAAAGTTAGTTTAAGCGAACCTAATTAACTTGGAGCATTGTCATTCATCGTTTGTTGAAGTCATAACTGGGAGTCAATTTATATGCTTATGTTCATGTGTGGATAAGGAACCCTCTAACTAGTTGTTCATCATTCTATTTCATTAATTTTGTTTTTAGAATATGTTTTAATTCCAAGTTTCTGTTTTAGTTTAAATTCATCCAAAACCAATTCCCCATTTATTTTAAAGTGTTAGATTAGTTAGAAATACATTTATTTTGTTATTTTACGTTTTTGAGTCAAATCCAAGTGATTAACAATCCCTCCTAATCCCCGGTCCAGAACGATCCTTACTTATACATATACTACAATTTGACGAAAAGAGGGTTTAATTTGTGTGCGTATAAATCTCGCATCAGTTTTCTAAGGAGTAAAGATGAGAACAAACTCTCCTTTCTCTCTAGAAATGGCCGGCCACCCTTGAGGAAAACATCTAGCAATCTTACTTCCTCAAGGTCACTCATTTCTTCTCCAATCTTACCTTGGTGTGGAAACTTAGAGGTTCTCAATTTTGGGAACTTGGAGAAACCTTTTCATCCATCCAAATCCATGGATCTAAGATGCAAGGAATGAAGGCCCTCTCTTTGGGTGATTAGCCTTTGCTTATGCAAAGAGGAATCTACAAAGGTATTGATTTCTCAACTCACTTTGTTTTGAGTTGAGTCTTGGTTCACCTACTTACTAGGCTTTGAAGTTCATGGGTTAAGTTTTGTTTTTGAGTGCATATAAACATGATTCCGCCTTTTAATTGTTAATTGCATGTTGTTGATGTTGCTCAATGTTGATGTATATTTCCTTCCTAATGCTAGAATATATTTAGTATAATGGCATAAGCAAGGGTGTCGAATCCACAGGGACTAATTGGACCTATGTAATTACTTGTTTTGCAAGAACTATAAGAAATGAATCAAACTAAACAAACTAGGCAGATTTGGAAATGAATCAAACTAGTCTAAATAGACAGATTTGTTGTTGTAACTTGAACGCATGATGAAAATGAAGTAAACACAAATAAATGAATCAACAACTAATGTAATGGGATAGTATCAATGGAAATGAAGCTAGGGATTCGGTTTCACCATTGCTTAACTAAGTCCATGTTTGTCAAGTTAGTTTGTACTCATCCATCTACCTATTTCTTGAGTTTGTTTCACTTGGATATGATCAACCATATGATGTGTGGATTTGATCAAATGTCTCTAATCATGAACCTAATTGTGATGTGCAACTTTGGTTCATAATCAAGATTATGTAATGCACAAGAAACTTTCATAAAACCAAAGGGAATAACTCGGCAGGATGTATGCTAAACCTTCCCTTCATTCATTCACATATCTACCAAGATTATGCATGATGTGTGTTTTAATCTTGGCTACACAACTTAGTGATTAATTCAAATGATGATCAAACATTAAAATCAACTCACTAAGTCACCATTAAATCAGAGAATGAAACAAGAAATAGATAGACAAAACCGAGCATTCTAACTTAATTACATGGCAAACTTTGCAAGGTTACATCGAATCCCTAGAGGAAGATTAGTTACAATTCATGTTTACAGAATGTTTAACATAAAGGTACACAACATGAATGAACATAGAATGAAGTAGAAGGAACCCTTGAAGCAAAACTGATGTTGAATTCCTTGAAGAGTGCCTTCGGTGTTGGTGCTCCAAGTGTGGTACGGATGAAGGTAGATTGGTTATGATTGCATGGTTTCTGCCAATGGGACAGAAATGGAGTGAAATGGAGTGGTTATACGTGTGTGGAAGAGAATGGATAGTTTCTGTGAGAGAGGGAGAGTGTCGAATGCAAAAATGGGATGGAGAGGGAGAATGAGAGTGAATATGATGGACAGAAAATGGAGCACCTAGAGTGTGTGTAATGGGATGGATCCGAGAGAGAAAAGAGTGAGTCCCCTTAGTTGATTTCTGAATGTGGCTAATGATGGAATACAATCAGAATGCATGTGAAAGCTGACTGATCCATGTGAAAGGAATGCTGAAAAGCGGATGAATGTGCACGGTATGGGCATGAAGGAGTAGGAAATGCATGAAAGTGGTTGGATGAGTGGATTTCTGGCGTGATACCTGCAAAGCATGGACATGATCTGCATCTAGGTGGTTTATTTAATCCAAGATACATGTGCAATGTCTGCCACAAGGGAGTGGACAATCTGAAACTGGTTAGAATAATTTGGAATTGGGTATGGGAGTGCACGGGATGAATCATGAAGGAATTTGAAATGCAAAGGTGATTTGTTTCGGTGGTGGAAGTGCATAAGGGAGCTGGACAAGGTCTGCAAGTATGTGGTTTGTTTAATCACAATGCATGTGGTTTTCTGCAAAGATGAAATGGAGAAGAGTAATGGAATGCACGGTCAGGTTGTGGACATGCATGTGAATGCATGTTTTGATGTTTTAGAAGTGTATAATCTGACTTGGAACCACATGGGATTTGCATGACATGATTGTGTTTGTTGGTGGAAATATGGCTGAATGTTTTAGTTAATGGGATACACGGCACAAGCCATGTGGAATAATAAGAAATCTGCATGTTTTTGCCTTGTTTAGAACCACCCAATGTGGTCGAATTGCACCACTTTCTGTTTAGAACCATCCAATGTGGTCGAATTGCACCACATTCCTTCCAATTGATCTTATTACACACTTGGCTGCACACTAACACAAAACAATGTAAAACGCAACTAGTTTAATCCAAAACATCACAAAGACGCCAAATAAGGGAGATATAGATGCATGCAAAATATGACTTATCAAATACCCCCAAACCTGGTTTTTGCTAGTCCTCGAGCAAACTTAAAACTAAAACACACAAAATACAAACATCTAACTAAACCACTTTCGCTGGCCAAACGATTGCACTGAGCATGTGCAACAAGCCTTTGAACCCCTAGGCGTCCCTAGTTGGAGGAGTTGTGTCTCCTGAGGGTTTACAGTGATAACACCCACAAACATTTACAAAATCTGCAAACAACTTGGTTAAAACATGCTTTAAACAAACTAATAAGAACCAATGAAGATTTTGTCATTCATTCAACTCAAAAGATTTCCACTTCAAAGAATCGTATCAATTGTAACGTATAAAGATATTTCTCCATGTCTTACAACTTCAAGGTCACCATACCCAAATGCTTAAGATAGAATTCGCCTCAACTCAACTCCTCACAGATTTCACTCAAATTTTCACTCAGATCCTAAGGTTTTAATCTCTCCACAACCATATATGAGTGAAATTATGCAAAGGGAATCAAAATTCTCACATATGAAATCTGAAATGAACGCACAATTTCTGAGTAGATTTCATGAAATGAATCAAATGCTAAGAATATAGATAACACACACACTTACCATCACATCATGAATACATCCTCAATGATCAGCTAGGTCTTTCTCAAGATTGTAATGTAAGGCTTAGGTTATAGGTTACGAAAGAAGTGATATGAAGTACTAGAGCTTGGGGCATACCAAAGTGTTCTTGAGGATCATGCTCTTCACTTGCATTTGTTTTCTTTCTTCTTTGTTTTTGGCATCCAGGCCCTATGTCTTATAATGAGGAGATTTGGAACTTGTATCCATTTTAATTCTCTTTTTTTTTTTTTTTTTTTTTATAACCCCTTTTTTTTTTAGAAGCATCTTCAACATAGGTGCCCTCGGTACATGCCACAATCTTGTTCTAAGCTCAATTTTCCTTTAGTCTTCATCACCTTGGTATTCCCCAAACTATAAGGTATGGCTTGTAATGGGCTAGAATGGGTAGAGTATGGTGTGGGTGATGAAAGAATTGGGCTAAAGTGTTTGGCTGCAACGAGGGTGAATGGAGCACACAAATGGGTAGGATTTAAGCCTTTTAGTAGTTAAACATGCATAGCCTAACATCATCTTATTGAGTTCATTCATGAATGATACTAAATACATGGTATCTGCAAAGGAGAATGATTCTTAGCATCCAAATGAAATAGAAGTAATGAGATCATTTAAAGTGAAAATGAAATAAAAAGATAGGAGTAGAAACACTTTAAACCCTCTCAAAGAAGCAATTAGGCTCAAATTAACTTACTAGGGTAGTCTCCACTATTCTTCTTCCAGAATTTGTGTATGGTACCTCTATCATCATAATTTCAAGAGTTATAGCCTTATAAATGACAACAAGATGCAACTCTTTTCCATAGCAACCCAATCGTTTGTTTTCAAACATAGTCCTCATATACATTCATATTAGCATGCATAAACACTCTTAACCAAAACTAACACCTCAAACAAACACAAACACAAAACAAACCTTCCAAACCACCCCCAAACCTAATCTAAACATTGTCCTCGATGTTTAAAATTGTATGCAATGCAAGTAGGCAAAGAATATGGAATGGTATCAAAATAAACACAACATAAAGCAAGAACACAAACCACACTAGGTTGCCTCCTAGTAAGCGCTGTATTTAATGTCTAGGCAAGACATGGTAGCTTGTTCATGGTGTTGTAAATTCAAGAACATCCACGACTTGATACACTTACTCTTCCTCCACTTTATCCAAGTATGGTTTCAATCGCTGCCCGTTGACTTTAAAAGATGTGCCATTCTTCATGTTCTCTATCTCCACAGCTCCGTGGGGAAATGTTTGCAGCACTTTAAATGGTCCCACCCACCTAGACTTCAATTTTCCTGGAAAAAGTCTCAAACGTGAGTCAAACAAAAGTACTTTCATACCTTGGTGAAACTCCTTTCTTAGGATGGCCTTGTCATGATAGAGCTTAGTCCGTTCCTTGTAGATTTTGGCATTCTCATATGCCTCATTTCTGAGTTCTTCCAACTCATTAAGTTGGAGCTTCCTTGCTACTCCAGCATCCTTGTAATCAAAGTTGAACTTCTTGATGGCCCAATATGCACGGTGTTCAAGCTCCATTGGCAAGTGACAAGCTTTCCCAAACACAAGGCGATAAGGACTCATGCCAATGGGGGTCTTGTATGCTGTTCTATATGCCCATAATGCATCATTTAACCTCAATGACCAATCCTTCCTTGTAGGGCTCACAGTCTTCATCAAAATGTTCTTGATTTCCCTATTGCTAATCTCCACTTGTCCTGAGGTTTGAGGATGGTACGGGGTTGCCACTTTGTGGTTGATGTTGTACTTCTTCATCAAGGATTCAAAAGGTTTGTTGCAGAAATGGCTGCCACCATCACTAATAATAGCTCTTGGGGTTCCAAACCTACAAAAAATCACATCTTTAAGAAAATTCAACACAACCTTATGATCATTAGTTTTTGTAGCAATGGCTTCAACCCATTTGGATACGTAATCCACTGCCACTAATATGTATAAGTAGCCAAAAGAGGTTGGAAATGGTCCCATGAAATCGATTCCCCAAACATCAAAGAGTTCCACCACCAAGATGTTGTTCAATGGCATCTCATTTCTTCGGCTAATGTTCCACATTTTTTGGCACCTATCACACTTAGAGCAAAAATCAAAAGCATCTTTGAATAAAGTAGGCCAAAAGAAACCAGATTGTAAAACCTTTAGAGATGTCTTTTTGGCACCAAAATGGCCCCCACATGCCAATGTGTGGCTAAATGTTAGGATGCTTTGTTGCTCACTCTCTGGGACACATCTCCTAATGATTTGATCAGGGCAAAATTTAAACAAATATGGTTCGTCCCAAACGTAGTGCTTTACCATGGCAAGGAACTTCTTTCTTTCCTGAAAAGAAAGGTCATTTCTCATTATACCACAAGCAAGATAGTTAACAAAATCTGCATACCATGGTTCTTTTTCTTGAATAACAAGGAGTTGTTCATCTGGAAATGATTCATTTAGGGGCAAAGGTTGCCCAACTCCATGGTTTTCATTAAGCCTGGACAAATGGTCAGCCACAACATTATCAGTGCCCTTCTTATCTCGAATTTCCAAGTCAAACTCTTGTAGTAAGAGTATCCATCTAATCAAGCGTGGCTTAGCATCCTTCTTTGTCATCAAGTACCTAAGGGCTGCATGATCAGAAAACACAATAACTTTAGATCCCACAAGATATGACCTAAACTTTTCTAAGGCAAAAACAACAGCAAGCAACTCCTTCTCAGTTGTGGAATAGTTAAGTTGGGCATCATGCAGAGTCCTGCTTGCATAGTAGATCACATGTGGACGCTTGTTCACCCTTTGCCCTAAAACTGCACCAATAGCATAGTCAGAGGCATCACACATTAATTCAAAAGGTAATGACCAATCTGGTGCCATAATAATAGGGGCCGAGGTTAGTTCATTTTTCAAAGTATTGAATGCATCCATACAAGCCTTATCAAAATGAAATACAATATCTTTAGCTAACAGATTGCATAATGGACGGGTGATCATTGAAAAGTTCTTAATGAAACGACGATAAAAACCCGCATGGCCCAAAAAACTTCTTACTCCCTTCACAGTGGTGGGGGCTACCATATTGGTGATGACGTCAATTTTGGCTTTGTCTACCTCCATTCCTTTGCTAGAGATTACATGCCCCAACACAATTCCTTGTTTCACCATAAATTGGCACTTTTCCCAATTGAGAACCAAATTTGTTTCCTGACAACTTTGGAGTACTAACGATAGATGGTTAAGACATTCATCAAAAGAGGAACCAAACACTAAGAAGTCATCCATAAATACCTCAATGAACCTTTCTACCATGTCAGAGAAGATGGCCAACATACATCTTTGGAATGTTGCTGGAGCATTGCAGAGTCCAAAAGGCATTCTCCTGTATGCAAATGTGCCAAAGGGGCAAGTAAAGGTTGTTTTCTCTTGATCCTCCGGAGCAATTGCAATTTGATTGTAACCTGAGTAACCATCCAGAAAACAATAATGTGAGTAACCTGCCAATCTCTCAAGCATTTGATCTATGAAAGGCATAGGAAAGTAATCTTTTCTAGTGCTAGAATTCAACTTCCTGTAATCGGTGCAAACACGCCAACTGGCCGTGGGCTTTGTGGGCACAAGCTCATTGTTTTCATTCTTCATCACTGTGATTCCCACCTTCTTAGGTACCACTTGAATGGCACTCACCCATTTGCTATCAGAGATGGGATATATGATCCCCACATCTAACAATTTCAACACCTCATTCCTAACAACCTCCTTCATGTGTGGATTGAGTCTTCTTTGTGGCTCACGGGTTGACTTTGCCCCTTCCTCCAAAAGAATCCTATGCATGCACATGGTAGGGCTTATTCCCTTGATATCTGTAATAGACCAACCAAAAACTGATTTGAACTCTTTTAACACCCTAATTAGTTTATCTTCTTCATTTGGGGTGAGATCAGAAGCTATGATAATTGGAAGAGTTTCAAATTCAGCTAGGTATGCATATTTTAGATGTGGTGGAAGTGGTTTAAGTTCAAGTTTTGGTGCCTTAACAATGGAAGGAGTTAAATGTGACATTGATGATTCTAAAGGCTCTAACAAAGGTGAAACATTCAAAGGATACAATGCTAATGCTTCCAAGGCAGCTACTTCTTCCATGAGCGCATCTTCTTCATCAAACTCATCTTGAGATTGACTCAAAACAGTTTGTAATGGTTCATTCGATTGTGCCTGCAAGAACTTAGAGAATACAAGTGAATCAAGCACATCAATGGCATAACAATCAAGAGATGAAGAAGGATGAGCAAGAGATTCAAACACTTTGAATTAAACTGTCTCTCCTAACACTGTCATAGTGAGGAGTCCATTTTGCACATCAATGATGGTCTTGGCAGTGGCCATGAAGGGTCTCCCAAGCAATATAGGCAACTCACGATCATGTATAGGAGCTTCTTCCATGTCCAACACTACAAAATCTGCAGGCAATATTAGTTTATCAACTTGAACTAGGATATCTTCAACTATACCTCTTGGATATTTAACTGATCTGTCTGCAAGTTGTAATGAAATGGTGGTGGCTTTCAAATCTCCCAAACCTAGTTGAAGGTACACTGAATAAGGCATTAAGTTGATGCTAGCACCCAAATCAAGCATTGCCTTCTCTACTTTCTTATCCCCTATGGTGATGTTGATAGAGAAACTGCCTGGATCCTTGAGCTTTGGTGGAAGTTTTCTTTGCAAAACTGCACTCACATTCTCAGACACCACTACCTTCTCATGTGGTCCATACTTCCTTTTGTAGCTGTTTAACTCCTTGAAGAACTTCCCATATGCCGGCATGTTCCTAATGACATCAAGCAAAGGTAAGTTAACATTCACTTTGCTTAGTATATCAAAAATTTCTTTGAATGACTTATCCTGCTTGCTCTTGGCAAGTCTTCCAGGGAATGGTATTGGTGGAGTGTATGGTTTCTCGGCCTTGTGAAGATTTGGTGCTTCTAGTGAGGAAGTGGCATGGCTTGGTTCCTCAATTGATTTCTCATTGTCTCCTTGAGTGACACCTGCATTCACATGATCATATTCATTAGTAACTTCATTGCCAACTCTACTATCAATAACCTTACCACTTCTAAGTGTAGTGATTGCTTTGGCTTGCTCTTGGTTCCTTTGGAGTATCACGGGTTGGCTTGGAAACTTCCCAACCTCTCTTTGGTTCAAGGCATCTGCAATCTGCCCCAATTGTGTCTCCATTTTGGTTAGGGCTGCTGAATGTTGTTGGAGAGTGCTATTTGTGGAATGTTGGAATTGCAAAGTGTTTTGGGCTAACAACTTAACCGTATCCTCAAGGGTAGTGGCAGGTTTTGGTTGGAAAGTTTGGAATTGATTGTTGTTTTTCCATGAAAGGTTGGGATGGTCTCTCCAACTCGGGTTATATGTATTGGAATACATATCATTCCTTGGTCTTTGATTGTAAGAATTCATTAGGTTCACTTGCTCTTGCACATACTCGGTGTAAGCCTCCCTAGATGGACATTGGTGAGTAGGATGGCTTGGTATGTTGCAAATGGCACACACTTCATTTGCTTTTGGCACCATGTTGAGCACGGATTCAAGCTTCCTTTCTAGGTTAGCTACCTGCAACAAAAGCTCATGATTAGAACTTGTTTCATAGACTCCAACTTTCTTACCCCTTAAATCTTTGTGTTGAGCATTAGACCCCAACATCTCATAAATGTTATATGACTCTTGAGCATTCTTTTTCTTCAATGCTCCACCTGCTGCATTATCAACAGTTGATTGACAAGTTTGGGTTAGTCCATCATAGAAAATTTGCATTTGTAAGTGAAAAGGTAACCCATGGTGTGGACATTGTATCAAGAGGCCTTTGAAACACTCCCAACACTCATTGAAAGGTTCACCATCATCTTGTTTGAAGTTGAAGATTTGTCCCCTTAATGTGGCTGTCTTTTGAGTGGAAAAGAACTTCTCCAAGAACTTCTTAGCCACGGCATCCCATGTAGTGAAGGAACCTGGTGTTAAAGTCATCAACCAACTCTTGGCCTTATCTTTCAAGGTGTAAGGAAACACTCTCATCCTCAAATTCGCTTCACTCACTCCCTGCAAAGGTAAACCACTCACAACATTGTAAAATTCTTTAATATGAGCTAAAGGGTCTTCATTAGGTAAGCCATAAAATGAGGGAAACATATGAAAATGTGAAGATTTGAGATCATAGTTTCTAGCTTCTGTGGGCAGCAAGATGCATGAAGGTGAATTTGGTATGATTGGTTGAGCAAAGTCCTCCAAAGCTCGAAGTTCATCTTCGTTGCCCGCCATCTCTTCTTCTCTTTCCCAATTAAATTGCTCAGATTCTTTGCTTGTTGAACTAGGTGAATTCCCTTCCTCTTCCTCACGGTTAAAGGATGAACTTGATGGCACAAAGTTGTCCAAAGTGTGGCCCTTCAACCGTTCAATTCTTTGGCCTAACTCAACAAGTTTATTTGACATATACTACCTGAAATAAAATAACACAAGTGTGAATGAAAATCTACTAGCAACAACAATGAAATGAACAAAAACAAACTTAAAAACGTTTGAAAGGACTCAAAGGACTCAAACAGATTCACAAGACTCAAAACAAGCTAAAAACTCTCAAAACTGCCTAAAAACACAAGTTGGGCAGTTTTGACACTAAACTCAATTTTGGACGAAAATTAGGTTTGAGCTTGACTCAAAATGCTTCAAAACACAAGATAAGACAGATTCTAAGCCTCAAACTTAACAAAATATGGGGAGAAATTGTATTTGGACGAAGTGCAATTAAATGGACAGATTATAACGAAAGCCGATTGTAAAGCAAATTGATGTAAACCAATGGATAATGGAATGGCTAAGGGATTCTTTTCCCCACATGAAATTTATGCAACTTAAATCAACTTCCAATTATCAAATCGACAAGTTATGAACCTTGACACTAATCAAAATAGCAAACAAGCAAACAAGCAATTACAAGGGACTGAAATCAGTCCCCGGCAACGGTGCCATTTTTGTTGATGTATATTTCCTTCCTAATGCTAGAATATATTTAGTATAATGGCATAAGCAAGGGTGTCGAATCCACAGGGACTAATTGGACCTATGTAATTACTTGTTTTGCAAGAACTATAAGAAATGAATCAAACTAAACAAACTAGGCAGATTTGGAAATGAATCAAACTAGTCTAAATAGACAGATTTGTTGTTGTAACTTGAACGCATGATGAAAATGAAGTAAACACAAATAAATGAATCAACAACTAATGTAATGGGATAGTATCAATGGAAATGAAGCTAGGGATTCGGTTTCACCATTGCTTAACTAAGTCCATGTTTGTCAAGTTAGTTTGTACTCATCTATCTACCTATTTCTTGAGTTTGTTTCACTTGGATATGATCAACCATATGATGTGTGGATTTGATCAAATGTCTCTAATCATGAACCTAATTGTGATGTGCAACTTTGGTTCATAATCAAGATTATGTAATGCACAAGAAACTTTCATAAAACCAAAGGGAATAACTCGGCAGGATGTATGCTAAACCTTCCCTTCATTCATTCACATATCTACCAAGATTATGCATGATGTGTGTTTTAATCTTGGCTACACAACTTAGTGATTAATTCAAATGATGATCAAACATTAAAATCAACTCACTAAGTCACCATTAAATCAGAGAATGAAACAAGAAATAGATAGACAAAACCGAGCATTCTAACTTAATTACATGGCAAACTTTGCAAGGTTACATCGAATCCCTAGAGGAAGATTAGTTACAATTCATGTTTACAGAATGTTTAACATAAAGGTACACAATATGAATGAACATAGAATGAAGTAGAAGGAACCCTTGAAGCAAAACTGATGTTGAATTCCTTGAAGAGTGCCTTCGGTGTTGGTGCTCCAAGTGTGGTACGGATGAAGGTAGATTGGTTATGATTGCATGGTTTCTGCCAATGGGACAGAAATGGAGTGAAATGGAGTGGTTATACGTGTGTGGAAGAGAATGGATAACACTTATAATTTTCATAGAGCGTAATGATTCTTGCTTGTACCTCTTCTATGCATTCATGTTGAGGACTTGTGGGGAATGTTTTGAATTGTCGCATGCATCATCCAATTCAATAACGTTAGGAAGATTTGAAGGTTAATTAGTGCATCACGGTTAACTTGGGGTGTTGAGAATTCATGGTTTATTGAAATGCAATTGGAAATCATTTATTATGCAAGTATAACATGTATGGAGATGAACCCCTTGGCTAGCATCCATCCATTCATTCCATTTCATCACATTCATATATACTATCTGTCTTAATTCGAATCTGTACATTTTATTTAATTTCGTATAAAACTCAATCCCCCTTTACTTTATTGTCCAATTTAGTAGAAAGTGTTTTAGTTTATGTTTATAAGTGTTTTGATTCATTTTGTTACATAATTTCGTCCAAATTCACCAAAGTGCTCAAAACTGCCCAGAAAGTGATTTTAAGGCAGTTTTGAGTGTTTTGGGTGATGTTTGAGTCTTTTGGTTTGTTTTAATGTTTTAAGTGTTTAGTTTTACATTCTTTGAGTTAGTTTAGTGTTTTATATTGTGTTTTTACGTTCTTGAGTCAAGTTATTACTTAATTTCGTCCAAATTTGTGGTTTTGCTCAAATCTGCCCAGAAAGTGGTTTTTAGGCAGATTTGAGTGTGTTTGTGTTGTTTTGAGTCTTTTGGTTTGTCTTAGTGTTTTAAAGTTTAGTTTTGCATTCTTTGAGTCTAGTATAGTGTTTCATATTGTTATTTTACGTTTTTGAGTCAAATCCAAGTGGTTAACAATCCCTCCTAATCCCCGGTCCAGAACGATCCCTACTTGCACCTATACTACAATTGATAAAAAGAGGGTTTAATTTGTGTGCGTATAATTGTTCTACAAACTCCGCTATCTGCCCAATTTGCTTTTCCAAGTAGTCCAACCTTTTGTCTTGATTTTCCCTCTCTTTGTTTTGAAGTTGGACTCCCTGCGTCAAAGTAGTAAGTAATTGAAAAATCTTATCATTATCACTTGAATTACTTACATCGCTTTGGGAAGGTTGTGGTGGCTGCATAGGCGTTGAATAGAACTCCTCATATGGCGGCCAATATCCTCCTTGTTGAGCATGTTGAGGTTCCCACCACATAGAGTTTGAATGATCACTCCAATCCGAATTGTAAGTATTGGAAAACCCATCATTCCTTGAAAATGTACCAACGCTTTGCATTTGGGACCTTTCCATGAGCTGTGACAAAAGAGAAGCATTATCTAGTGCCATGTTGTGCTTCTCTAGTACTTAAAATCGACAAACAAAATACAAATCAAAAACTAAAACTGAAATACATAACAGAAACTAAAACTAAAACTAATAAGAAAACGAAAATAACAATCCAAAGGATTAGCAAAGTTGCTAATCCCCGGCAACGGCGCCAAAATTTGATGCGAGAATTATACGCGCACAAATTAAACCCTCTTTTCGTCAAATTGTAGTATATGTATAAGTAGGGATCGTTCTAGACCGGGGATTAGGAGGGATTGTTAACCACTTGGATTTGACTCAAAAACGTAAAATAACAAAATTAAAACACTAAACTAAACTCAAAGAATGCGAAGCTAAACGCTTAAAACACTAAAACAAACCAAAAGACTCAAACATCACCCAAAACACTCAAAACTGCCTTAAAATCACTTTCTGGGCAGTTTTGAGCACTTTGGTGAATTTGGACGAAATTGGGAAATAAATTGAATCAAAACACTTTAAAACATAAACTAAACAAATTCTAAGTAAATTAGACAATAAAGAACAAGAAAGTAAAGGGGGGGTTTAGTTTTGGACGAAATTAACTAAAATGCACAGATTCAAATTAAAACAGATAGTAAAGATGAAATTGATGAAATGGAATGAATGGGAACCTAGCTAAGGGGTTCATCTCCATACATGTTACACTTGCATAATAAAATGATTTCCAATTGCATTTCAATAAACCATGAATTCTCAACGCTCCAAGTTAATTAGGTCCGCTTAAATTAACTTTCAAATCTTCCTAACGTTATTGGATTGGATGATTGCATACGACAACCCAAAACATTCCCCACAAGTCCTCTACATGATTGCATAATAGAGATACAAGCAAGAATCATTACGCTCTATGAAAATTATAAGTGTTGACGAGGCATTCGTTACTATGGAATACGCATGAAACTTATGCCAAGAATTCGTTTAATGCGATTGTTTATAAGCAACCTCCACTACTTGCGAATATAAGTTCGTAACTATTAGGTGAAACTCACTTATATTCTACCGTCATATTCATGCATGAAAATTAAGCGCGCATTCTCAATAAACATACATAAATAAGTTATCAATCAAACGGTTAAACAAATTGAATCCACAACTTATGAAACGCAATTAGAAGTAATCAAATCAAAATGCAAGCATAAACATATATTTCGAATCCCCCCCTAGCCAAGGGGGGGTTTAGTTCCTCATAACTTTGAAATCAAAGAAACACCTAAACATTCCAACAACTCAAACTTGAATTGTATGAACGTTTAGGCACTCTTCTCTTCCATTCCTCATACGTACAAAACAAAGAGAATTGAATTTAAACATTGAGATCAAAGAAACACCTAAACATTCCAACAACTCAAACTTGAATTGTATGAATGTTTAGGCACTCTTCTCTTCCTCGTTGTTGTATCACAAGGTCTAAGGTGAGTTTTGGGATAGTGTGAAGTGTTTTGGAGGGATGGGGAGTGGTTGGAGTGGTGTTTTGGATGATTTTCTGAATATGGACGAATTGAATGAGAATGAATGCAATGGATGCTTATTTATAGGTGAAATGGGGGGAACATGACAGCTAGGAGGGAATGTGGCTGCATGTTTGAATAATTAAAGGATGCATGTGGGTTGGAATTGCATGTGCAATGAATATGTGGCTGCATGTGCAAGGGGACAATCTGAAAATGCATGTGAAAGCATGTGTTGGCTGCAATGATGAAATGGATGGGAGTGCATGTGGCTTAATTAATTAAAGGGAGTGCATGTGATGTTTGAATGTGGCTGATTTGATTTATGGAAGATGCATGTGGATTAAAGGTGAGTGAATGATTATGGAATGCAATCTGAAATAGGAGATGGAATGGGATGTTTTGCATGTGAATTAAAGAGTAAATGCATGTGAATTAAAGAGTGAATGCATGTACAATGACAGCTAGGTTGAATATGCATGTGGAATGGCTGATTTATTTGAAGATGCATGTGCAATGAAGTGGAATGACAGCTAGGTTATGATGATGAATGCATGTGGCTGATTTAATTGAATAGGAAAGCATGTGGATTTAATGGTTTAAAGGGTGAATGCATGTGGATGCATGTGTTGATGAATGGGATTAGGAAAGGTTTAAATGTCCTAAAACTAAAGGGAACAAGGTTCCAACACTTTGGTCTTCAATTAGGTCTTCAATTTCGTCCAACACTTTGGCTCCAAGCATAAGCTATCCATCCTTAGCCCAAAAGTGCTCCAAAAGTCTCCAAAATGCATCTTTTTGCTCCTTTAGCCCTTTGGACCTACAAACACACGAAAATAGCTTAAAGTACTAAAATAACTAAAGAAACATAACGTAAATGCATGAGAACAAGCCATTTAAGTCGCATGAATATGCTCCTATCAAATACCCCCACACTTATCTTTTGCTAGTCCTCGAGCAAAACAAAACAACAAAAGAACACGAAACTAGACAAAACGAACAAAACACAACCTACACCTTCCAACAATCGTCTCAGGGATTTCCATTGCACATGACAAGTTAAAAATCATTATTCCCACAGATTTTAGCCATCTTTACACTTAAGTACATTCTTACTCATAGTCACCACATACTAGTTCCCAATTAAGCATTTAAAACCATGATTTGAATGTAGTAACATGCCTTAGAGAATTCCCTCAAATCCTTACAAGATATGCACTCAATTTTCACACAGATTTTCTAACTCCACACCGTAAACTAGTTATATGTGAGAAGATTGATGTAAACATGAAAACGAACACTCACATATATGTATCATAAAGAGAGCAATTTCTAGAGTTAATAAGCATCTTTAGGTATGATCTCATGAATGGAATGCTACTAATTAGAATCGAGAACCAGTGACACCATAAGCTCATACCAAGTTCAAACTCCACATTATTGAACACATAACGATCAAGATAGAAGTCAAAGGTTGTAACGGGGCTTGGGGAGTTGGCTAACAATGAAAGGATAGGGAAAACAAACGTTCTTTAAGCAATAGTGAGCAAAGTATTGAATTAGGCACTTAGAATTCCCTTTAGAACGCAGAAGTCAACTTTGAACACCCAAGGGGAAGTCACACAAAACTTAGGGCCATATTCAAACTTTTTGGGCCCTTTCATCAACAATCACACTTGTGAGTCCATTCTCACTTATTTTCATTCTTTTTCTTTCTTTTCTTCTTCTTTTTGGTTCTCATATGTTTTTCACAATTTTTTTCTTTTCTTTTGACTCTCAAAACATACAAACTTAAGAACAAACTTTCCCTCCCCCACACTCATTTTCTTGCAAAATGTAACTCAAAAGGAATTCAATTAAGTCAATGCTCACTATACTTCAAGAACAAGGGTACGGATGGTCCTACTCTAGGCTAGGTAAGGGGTGATGTGGTTAGCAAAGAAAATAGGCTAAACGAGGCTCAACAGGGTTAAAACTAATATATACGAAATATGGGAAGTAAGGCTATTTGGTTATGGTGGCAACTACACAACTTCATCTTGATATATGTTATGCAATTCAATGTCATGCTTTGAATGAAACGGATATAAGTTCTAGCATTTAGTTCTATCATGATACAATTGCATTCTAAGTAGCAACCAAGCAAGGAATAATGAGATCATGCAACAACTTTAGAAAACAAAGAATCACAGAAAATAACTCTCCAAAGAAAGTAATGGCTCGAGTCTCACAGGGATGTAGCGTTATTATGAGTTTCTTCCTTCAAGCATGTTACAAAAACGAATTTTTCTTTTATGATTGCATGTGAAGTCATACATTATAACCATAACCAAGCATATACCAAGAGTAAATCAAACTTTCATCCATGTTTATAACTCTCTTTAACAGTCATGCAATTACAAACCAAATCCTTATCATTGTGTTGGAAGGTACCCTAAGACACAAAAACGACTCAAAACACTCTTTTTAGGCTTTTTAAAACATGTTTTTCAAATTTTTATGTGATTTTCGGAGTTCTAAAAACAAAACATACTAAAACACTCTAAAACAACTTAAAAACACCTTAAAACAGCAAGGAACAACATTTGAAGTTATGGGTGATAAAATCCCACGAATTTGCATCAAATATACTTAGTTACCCCCCCCACTTAAATCAAACATTGTCCTCAATGTTTTAAGCATAGATTCACACAAAACATAAGTAAACACACAAAAACACTTAAACATACTAAACATGGCAGAATGTAAATAACAAAGAGAAGAGTTTAGAGACGCAAATCTGGTTATGGAGTGTAAATTCCCTCTTCTCCTTGGTGATTGCATGGATTGATCTTGATGATTCCACAGGCTTACTCTTGAACTGGTTTCCACCCATCGTTGATTTTCCTTTGTGCTACTCTTGAACTGGGCAGCAAGATTCCCTTTAGGGTCTCCCCCGAAGGTCTGAGCTTCCTCCTGTTATCTGTTTCTTTGTTCAATCTTTGCAGGAGTGGTCCCTTCTCTGGAAGTGTAGCAACCGTTGAAGATGACTACTCAAGAGCAACGCTAGGTAAGCAACCAGGAATAAATTCCAGGCAGTCGGAACCAGATCGGAAGACTGACTCCAAGTGCCGGCTGATTGCTTCTTTCACTTTGCCATGCGAGTAAGAACAAGGACAAAGAAAAGGACAGGGAAAGAGCATGATATGAGATACTTTTGCTTTTGACCTTGATGATATGAGATACCTTTGCTTTGAAGAAGCGGTGAATGAATCAGCACATGCTTCAATCCGCCGTTTCCTCCTGGGTCATATGTACTCCAGGCATCTGGTATCATCTTTGGGGAAGAAGAAAGAATTGAGTATTTTGAAAGGCTTTGCTGGGAGTGCGCCCTCAGAGGTGAGGGAGAGTTGGGCATTTTTCTTCAGGTTTGCCTTGCCATAAAAGACGAAGGTCGACATATATAGAGATAATATCAAGTGGTGGTATTGTTCTTTTACCCTTGTCGACAAACGTTTTGATCCCGCAAATCCGGCTTTTTGAAATAGTGGCGCCTCCTCGATCTTTGAAAACGCCTCTTCGATTTCTGAGCAGACGCCTCTTCGATCTCTGAACGACACCCCTTCGCTTTCTGAATGACACGTAGTAGTGCGGATGCGGCTCTTTTGACAAAGCTGCACGCGTTTTCTGAAAAGCAGAGAAAGCGTCGCCGAGCTTTGCGCTTGTCGGCTAAAGATGTATAGTTGCGATGATGGCCTCCACGTGTTGTCTGAAAAGAAGAAATCTTTTGACAAAGTTGAACGCGTCTTCTGAAAAGCCGAGAAAGCGTCGCCTAACTTACGCCGGAAATTCCGACTTTTTGAATCGGTGGACGCATTGCCTTGGCTTTTTATAGAGCTATCGATCACCACAACAAACACACTCTGAAGATTTCCCATTCTTGAAAATCGACTCCGGCCCTTTGAGAATTAACTCCATCCACCCCTTTTCTCTGAACACCTTTGAAAAATGACTAACTCATCGAACCTTAGCTTAGATTTGAGTCTCAGCAGCGATCCGGTTGTGCCGCGTCAAGGTAACGTATGGCGCCCTTCTTTCTTATCTTCTAACGGTTCTCTCACAGGTGAAGACTCCGTGATGCAGGACGCCACAACAGCTATAATAGTAGCTAGGAACCTCCTCACTCCAAAAAATAGTAGGCTGCTGTCAGGACGGTCCGATGAGTTGGCCGTTCAAGAGTCCCTCGCACTTAGTGTTCAGTGTGCGAGTTCTGTGTCCAACATGGGCCAAAGCCTGCTTGCCCGCTCCCGTCAGGTGGAATCATTGATGGCAGAGGTGGAAAGTCTCAAGCAGGAGGTCCAGCAGCTGAAGTATGAGAATAGAAGTTTGCACGTGCTTGCAAACAACTATTCGACGGGCATGAAGAGGAAGCTTGATGAGCTGCAAGAGTCTGAAGGTCGGATTCAAAGCGACCGTCAGAGGTTTTCGGCTTATCTCCAGAGGCACCTTTTTCCTGGGTCATCCAGCGTTTGGCCAAGTATTGAGGCCTGGAATGCTCTAGCTCCGATGCCTCCCGCTCCAATGCCTTCCGCTTCTATGTCTTCCGCTCCGATGCCTTCTGTTCCTACGCCTTCCGCTTCAAGAGTAAAGCCAAGTAGTGGGGCCTCAAGCAAACAACCTTTGTGAAAGTTACATTCTTTTATTTTTCTTTTCTCTTTTTTCTTTTTTTTTTTTTTTTTTTTTTTTTTTTTTTATCAAATCAAACGGCATGGAATTGATCTTTGAATGGGCGGTGATACTTGAAATGATCCGGTAATAGTTTAAATTCTAGAGTGGATGCCTGAATCATTAAGAACATATTAGTATAAAAGAACATTGAAATTCGGGGAGGCGGCTTACCTTTGTGCTCCGACATGAACTTAAGAATAAACACCCCTTCTTTGAACGTTTCAGGGACTTTGCACTTGGTCAGATTTGATGTGAGGATTTGTCCTTGTCTTGTGTCATAAAATTCAACTTCTTTGGGGTTGTTTATCTCAAGAACGTCCTCTTTGATGAATTCATGAAATTCCATACTTTGCACCTTTGGAAGTGCTTCCAAGATGTCTTTTTCACTTTCTTCTTCCTTGGAATTCATGAACCTGCAAGGAATAGGGATACTTGTTGGAACGGGGTTAGAAATAATGAATTTTGGAACAACCTTACCCGAATTAGATGGCATAGGAGCAATAGGTGCCTCCGGCAAAGGTGTTTCCACTCTTGCCGTGGGTTGGGTGTATTCCTCTTCCTTGTGATTTGATTTTGATGGTTGAGGGTCCGTTCCAACCTCCTTGTCACTTTTCAACATGATAGCCTTGGTGGTTTCAAATTCTCCCTTCGGATTTGCAATGGTTGAACTAGGGAGTTCGCCTTGGTCGCAAATTTGTTCTACAAACTCCGCTATCTGCCCAATTTGCTTTTCCAAGTAGTCCAACCTTTTGTCTTGATTTTCCCTCTCTTAATTTTGAAATTGGACTCCCTGCGTCAAAGTAGTAAGTAATTGAAAAATCTTATCATTATCACTTGAATTACTTACATCGCTTTGGGAAGGTTGTGGTGGCTGCATAGGCGTTGAATAGAACTCCTCATATGGCGGCCAATATCCTCCTTGTTGAGCATGTTGAGGTTCCCACCACATAGAGTTTGAATGATCACTCCAATCCGAATTGTAAGTATTGGAAAACCCATCATTCCTTGAAAATGTACCAACGCTTTGCATTTGGGACCTTTCCATGAGCTGTGACAAAAGAGAAGCATTATCTAGTACCATGTTGTGCTTCTCTAGTACTTAAAATCGACAAACAAAATACAAATCAAAAACTAAAACTGAAATACATAACAGACACTAAAACTAAAACTAATAAGAAAACGAAAATAACAATCCAAAGGATTAGCAAAGTTGCTAATCCCCGGCAACGGCGCCAAAATTTGATGCGAGAATTATACGCGCACAAATTAAACCCTCTTTTCGTCAAATTGTAGTATATGTATAAGTAGGGATCGTTCTAGACCGGGGATTAGGAGGGATTGTTAACCACTTGGATTTGACTCAAAAACGTAAAATAACAATATGAAACACTATACTAGACTCAAAGAATGCAAAACTAAACTTTAAAACACTAAGACAAACCAAAAGACTCAAAACAACACAAACACACTCAAATCTGCCTAAAAACCACTTTCTGGGCAGATTTGAGCACAAACACAAATTTGGACGAAATTAAGTAATAACTTGACTCAAGAACGTAAAATAAAGTTTAAAACACTAAACTAAACTCAAAGAATGCGAAGCTAAACGCTTAAAACACTAAAACAAACCAAAAGACTCAAACATCACCCGAAACACTCAAAACTGCCTTAAAATCACTTTCTGGGCAGTTTTGAGCACTTTGGTGAATTTGGACGAAATTGGGAAATAAATTGAATCAAAACACTTTAAAACATAAACTAAACAAATTCTAAGTAAATTAGACAATAAAGAACAAGAAAGTAAAGGGGGGGTTTAGTTTTGGACGAAATTAACTAAAATGCACAGATTCAAATTAAAACAGATAGTAAAGATGAAATTGATGAAATGGAATGAATGGGAACCTAGCTAAGGGGTTCATCTCCATACATGTTACACTTGCATAATAAAATGATTTCCAATTGCATTTCAATAAACCATGAATTCTCAACGCTCCAAGTTAATTAGGTCCGCTTAAATTAACTTTCAAATCTTCCTAACGTTATTGGATTGGATGATTGCATACGACAACCCAAAACATTCCCCACAAGTCCTCTACATGATTGCATAATAGAGATACAAGCAAGAATCATTACGCTCTATGAAAATTATAAGTGTTGACGAGGCATTCGTTACTATGGAATACGCATGAAACTTATGCCAAGAATTCGTTTAACGCGAGTTTTTATAAGCAACCTCTGATAGGAGCATATTCATGCGACTTAAAATGGCTTGTTCTCGTGCATTTACGTTATGTTTCTCTCGTTATTTTAGTCCTTTATGCTTCTTTTGTGTGTTTTCAGGTTCTAAGGGCCTAGGGAGCAAGAAAGTGCATTTTGAGGCCATTTGGAGCATTTTTGGGCATGGATTGGATAGCTTATCCATGGAGCCAAGAGGATGGACGAATTTGAAGGCCTTGTATGCACTTGAAGACACAACACATTATGCCATACAAACCAACCTATTTTAGGCCCATTCTATGTACTTAAACCCTAGCCCTTTAAACTAGTTCATTTATCACTTATCAAACCATTCACTTATCACTCACCACATATCATTCACTTATCACTTAACATATCATTCATTTATTTCACTTCCATACTCCTCTTAATTCCACATGCATTCTCACACATGCACATCATTCACTCACATTTCCACCATTCATTCTTTATTCCACAAACAAGTCACATGCATTCACACATCAACAAAACAACTTCATTGCCGTGGGTTCCCATTTCCTTTCCAAACATCTCACATGCATTTCCACCTTCCTACTTCATCATTTCACCACATTCTCCTTCTTTAATTCACATGCCTTCATTCATTCTTTATTCCACTTACACTCATCATCACACACCTTAGCAATCAACACATGCAATCACATGCATCACAACCACAAAGAACCATCCTGAAAACACATTGCCGTGTATCCCCTTCATCAATTCCAGCATCTTCACATGTCTTCTAGCTTTCCCTTTCATTTCCACCACTCATTCTTCATCATTTCAGCCACCTACATGCATTAATTATTAAACTCTTCATCATTGCATTCAGAAAATGAGCAAGAAAGCTTCTCAATGCCGTGTATCCCCTTCACCATTTCAGCACATTCCAACACCTTCACATGCAATTCCAGTTTTCACATGTTTTCCTAACTGATTTTCCATCATTAATTAGCCACTTGCATCTTAAACAAACAGCCATATGTTCCCTCCACTACTCCTATAAATACCCTTGCATTCATTCATTCAAGAGCATCTCATTTTTTATACACAACACACCACAAACACTTCCATCTTCTCCCTAGCCGTGAGTCTCTCCATTTTCTGCACCATTCCCTTCCCGTTCTCCTCCATTTCTTCCATTTCCATAATCCCCCAATCCATTCAACACACCAACAACATCCCTTAGTCCTTGTGCTACAACGAAGACGAAGAGAAGAAGGCCTAAACGTTCATACAATTCACGTTTGAGTTGTTGGAATGTTTACGCGTTTCTTTGATTTCAATGTTTAAATTCAATTCTCTTTGTTTTGTAATATAAAGAATGGAAGAGAAGAGTGCCTAAACGTTCATACAATTCAAGTTTGAGTTGTTGGAATGTTTAGGTGTTTCTTTGATTTCAAAGTTATGAGGAACTAAACCCTTTTTGGCTAGGGGTGATTTCAATACCATGATTATTTATGTGATATGAATTGATGAATTCCGGTTATGAACTCTTGATTCGTGAATGCAATTGGCTTAACTATTTGATGATTAACTTATTTGTGTTTGTTGATTGAGGGTCGATACTTAATTAGCATGCATGAATATGTGGCTAAAGTTTAAGAAGGTTTCACATAATCGTTACTAACTTATACTTGAAAGTAGTGAAGGTCGCTTGTCACGATCGCGTTAAGTTTAATTCTTAGCATGAGTAACATGATGTCATAGTTGCAAATGCTTTGTCAATGCTTATGGTTTTCATTATTCTTAATGATCTTCGATTGTATCTCTATTATGATGACATGTAGGGAACTTTTGAGAATGTTTTGGGTTGTCGAATGATGCCATCCAATCCAATAATATAAGGAAAATCTGAGGGTTAACTAGTGATGTCACGGTTAATTTGGGGCATTGTCGTTCATAATTCAATGAAGGAATAACTGGAAATTGATTCATATGCATAAATATCATGTGTAGAGAAAGAACCCTTAGCTAGCTTCCCATCCATTCATTTCCGTCAAATCCATATTTACAATTTGTTTTGTTTCCAAGTATTCATTTTAGTTTAAATTCGTCCAAATCCAATTCCCCCCTATTTCGTTGAAGTCTTAGTCTTAATCTTTCTTATTTTTAGTTTTGCTTTCTTCGAGCATTAAATAGTGTTTTATATTGTGTTTTTATGTTTTTAAGTCAATTTAGAAGGTTTTAGCAAACCCTCCTAATCCCCGGTCTAGAACGATCCCTCACTTATCCATTCTACTACAATTGTCAAACGAGGGCTTAATTTGAGTGTCAAGTAATTCTCACATCAACCTCCACTACTTGCGAATATAAGTTCGTAACTATTAGGTGAAACTCACTTATATTCTAGCGTCATATTCATGCATGAAAATTAAGCGCGCATTCTCAATAAACATACATAAATAAGTTATCAATCAAACGGTTAAACAAATTGAATCCACAACTTATGAAACGCAATTAGAAGTAATCAAATCAAAATGCAAGCATAAACATATATTTCGAATCCCCCCCTAGCCAAGGGGGGGTTTAGTTCCTCATAACTTTGTGATGCGAAATATATAAGCACACAAATTAAACCCTCTTTTCGACAATTGTAGTATAGATATAAGTAGGGATCGTTCTAGGCCGGGGATTAGGAGGGATTGCTAATCTAATGAAAATTGACTCAAAGATGTGAAAATATGTTTTAAAACACTTTAAATAGACTCACAAGACTCTTACTAACTTATATGACTCAAAACAAACTTTAAAGACTCAAAACAACCAAAAACAACCAAAAAGACTCAATTTAGACTCTATGACTTAATTTGGACGAAAAATACACTTGGTTTTGACTCTAAAGACTCAAAAAGACTCTTTTGGACAGATTTGGAACAAATAAGAAAGGGGGTTTTGATTTTGGACGAATTTAAAAGAAAACAAGTGACTTAAAACTTTAAAACAGATTTTGGATGAAAATAAGAAAAACTAATGTATGATGGGATAGCCAAGGGATACTTCTCCACACATGATACTTTCTAACATAAATTGATTTCCAGTTGCTTTTCCGATAAACCATGAACCTCAACACCCCAGATTAACCGTGACATCACTAATTAACCCTCAGATTTCCCTTAAGTTAGTGGATTGGATGACATCATACGACAACCCAAAGCATTCTTCAAAAAGTCCCCTACATGACATCATAATAGAAATACGGTTAAAGATCATTACGTTCAATGGAAACCATAAGTATTGACAAAGCACTTATAACTATGACATCATGATACGCATGCTAGGAATTTACTTAACATGATTGTGAAAACAACCTTAACTACTTGTGAATATAAGTTTGTGACGATTATGTGAAACACCCTTATATTCTAGCCCCAAATTCAAGCATGCAAATTAAGTAGGCCTCCCTAATAAACATACAAGAATAAGTTATCCATCAAACGGTTAAGTAAATTGCATTCGCAATTTATGAAATCACAACTGGAATTAATCAAATCATATTATAATTGTAATCATGGTTTCAAAGCATCCCTAGGCTAAAACGAGTTTAGCCTCTCATGTTCATGACAAAACAAAGCAATATAGATTTAAACATTGAAAATAAAAGATAGATTACACCTAGACACGTCCAACACTCCAACTTGAATGTACAAACGCCCAAGGCTTGGTCTTCCTTCTCCTTCTCCTTGCTAGGTCACGGCACAAAGGTCTATGGTGAGTTTGTGGACGACTTTCTGGATTTTGGATGGTTTTAGGTATATATATTGAGGTGCGGCAAGGAGTTATGGTGGTGTATGGAGGTTGGGATGGATGTATGGAAGTAGGGGAATGATGGATGGGTGGTTGCAAGGTCACGGCAAGGGTTGATTTCTGAAGGGATGTATGAATGTTGTGTGAAGGGATGGTGTTTTTTTTAAATGGCACGGCAAGGCTGTTTATATAGGCTATTTTGGCACACTTAGTGAAGGAAAAGGATTGCCTAATCCCATTGTAAAAAGGTTAACTCAAGGCAGAAATTAAATGGGAATGGGAATAGGAATTTCGGCTAGGAATTAGGGAGTTCTAGAAGGCTTGGTGCGGCACACATGTAGGGATAGGATTAGGTGTTCTAGAAACTGTGTTTAAGGCAGATTTCCTAATCCTAAAGGGCCTAGGACATGTGATATAGGAGTAGGGAAAGGATTGTGATTCCTAAACCTACAAGGAATGGTGATTTGCGGCAATGGTATGGATGAGTCTTCTAGAAACTGAAATAGGTGTTTAAATGTGTAATTGATTCTCCCTAAGTAGCTAGGTTTAGGTCCCAATCTGATTTGGATAGGATAGAATAGGATAATGTTAGAGATAGGATAGGATAAGGTTGGATAAGGTTGGATAAGGTTTGGATAAGATAAGGTTTGGATAAGATCCCTTGTTTCTTGCTTCTTCCTTATCTTCATTGGAATAGAACTTCTTCCACCAGATTTGTAGCCTTTCCTAGCTCTTCTAGTTTTCAATTTCGTCCATCCTCATTGCTACATGATTAAGCTATCCAATCCATGCCCAAAAATGCTCCAAATAGCCTCAAAATGCACTTTCTTGCTCCTTTTGCCATTAGGACCTAAAAACACACGAAAATACTTTAAAAGACTGAAATACATAGTAATTAACCCACTAAGTGTAGGGAAACAACACAACTAAGTAGCATAAATATGCTCCTATCAAATTCCCCCACACTTAGCTTTTGCTAGTCCTCAAGCAAAACGAAATAAATCAAAAACAAAACAAAACACATTCTAAACCTTCCAACATGTATCTCAGGGATTCCCAACGAACATGACACATTAGAGAACATCATCCCCACGGTTTTTAGCTTTCTTTATACTTCAACAAACACTTAATCATAGTTACTACCTATTAGTTCACATATAATCAATTAAAACAATGTTTCGAATGTAGTAACATGCCTTAGAGAATTCCCTCAATTCCTCACTAGAATGCACTCTATTTTCACACAGATTTTCTAACTTCACACCCTACACTAGTTATATGTGAGAAGATTGATGTAAATATGAAGACTAATACTCACATATGTTTTATCAAAGAAAGCATTTTCTGGATTTACGACAATGACATGAATATGATCTCATGAATGGAATGCTACTACTTAGAACGAGAACCAGTGATTCCATATGCTCATACCAAATTCAAACTCCACATATTGAACACATAACATCAAGATAGAAGTTGAGGGTTGTAACGAGGCTAAGGTATTGGCTAACAAAGAAAGGTAAGGATAAACAAACTTTCTTAAAGCAATAGTAAGCAAAGTAATGAAATTGACACTTAAACTCACTTCTAATGGCAAAAAACTAACTTTTAAACACAAGGGAAGATTCATGCAACATTTAGGGTCAAATTCACTCTTTTGGACCCTTCCTTCAACAACCGACACTTGTGAGTTCATTCTCACTTATTTTTCAACTCCTTTTCTTTCTTTTGAACACTTTTCTATTTTCTTTTGATTTTTCTACGAATTTCTCTTTTTTCCTTCTTTTTTTTTTTTTTTTTTTTTTTTTTTTTTTTTTTTTTTTTTTTTTCGTGCCCTATCATCTTCCCCCACACTCGTTTTCCACCATATATTGACCAAAGGAGTTCACTCTAAGTCGTGCTTCACTATCCTTTAAGAACCAAGGTATGGAAAGTCCTATTCTAGGCTAGGTGAGGATAATGTGGCTAACAACAAAAATAGGTTTTGAAAAGGCTCAAGAGGGTTAATCCTACAATACATATGAAAAGGGATAGGCTTTTTGGCTCTGGCTTGACTAACAACTTCATCTTATTGTATGTTATGCAATCAATACCATGCTTTGAATGAAATGGGCATGAGTTCTAGTATTTGGAACTATAATGAAATGCATTCTAAATAGCAACCAAGCAAAGAATGATGAGATCATGCAACGACTTTAGAAAACAAGAAATCATAGATTATACTCTCCAAAGAACGTTATAGGCTCAAGTCTCTCAAGGATGTAGCGTTAGTTTGAGTTTCTTCCTTCAAGCATGTTACAAAAACTGATTTTATCTTTGTAATTACATGTGAATTCATAAATTATAACCATAACCAAGCATAAACCAAAGCATAAATCAACTTCCAGCCATGTTTACAACATTCTTTAATAGTCATGCAATTAAAAACCAAATCCTCATCATTGTGTTGGAAGGTGACCTAAGACACAAACAAACACACAAAAACAACTTAAAAACAACTCTTTTTGGGTTTTTCAAAACTATTTTGTAATTGTTTTGTAAATTTTCGGATTTTCTGACCAAAAGACATAAAAACACTTCAAAACACTCTAAAAACACTTAAAAACAGTGTGAAACAACATTAGAAATGATGGGTGATAAAATCCCACGAATTTGCATGAAAAACACTTTGTTTACCCCCCCCCACACTTAAATCAAACATTGTCCTCAATGTTTCACACAAAGACTCACATCCAAACAAACAATATAAACGAACTAACATGACAAAATAAAAATAATAAAGAGAGAGAGATTGAGGAACGCAAATCTGATTTTGTAGCTTGAATTGGTGAATTGCCCACATCCTCTCTCGTTGAATGCATGGGTTGCCTCCCAAGAAGCGCTTGCTTTAACGTCGTGCAGCCGGACGAACCTTCTTCTTATCCTCATTTGGAGCCCACGGCATGGAGTGTGATATCCTCCACAACTTGCCCTTCAACATTTGCATAATAGGGCTTCAAACGATGCCCGTTCACCTTGAATTCTTGGCCATTCCTCAAGCTTTGGATTTGAACTGCGCCATGTGAAAAAACATTAGTAACAACAAAAGGTCCAATCCATTTAGAACGTAACTTACCAGGGAATAAACGAAGGCGGGAATTAAAAAGTAAAACTTTTTGCCCTATGGAGAACGTTTTGCTTCGGATCATCTTGTCATGAAAAGCTTTGGTCTTTTCCTTGTAAATGCACGCATTCTCATATGCTTCACGCCTAAGTTCCTCAAGTTCATTCAATTGCAACTTCCTATGCATTCCAGCCGCATCTATGTCCATATTGAATGTCTTGATCGCCCAATGAGCCTTGTGCTCTAATTCCACGGGGAGATGACATGGCTTGCCATACACTAGCCGAAAAGGGGACATGCCTATTGGTGTCTTGTATGCCGTCCTATAGGCCCATAAAGCATCCTCCAAACGCACACTCCAATCTTTTCTTGTTGGTCCAACGGTCTTCTCCAAGATTTGCTTGATTTCTCTATTGGACACCTCGGCTTGGCCATTGGTTTGGGGATGGTAAGGTGTTGAAACCTTATGTGTGACTTGATACTTCTTGAGTAGTGCTTCAATGGTACGATTACAAAAGTGAGAGCCTCCATCACTAATAAGCACTCGAGGCATCCCAAATCTAGCAAAAATGTTAGTCTTTATAAAATCTGCAACAACTCTAGAATCATTAGTACGGGTGGCTTTGGCTTCCACCCATTTTGAGACATAATCCACCGCAAGCAAAATATAAGTAAAGCCAAACGAAGATGGGAAAGGACCCATGAAATCAATGCCCCAAACATCAAAAATTTCAACGTTAAAGATAGGTGTTTGCGGCATTTGGTCCCTTGCACCAATATTTCCCATTCGTTGGCAACGATCACAAGTTAAACAAAATGTTCTAGCATCTTTAAAGATTGTTGGCCAATAAAAACCACATTCTAATACTTTAAGGGCAGTGCGTTGTGTGCCAAAGTGTCCACCACAAGCATAAGTATGACAAAATGTTAGAATCGAATTAAACTCACAATCATGCACACAACGACGCACAATCTGATCTGCACAAAACTTCCACAAATATGGGTCATCCCATACATAAAACCGTGCCTCTTTCTTTAATTTATCACGTTGGTGCCTTGCTAGGGTACTTGGAACACGTTTTGACACCAAAAAATTGACCAAATCGGCATACCAAGGCTCACATACCTTAAGGGACAGCAATTGTTCATCGGGGAAAGTCTCTTGGATGGGTAAGGAGTCCTCATTGCACACCAAACGACTTAAATGGTCAGCAACTACGTTCTCACTCCCTTTCTTGTCTCGAATTTCAATATCAAACTCTTGGAGAAGAAGCATCCATCTAATGAGCCGTGGTTTAGCCTCCTTTTTAGTGAATAAGTACCTAAGAGCTGCATGGTCAGAAAATACAATCACTTTAGTGCCAAGTAAATATGAACGAAACTTATCTAAAGCAAATACAACGGCAAGAAGTTCTTTTTCAGTGGTAGAATAGTTTAATTGAGCATCGTTCAAGGTCCTAGAAGCATAGTAGATGGCGTGGGAATGCTTGTTCTTCCTTTGACCTAAAACAGCCCCTATTGCATAATCGGATGCATCACACATCAGCTCAAAAGGCAACGTCCAATCAGGTGGAAGGATGATAGGTGCCGTGGTAAGTGATAGGAGCATATTTAGGCGACTTACTTAGCTTGTTTTCGTGCATCTATGTTGTTAATTCATAGTTGTTTTAGTAGTTTAAGCCATTTTCGTGTGTTTTTAGGTTCATATGGCTAAGGAAGCAAAAAGATGCATTTTGGAGCATTTTGGAGCAAAATTGGGCTTGGAATGGATAGCATATGCTTGGAGCCAAAGTGTTGGACGAATTTGAAAGCCTTGTATGCACTTTGGACATAAAACAAAGGGCCTAGCCCAATCAAACAATCCTTTGAGCCATGCAAAACCTCTAGCCCAATCAACAACCCTTAGCCACATGCATCACAACCCCAAAACCATCAAGAAACACCATTCACACACACATGCACTTACTCTTTCATCATTGCACCACCATTCACACACACATGCACTTATTCTTTCATCATTACACCACCATTCACACACACATGCACTTACTCTTTCACACACACATGCACTTACTCTTTCATCATTGCACCACCAATTCAACACATGCATTCACACACCAACAACCTAGCTCTTTTTCCATCATTATTTCATCCACATGCACTCTCAATCATAACAACCACATTCACTCTTAAACAATCACCCACATATTCTCCCATTCCCCCTATAAATACCCTTGCATTCATTCATTCAAGGATCATCTCATTCCATTGTAGATACCACAACACAAACACTCCATTCCTTCTCTAGCCGTGAGTTTCTCTCCATTTTCTGCACCATTTTCTCCACCACTCCTCACCTATTTCCATAATTCCTTTTCCATTCCACACTTCCATCCCCCAAACCAATTATCCCTAGACCTTATGCTACAATAAAGAGGAAGAGAAGAGGGCCTAAACGTTCATACAATTCAAGTTTGAGTTGTTGGAATGTTTAGGCGTTTCTTTGATTTCAATGTTTAATTTCAATTCTCTTTGTTTTGTATGAGGAACTAAACCCCCCTTTAGCTAGGGGGGGATTCAAAATATATGTTTATGCTTGCATTTTGATTTGATTACTTCTAATTGCGTTTCATAAGTTGTGGATTCAATTTGTTTAACCGTTTGATTGATAACTTATTTATGTATGTTTATTAAGAATGCGCGCTTAATTTTCATGCATGAATATGACGCTAGAATATAAGTGAGTTTCACCTAATCGTTATGAACTTATATTCACAAGTAGTGGAGGTTGCTTATAAACAATCGTGTTAAACGAATTCTTGGCATAAGTTTCATGCAATCATAGTAACAAATGCCTCGTCAACACTTATAGTTTTCATGATGCTTAATGATTCTTGCTTGTTTCTCTATTATGCAATTCATGTAGGGAACTTGTGAGGAATGCTTTGGGTTGTCGTATGCAATCATCCAATTCATTAACTTAAGGAAAACTTGACGGTTAATTTAAGCGGACCTAATTAACCCGGGGTGTTGAGAATTCATGGTTTATTGAAATGCAATTGGAAACCATTTTATTATGCAAGTGTAACATGTATGGAGATGAACCCCTTAGCTAGCCATACCATCCATTCATTTCCGTCAATTTCATATTTACAATTTGTTTTCTTTACAATCTATCCATTTTAGTTTAAATTCGTCCAAAATCAATCCCCCCATATTTCGTTTAAGTCTTAGTCTTAATCTTTCTTATTTTTAGTTTTGCATTCTTTGAGTCTAAGTTAGTATTTCATATTGTTATTTTACGTTTTTGAGTCAGTTTCCAAGAGATTTGCAATCCCTCCTAATCCCCGGTCCAGAACGATCCCTACTTATACTTATACTACAAATCGACAAAAAGAGGGTTTAATTTGTGTGCGTATAAATCTCGCATCAAATTTTGGCGCCGTTGCCTGGGATTAGAAAATTTGCTAATCCCTTGGATTGTTTGTTTCTGTATTGTCTTTTAGATTTAGTTTTTTTTTATTTTGTTTGTTAAGAACAAGATGGCACTTGATAATGCTTCTCTTTTGTCACAACTCATGGAAAGGTCTCAAATGCAAAGAGTTGATATATTGAATCTTCAATCAAGGAATAACGTGTTTTCCAATACTTACAATTCGGATTGGAGTGATCATTCAAACTCTATGTGGTGGGAACCTCAAAATGCTCAACAAGGAGGATATTGGCAGCCACCACAACCTCATATTCAATATGCCCAACCAAACTCAAGTTCGTCAATAAATTATAATCAAAAGCTTGATGAATTAATTTGTTTGGTGCAGGGCTTACAAAATCAAGACAATGAGGCTCAACAAGAAGGATATTGGCAGCCGTATGAGGAGTTCTATTCAACGCCTATGCAGCCACCACAACCTGCCCAAAGTAATGTAGGTAATTCAAATGATAATGATACGATTTTTCAATTACTTACTACTCTGGAAAAGCAAATTGGGCAAATAGCGGAGTTCGAAGGACAATTTTGCGACCAAGGAGAACTCCCTAGTTCAACCATTGCAAATCAGAAGGGAAAATTTGAAACCACCAATGCTATCATGTTGAGAAGTGACAAGGAGGTTGGAACGGACCCTCAACCATCAAAATCAAATCACAAGGAAGAGGAATACACCCAACCCACGGAAAGGGTGGAAACACCTTTACCGGAGGCACCTATTGCTCCTATGCCATCTAATACAGGTATGGTTGTTCCAAATTTCATTATTTTTAACCCCGTTCCAACAAGTATCCCTATTCCTTGCAGATTCATGACTTCCAAGGAAGAAGAAGGTGAAAAAGACATCTTGGAAGCCCTTCCAAAGGTGACAAGTAGGGAATGTCATGAATCCATCAAAGAGGACGTTCTTGAAACCACAAAATCCAAAGAAGTTAAATTTGATGACATTGGACAAGTAATAACCATCACTTGCAATCTGGCCAAGTCCAATATCCCTGAAACTTTCAAAGGAGTGGTTTTTGTCATTGAGTTCTTGTCGGACAAAACAAGTAAGTATTTTTTTCCAAATTCCATTAGATTTTATACTAACTTGCTATTTTTTTTGAATCAGGCACCTACACTAGAATTCAAACCAATGCCGGTTCACTTCAAGTATCACCTTCCATTCAAGGACCAATTCCATGCCGTTTGATTTTATTTATGTTAATAAAAAAATAAAAAAAAAAAAAAAAAAAAAAAAAAAGAAAGATACTAAACATGGAGAAAGGTGGTGCTTCACAAAGGTTATTTGCGTGAAGTCCCACTACAAGGCGCAGAAGCGGAAGGCGCAGAAGCGGGAGGCATAGAAGCGGGAGGCATCGAAGCGGAAGGCATCGGAGCTAGAGCATTCCAGGCCTCAATACTTGGCCAAGCGCTGGATGACCCAGGAAAAAGGTGCCTCTGGAGATAAGACGCAAGCCTTTGACGGTCACTGTGAATTCGACCCTCAGATTCTTGCAGCTCATCAAGCTTCCTCTTCATCCCCGACGAATAGTTATTTGCAAGCACATGCAAACTTCTATTCTCGTACTTAAGCTGCTGGATCTCTTGCTTAAGACTCTCCACCTCTGCCATCAATGATTCCACCTGACGGGAGCGGGCAAGCAGGCGTTGGCCCATGTTGGACACAGAGCTCGCACACTGAATACTAAGTGCGAGGGACTCTTGAACGGCCAACTCATCGGACCGTCCTGACAGCAGCCTACTATCTTTTGGAGTGAGGAGGTTTTTAGCTACTATTGTAGCTGTTGTGGCGTCCTGCATCACAGAGTCTTCACCTGAAAGAGGACCGTTAGAAGATAAAAAAGAAGGGCGCCATACATTACCTTGACGGGGCGCAACCGGATCGCTGCTGAGACTCAAATCTAAGCTAAGGTTCGATGAGTTTGCCATTTTTTTTCAAAAGTGTTCAAAGAAAAGGGATGGAGTTAAATTTCAAAGGGCCGGAGTCGATTTTCAAGAATGGGAAATTTTCAGAGTGTGTATGTTGGCGGTGATCGATAGCTCTATAAAATGCCAAGGCGACGCGTCCACCGATTCAAAGAGCCGGATTTTCCGGCGTAAGTTAGGCGACGCTCCCTCGGCTTTTCAGAAAACGCGTTTAACTTTGTCAAATGATTTCTGACAAAGCTGAAAACACATGGAGGCCATCATCGCAACTACATGTCTTTAGCCGACAAGCGCAAAGTTCGGCGACGCTTTATCTGCTTTTCAGAAAACGCGTGCAGCTTTGTCAAAAGGAGCCGCATCTGCATTACCACGTGTCGTTCAGAAAGCGAAGGGGCGTCGTTCAGAAATCGAAGGGGCGCCTGCTCAGAAATCGAAGAGCCGAATTCAAAGATCGAAGAGGCGCCACTATTTCAAAAAGCCGGAGTTGCGGGATCAAAACGTTTGTCGACAAAGGTAAAAAGTACCACCACTTGATATTATCTCTATATATGTCGACCTTCGTCTTTTATGGCAGGGAAAACCTGAAGAAAATGCCCAACTCTCCCTCACCTCTGAGGGCGCACTCCCAGCAAAGCCTTTCAAAATACTCAATTCTTTCTTCTTCCCCAAAGATGATACCAGATGCCTGGAGTACATACGACCCAGGAGGAAACGGCGGAATGAAGCATGTGCTGATTCATTCACCGCTTCTTCAAAGCAAAGGTATCTCATATCATCAAGGTCAAAAGCAAAAGTATCTCATATCATGCTCTTTCCCTGTCTTTTTCTTTGTCCTTGTTCTTACTCGCATGGCAAAGTAAAAGAAGCAATCAGCCGGCACTTGGAGTCAATCTTCCGATCTGGAGCCAACTGCCTGGAATCTATTCCTGATTGCTTACCTAGCGTTGCTCTCGAGTAGTCATCTTCAACGGTTGATACACTTCCGGAGAAGGGACCACTTCTGCAAAGGGGAGCGAGTAAGGCAAGTGAAAATGATACATTGAAGCATGTGGAGACAAACATAGGCTGAGTTATATTCCAACCCTTTTCAATACGAATTGGAAAGATTGAACAAAGAAACAGACCAAAAGGGTAAGCTCAGACCTTCGGGGGAGACCAGAAGAACCATCCTGCTGCCCAGTTCAAGAAGTAGCACAAAGGAAAATCAACGATGGGCAGAAACCAGTTCAAGAGTAAGCCTGTGGAATCACAAAGATCAAAGCCTCAATGCAATTACCAAGGAGAAGATGGAATTTACACTCTATAACCAGATTTGCA
The DNA here is from genome assembly GCF_041283825.1 of Pyrus communis. Taxonomy (NCBI): domain Eukaryota; kingdom Viridiplantae; phylum Streptophyta; class Magnoliopsida; order Rosales; family Rosaceae; genus Pyrus; species Pyrus communis. The sequence goes on from NC_142566.1 coordinate 11,960,175, forward strand.
TCTCTAAACTCTTCTCTTTGTTAATTACATTCTGCCATGTTTAGTATGTTTAAGTGCTTTTTGTGTATTTACTTATGCTTTGTGTGAATCTATGCTTAAAACATTGAGGACAATGTTTGATTTAAGTGTGGGGGGGGGGGGGGTAACTAAGTATGTTGATGCAAATTCGTTGAATTTTATCACCCATAACTTCAAGTGTTGTTCCTTGCTGTTTTAAATATTTTTAAGGTGTTTTTAAACTGTTTTAGCGTGTTTTGTTTTATAACTCCGAAAATCACATAAAAATTTGAAAAACATTTTTTTGAAAAGCCTAAAAAGAGTGTTTTGAGTTGTTTTTGTGTCTTAGGAAACCTTCCAACGTTATGATGAGGATTTGGTTTGTAATTGCATGACTGTTAAAAAGAGTTATAAACATAGAGAAAAGTTTGATTTACTCTTGGTATATGCTTGGTTATGGTTATAATGTATGACTTCACATGCAATCATAAAAGAAAAAAATTCGTTTTTGTAACATGCTTGAAGGAAGGAACTCAAACAAACGCTACAACCTTGAGAGACTTGAGCCTATAACGTTCTTTGGAGAGTATAATTTGTGATTTCTTGTTTTCTAAAGTCGTTGCATGATCTCATTATTCTTTGCTTGGTTACTACTTAGAAGGCGTTTCATCATATAGTTCCAAATGCTAGAACTCATGCCCATTTCATTCAAAGCATGTTATTGATTTGCATAACACATATTCAAGAAGAAGTTGTGTAGTGACCACCACCATAGCCAAATAGCTGATGCGAGATTTATACGCACACAAATTAAACCCTCTTTTTGACAATTGTAGTATAAGTATAAGTAGGGATCGTTCTGGACCGGGGATTAGGAGGGATTGTTAATCACTTGGATTTGACTTAAAAACGTAAAAACATAATATAAAACACTAAACTAGACTCAAAGAATGTAAAACTAAACTTTAAAACACTAAAACAAATCAAAAGACTCAAAATGCTTTTAAAAACACAAACTAAAATGCTATACTAAACTCGAAGAATTCAAAATTAAAAATAAGAAAGATTAAGACTAAGACTTTAAACGAAATATGGGGGGATTGATTTTGGACGAATTTAAACTAAAATGGATAGATTGTAAAGAAAACAAATTGTAAATATGAAATTGACGGAAATGAATGGATGGTATGGCTAGCTAAGGGGTTCTTCTCCACACATGTTACACTTGCATAATAAAATGATTTCCAATTGCATTTCAATAAACCATGAATTCTCAACACCCCGGGTTAATTAGGTCCGCTTAAATTAACCGTCAAGTTTTCCTTAAGTTAATGAATTGGATGATTGCATACGACAACCCAAAGCATTCCTCACAAGTTCCCTACATGAATTGCATAATAGAGAAACAAGCAAGAATCATTAAGCATCATGAAAACTATAAGTGTTGACGAGGCATTCGTTACTATGATTGCATGAAACTTATGCCAAGAATTCGTTTAACGCGATTGTTTATAAGCAACCTCCACTACTTGTGAATATAAGTTCATAACGATTAGGTGAAACTCACTTATATTCTAGCGTCATATTCATGCATGAAAATTAAGCGCGCATTCTTAATAAACATACATAAATAAGTTATCAATCAAACGGTTAAACAAATTGAATCCACAACTTATGAAACGCAATTAGAAGTAATCAAATCAAAATGCAAGCATAAACATATATTTCGAATCCCCCCCTAGCTAAAGGGGGGTTTAGTTCCTCATACAAAACAAAGAGAATTGAAATTAAACATTGAAATCAAAGAAACGCCTAAACATTCCAACAACTCAAACTTGAATTGTATGAACGTTTAGGCCCTCTTCTCTTCCTCTTTATTGTAGCATAAGGTCTAGGGATAATTGGTTTGGGGGATGGAAGTGTGGAATGGAAGAGGAGTGGTGGAGAAGTGGAAGGGGAATGGAAAAATGGTTTTTGGATTCTAAGGGGACTCACGGCAAAGAGAAGGAATGGAAGTGTTTGTGGTGTGTTGTGTATGAAATGAGATGTTGCTTGAATGAATGAATGCAAGGGTATTTATAGGGGGAATGGGAGAATATGTGGGTGATTGTTTAAGAGTGAATGTGGTTGTTATGATTGAGAGTGCATGTGGATGAAATAATGATGGAAAAAGAGCTAGGTTGTTGGTGTGTGAATGCATGTGTTGAATTGGTGGTGCAATGATGAAAGAGTAAGTGCATGTGTGTGTGAATGGTGGTGCAATGATGAAAGAGTAAGTGCATGTGTGTGTGAATGGTGTTTCTTGATTGTGTTTTGTGTTGGAAATGCATGTGAATGCATGTGAATGTTGTTTGTGTGAAGTGTGTGTGGGTTAAAGAGTGAATGGTGGTGTAATGATGAAGTGTGATGGCTGAAAATGTCAAGGGAAATGCATGTGATTGCATGGCAAAGAATTTCAGGATGCATGTGTGTTGGTGTGTTGTGTGATTGTTTTGTGGTTTAAGTGGCTTTAATTAAAGAATGGGAGTGCATGTGGCTTAGGTGGTGTAATGATGAAGTGGGAATTGAAAGAATGTGGTTGGAAAGTGGATGGGAAGGCACGGCACAAAGGGGGAAGTGTTGGAAATGCATGTGATGCATGCCAATGTTGTCTTTTGGTGCATGTGTGTGTTGAATGGTGTCCTTTAATTATGCACGGTTTAGGGCTGTTAAGGGGAGAGAAATGGGAGTGAATGTGGCTTAATGATGAAGGGGGAAAGCTTGGAAAGCATGTGGCAAGGTTGGTTGCATGATGATGATGCATGTGAGTTGAAATGCATATGTTTAAATGGTTGAAATGTGTAGATGATTATGAGTATGATAAGTGATAAGTGAATGATGTATTAAGTGATAAATGAATGATATGTTAAGTGATAAATGAATGATATGTGGTGAGTGATAAGTGAATGGAAGTGATAAGTGATAAGTGAATGGAAGTGATAAGTGATAAGTGAATGGAAGTGATAAGTGAATGGTTTGATAAGTGAATGATATGATAAGTGAATGCTTATAATAAGTGAATGATATGATAAGTGAATGCTTATAATAAGTGAATGATATGATAAGTGAATGATTTAAGTGTTTAAAATAGGGAACAAAGCCCTTCCTTGCATGGCAAGGAAGGGAGACACAAGGAAACACACGACAATGTCCTAAGGCTGCAAGGAATGTTGTTTTTGTGTTCTAAAATGCGTAGGAGTCTTCAATGATGCTTAAACATGAGGTCTTTTAGGATTTAACTTTCCTACTTCAAGTCTTTAATTTCGTCCATCCTCTTGGCTCCAAGCATATGATATCCATTCCAATCTCTAATTTGCTCCAAAAGGCTCCAAAAGGCATCCTTTTGCATACCTTGCCCTTAGAACCTGAAAACACACAAAAGAAGCATAAAGGACTAAAATAACTAGAGAAACATAACGTAAATGCACGAGAACAAGCCATTTAAGTCGCATGAATATGCTCCTATCAAATACCCCCACACTTATCTTTTGCTAGTCCTCGAGCAAAACAGAAAGAAAAACAAAACAAAACCAAACGAAACAAAACAAGTAAAACACAACCTAAACCTTCCAACAACCGTCTTAGGGATTTCCAATGCACATGACACGTTAAAAATCATCATTCCCACAGATTTTAGTCATCTTCACACTTAAGTACATTCTTAAACATAGTCACCATATACTAGTTCACAATTAAGCATTTAAAACCATGTTTTGAATGTAGTAACATGCCTTAGAGAAATTGCTCAAATCCTTACAAGATATGCACTCGTTTTTCACACAGATTTTCTGACTACACACCCTACACTAGTTATATGTGAGAAGATTGATGTAAACATGTAGACGAACACTCACATATGTTATAACAAGGAAAGCATTTTCTGGATTTACGATAATGACATGAATATGATCTCATGAATGGAATGCTACTACTTAGAATGAGAACCAGTGATTCCATAAGCTCATATCAATTTCAAACTCCACATTATTGAACACATAACGATCAAGATAGAAGTCAAAGGGGTGTAACGGGGCTAAAGGTGTTTGGCTAACAAAGAAGGTATATGGAAAACAAAGGTTCTTAAAGAAATAGCGAGCAAAGCATTTGAATTAACGTAGAATTCACTTTTGAATGAAAACTCAACTTTTGAACAACAAGGGGGAACAAGCTCTTTTTTTTTTTTTTTTTTTTCTTTCTTTCTTTTCTCTTCTTTTCTGTTTTTCTTTTTCATATGTTTTTCACAATTTTTTTTTTTTTTCTTCTTTTCTTTTGACTCTCAAAACATACAAACTTAAGAACAAACTTTTACTCCCCCACACTCATTTTCTTGCAAAATGTACTCAAAAGGAATTCATTTAAGTCATGCTCACTATCTTTTAAGAACAAGGGTACGGATGGTCCTAATCTAGGCTAGGTAAGGGGTGATATGGTTAGCAAAGAAAATAGGTTAAACGAGGCTCAACGGTGTTAAGACTTACAATATATACGAAATATGGGAAGTAAGGCTATTTGGCTATGGTGGCAACTACACAACTTCATCTTGATATATGTTATGCAACTCAATATTATGCTTTGAATGAAACGGATATAAGTTCTAGCATTTAGTTCTATCATGATACAATTGCATTCTAAGTAGCAACCAAGCAAGGAATAATGAGATCATTCAACAACTTTAGAAAACAAAGAATCACAGAAAATAACTCTCCAAAGAAGGTAATGGCTCGAGTCTCACAGGGTTGTAGCGTTTGTTTGAGTTCCTTCCTTCAAGCATGTTACAAAAACGAATTTTTCTTTTATGATTGCATGTGAAGTCATACATTATAACCATAACTAAGCATAAACCAAGAGTAAATCAAACTTTTCTCTATGTTTATAACTCTTTTTAACAGTCATGTAATTACAAACCAAATCCTTATCATTGTGTTGGAAGGTACCCTAAGACACAAACTCACAAAAACGACTCAAAACACTCTTTTTAGGCTTTTCAAAACAATTTTTCAAATTTTTATGTGCTTTTCGGAGTTATAAAAACAAAACATACTAAAACACTCTAAAACAACTTAAAAACACCTTAAAACAGCAAGGAACAACATTTGAAGTTATGGGTGATAAAATCCCACGAATTTGCATTAACAACATTAGTTACCCCCCCCCACATTTAAATCAAACATTGTCCTCAATGTTTTAAGCATAGATTCACACAAAACATAAGTAATCACACAAATAACAACTAAACATACTAAACATGGCAGAATGTAATTAACAAAGAGAAGAGTTTAGGGACGCAAATCTGGTTATGGAGTGTAAATTCCCTCTTCTCTTTGTTGATTGCATTGAGGCTTGATCTTGATGATTCCACAGGCTTACTCTCGAACTGGTTTCCGCCCATCATTGATTTTCCTTTGTGCTACTTCTTGAACTGGGCAGCAGGATGGTTCTTTTGGTCTCCCCCGAAGGTCTGAGCATACCCTTTTGGTCTGTTTCTTTGTTCAATCTTTCCAATTCGTATTGAAAAGGGTTGGAGGATAACTCAGCCTATGTTTGTCTCCACATGCTTCAATGTATCATTTTCACTTGCCTTACTCGCTCCCCTTTGCAGAAGTGGTCCCTTCTCCGGAAGTGTATCAACCGTTGAAGATGACTACTCGAGAGCAACGCTAGGTAAGCAATCAGGAATAGATTCCAAGCAGTTGGCTCCAGATCGGAAGACTGACTCCAAGTGCCGGCTGATTGCTTCTTTTACTTTGCCATGCGAGTAAGAACAAGGACAAAGAAAAAGACAGGGAAAGAGCATGATATGAGATACTTTTGCTTTTGACCTTGATGATATGAGATACCTTTGCTTTTGAAGAAGCGGTGAATGAATCAGCACACTTCAATCCGCCGTTTCCTCCTGGGTCATCTGTACTCCAGGCATCTGGTATCATCTTTGGGGAAGAAGAAAGAATTGAGTATTTCGAAAGGCTTTGCTGGGAGTGCGCCCTCAGAGGTGAGGGAGAGTTGGGCATTTTCTTCAGGTTTGCCTTGCCATAAAAGACGAAGGTCGACATATATAGAGATAATATCAAGTGGTGGTATTGTTCTTTTACCCTTGTCGACAAACGTTTTGATCCCGCAAATCCGGCTTTTTGAAATAGTGGCGCCTCTTTGATCTTTGAATACGCCTCTTCGATTTCTGAGCAGGCGCCCCTTCGATTTCTGAACAACGCCCCTTTGCTTTCTGAACGACACGTGGTAGTGCAGATGCGGCTCCTTTTGACAAAGCTGCACGCGTTTTCTGAAAAGCAGAGAAAGCGTCGCCGGACTTTGCGCTTGTCGGCTAAAGATGTGTAGTTGCGATGATGGCCTCCACGTGTTTTCAGCTTTGTCAGAAATCTTTTGACAAAGTTGAACGCGTCTTCTGAAAAGCCGAGAACGCGTCGCCTAAATTACGCCGGAAATTCCGGCTTTTTGAAATGGTGGTCGCGTCGCCTTGGCTTCTTATAGAGCTATCGATCACCACAACAAACACACTCTGAAGAACTCCCATTCTTGAAAATCGACTCCGACCCTTTGAAAATTTACTCCATCAACCCCTATCTTTGAACACCTTTGAAAAAAATGGCAAACTCATCGAACCTTAGCTTGGAATTGAGCCTTAGCAGTGATACGGGCGCGCCGCGTCAAGGTAATGTATGGCGCCCTTCTTTTTTATCTTCTAACGGTCCTCTTTCAGGTGAAGACTCTGTGATGCAGGACGCCACAACAGCTACAATAGTAGCTAAAAACCTCCTCACACCAAAAGATAGTAGGCTGCTGTCAGGACGGTCTGATGAGTTGGCCGTTCAAGAGTCCCTCGCACTTAGTGTTCAGTGTGCGAGCTCTGTGTCCAACATGGGCCTACGCCTGCTTGCCCGCTCCCGTCAGGTGGAATCGTTGATGGCAGAGGTGGAAAGACTTAAGCAAGAGATCCAGCAGCTTAAGTACGAGAATAAAAGTTTGCATGTGCTTGCAAATAACTATTCGTCGGGGATGAAGAGGAAGCTTGATGAGCTGCAAGAATCTGAGGGTCGAATTCACAGTGACCGTCAAAGGCTTGCGTCTTATCTCCAGAGGCACCTTTTTCCTGGGTCATCCAGCGCTTGGCCAAGTATTGAGGCCTGGAATGCTCTAGCTCCGATGCCTCCCGCTCCGATGCCTTCCGCTTCGATGCCTCCCGCTTCTATGCCTCCCGCTTCTGCGCCTTCCGCTTCTGCGCCTCGTAGTGGGACTTCACGCAAACAACCTTTGTGAAGCTCCACCTTTCTCCATGTTTAGTATCTTTCTTTTTTTCTTTTTCTTTTTTTTTTTTTTTATTTTTTTTTATTTTTTTATTGACATAAATAAAATCAAACGGCATGGAATTGGTCCTTGAATGGAAGGTGATAATTGAAGTGAACCGGCATTGGTTTGAATTCTAGTGTAGGTGCCTGATTAAAAAAAAATAGCAAGTTAGTATAAAATCTAATGGAATTTGGAAAAAAATACTTACTTGTTTTGTCCGACAAGAACTCAATGACAAATACCACTCCTTTGAAAGTTTCAGGGATATTGGACTTGGCCAGATTGCAAGTGATGGTTATTACTTGTCCAATGTCATCAAATTTAACTTCTTTGGATTTTGTGGTTTCAAGAACGTCCTCTTTGATGGATTCATGACATTCCCTACTTGTCACCTTTGGAAGGGCTTCCAAGATGTCTTTTTCACCTTCTTCTTCCTTGGAAGTCATGAATCTGCAAGGAATAGGGTTAAAAATAATGAAATTTGGAACAACCATACCTGTATTAGATGGCATAGGAGCAATAGGAGCCTCCGGTAAAGGTGTTTCCACCCTTTCCGTGGGTTGGGTGTATTCCTCTTCCTTGTGATTTGATTTTGATGGTTGAGGGTCCGTTCCAACCTCCTTGTCACTTCTCAACATGATTTCCTTGGCAGTTTCAAATTCTCCCTTCTGATTTGCAATGGTTGAACTAGGGAGTTCGCCTTGGTCGCAAAATTGTCCTTCGAACTCCGCTATCTGCCCAATTTGCTTTTCCAGAGTAGTAAGTAATTGAAAAATCGTATCATTATCATTTGAATTACCTACATTACTTTGGGCAGGTTGTGGTGGCTGCATAGGCGTTGAATAGAACTCCTCATACGGCTGCCAATATCCTTCTTGTTGAGCCTCATTGTCTTGATTTTGTAAGCCCTGCACCAAACAAATTAATTCATCAAGCTTTTGGTTATAATTTATTGACGAACTTAAATTTGGTTGGGCATATTGAATATGAGGTTGTGGTGGCTGCCAATATCCTCCTTGTTGAGCATTTTGAGGTTCCCACCACATAGAGTTTGAATGATCACTCCAATCCGAATTGTAAGTATTGGAAAACACGTTATTCCTTGATTGAAGATTAAATATATCAACTCTTTGCATTTGGGACCTTTCCATGAGTTGTGACAAAAGAGAAGCATTATCAAGTGCCATGTTGTTCTTAACAAACAAAACACAAATAAAAACTAAATCTAAAAGACAAAACAGAAACAAACAATCCAAGGGATTAGCAAATTTTCTAATCCCCGGCCCAGAACGATCCCTACTTATACTTATACTACAAATCGACAAAAAGAGGGTTTAATTTGTGTGCGTATAATTCTCGCATCAATTTTTGGCGCCGTTGCCGGGGATCGAACCCGGGTCACCCGCGTTGTAGTATAAACGTTCATCTTGAATTGTATGAACGTTTAGGCACTCTTCTCTTCCATTCCTTATACGTACAAAACAAAGAGAATTAAAATGAAACATTGAAATCAAAGAATCACCTAAACATTCCAACAACTCAAACTTGAATTGTATGAACGTTTAGGTCCTCTTCTCTTCCTCGTTGTTGTAGCATAAGGTCTAAGGATAGTTGGTTTGGGGGAATGGAAGTGTGGAATGGAGTGAGGAGTGATGGAAATGGAAAGATGGTTGGTGTTTGGATTAGTAGGGAGGGGGGACTCACGGCTAAGGAAAGAATGGGAGTGTTTGAGGGGTTTCTTTGATTTCAATGTTATGAAGAACTAATCCCCCTTTAGCTAGGGGGTAATTCGAAATAAATGTTTATGCTTGCATTTTGATTTGATTACTTCTAATTGCGTTTCATAAGTTGTGAATTCAATTTGTTTAACTATTTGATTGATAACCTATTTATGTATGTTTATTGAGAGTGCACGCTTAATTTTCATTCATGAATATGACGCTAGAATATAAGTGAGTTTCACCTAATCGTTATGAACTTATATTCACAAGTAGTGGAGGTTGCTTATAAACAATCGCGTTAAACGAATTCTTGGCATAAGTTTCATGCGTATTCCATAGTAACGAATGCCTCGTCAACACTTATAGTTTTCAAAGAACTTAATGATTCTTGCTTGTATCTCTATTATGCAATTCATGTAGGGAACTTGTGGGGAATGCTTTGGGTTGTCGTATGCAATCATCCAATTCATTAACTTAAGGAAAACTTGACGGTTAATTTAAGCGGACCTAATTAACCCGGGGTGATGAGTTTCATAATTTATTGAAATGCAATTGGAAATCTTTTTATTATGCAAGTGTAACATGTGTGGAGAAGAACCCCTTAGCTAGCCATACCATCCATTCATTTCCGTCAATTTCATATTTACAATTTGTTTTCTTTACAATCTATCCATTTTAGTTTAAATTCGTCCAAAATCAATCCCCCCATATTTCGTTTAAAGTCTTAGTCTTAATCTTTCTTATTTTTAATTTTGAATTCTTCGAGTTTAGTATAGCATTTTAGTTTGTGTTTTTAAAAGCATTTTGAGTCTTTTGATTTGTTTTAGTGTTTTAAAGTTTAGTTTTACATTCTTTGAGTCTAGTTTAGTGTTTTATATTATGTTTTTACGTTTTTAAGTCAAATCCAAGTGATTAACAATCCCTCCTAATCCCCGGTCCAGAACGATCCCTACTTATACTTATACTACAATTGTCAAAAAGAGGGTTTAATTTGTGTGCGTATAAATCTCGCATCAAATTTTGGCGCCGTTGCCGGGGATTAAAGAGTAAGTGCATGTGTGTGTGAATGGTGTTTCTTGATGGTTTTGGGGTTGTGATGCATGTGAATGCATGTGGCTAAGGGTTGTTGATTGGGCTAGAGGTTTTGCATGGCTCAAAGGATTGTTTGATTGGGCTAGGCCCTTTGTTTTATGTCCAAAGTGCATACAAGGCTTTCAAATTCGTCCAACCTCTTGGCTCCAAGCATATGATATCCATTCCAATCTCTAATTTGCTCCAAAAGGCTCCAAAAGGCATCCTTTTGCATACCTTGCCCTTAGAACCTGAAAACACACAAAAGAAGCATAAAGGACTAAAATAACTAGAGAAACATAACGTAAATGCACGAGAACAAGCCATTTAAGTCGCATGAATATGCTCCTATCAATAGCCTTACTTCCCATACTTTGTATATGTTGTAAGTCTTAACCCCGTTGAGCCTTGTTTAGCCTTTATTCTTTGTTTACCCACATTTTCCTCACCTAGCCTAGTTTAGGACAATCCCCACCCTTGTTCTTAATAGATAGTGAGCATGACTTAATTGAATTCCTTTTGAGTTACATTATGAAAGAAAATAAGTGTGGGGGAGAGAATGTTTTGTTTTTAAGTGTTTATGTATGCTTTGAGAAGTCAAAAGAAAAGGAAAAAAAAAAAAAAAAAAAAATTGTGAAAAACATATGAAAAAGAAAAACAGAAAAGAAAAGAAAGAAAGGAAAAAGAGCTTGTTCCCCCTTGTTCAAAAGTTGAGTTTTCATTCAAAAGTGAATTCTACGTTAATTCAAATGCTTTGCTCGCTATTTCTTTAAGAACCTTTGTTTTCCATATCCCTTCTTTGTTAGCCAAACACCTTTAGCTCCGTTTCAACCCTTATGCTTCTCTCTTGAGTGTTATGTGTTTCAATTTGTGGAGTTTGGAATTGTTATGAGCTTATGGAATCACTGGTTCTCATTCTAAGTAGTAGCATTCCATTCATGAGATCATATTCATGTCATTATCGTAAATCCAGAAAATGCTTTCCTTGTTATAACTTATGTGAGTGTTCGTCTACATGTTTACATCAATCTTCTCACATATGACTAGATTAGGGTGTGTAGTTAGAAAATCTGAGTGAAAATCGAGTGCATATCTTGTAAGGAATTGAGCAAATTCTCTAAGGCATGTTACTACATTCAAAACATGGTTTTAAATGCTTAATTGTGAACTAGTATATGGTGACTATGATTAAGAATGTACTTAAGTGTGAAGATGACTAAAATCTGTGGGAATGATGATTTTTAACGTGTCATGTGCATTGGAAATCCCTAAGACAGTTGTTGGAAGGTTTAGGTTGTGTTTTACTTGTTTTGTTTCGTTTGGTTTTGTTTTGTTTTTCTTTCTGTTTTGCTCGAGGACTAGCAAAAGATAAGTGTGGGGGTATTTGATAGGAGCATATTTAGGCGACTTACTTAGCTTGTTTTCGTGCATCTATGTTGTTAATTCATAGTTGTTTTAGTAGTTTAAGCCATTTTCGTGTGTTTTTAGGTTCATATGGCTAAGGAAGCAAAAAGATGCATTTTGGAGCATTTTGGAGCAAAATTGGGCTTGGAATGGATAGCATATGCTTGGAGCCAAAGTGTTGGACGAATTTGAAAGCCTTGTATGCACTTTGGACATAAAACAAAGGGCCTAGCCCAATCAAACAATCCTTTGAGCCATGCAAAACCTCTAGCCCAATCAACAACCCTTAGCCACATGCATTCACATGCATCACAACCCCAAAACCATCAAGAAACACCATTCACACACACATGCACTTACTCTTTCATCATTGCACCACCATTCACACACACATGCACTTATTCTTTCATCATTACACCACCATTCACACACACATGCACTTACTCTTTCACACACACATGCACTTACTCTTTCATCATTGCACCACCATTCACACACACATGCACTTACTCTTTCATCATTGCACCACCAATTCAACACATGCATTCACACACCAACAACCTAGCTCTTTTTCCATCATTATTTCATCCACATGCACTCTCAATCATAACAACCACATTCACTCTTAAACAATCACCCACATATTCTCCCATTCCCCCTATAAATACCCTTGCATTCATTCATTCAAGGATCATCTCATTCCATTGTAGATACCACAACACAAACACTCCATTCCTTCTCTAGCCGTGAGTTTCTCTCCATTTTCTGCACCATTTTCTCCACCACTCCTCACCTATTTCCATAATTCCTTTTCCATTCCACACTTCCATCCCCCAAACCAATTATCCCTAGACCTTATGCTACAATAAAGAGGAAGAGAAGAGGGCCTAAACGTTCATACAATTCAAGTTTGAGTTGTTGGAATGTTTAGGCGTTTCTTTGATTTCAATGTTTAATTTCAATTCTCTTTGTTTTGTATGAGGAACTAAACCCCCCTTTAGCTAGGGGGGGATTCAAAATATATGTTTATGCTTGCATTTTGATTTGATTACTTCTAATTGCGTTTCATAAGTTGTGGATTCAATTTGTTTAACCGTTTGATTGATAACTTATTTATGTATGTTTATTAAGAATGCGCGCTTAATTTTCATGCATGAATATGACGCTAGAATATAAGTGAGTTTCACCTAATCGTTATGAACTTATATTCACAAGTAGTGGAGGTTGCTTATAAACAATCGTGTTAAACGAATTCTTGGCATAAGTTTCATGCAATCATAGTAACGAATGCCTCGTCAACACTTATAGTTTTCATGATGCTTAATGATTCTTGCTTGTTTCTCTATTATGCAATTCATGTAGGGAACTTGTGAGGAATGCTTTGGGTTGTCGTATGCAATCATCCAATTCATTAACTTAAGGAAAACTTGACGGTTAATTTAAGCGGACCTAATTAACCCGGGGTGTTGAGAATTCATGGTTTATTGAAATGCAATTGGAAACCATTTTATTATGCAAGTGTAACATGTATGGAGATGAACCCCTTAGCTAGCCATACCATCCATTCATTTCCGTCAATTTCATATTTACAATTTGTTTTCTTTACAATCTATCCATTTTAGTTTAAATTCGTCCAAAATCAATCCCCCCATATTTCGTTTAAGTCTTAGTCTTAATCTTTCTTATTTTTAGTTTTGCATTCTTTGAGTCTAAGTTAGTATTTCATATTGTTATTTTACGTTTTTGAGTCAGTTTCCAAGAGATTTGCAATCCCTCCTAATCCCCGGTCCAGAACGATCCCTACTTATACTTATACTACAAATCGACAAAAAGAGGGTCTAATTTGTGTGCGTATAAATCTCGCATCAGTAAGCTTGTCCTTGAGAAGCTTGAATGCCTTCTCACACTCCTCGTTGAACTCGAACGCCACTTCTTTTTGTAGGAGACGGCATAGGGGTTGTGCAATCTTGGAGAAATCCTTGATAAATCGCCTATAGAATCCTGCATGGCCAAGAAAAGAACGAACCTCTCTAACCGTAGTAGGAGAGGGTAAGTAGCGTACAAGATCTATTTTAGACTTATCAACTTCAATTCCTTTTTCAGAGATGATATGGCCCAAAACTATGCCTTGTTTAACCATAAAATGACATTTTTCCCAATTCAAAACAAGGTTAGTTTCCGTACATCTTTGCAAGATTAAAGTAAGATTATGCAAGCAATCATCAAATGAGTCCCCAAAGACACTAAAATCGTCCATAAATACTTCAATTATCTTTTCAACATAATCGGAGAAGATACTTACCATGCATCGTTGGAAAGTGGCGGGTGCATTGCATAAACCAAATGGCATACGACGATATGCAAAAGTACCAAATGGACAAGTAAAGGTGGTCTTTTCTTGATCATCCGGTGCTATGACAATTTGATTATATCCCGAGTAACCATCAAGAAAGCAATAAAAAGAATGACCCGCTAACCTTTCAAGCATTTGATCAATGAATGGTAAAGGGAAGTGATCTTTCCTTGTTGCGGCATTTAGCTTCCTATAGTCAATGCACACCCTCCAACCGGTTTGAATACATGTAGGCACAAGTTCATCTTCTTCATTCTTCACCACCGTGACTCCGGACTTCTTGGGAACCACTTGGACCGGTGAAACCCAACAACTATCCGAGATGGGATAGATGACGCCACAATCAAGCAATTTGATGATTTCCTTCTTCACTACTTCCATCATTGGTGGGTTGAGTCGACGTTGGGCTTCCCTTGATGGTTTGGCGCCTTCTTCCATGAGAATTCGATGCATGCATGTGGTAGGACTTATACCCTTGATATCGACCAGAGTCCACCCAATGGCCGTCTTGTGCTCTTTGAGAACCCTCACCAATTTCTCCTCCTCTTGTGCCGTGAGTGATGAAGCTATAATGACGGGCAATGTGTCTTGCTCGCCCAAAAACACATACTTCAAGTGATTTGGCAACGGTTTGAGCTCAAGTGTAGGTGGTTGTTCTATAGAAGGGAGCAACTTATTAGTCGTAATTGGAATTGAAATTGGACTAGGGTGCTTACCTTGGAGCCGTGGCAATGACTCTAGGGCTGCCATGGTCTCAATTACATCTTCATCAAAGGCCACGGCATGGGTGTTCAATTGTGTGCCGTGGGTTGCTATGGTGGCAGCCATGTGATCCTTCAATTCTATGCCATTTGTAATGACTGTTTCAAGTGCATCGCCATGTAATTGATCAAGGTGTGCCTGCGCCAAAGAATCAAGAATATCAATAGAGAAACATGAGTGATCATCATTAGGAAATCTCATAGTTTCAGAAATATTAAAATCAATCACTTCCCCATCGAATTCCATTGTTAAAGTGCCTTTAAACACGTCTATCTTAGTTCGTGCTGTCTTCATGAATGGCCTCCCAAGAAGAATCGGCAAGGATGGAGCATGGGTAGTTTCCTCCATTTCAAGGACATAGAAATCCGCCGGGAAGATCAAATTATTCACCTGCACTAAGACATCTTCCAATACTCCCTTTGGATAGGCATTAGATCTATCGGCTAATTGAATAATCACACCATCATTTTTCAATTCACCAAGGTTCATTGAAGCATAAATAGAGTATGGCATGACGTTAATTGAAGCTCCTAAGTCTAACATAGCATGTTCGAACTTAGTTTGACCAATAATACAAGGGATTGTAAAGCTACCTGGATCTTTGCACTTTGGTGGTAATTTTCTTTGTAAAACAGCGGAAACATTCTCACTTACCCTTACTACCTCTTTATGTGATGGCCTCTTCCTTGTAGTGCACAATTCTTTCAAGAACTTAGCGTATTTGGGCACTTGCTTTATGGCATCTAGGAGCGGGATATTGACTTGAACTTTCCTAAATGTCTCAAGAATGTCCTTCTCATGCTCCTCCTTCTTTGTTTGCAAAAATCTGTGAGGAAAAGGAACATTGGGTGGAACGGGGTTAGAATTAATCAAATTTGAACCTATCTTACCTTTGGTGGCCGAATGGGATGTATTGGATGAAGTAGTGTCCTTAGATGCTTGCGGCAATAGATGTTGTGTCCTTGCCGTGGGCATGTTTGGAGCTTTCTCTTCATGTTGCAACGTCTCATCTTCATTAGGACTTGTTTTGGGTGGTGTGGATGTAGTGCCAACTTCTTTTCCACTCCTCAAAGTAATTGCTTTGGCAGATTCGAACCCTCCCTTTGGATTGACAATGGTTGAACTTGGAAGCTTGCCTTGGTCTCGGAATTGTCCAACAAACTCCGCAATCTGCCCTATTTGCTTTTCTAAGTGGTCCACCCTTTTGTCTTGGTTTTGCATTGCCTTGTTTTGATTTTCTTGCCCCTGAGACAAACTAGTAAGTAACTTAAGAATTGTAGCATTATCTAAAGATGTACCTTGATGGTTTTGGGCGGATTGGGGTTGGTTTTGGTCTTGGCCGTGGGGTTTGGTGTAAAACCCCGGGGGTTGCTGCCTAAAGCCTCCTTGTTGGTAAGGTTGTTGAGGCTCCCTCCACTTGAAATTTGGATGGTCTCTCCAACCCGGATTGTATGTATTGGAATATGGATCATTCCTTGGCTGATTTTGGCTTGGAAATCCAATGGCGTTTGCACTCTCCCATCCCCCATTCTCAATCAATTGAGGGCACTTCTCCGAAGGATGACCTTGAATAGAACATACGCCACATACAATTGGACTTTGGATCTTCATTCCTTCGGCCATCTGAGACACAAGAGAAGTAAGATTAGCTAATTGAGTTTGAATGTCGGATTGAGAACTTACCTCATTCACTTGTTGCCGTGGGGGGTCCCTTTGCCCAATTCCTTCGTATTGTTGTGCATTGAGAGCCCGGTTTGCAATAAGGTTCTTGGCTGCCATAGGAGTTTTATCCACCAACGCTCCTCCCGCCGAAGCATCAAGCATTTGTCTTTCAATGGGAAGAAGACCTTCATAGAAGTATTGAAGTAGAAGCTCCTCTTTCATTTGATGTTGAGGACATGATGCAACAAGGGTTTTAAAACGCTCGTAGTATGTTGGAAAAGACTCCCCTTGACTTTGTTGAATTCCACTAATCTTCTTTCTCAAGAGAATGACTCTTGAAGTAGGAAAGAACTTTTCAAGAAACGCCCTCTTCATGCTCTCCCAAGAGGTGACCGTTCCGGGTGCTAGCTCGTATAACCAATCTTTGGCCTTCTCCAAAAGTGAGAACGGGAAAGCCTTCATCTTCAAAATGCTACCATCAACGTTAACTGGAGTCATGCTTGAACACACTACCTCGAACTCCTTCAAATGCTTGTTGGGATCTTCCATGGATAATCCATGGAATTTTGGAATGTGGTGCAACAAGCTTGACTTCAATTCAAATTCATCGGTCTTGTCTTGAGTCGCCCTTGGGTATTGGATGCACAAGGGTGCAGCATTGGCCATTCCCGAAGCCGAAAGCTCCTTGATTGTACGGTTGTCCACTGCCATGGTTTCTTCCTCTTGTGCCGTGGGTTCTTCTTCCTCCCTTGGCGTTGGCTCTTCCTCCTCCTCAAGGTTGGGAGCCGTACTAGATTCTGGGTTCTTCTTCTTCTTCCTCAAAGTGCGCTCAAAATCGTCGTCGAAATCCAAGATGTTCGCACTAAGGGGTTGAGAACTACGAGTCATAAACTAGTACCTATAAACAAGAAAAGAAATTAGGTCAGTAGCTAAAACAAAAAGAAAATACAAAGAAACAAAAAGAAACAACGGGGGATTAGCAAAATTGCTAATCCCCGGCAACGGCGCCAAAAATTTGATGCGAAATATATAAGCACACAAATTAAACCCTCTTTTCGACAATTGTAGTATAGATATAAGTAGGGATCGTTCTAGGCCGGGGATTAGGAGGGATTGCTAATCTAATGAAAATTGACTCAAAGATGTGAAAATATGTTTTAAAACACTTTAAATAGACTCACAAGACTCTTACTAACTTATATGACTCAAAACAAACTTTAAAGACTCAAAACAACCAAAAACAACCAAAAAGACTCAATTTAGACTCTATGACTTAATTTGGACGAAAAATACACTTGGTTTTGACTCTAAAGACTCAAAAAGACTCTTTTGGACAGATTTGGAACAAATAAGAAAGGGGGTTTTGATTTTGGACGAATTTAAAAGAAAACAAGTGACTTAAAACTTTAAAACAGATTTTGGATGAAAATAAGAAAAACTAATGTATGATGGGATAGCCAAGGGATACTTCTCCACACATGATACTTTCTAACATAAATTGATTTCCAGTTGCTTTTCCGATAAACCATGAACCTCAACACCCCAGATTAACCGTGACATCACTAATTAACCCTCAGATTTCCCTTAAGTTAGTGGATTGGATGACATCATACGACAACCCAAAGCATTCTTCAAAAAGTCCCCTACATGACATCATAATAGAGATACGGTTAAAGATCATTACGTTCAATGGAAACCATAAGTATTGACAAAGCACTTATAACTATGACATCATGATACGCATGCTAGGAATTTACTTAACATGATTGTGAAAACAACCTTAACTACTTGTGAATATAAGTTTGTGACGATTATGTGAAACACCCTTATATTCTAGCCCCAAATTCAAGCATGCAAATTAAGTAGGCCTCCCTAATAAACATACAAGAATAAGTTATCCATCAAACGGTTAAGTAAATTGCATTCGCAATTTATGAAATCACAACTGGAATTAATCAAATCATATTATAATTGTAATCATGGTTTCAAAGCATCCCTAGGCTAAAACGAGTTTAGCCTCTCATGTTCATGACAAAACAAAGCAATATAGATTTAAACATTGAAAATAAAAGATAGATTACACCTAGACACGTCCAACACTCCAACTTGAATGTACAAACGCCCAAGGCTTGGTCTTCCTTCTCCTTCTCCTTGCTAGGTCACGGCACAAAGGTCTATGGTGAGTTTGTGGACGACTTTCTGGATTTTGGATGGTTTTAGGTATATATATTGAGGTGCGGCAAGGAGTTATGGTGGTGTATGGAGGTTGGGATGGATGTATGGAAGTAGGGGAATGATGGATGGGTGGTTGCAAGGTCATGGCAAGGGTTGATTTCTGAAGGGATGTATGAATGTTGTGTGAAGGGATCGTGTTTTTTTTAAATGGCACGGCAAGGCTGTTTATATAGGCTATTTTGGCACACTTAGTGAAGGAAAAGGATTGCCTAATCCCATTGTAAAAAGGTTAACTCAAGGCAGAAATTAAATGGGAATGGGAATAGGAATTTCGGCTAGGAATTAGGGAGTTCTAGAAGGCTTGGTGCGGCACACATGTAGGGATAGGATTAGGTGTTCTAGAAACTGTGTTTAAGGCAGATTTCCTAATCCTAAAGGGCCTAGGACATGTGATATAGGAGTAGGGAAAGGATTGTGATTCCTAAACCTACAAGGAATGGTGATTTGCGGCAATGGTATGGATGAGTCTTCTAGAAACTGAAATAGGTGTTTAAATGTGTAATTGATTCTCCCTAAGTAGCTAGGTTTAGGTCCCAATCTGATTTGGATAGGATAGAATAGGATAATGTTAGAGATAGGATAGGATAAGGTTGGATAAGGTTGGATAAGGTTTGGATAAGATAAGGTTTGGATAAGATCCCTTGTTTCTTGCTTCTTCCTTATCTTCATTGGAATAGAACTTCTTCCACCAGATTTGTAGCCTTTCCTAGCTCTTCTAGTTTTCAATTTCGTCCATCCTCATTGCTACATGGTTAAGCTATCCAATCCATGCCCAAAAATGCTCCAAATAGCCTCAAAATGCACTTTCTTGCTCCTTTTGCCATTAGGACCTAAAAACACACGAAAATACTTTAAAAGACTGAAATACATAGTAATTAACTCACTAAGTGTAAGGAAACAACACAACTAAGTAGCATAAATATGCTCCTATCACTTTGAAATCAAAGAAACACCTAAACATTCCAACAACTCAAACTTGAATTGTATGAACGTTTAGGCACTCTTCTCTTCCATTCCTCATACGTACAAAACAAAGAGAATTGAATTTAAACATTGAGATCAAAGAAACACCTAAACATTCCAACAACTCAAACTTGAATTGTATGAACGTTTAGGCACTCTTCTCTTCCTCGTTGTTGTATCACAAGGTCTAAGGTGAGTTTTGGGATAGTGTGAAGTGTTTTGGAGGGATGGGGAGTGGTTGGAGTGGTGTTTTGGATGATTTTCTGAATATGGACGAATTGAATGAGAATGAATGCAATGGATGCTTATTTATAGGTGAAATGGGGGGAACATGACAGCTAGGAGGGAATGTGGCTGCATGTTTGAATAATTAAAGGATGCATGTGGGTTGGAATTGCATGTGCAATGAATATGTGGCTGCATGTGCAAGGGGACAATCTGAAAATGCATGTGAAAGCATGTGTTGGCTGCAATGATGAAATGGATGGGAGTGCATGTGGCTTAATTAATTAAAGGGAGTGCATGTGATGTTTGAATGTGGTGGTGAATGTGGCTGATTTGATTTATGGAAGATGCATGTGGATTAAAGGTGAGTGAATGATTATGGAATGCAATCTGAAATGGGAGATGGAATGGGATGTTTTGCATGTGAATTAAAGAGTAAATGCATGTGAATTAAAGAGTGAATGCATGTGCAATGACAGCTAGGTTGAATATGCATGTGGAATGGCTGATTTATTTGAAGATGCATGTGCAATGAAGTGGAATGACAGCTAGGTTATGATGATGAATGCATGTGGCTGATTTAATTGAATAGGAAAGCATGTGGATTTAATGGTTTAAAGGGTGAATGCATGTGGATGCATGTGTTGATGAATGGGTACTGTGTATTCTTATTTCAGATTCTTAGTTTGTTTGTTTCCTTGTTTTTTTAGGTACTGTGTATGACTCGTAGCTCTCGGCCTATTATAGAGAACATCTCCGACTTTGACGGTGATTTTGAACGCACTTTGAGGAGAACAAGGAGTCAACAAGAGCCACCACAACCTCCACCACAACCTGGGCTTGAAGAAGACGAAGTAGGTGTAGAAGAAAAGCCCACGGATCAGATTTTTGAAGAAGAACAAGCCATGGCAGCAGATAATAGAACCATCAAGGAGCTTTCGGCCTCGGGTTTGGATAATGCATTGCCTCTTTGTATCCAATACCCCACGGCTGCAGAGGGGAAGACTGAGGAATTTGAACTCAAATCCAGTTTGTTACACCATATTCCGAAGTTCCATGGCTTGTCTATGGAAGACCCCAACAAACACTTGAAGGAGTTCGAGGTGGTTTGTTCGAGCATGACCCCCGTCAATGTGGATGGGAGTATATTGAAGATGAAGGCCTTTCCATTTTCATTTATGGACAAGGCCAAAGATTGGCTCTACGAACTAGCCCCGGGAACTGTGACTTCGTGGGAGAGTATGAAGCGTGCTTTCTTGGAGAAATTCTTCCCTACTTCGAGAGTGATTCTCCTACGGAAGAAAATTAGTGGTATTCAACAGAATCATGGCGAGACATTCCCGGCTTATTATGAGCGCTTCAAGGGCCTTGTAGCTTCATGTCCTCAACATCAAATGAAGGAGGAACTTCTCCTTCAATATTTCTATGAGGGCCTCCTTCCTATCGAACGTCAAATGCTTGATGCATCAGCGGGAGGAGCATTGGTGGACAAAACACCAAGGGATGCCAAGATTCTCATAGCCAACCGAGCGCTCAACGCTCAACAATATGAAGGAGTGGGCCAAAGGGAAGCACCACGGCAACAAAGTGTAAATGAGGTGAGTGCTATTTCTGAAATTCAATCACAACTTGCTAATCTTACTTCTCTTGTTTCTCAGGTTGTGATTGGTCCAAAAGCACAAGAACACCAAGTTTGTGGCGTGTGCTCAATTCAAGGGCATCCATCCGACAAGTGCCCTCAACTAATCGAGAATGGTGGGTGGGAATCTGCCAATGCAATTGGTTTCCAAGGACAAAATCAAAACAACCCATACTCGAACACTTACATTGCCGGATGGAGGGACCATCCAAACTTCAAATGGAGGGAGCCACAACAAGCTGCCCAACAAGGAGGATTTAGGCCAAACCCCCCTGGTTTTTATTCCAAGCCGTATGCACCCCAACAACCCCAACAACCCCAACAACCTTCGGCATCATCTCATTCAGGTACGTCCTTGGAAAGTGATCAAGCTATGCAATTACTAACCTCTATTTCGCAGGGGTTGCAAAATCAAAACAACCGGATAGCAAATAACGAGAAGGAGATGACGGATATGAAGAAACAAATAGGGCAGATTTCTGAGTTCCTTGGACAGATTAGAGAGCAAGGAAAGCTTCCTAGCTCAACCACAGTCAATCCAAAGGGAGGATTCGAATCCGCCAAGGCCATCACCCTAAGGGGTGGAAAAGAAGTTGGGACCGAGCCAAACAATCCCAAATCTGCCCAGAAAGTAGATGAAGAGACGACACAACCTGAGGCAGATCACCCTAACTCGGCCAAATCAGGTAATTTAAGTTCAAATTCATGTACTTCACGTCCTAATCTGCCCAATGTACCTTTTCCTCGCAGGTTCATGCAAGAAAAAAAGGAAGAAAGCGAGAAGGACATTCTTGAAACGTTCCGGAAGGTGCAAGTGAACATACCGCTTCTCGATGCAATCAAACAGGTTCCAAAGTATGCTAAATTCCTCAAGGACCTATGCAATACAAAGAGAAGAAGGGCAAACAAAGAGGTAGTGAAGGTAAGCGAGAATGTGTCCGCTGTTTTGCAACGTAAACTGCCTACCAAGTGCAAAGACCCCGGTAGTTTCACGATTCCTTGTGTGATTGGACATAATCGTTTTGAACATGCCATGCTTGATTTAGGTGCATCCATAAATGTCATGCCTTATTCTATTTATGCATCTATGAATTTGGGTGAATTAAAACAAGATGGTGTAATTATACAATTGGCCGATCGTTCTAACGCGTATCCAAAAGGAGTTTTGGAAGATGTGCTTGTGCAGGTGAACCATTTAATTTTTCCGGCTGATTTCTACGTCCTAGACATGGAGGATTCAGCCCATTCTACATCTTTGCCGATTCTCCTTGGTAGGCCATTCATGAAGACGGCCCGAACGAAGATTGATGTATACAAAGGCACCTTGACAATGGAATTCGATGGGGAAGTGATTGATTTTAATATTTCTGAAACTATGAGATATCCCGTTGATGATCATTCTTGTTTTTCCATTGATGTTATCGATTCTTTGGCGCAGGTATACCTTGAAGAATTGAACGAGGACGCCCTGGAAACAACCATCACTAAGGCCATAGAGTGCAAAAATGAAGGATTTTGGCCAATGCAAGGCCAAGGCAAGGAGGAGGAATTCTTTGCCATGGGTTCTAGTGAAGAAATAATGGAGGTTGTGGCAGCCCTTGAGTCATTGCCACAACAATATGGTAAGGTTCCACTCTCACTTTCAAATTCAGTTTCCACTAAGATGCTACCTTCTATTGTTCAGGCACCATCGCTTGAACTTAAGCCGTTGCCGGACCATTTGAAGTATGTGTTTTTGGGAGAAGGCGAAACATTGCCCGTCATCATTTCATCAAGTCTCACGGCAATGGAGGAAGAGAAGCTTGTGAGGGTGCTGCGAGAACACAAAACGGCCATAGGGTGGACTTTGGCCGACATTAAAGGAATAAGCCCTACCACATGCATGCACCGTATACTTCTTGAGGAGGGGACTAAGCCATCCCGAGAGGCTCAACGCCGTTTCAACCCTCCGATGATGGAAGTGGTGAAGAAGGAAATAATCAAGCTTTTGGATTGCAGAGTGATCTACCCTATCTCCGATAGCCGTTGGGTCTCTCCAGTTCAAGTCGTTCCCAAGAAGTCCGGAGTAACTGTTATCAAGAATGATGAGAATGAGCTCGTGCCTACACGCATTCAGACTGGATGGCGTGTATGTATCGATTACCGGAAGCTAAATGCCATGACTAGGAAAGATCACTTTCCTTTGCCATTCATCGACCAGATGCTCGAAAAGTTAGCCGGTCATGCTTTTTACTGTTTTCTTGATGGATACTCTGGATATAACCAAATTGTGATAGCCCCGGATGATCAAGAGAAGACCACATTCACATGTCCCTTTGGAACATTTGCTTATCGTCGCATGCCATTTGGCTTATGCAACGCACCGGCCACTTTCCAAAGGTGTATGGTAAGTATATTTTCCGATTTTGTTGAAAAGATCATTGAGGTTTTCATGGATGATTTCAGTGTATTTGGGAGTTCATTTGATAATTGCTTGGATAATCTGACCTTAATTTTGAAACGATGTGTTGAAACTAACCTTGTCTTGAATTGGGAGAAATGTCACTTTATGGTGAAACAAGGTATAGTTTTAGGACATATTGTTTCAGAAAAAGGAATTGAAGTAGATAAATCGAAAATAGACCTTGTACGTCACTTACCCTCTCCTACTTCGGTTAGAGAGGTACGTTCGTTTCTTGGCCATGCAGGGTTCTATAGGCGTTTTATCAAGGACTTCTCCAAGATTTCCAACCCTCTTTGCCGATTGCTTCAAAAAGATGTGCCATTCAAGTTTGATGAAGAGTGTAATTCGGCATTTAACCAACTCAAGGAGAAGCTAGTCTCGGCCCCCATTATTGTACCTCCAGATTGGAGCCTTCCGTTCGAGCTCATGTGCGATGCATCCGACTATGCATTAGGAGCTGTTCTAGGACAAAGAAGAGACAAGCGGCCGCATGTCATATACTATGCCTCTCGGACTCTCAATGATGCCCAATTGAACTACTCCACGACGGAAAAAGAACTTCTAGCTGTGGTTTTTGCTTTAGATAAATTCCGTTCATATTTAATTGGTACTAAAGTAATCGTTTATTCTGATCATGCAGCTTTGAGGTACTTGCTCACGAAAAAGGAAGCAAAGCCGAGGCTTATCCGTTGGATTCTTCTTCTTCAAGAATTTGATATTGAAATTCGGGATAAGAAAGGAAGCGAGAATGTAGTGGCTGACCATTTAAGCCGAATGATCCACGAGGAGCATGAACATGCCGTACCTATCCCTGAAACTTTCCCCGATGAACAGCTACTATCCATTGAGGTAAGTGAACCATGGTATGCAGATTTAGTGAATTACTTGGTGGCTAAACAATTTCCAAATGAACTAAACAAGCACCAACGTGATAAGCTTAAAAATGATGCACGTTTCTATGTTTGGGATGACCCTTATTTGTGGAAGTATTGCTCAGATCAAATTGTACGTAGATGTGTGCATGATTCTGAATTTCACTCAATTCTAAGCTTTTGTCACACATATGCATGTGGTGGTCATTTTGGCACACAACGCACTGCCCTCAAGGTTCTAGAGTGTGGTTTTTATTGGCCGACTATATTTAGGGATGCTAGAACCTTTTGTATGTCTTGTGATCGTTGCCAACGAATGGGTAACATAGGTACCAAGGACCAAATGCCGCAAACCCCTATCTTTAATGTTGAAATTTTTGATGTTTGGGGCATTGATTTCATGGGCCCTTTCCCTCCATCTTATGGTTTCACTTATATCTTGCTAGCCGTTGATTATGTTTCTAAATGGGTGGAAGCAAAAGCCACCCGTACTAACGATTCTAAGGTGGTTGCAGATTTCGTGAAAACTAACATTTTTGCTAGGTTTGGAATGCCGAGAGTAATCATAAGTGATGGAGGGTCTCACTTTTGCAATCGGACCATTGAGGCGTTGCTAAGAAAGTACCATGTCAACCATAAGGTCTCCACACCTTACCATCCTCAAACAAATGGCCAAGCCGAGGTGTCTAACCGAGAAATCAAACAAATTTTGGAGAAGACCGTTGGACCAACAAGGAGGGATTGGAGCTTACGTTTAGATGATGCACTGTGGGCATATCGTACGGCGTACTGATGCGAAAATTACTTGACACTCAAATTAAACCCTCGTTTGACAATTGTAGTAGAATGGATAAGTGAGGGATCGTTCTAGACCGGGGATTAGGAGGGCTTGCTAAAACCTTCTAAATTGACTTAAAAACATAAAAACACAATATAAAACACTATTTAATGCTCGAAGAAAGCAAAACTAAAAATAAGAAAGATTAAGACTAAGATTTCAACGAAATAGGGGGGAATTGGATTTGGACGAATTTAAACTAAAATGAATACTTGGAAACAAAACAAATTGTAAATATGGATTTGACGGAAATGAATGGATGGGAAGCTAGCTAAGGGTTCTTTCTCTACACATGATATTTATGCATATGAATCAATTTCCAGTTATTCCTTCATTGAATTATGAACGACAATGCCCCAAATTAACCGTGACATCACTAGTTAACCCTCAGATTTTCCTTATATTATTGGATTGGATGGCATCATTCGACAACCCAAAACATTCTCAAAAGTTCCCTACATGTCATCATAATAGAGATACAATCGAAGATCATTAAGAATAATGAAAACCATAAGCATTGACAAAGCTTTTGCAACTATGACATCATGTTACTCATGCTAAGAATTAAACTTAACGCGATCGTGACAAGCGACCTTCACTACTTTCAAGTATAAGTTAGTAACGATTATGTGAAACCTTCTTAAACTTTAGCCACATATTCATGCATGTTAATTAAGTATCGACCCTCAATCCACAAACACAAATAAGTTAATCATCAAATAGTTAAGCCAATTGCATTCACGAATCAAGAGTTCATAACCGGAATTCATCAATTCATATCACATAAATAATCATGGTATTGAAATCACCCCTAGCCAAAAAGGGTTTAGTTCCTCATAACTTTGAAATCAAAGAAACGCGTAAACATTCCAACAACTCAAACGTGAATTGTATGAACGTTTAGGCACTCTTCTCTTCCATTCTTTATATTACAAAACAAAGAGAATTGAATTTAAACATTGAAATCAAAGAAACGCGTAAACATTCTAACAACTCAAACGTGAATTGTATGAACGTTTAGGCCTTCTTCTCTTCGTTTTCGTTGTAGCACAAGGACTAAGGGATGTTGTTGGTGTGTTGAATGGATTGGGGGATTATGGAAATGGAAGAAATGGAGGAGAAAGGGAAGGGAATGGTGCAGAAAATGGAGAGACTCACGGCTAGGGAGAAGATGGAAGTGTTTGTGGTGTGTTATGTATGAAAAAATGAGATGGCTCTTGAATGAATGAATGCAAGGGTATTTATAGGAGTAATGGAGGTGTAAATGGCTGTTTGTTTAATGTGTTTGTGTGGAGGAAATGATGGAAAAACATGGTGGAAAGCTGGAATGTGGAATGGTGCCCACGGCAAAGTGTTTTGGGGATGGTTCTTTGTGGTTGTGATGCATGTGATTGCATGTGTTGATTGCTAAGGTGTGTGATGATGAGTGTAAGTGGAATAAAGAATGAATGAAGGCATGTGAATTAGAGAATGAGTGGTGTGTAATGATGAAGTGAATGCATGTGGAAATGTAAGGTGGAAAGCTGGAAATGTGAGTGAAGGCCACGGCATGGACTAGTGTAATGGTGCTGAAAATGCATGTTTGTGCATGTGATTTGAAGTGATTATTGTTTGGAAATGAATGTGAAGGCATGGCTTGAATGATGAAGAATAAAGAGTGCATGAGTGAATGATTGAATGTGCATGTGGGTGAATCTGAATGGAATGCATGTGAGGATGCTGGAAATGCAATGGAACTCACGGCACAAGGGTTCTTTGGTGATGAATGTGGTTGATTTAATGGAGGAACAAGTGCATGTGTTGAATTGGTGGTGCATGTGATTAAAGATGGAGAAGGTGGTGTAATGATGAAGTAGGAAGGTGGAAATGCATGTGAGATGTTTGGAAAGGAAATGGGAACCCACGGCAATGAAGTTGTTTTGTTGATGTGTGAATGCATGTGACTTGTTTGTGGAATAAAGAATGAATGGTGGAAATGTGAGTGAATGATGTGCATGTGTGAGAATGCATGTGGAATTAAGAGGAGTATGGAAGTGAAATAAATGAATGATATGTTAAGTGATAAGTGAATGATATGTGGTGAGTGATAAGTGAATGGTTTGATAAGTGATAAATGAACTAGTTTAAAGGGCTAGGGTTTAAGTACATAGAATGGGCCTAAAATAGGTTGGTTTGTATGGCATAATGTGTTTGATTGGGCTAGGCCCTTTGTTTGATGTCCCCAAAGAGCATACAAGGCCTTCAAATTCGTCCATCCTCTTGGCTCCATGGATAAGCTATCCAATCCATGCCCAAAAATGCTCCAAATGGCCTCAAAATGCACTTTCTTGCTCCCTAAGCCCTTAGAACCTGAAAACACACAAAAGAAGCATAAAGAACTAAAATAACTAAAGAAACATAACGTAAATGTACGAGAACAAGCCATTTAAGTCGCATGAATATGCTCCTATCACGTACAAAACACCCATTGGGATGTCACCTTTTCGGCTCGTCTATGGTAAGCCATGTCATTTGCCCGTAGAGTTAGAGCACAAGGCACATTGGGCCGTGAAGACTTTCAACATGGACATAGATGCAGCGGGAGTTCATAGGAAGCTCTAATTAAATGAACTTGAGGAGATTCGGAATGAAGCCTATGAGAATGCCCGGATGTACAAAGCCAAGACCAAAGCATTCCATGATAAAATGATTCGAACCAAGACCTTCACAGTTGGGCAGAAAGTGTTACTTTTCAACTCTCGCCTACGTTTGTTTCCTGGTAAGTTGCGTTCTAAATGGATTGGTGCAGTCCACATAAAAAGCTTAAGGAATGGCGTAGAATTCAAGGTGAACGGGCATCGGTTGAAGCCATATTACGAGCATGGTGTGGGGCAAGTGGTGGAAGACATTCCTTTCCATTCCGTGGGCTCAAATGAAGATTAAAAGAGGGTACTCGTCCGGCTGAAAGACGTAAAAGAAAGCGCTTCGTGGGAGGCAACCCATGCATCCGAATAGAGAAGAACTTGGAAACCCCTTTAAGAGACTTATTTTTATTCCTTTCTTTTTCTTTACGGCCTTTACTCTGCTTTCTTTCTCGTATTTGTTTATTTGCTTGCTCTGTTGTGACTTTCTGCTTAAAACATTGAGGACAAAGTTTGATTTAAGTGTAGGGGGGTAAACAATTTGTATTTGCATGAATTTCGTGGGATTTATTCATCTATCACTTAGAATGTTGTTTCTTGCTGTTTTAAGCGTTTTTAGAGTGTTTTAGTGTGTTTTATAGTGTCTTGGTATAAAACTCCGAAAATTTGATAAAAATTTAAAAAAAAAAAAAAAAAAATTCTTTTCTTTGTTGCTATTTCGTTTCTGCCTTGTTAGGTTGTTTAGTTGTTATTGTTTGTTTGTTTATTAATTGTGTGAGTCTATGATTGTAACATTGAGAAAATGTTTGATTTATTGATAGGCACTGCTAAACAAAGAAAGATGGTGCTTCATAAAGGTTGTTTGCTTGAGGCCCCACTACGTGGCTTTACTCTTGAAGCGGAAGGCGTAGGAGCAGAAGGCATCGGAGCGGAAGGCGTAGGAACAGAAGGCATCGGAGCGGGAGGCATCGAAGATAGAGCATTCCAGGCCTCAATACTTGGCCAAGCGCTGGATGAGCCAGGAAAAAGGTGCCTCTGGAGGAAAGACGAAAACCTTTGACGGTCACTGTGAATCCGACCTTCAGACTCTTGCAGCTCATCAAGCTTCCTCTTCATGCCCGTCGAATAGTTGTTTGCAAGCACGTGCAAACTTCTATTCTCATACTTCAGCTGCTGGATCTCCTGCTTGAGACTTTCCACCTCTGCCATCAATGATTCCACCTGACGGGAGCGGGCAAGCAGGCGTTGGCCCATGTTGGACACAGAACTCGCACACTGAACACTAAGTGCGAGGGACTCTTGAACGGCCAACTCATCGGACCGTCCTGACAGCAGCCTACTATCTTTCGGAGTGAGGAGGTTCCTAGCTACTATTGTAGCTGTTGTGGCGTCCTGCATCACGGAGTCTTCACCTGTGAGAGGACCGTTAGAAGAAAAGAAAGAAGGGCGCCATACGTTACCTTGACGCGGCGCGCCCGTATCACTGCTAAGGCTCAATTCCAAGCTAAGGTTCGATGAGTTTGCCATTTTTCAAAAGTGTTCAAAGAGAAGGGATGGAGTTAAATTTCAAAGGGCCGGAGTCGATTTTCTTCAGAGTGTGTTTGTTGTGGTGATCGATAGCTCAATAAAAAAGCCATGGCGACGCGTCCACCAATTCAAAAAGCCGGAATTTCCGGCGTAATTTAGGCGACGCTTTCTCGGCTTTTCAGAAGGCACGTTCAACTTTGTCAAAAGATTTCTTCTTTTCAGACAACACGTGGAGGCCATCATCACAACTACACATCTTTAGCCGACAAGCGCAAAGTTCGGCGACGCTTTCTCTGCTTTTCAGAAGACGCGTGCAGCTTTGTCAAAAGGAGCCGCATCTGCACTACCACGTGTCGCTCAGAAATCGAAGGGGCGCCTGCTCAGAAATCGAAGAGGCGTATTCAAAAATCGAAGAGGCGCCACTATTTCAAAAAGCCAGAGTTGCGGGATCAAAACGTTTGTCGACAAAGGTAAAAAGTACCACCACTTGCTATTATCTCTATATATGTCGACCTTCGTCTTTTATGGCAGGGCAAACCTGAAGAAAATGCCCAACTCTCTCTCACCTCTGAGGGCGCACTCCCAGCAAAGCCTTTCGAAATACTCAATTCTTTCTTCTTCCCCAAAGATGATACCAGATGCCTGGAGTACATATGACCCAGGAGGAAACAGCACAACAAATACATGTGCTGATTCATTCACCGCTTCTTCAAAAGCAAAGGTATCTCATATCATCAAGGTTAAAAGCAAAAGTATCTCATATCATGCTCTTTCCCTGTCTTTTTCTTTGTCCTTGTTCTTACTCGCATGGCAAAGTAAAAGAAGCAATCAGCCGGCACTTGGAGTCAGTCTTCCGATCTGGAGCCAACTGCCTGGGATCTATTCCTGATTGCTTACCTAGCGTTGCTCTCGAGTAGTCATCTTCAACGGTTGATACACTTCCGGAGAAGGGACCACTTCTGCAAAGGGGAGCGAGTAAGGCAAGTGAAAATGATACATTGAAGCATGTGGAGACAAACGTAGGCTGAGTTTTCCTCCAACCCTTTTCAATACGAATTGGAAAGATTGAACAAAGAAACAGACCAAAGGGGTAAGCTCAGACCTTCGGGGAAGACCAAAAGAACCATCATGCTGCCCAGTTCAAGATGTAGCACAAAGGAAAATCAACGATGGGCAGAAAGCAGTTCAAGAGTAAGCCTGTGGAATCACAAAGATCAAAAGCCTCATTGCAATTACCAAGGAGAAGATGGAATTTACACTCTATAACTAGATTTGCGTCTCTAAACTCTTCTCTTTGTTAATTACATTCTGCCATGTTTAGTATGTTTAAGTGCTTTTTGTGTATTTACTTATGCTTTGTGTGAATCTAAGCTTAAAACATTGAGGACAATGTTTGATGTAAGTGTGGGGGGGTAACTAAGTATATTTGATGCAAATTCGTTGGATTTTATCACCTATCACTTCACATGTTGTTTCTCACTGTTTTAAAACTGTTTTAGTGTGTTTTGTCTTAAAAATTCGAAAATCCCATAAAAATTTGAAAAATTGTTTTGAAAAACCCAAAAAGAGTTGTTTTAAAGTTGTTTTTGTGTGTGTTTGTGTCTTAGGATACCTTCCAACACAATGATAAGGATTTGGTTTGTAATTGCATGACTGTTAAAAAGAGTTATAAACATAGAGAAAAGTTTGATTTACTCTTGGTATATGCTTGGTTATGGTTATAATGTATGACTTCACATGCAATCATAAAAGAAAATTTAGTTTTTGTAACATGCCTGAAGGAAGGAACTCAAACAAATGCTACAACCCTGAGAGACTTGAGCCTATAACGTTCTTTGGAGAGTATAATCTGTGATTTCTTGTTTTCTAAAATCGTTGCATGATCTCATTATTCTTTGCTTGGTTACTACTTAGAAGGCGTTTCATCATATAGTTCCAAATGCTAGAACTCATGCCCATTTCATTCAAAGCATGTTATTGATTTGCATAACATATATCAAGATGAAGTTGTGTAGTTGCCACCATAGCCAAATAGCCTCGCTTCCCATATTTCGTATATGTTGTAAGTTTTACCCCCGTTGAGCCATGTTAACCCATGTTCTTTGTTAACCCACTTTATCTTCACCTAACCTAGAATATGACCGTCCTTACCCTTGTTCTTAAAAGATAGTGAGCATGACTTAATTGAATTCCTTTTGAGTTACATTATGAAAGAAAATAAATGTGGGGGAGAGAATGTTTAAGTGTTTATGTTTTGAGATTCAAAAAAAAAAAAAAAAAAAAAAAAAAAAAAAAAAAAAAAAAAAGGAGAAAAGAATAAGTGATTGAAGAAAGGTTCCAAAACACCAATTCTGGGCGTAAATTGTCTAAATTCTCCCTTTTTGTTCAAAAGTTGAGTTTTCATTCAAAAGTGAATTCTAAGTTGATTCAAATGCTTTGCTCACTATTTCTTTAAGAACCTTTGTTTTCCATATCCCTTCTTTGTTATCCACATACCCCAAGCCCCGTTACAACCCTTGACTTCTATCTTGAGTGTTATGTGTTTCAATTTGTGGAGTTTGAACTTGGTATGAGCTTATGGTGTCACTGGTTCTCGCGTCTAAGTAGTAGCATTCCATTCATGAGATCGTATCTAAACTGGATTATTAACTCCAGAAATTGCGTTCTTTGTGATACATATATGTGAGTGTCGTTTTCATGTTTACATCAATCTTCTCACATATGACTAGATTAGGGTGTGTAGTTAGAAAATCTGAGTAAAAATTGAGTGCATATCTTGAAAGGAATTGAGCAAATTCTCTAAGGCATGTTACTACATTCAAAACATGGTTTTAAATGCTTAATTGCGAACTAGTATGTGGTAACTATGATTAAGAATGTACTTAAGGGTAAAGATGGCTAAATTCTGTGGGAATAATGATTTTTAACTTGTCATGTGCATTGGAAATCCCTAAGACGGTTGTTGGAAGGTTTAGGTTGTGTTTTACGTGTTTAGTGTCGTTTTGTTTATTTGTTTTTATTCTGTTTTGCTCGAGGACTAGCAAAAGCTAAGTGTGGGGGTATTTGATAGGAGCATATTCATGCGACTTAAAATGGCTTGTTCTCGTGCATTTACGTTATGTTTCTCTCGTTATTTTAGTCCTTTATGCTTCTTTTGTGTGTTTTCAGGTTCTAAGGGCCTAGGGAGCAAGAAAGTGCATTTTGAGGCCATTTGGAGCATTTTTGGGCATGGATTGGATAGCTTATCCATGGAGCCAAGAGGATGGACGAATTTGAAGGCCTTGTATGCACTTGAAGACACAACACATTATGCCATACAAACCAACCTATTTTAGGCCCATTCTATGTACTTAAACCCTAGCTCTTTAAACTAGTTCATTTATCACTTATCAAACCATTCACTTATCACTCACCACATATCATTCACTTATCACTTAACATATCATTCATTTATTTCACTTCCATACTCCTCTTAATTCCACATGCATTCTCACACATGCACATCATTCACTCACATTTCCACCATTCATTCTTTATTCCACAAACAAGTCACATGCATTCACACATCAACAAAACAACTTCATTGCCGTGGGTTCCCATTTCCTTTCCAAACATCTCACATGCATTTCCACCTTCCTACTTCATCATTTCACCACATTCTCCCTCTTTAATTCACATGCCTTCATTCATTCTTTATTCCACTTACACTCATCATCACACACCTTAGCAATCAACACATGCAATCACATGCATCACAACCACAAAGAACCATCCTGAAAACACATTGTCGTGTATCCCCTTCATCAATTCCAGCATCTTCACATGTCTTCTAGCTTTCCCTTTCATTTCCACCACTCATTCTTCATCATTTCAGCCACCTACATGCATTAATTATTAAACTCTTCATCATTGCATTCAGAAAATGAGCAAGAAAGCTTCTCAATGCCGTGTATCCCCTTCACCATTTCAGCACATTCCAACACCTTCACATGCAATTCCAGTTTTCACATGTTTTCCTAACTGATTTTCCATCATTAATTAGCCACTTGCATCTTAAACAAACAGCCATATGTTCCCTCCACTACTCCTATAAATACCCTTGCATTCATTCATTCAAGAGCATCTCATTTTTCATACACAACACACCACAAACACTTCCATCTTCTCCCTAGCCGTGAGTCTCTCCATTTTCTGCACCATTCCCTTCCCTTTCTCCTCCATTTCTTCCATTTCCATAATCCCCCAATCCATTCAACACACCAATAACATCCCTTAGTCCTTGTGCTACAACGAAGACGAAGAGAAGAAGGCCTAAACGTTCATACAATTCACGTTTGAGTTGTTGGAATGTTTACGCGTTTCTTTGATTTCAATGTTTAAATTCAATTCTCTTTGTTTTGTAATATAAAGAATGGAAGAGAAGAGTGCCTAAACGTTCATACAATTCAAGTTTGAGTTGTTGGAATGTTTAGGTGTTTCTTTGATTTCAAAGTTATGAGGAACTAAACCCTTTTTGGCTAGGGGTGATTTCAATACCATGATTATTTATGTGATATGAATTGATGAATTCCGGTTATGAACTCTTGATTCGTGAATGCAATTGGCTTAACTATTTGATGATTAACTTATTTGTGTTTGTTGATTGAGGGTCGATACTTAATTAGCATGCATGAATATGTGGCTAAAGTTTAAGAAGGTTTCACATAATCGTTACTAACTTATACTTGAAAGTAGTGAAGGTCGCTTGTCACGATCGCGTTAAGTTTAATTCTTAGCATGAGTAACATGATGTCATAGTTGCAAATGCTTTGTCAATGCTTATGGTTTTCATTATTCTTAATGATCTTCGATTGTATCTCTATTATGATGACATGTAGGGAACTTTTGAGAATGTTTGGGGTTGTCGAATGATGCCATCCAATCCAATAATATAAGGAAAATCTGAGGGTTAACTAGTGATGTCACGGTTAATTTGGGGCATTGTCGTTCATAATTCAATGAAGGAATAACTGGAAATTGATTCATATGCATAAATATCATGTGTAGAGAAAGAACCCTTAGCTAGCTTCCCATCCATTCATTTCCGTCAAATCCATATTTACAATTTGTTTTGTTTCCAAGTATTCATTTTAGTTTAAATTCGTCCAAATCCAATTCCCCCCTATTTCGTTGAAGTCTTAGTCTTAATCTTTCTTATTTTTAGTTTTGCTTTCTTCGAGCATTAAATAGTGTTTTATATTGTGTTTTTATGTTTTTAAGTCAATTTAGAAGGTTTTAGCAAGCCCTCCTAATCCCCGGTCTAGAACGATCCCTCACTTATCCATTCTACTACAATTGTCAAACGAGGGTTTAATTTGAGTGTCAAGTAATTCTCACATCAACCTCCACTACTTGCGAATATAAGTTCGTAACTATTAGGTGAAACTCACTTATATTCTAGCGTCATATTCATGCATGAAAATTAAGCGCGCATTCTCAATAAACATACATAAATAAGTTATCAATCAAACGGTTAAACAAATTGAATCCACAACTTATGAAACGCAATTAGAAGTAATCAAATCAAAATGCAAGCATAAACATATATTTCGAATCCCCCCCTAGCCAAGGGGGGGTTTAGTTCCTCATAACTTTGAAATCAAAGAAACACCTAAACATTCCAACAACTCAAACTTGAATTGTATGAACGTTTAGGCACTCTTCTCTTCCATTCCTCATACGTACAAAACAAGGAGAATTGAATTTAAACATTGAGATCAAAGAAACACCTAAACATTCCAACAACTCAAACTTGAATTGTATGAACGTTTAGGCACTCTTCTCTTCCTCGTTGTTGTATCACAAGGTCTAAGGTGAGTTTTGGGATTGTGTGAAGTGTTTTGGAGGGATGGGGAGTGGTTGGAGTGGTGTTTTGGATGATTTTCTGAATATGGACGAATTGAATGAGAATGAATGCAATGGATGCTTATTTATAGGTGAAATGGGGGGAACATGATAGCTAGGAGGGAATGTGGCTGCATGTTTGAATAATTAAAGGATGCATGTGGGTTGGAATTGCATGTGCAATGAATATGTGGCTGCATGTGCAAGGGGACAATCTGAAAATGCATGTGAAAGCATGTGTTGGCTGCAATGATGAAATGGATGGGAGTGCATGTGGCTTAATTAATTAAAGGGAGTGCATGTGATGTTTGAATGTGGTGGTGAATGTGGCTGATTTGATTTATGGAAGATGCATGTGGATTAAAGGTGAGTGAATGATTATGGAATGCAATCTGAAATGGGAGATGGAATGGGATGTTTTGCATGTGAATTAAAGAGTAAATGCATGTGAATTAAAGAGTGAATGCATGTGCAATGACAGCTAGGTTGAATATGCATGTGGAATGGCTGATTTATTTGAAGATGCATGTGCAATGAAGTGGAATGACAGCTAGGTTATGATGATGAATGCATGTGGCTGATTTAATTGAATAGGAAAGCATGTGGATTTAATGGTTTAAAGGGTGAATGCATGTGGATGCATGTGTTGATGAATGGGATTAGGAAAGGTTTAAATGTCCTAAAACTAAAGGGAACAAGGTTCCAACACTTTGGTCTTCAATTAGGTCTTCAATTTCGTCCAACACTTTGGCTCCAAGCATAAGCTATCCATCCTTAGCCCAAAAGTGCTCCAAAAGTCTCCAAAATGCATCTTTTTGCTCCTTTAGCCCTTTGGACCTACAAACACACGAAAATAGCTTAAAGTACTAAAATAACTAAAGAAACATAACGTAAATGCATGAGAACAAGCCATTTAAGTCGCATGAATATGCTCCTATCACTAAGTCACCATTAAATCAGAGAATGAAACAAGAAATAGATAGACAAAACCGAGCATTCTAACTTAATTACATGGCAAACTTTGCAAGGTTACATCGAATCCCTAGAGGAAGATTAGTTACAATTCATGTTTACAGAATGTTTAACATAAAGGTACACAACATGAATGAACATAGAATGAAGTAGAAGGAACCCTTGAAGCAAAACTGATGTTGAATTCCTTGAAGAGTGCCTTCGGTGTTGGTGCTCCAAGTGTGGTACGGATGAAGGTAGATTGGTTATGATTGCATGGTTTCTGCCAATGGGACAGAAATGGAGTGAAATGGAGTGGTTATACGTGTGTGGAAGAGAATGGATAGTTTTTGTGAGAGAGGGAGAGTGTCGAATGCAAAAATGGGATGGAGAGGGAGAATGAGAGTGAATATGATGGACAGAAAATGGAGCACCTAGAGTGTGTGTAATGGGATGGATCCGAGAGAGAAAAGAGTGAGTCCCCTTAGTTGATTTCTGAATGTGGCTAATGATGGAATACAATCAGAATGCATGTGAAAGCTGACTGATCCATGTGAAAGGAATGCTGAAAAGGGGATGAATGTGCACGGTATGGGCATGAAGGAGTAGGAAATGCATGAAAGTGGTTGGATGAGTGGATTTCTGGCGTGATACCTGCAAAGCATGGACATGATCTGCATCTAGGTGGTTTATTTAATCCAAGATACATGTGCAATGTCTGCCACAAGGGAGTGGACAATCTGAAACTGGTTAGAATAATCTGGAATTGGGTATGGGAGTGCACGGGATGAATCATGAAGGAATTTGAAATGCAAAGGTGATTTGTTTCGGTGGTGGAAGTGCATAAGGGAGCTGGACAAGGTCTGCAAGTATGTGGTTTGTTTAATCACAATGCATGTGGTTTTCTGCAAAGATGAAATGGAGAAGAGTAATGGAATGCACGGTCAGGTTGTGGACATGCATGTGAATGCATGTTTTGATGTTTTAGAAGTGCATAATCTGACTTGGAACCACATGGGATTTGCATGACATGATTGTGTTTGTTGGTGGAAATATGGCTGAATGTTTTAGTTAATGGGATACACGGCACAAGCCATGTGGAATAATAAGAAATCTGCATGTTTTTGCCTTGTTTAGAACCACCCAATGTGGTCGAATTGCACCACTTTCTGTTTAGAACCATCCAATGTGGTCGAATTGCACCACATTCCTTCCAATTGATCTTATTACACACTTGGCTGCACACTAACACAAAACAATGTAAAACGCAACTACTTTAATCCAAAACATCACAAAGACGCCAAATAAGGGAGATATAGATGCATGCAAAATATGACTTATCACTCAAATGAACTTGTTTTTCACAAATCTTCCTTCAGTATTACAACTCAATTTCGTGTGTTTGTAGGTCCTATGGGGTAAAGTATCAAGAAAGGGCATTTTGGTGCATTTTGGAGCTATTTTGGACACTATGTGGATAGCTTACATATGGGCTAACATGGATGGACGAATTTGGACTTCAAGAAGTTGGAAATGTGATAAGAAGAGGAAGGAACTAAGCTAAGGACAAAGTGGATAAGGAAAGTGCAAGAAAAGAGGAAACATTATCCAAAACCTTATCCAACATTATCCAATGATCCAAAACATTATCCAAACCTTATCTCATCTTATCCTATCCAAACCTTATCATGTCTTAATCCTAATTGCAAGGGGACCTAAATGGATGATTCTAGAACCTATTTCTAGAAGCATCCTAGTCTAGAAGGCCCAAATCAGCCACAAAAACCATTCTTTCTAGAAACCCTAGAAAAGTGGCGCCCCAAACCTTTCTAGAAGGCTTTGCCTTGCCTTGCAAGCCAAGCAACCCTCCCCCCTAAATCAGCCGCACCTTCCTAGGCCCAATTCCTTTGGGATTCTGATTTCCAAGGCCTAATCCTTGTGGATTTGGGTATACAAATCAGTTTATAAAACTATGTGGGCCAAAACTTCCTCCTAAGTGGATTTGATTAACCATAGCCGAATTCTAGGGCCCTAGTCCACTAAATCTGTTAAGCCTAACCCTAATCTACTTAACCCTAGAACTATATAAGCATAAAATCAGCCAAAATTTCGTACACCCCCTTATGCTATTCAGAAACCCTTGTGCCGCACCTCTATTCTGCATTCTAAGCCTCCACAAACCTCCCTACACATCCATACACTCCTGCCGCACCCTTCCCCACCATAATTAACCATCCTCCATCCCTCTAAACACGAAAAACACCATCAAAAACCCCCAATTCCATCATCCACACTTTGTGCCGCAAGTTCTAGGAGAAGGATCATCTTGTGCCGCAAGCAACCTACATCCATTGGAGATTTTCAGAGTTCTTTCTTCCCTTGTTTCGTTTCCATGTTTATTTTAATTTGCTTTTCAATTGTTATGAACATGTGTAACTAAGTTTTTCTTAGTTAGGGGTGAATTCGAAACCATGGGCATATGTTTTATATGATTTGATTACCTCCAGATTTTGTTTCTTGAATTGTGGATGTGATTTACTTAATTGATTTATTGAGAACTTGTTCTTGTGTGTTGATTAAAGATGCATACTTAGTTTTCATACATGAATTTGATGCTAGGATATAAGGAAATTTCACCTAATCGTTATGACCTTATATTCATAAGTAGTGGAAATCACTAGTCATGATTGTATTAAGTAAATTCTAGGCAAGAGTATCATGCAATTCATAGTTACGAATGCCTAGTCAATGCTTAGGGTTTTCAAAAAGCTTAATGATCTTTGATTCTATCTCTATTATGCAGTTCATGTAGGGAATTTGATAAGAATAATTTGATTGTCGATGCGTATTCCATCCAATTCAATGAAACTAGGACAATCTGAGAGTTAATTTGTGCTTTTCACAATTAATTTGGGGCATTGTCATTCATGGTTTAAAAGGAATAAAATCTGGAAATCAATTTATGTTACATATGTGCATGTGTGGAGAAGAACCCCCTAACTAGCCTTTTTCCCGTTCAATTCACCTAGTTTAGTGCCTAATCTGTTTAAATTGTAATCTGTCCATTTTAATTAATTTCGTCAAAAACTAAATCCCCCTTTACTTTAGTGTCCAATTTAGTTAGAAAGTGTCTTAGTTTGTGTTTCTAAGTATTTTGATTCAAGTTATTACCCAAATTCGTCCAAAATAATGAAAGTGCTCAAAACTGCCTAGAAAGTGTTTTTAAGGCAGTTTTGAGTGTTTTGGTGCTGTTTTGAGTCTTTTGGTGTGTTTTAGTGTTTTAAGTGTTTAGT
Source organism: Pyrus communis (assembly GCF_041283825.1). Classification (NCBI taxonomy): domain Eukaryota; kingdom Viridiplantae; phylum Streptophyta; class Magnoliopsida; order Rosales; family Rosaceae; genus Pyrus; species Pyrus communis. The sequence goes on from NC_142566.1 coordinate 11,999,976, forward strand.
TTGCATTCTTTGAGTCTAGTTTAGTGTTTTAACCTTTGTTTTGTGTTTTAGTGTTTTAAGTGTTTAGTTTGCATTCTTCGGCGACGCTTTCTCTGCTTTTCAGAAAACGCGTGCAGCTTTGTCAAAAGGAGCCGCATCCGCACTACTACGTGTCGTTCAGAAAGCGAAGGGGCGTCGTTCAGAAATCGAAGAGGCGCCACTATTTCAAAAAGCCGGATTTGCGGGATCAAAACGTTTGTCGACAAGGGTAAAAGAACAATACCACCACTTGATATTATCTCTATATATGTCGACCTTCGTCTTTTATGGCAAGGCAAACCTGAAGAAAATGCCCAACTCTCCCTCACCTCTGAGGGCGCACTCCTAGCAAAGCCTTTCGAAATACTCAAATTCTTCTTCTTCCCCAAAGATGATACCAGATGCCTGGAGTACATATGACCCAGGAGGAAACGGCGGATTGAAGCATGTGCTGATTCATTCACCGCTTCTTCAAAGCAAAGGTATCTCATATCATCAAGGTCAAAAGCAAAAGTATCTCATATCATGCTCTTTCCCTGTCCTTTTCTTTGTCCTTGTTCTTACTCGCATGGCAAAGTGAAAGAAGCAATCAGCCGGCACTTGGAGTCAGTCTTTCGATCTGGTTCCGACTACCTGGAATCTGTTCCTGGTTGCTTACCTAGCGTTGCTCTCGAGTAGTCATCTTCAACGGTTAATACACTTCCAGAGAAGGGACCACTACTGCAAAGATTGAACAAAGAAACAGATAACAGGAGGAAGCTTAGACCTTCGGGGGAGACCCTAAAGGGAATCCTGCTGCCCAGTTCAAGAGTAGCACAAAGGAAAATCAACGATGGGCGGAAACCAGTTCAAGAGTAAACCTGTGGAATCACCAAGATCATGCCTCAATACAATCACCAAGGAGAAGAGGGAATATACACTCCATAACCAGATTTGCGTCCCTAAACTCTTCTCTTTGCTAAGTTACATTCTGCCATGTTTAGTATGTTTAAGTGCTTTTTGTGTATTTACTTATGTTTTTTGTGAATCTATGCTTAAAACATTGAGGACAATGTTTGATTTAAGTGTGGGGGGGTAACTAAGTATATTTGATGGAAATTCGTGGGATTTTATCACCCATAACTTCAAATGTTGTTCCTTGCTGTTTTAAGGTGTTTTTAAATTGTTTTAGAGTGTTTTAGTATGTTTTGTTTTTATAACTCCGAAAATCACATAAAAATTTGAAAAACATGTTTTAAAAAAACCTAAAAAGAGTGTTTTGAGTCATTTTTGTGTGTTTGTGTCTTAGGGTACCTTCCAACACAATGATAAGGATTTGGTTTGTAATTGCATGACGGTTAAAAAGAGTTATAAACATAGAGAAAAGTTTGATTTACTCTTGGTATATGCTTGGTTATGGTTATAATGTATGACTTCACATGCAATCATAAAAGAAAATTTCGTTTTTGTAACATGCTTGAAGGAAGGAACTCAAACAAACACTACAACCCTGTGAAACTCGAGCCATTACCTTCTTTGGAGAGTTATAATCTGTGATTCTTTGTTTTCTAAAGTTGTTGCATGATCTCATTATTCCTTGCTTGGTTGCTACTTAGAATGCAATTGTATCATGATAGAACTAAATGCTAGAACTTATATCCGTTTCATTCAAAGCATGATATTGAATTGCATAACATATATCAAGATGAAGTTGTGTAGTTGCCACCATAGCCAAATAGCCTTACTTCCCATATTTCGTATATGTTGTAAGTTTGACCCCCGTTGAGCCTTGTTTAGCCTTTATTCTTTGTTTACCCACATTATCCTCACCTAGCCTAGTGTAGGACAGTCCACACCCTTGTTCTTAAATGATAGTGAGCATGACTAAAATGAATTCCTTTTGAGTACATTATGAAAGAAAATGAGTGTGGGGGAGAGAATGTTTTGTTCTTAAGTGTTTATGTATGTTTTGAGAGGCAAAAGAAAAGAAAAAATTGTGAAAAACATATGAAAAAAAAGAAAAACAGAAAAGAAAAGAAAGAAAGAAAGAAAAAGGAAAAAAGAGCTTGTTCCCCCTTGTTGTTCAAAAGTTGAGTTTTCATTCAAAAGTGAATTCTAAGTTAATTCAAATGCTTTGCTCGCTATTTCTTTAAGAACCTTTGTTTTCCATATCCTTTCATTGTTAGCCAAGACCCTAGCTCCGTTTCAACCCTTATGCTTCTATCTTGATCGTTATGTGTTCAATAATGTGGAGTTTGGAATTGATATGAGCTTATGGAATCACTGGTTCTCATCCTAAGTAGTAGCATTCCATTCATGAGATCATATTCATGTCATTATCATAAATCCAGAAAATGCTTTCCTTGTTATAACATATGTGAGTGTTCGTCTACATGTTTACATCAATCTTCTCACATATACCTAGTGTAGGGTGTGCAGTCAGAAAATCTGTGTGAAAAACGAGAGGACATCTAGTAAGGAATTGAGGGAATTCTCTAAGGCATGTTACTACATTCAAAACATGGTTTTAAATGCTTAATTGTGAACTAGTATGTGGTGACTATGAGTAAGAATGTACTTAAGTGTAAAGATGGCTAAAATCTGTGGGAATAATGATTTTTAACTTGTCATGTGCATTGGAAATCCCTGAGACGATTGTTGGAAGGTATAGGTTGTGTTTTGTTCGTTTTGTTTTGTTTTTGGTTTCTTTTGTTTTGTTTTGCTGGAGGACTAGCAAAAGCTAAGTGTGGGGGAATTTCATAGAAGCATATTTAGGCGACTTACTTAGCTTGTTTTCGTGCATTTATATTGTTAATTCATAGTTGTTTTAGTCGTTTAAGCCATTTTCGTGTGTTTTTAGGTTCATATGGCTAAGGAAGCAAAAAGATGCATTTTGGAGCATTTTGGAGCAAAATTGGACTTGGAATGGATAGCTTATGTTTGGAGCAAAAGGAATGGACGAAATTGAAGGATTCCTAATCCATTGCAGCCACATGCACCCATAATCATTCACACCTTGCAGCCACATGCATTCACATGCATAAATCAGCCACATGCATCTCCCATCACCATATCAGATTTCCATCATATTCATATGCATTCCATCCTTTAAAACATTGCACATGCACTCCCTTTAATTAATTAAGCCACATGCACTCCCATCCATTTCATCATTGCAGCCAACACATGCTTTCACATGCATTTTCAGATTGTCCCCTTGCACATGCAGCCACATATTCATTGCACATGCAATTCCAACCCACATGCATCCTTTAATCATTCAAACATGCAGCCACATTCCCTCCTAGCTGTCATGTTCCCCCCATTTCACCTATAAATAAGCATCCATTGCATTCATTCTCATTCATTCTTCCACATTTCAAAAAATCATCCATTCACACCAAGAAACATCCCCTTGGCCGTGAGTTTCCCTACAAATCCAAACACCACTCCTCTTCCATCACTCCCCAAACCATTCACACCATCAAACTATCCTTAGACCTTGTGCTACAATAAAGAGGAAGAGAAAAGGGCCTAAACGTTCATACAATTCAAGTTTGAGTTGTTGGAATGTTTAGGTGTTTCTTTGATTTCAATGTTTAAATTCAATTCTCTTTGTTTTGTATGTTTGAGGAATGGAAGAAAAGAGTGCTTAAACGTTCATACAATTCAAGTTTGAGTTGTTGGAATGTTTAGGTGTTTCTTTGATTTCAATGTTATGAAGAACTAAACCCCCTTAGCTAGGGGGTGATTCGAAATATATGTTTATGCTTGCATTTTGATTTGATTACTTCCAATTGCGTTGCATAAGTTGTGGATTCAATTTGTTTAACCGTTTGATTGATAACTTATTTATGTATGTTTATTGAGAATGCGCGCTTAATTTTCATGCATGAATATGACGCTAGAATATAAGTGAGTTTCACCTAATAGTTACGAACTTATATTCGCAAGTAGTGGAGGTTGCTTATAAACAATCGCGTTAAACGAATTCTTGGCATAAGTTTCATGCGTATTCCATAGTAACGAATGCCTCGTCAACACTTATAATTTTCATAGAGCGTAATGATTCTTTCTTGTATCTCTATTATGCAATCATGAAGGGGACTTGTGGGGAATGTTTTGGGTTGTCGTATGCCTTTGTGGTTGATGTTGTACTTCTTCATCAAGGATTCAAAGGGTTTGTTGCAGAAATGGCTGCCACCATCACTAATAATAGCTCTTGGGGTTCCAAACCTACAAAAAATCACATCTTTAAGAAAATTCAAAACAACCTTATGATCATTAGTTATTGTAGCAATGGCTTCAACCCATTTGGATACATAATCTACTGCCACTAATATGTATAAGTAACCAAAAGAGGATGGAAATGGTCCCATGAAATCGATTCCCCAAACATCAAAGAGCTCCACCACCAAAATGTTGTTCAATGGCATCTCATTTCTTCGGCTAATGTTCCCCATTTTCTGGCACCTATCACACTTAGAACAAAAATCAAAAGCATCTTTGAATAAAGTAGGCCAAAAGAAACCAGATTGTAAAACCTTTAGAGATGTCTTTTTGGCACCAAAATGTCCTCCACATGCCAATGTATGGCTGAACGTTAGAATGCTTTGTTGCTCACTCTCTGGGACACACTTCCTAATGATTTGGTCAGGGCAATATTTAAACAAATATGGTTCGTCCCAAACGTAGTGCTTTACCATGGCAAGGAACTTCTTTCTTTCCTGAAAAGAAAGGTCATTTCTAATTATACCACAAACAAGATAATTAACAAAATCAGCATACCATGGTTCTTTTTCTTGAATAACAAGGAGTTGTTCATCAGGAAATGATTCATTTAGAGGCAAAAGTTGTCCAACTCCATGATTTTCATTGAGCCGTGACAAATTGTCAGCCACAACATTATCACTTCCCTTCTTATCTCGAATTTCCAAGTCAAACTCTTGTAGTAAGAGTATCCATCTAATTAAGCGTGGCTTAGCATCCTTTTTTGTCATCAAGTACCTAAGGGCTGCATGATCAGAAAACACAATAACTTTAGATCCAACAAGATATGACCGAAACTTCTCTAAGGCAAAAACAATAGCAAGCAACTCCTTTTCAGTTGTGGAATAGTTAAGTTGAGCATCATTTAGAGTCCGGCTTGCATAGTAGATCACGTGTGGGAGCTTGTTCACCCTTTGCCCTAAAACTGCACCAATAGCATAGTCAGAGGCATCACACATTAATTCAAAAGGTAAAGACCAATCTGGTGCCATAATAATAGGGGTTGAGGTTAATTCATGTTTCAAAGTATTGAATGCATCCATACAAGCTTTATCAAAATGAAATACAACATCTTTAGCTAACAGATTGCATAATGGACGAGTGATCATTGAAAAGTTCTTAATGAAACGACGATAAAAACCCGCATGTCCCAAAAAACTTCTTACTCCCTTCACGGTTGTGGGAGCTGCCATATTGGTGATGATGTCAATTTTGGCTTTGTCCACCTCCATTCCTTGGCTAGAGATTACATGCCCCAACACAATTCCTTGTTTCACCATAAATTGGCACTTTTCCCAATTGAGAACCAAATTTGTTTCCTGACATCTTTGAAGTACTAAAGAGAGATGGTTAAGACATTCATCAAAATAGGAACCAAACATTGAAAAGTCATCCATAAATACCTCAATGAATCTTTCTACCATGTCAGAAAAGATTGCCAACATGCATCTTTGGAATGTTGCTGGAGCATTGCAAAGTCCAAAAGGCATTCTCCTATATGCAAATGTGCCAAACGGGCAAGTAAAGGTAGTTTTCTCTTGATCTTCCGGAGCAATTGCAATTTGATTGTAACCTGAGTAACCATCAAGAAAACAATAGTGTGAGTAACCTGCCAATCTCTCAAGCATTTGATCTATGAAAGGCATAGGAAAGTAATCTTTTCTAGTGCTAAAATTCAACTTCCTGTAATCGGTGCAAACACGCCAACTAGCCGTGGGCTTTGTGGGCACAAGCTCTTTGTTTTCATTCTTCATCACCGTGATTCCCACCTTCTTAGGTACCACCTGAATAGCACTCACCCATTTGCTATCAGAAATGGGATATATGATCCCCACATCTAACAACTTCAACACTTCATTCCTCACAACTTCCTTCATGTGTGGATTGAGCCTCCTTTGTGGTTCACGGGTTGACTTTGCTCCTTCTTCCAAAAGAATCCTATGCATGCACATGGTAGGGCTTATTCCCTTGATATCTGCAATAGACCAACCAATAACTGATTTGAACTCTTTTAACACCCTAATTAGTTTATCTTCTTCATTTGGGGTGAGGTCAGAAGTTATGATAACTGGAAGAGTTTCAAATTCAGCTAGATATGCATACTTTAGATGTGGTGGAAGTGGTTTAAGTTCAAGTTTTGGTGCCTTGACAGTGGAAGGGATTAAATGTGACCTCGATGGTTCTAAAGGCTCTAAAAGAGGTAAAATATTCAAAGGATACGGTGCCAATGCTTCCAAGGCAGCTACCTCTTCCATGAGTGCATCTTCTTCATCAAACTCATCTTGAGATTGACTCAAAACAGTTTGTAATGGTTCATTAGATTGTGCCTGCAAGAACTTAGAGAAAATAAGCGAATCAAGCACATCAATAGCATAACAATCAAGAGATGAAGAAGGATGTGAAAGAGACTCAAACACTTTGAATTGAACGGTCTCTCCTAGCACTGTCATAGTGAGGAGTCCATTTTGCACATCAATGATGGTCTTGGCCGTGGCCATAAACGGTCTCCCAAGCAAAATAGGCAATTCTCGGTCATGTATAGGAGCTTCTTCCATGTCCAACACTACAAAATCCGCAGGCAAGATTAGTTTATCAATTTGAACTAGAATATCCTCCACTATACCTCTTGGATATTTCACGGATCTGTCCGCAAGTTGTAATGAGATGGTGGTGGCTTTCAATTCCCCCAAACCTAGTTGAAGGTATACGGAATAAGGCATTAAGTTGATGCTAGCACCTAAGTCAAGCATCGCCTTCTCTACCTTCTTGTCTCCTATGGTGATGTTGATAGAAAAAACTTCCTGGATCCTTGAGCTTTGGTGGAAGTTTTCTTTGCAACACGGCACTTACATTCTCGGACACCACTACCTTCTCATGTGGTCCATACTTCCTTTTGTAGTTGTTTAACTCTTTGAAGAACTTCCCATAAGCTGGCATGTTCCTAATGACATCAAGCAAAGGTAAGTTAACATTTACTTTACTTAGAATATCAAAAATCTCCTTAAATGACTTATCCTGCTTGCTCTTGGCAAGTCTTCCAGGGAATGGTATTGGTGGAGTGTAAGGTTTCTCGGCCTTGTGAAGATTTGGTGCTTTAAACGAGGGAGTAGCATGGCTTGGTTCCTCATTTGATTTCTCATTTTCTCCTTGAGTAACCCCTGCATTCACATGATCAGATTCATTAGTAACTTCATTGCCAACTCTATTATTGATAACCTTACCACTTTTAAGTGTAGTGATTGCTTTGGCTTGCTCTTGGTTCCTTTGGAGTATCACGGGTTGGCTTGGAAACTTTCCAACCTCTCTTTGGCTCAAGGCATCTGCAATCTGCCCCAATTGTGTCTCCATTTTGGTTAGAGCCGTCGAATGTTGTTGGAGAGTGCTATTGGTGGTTTGTTGGAATTGCAAGGTATTTTGGGCTAACAATTTAACCGTATCTTCAAGTGTAGGTTTTGGTTGGAAGTTTTGGAATTGATTGTTGTTCTTCCACGAAAGATTGGGATGATCTCTCCAACTTGGGTTATATGTATTGGAATACACATCATTCCTTGGCCTTTGATTGTAAGAATTCATGAGGTTCACTTGCTCTTGGACATACTCGGGGTAAGCCTCCTTAGATGGACATTGATGAGTAAGGTGGCTTGGTATGTTGCAAATGGCACACACTTCACTTGCTTTTGGCACCATGTTGAGCACGGATTCAAGCTTCTTTTCTAGGTTAGCTACCTGCAAAGAAAGATCATGATTAGAGCTTGTTTCATATACTCCAACTCTCTTACCCTTACATCTTTGTGTTGAGCATTAGATCCCAACATCTCATAAATGTTATATGACTCTTGAGCATTCTTTTTCTTCAAAGCTCCACCTGTTGCATTATCAACAGTTGATTGACATGTTTGGGTTAGTCCATCATAGAAAATTTGCATTTGTAAGTGAAGAGGTAACCCATGGTGTGGACATTGCAACAAAAGGCCTTTAAAGCGCTCCCAACACTCATTGAAAGGTTCTCCATCATCTTGTTTGAAGTTGAAGATTTGTCCCCTTAATGTGGCTGTCTTTTGAGTGGAAAAGAACTTTTCCAAAAACTTCTTAGCCACGGCATCCCATGTGGTGAGTGAACCAGGTACTAGAGTCATCAACCAACCCTTGGCCCTATCTTTCAAGGTGTAAGGGAACACTCTCATCCTCAGATTTGCTTCACTTACTCCCTGTAAAGGTAAACCACTCACAACATTATAAAATTCTTTAATATGAGCTAAAGGATCTTCATTAGGTAAACCATAAAAAGAAGGAAACATATGGAAATGTGAAGATTTAAGATCATAGTTTCTAGCTTCTGTGGGCAGCAAGATGCATGAAGGTGAATTTGGTATGATTGGTTGAGCAAAATCCTCCAAAGCTCGAAGATCATCTTGGTTGCCCGCCATCTCTTCTTCTCTTTCCCAATTAAAGTGCTCAGATCCTTCACTTGTTGGACTAGACGGTTTCCCTTCCTCTTCTTCACGGACAATGGAGGAACTTGTTGGCACAAAGCTTTCCAAAGTGTTGCCCTTTAACCGTTCAATTCTTTGGCCTAATTCAGCAAGTCTATTTGACATATACTACCTGAAACAAGATAAAACAAGTTTGAATAAAAATCAGAAATCTACTTAAAATGAAAAGAACAAGGTTTAATATCAAAACAAGCAATTATAAGGGACTGAAATCAGTCCCCGGTAACGGCGCCATTTTGATCGTTGTTTTCCTTCTTCATGCTAGAATATGTTTAGTATAATGGCACAAGTAAGGGTGTCGAATCCACAGGGACTAATTGGACCTATATAATCACTTGTTTTGCAAGAACTCTTTACTAGAGAAATAAAACTAATCAATGTAGGCAGATTTGTTGTTGTAACTTGAAAGCATAAGGAAATGAAGTAAACACAAAATGAATGAATCAACAGCTAATAAAATGAGATAGTACCAATGGAGATAAAGCTAGGGATTCGATTTTACCATTGCTAACCCAAGGCCATGCTTGTTGAATCAGATTATACTCATCCATCTACCTATTTCTTGAGTTTGTTTCACTTAGATATGATCAACCATATGATGTGTGGATTTGATCAAATGTCTCTAATCATGAGCCTAATTGTGATGTGCAACTTTGGTTCCTAATCAAGAATATATAGTGCACAAGAAACTTTCACAAAACCAAAGGGAACACTCGGCAGGATGTTTGCAAAACATTCCCTTCATTCATTCACATATCCACCAAGATTATGCATGATGTGTGCTTTAATCTTGGCTAAACAACCTGTGGTTAATTCAAATGATGATCAAGCATCAAAATCAACACACTAAGTCTCAATTAAAACGGAGAATGAAACAAGAAATAGATAGATTAAATGAGAATTCTGAATTAACTACATGGCAATCTTGCAAGGCTACATCGAATCCCTAGAGAGAGATTAGTTACACTTCATGTTTACAAAAGCTTTGACATAAAAATATATAACATGAGTGAACATAGGATTAAGAAGAAAGAACCCTTGAAGCAAAACTGATGTCGAAATCCCTTAAGAGTTGCCTTCGGTGTGGGTGCTCCAAGTGTGTTGTAAATGAAGGTGGAGCGGCTAAGGTTGAATGGTTTCTGCGAATGGGAGAGTGTATGGAATGGAATGAAGCCAAGAAGAGATTGTGTAGAAATGGAAGGGGATTTGCGGCAAAGGGGAAGATTGGATGTGTTTGTGGTGTCTTGTGTATGAAAATGAGATCAGATTTTTGTGTATGAATGCATGGGTTTTTATAGGGGGAATGGGAGAATATGTGGGTTATTGTTTAAGAGTGAATGTGGTTGTTATGACTGAGAGTGCATGTGGATGAAATAATGATGGAAAAAGAGCTAGGTTGTTGGTGTGTGAATGCATGTGTTGAATTGGTGGTGCAATGATGAAAGAGTAAGTGCATGTGTGTGTGAATGGTGGTGCAATGATGAAAGAGTAAGTGCATGTGTGTGTGAATGGTGGTGCAATGATGAAAGAATAAGTGCATGTGTGTGTGAATGGTGGTAGCTAGGGTGAATTATGATGAATGCATGTGGAATAAAGATGGAGAAGGTGGTGTAATGATGAAGGAGTAAGTGCATGTGTGTGTGAATGGTGGTGCAATGATGAAAGAGTAAGTGCATGTGTGTGTGAATGGTGTTTCTTGATGGTTTTGGGGTTGTGATGCATGTGAATGCATGTGGCTAAGGGTTGTTGATTGGGCTAGAGGTTTTGCATGGCTCAAAGGATTGTTGATTGGGCTAGGCCCTTTGTTTTATGTCCAAAGTGCATACAAGACTTTCAAATTCGTCCAACACTTTGGCTCCAAGCATATGCTATCCATTCCAAGCCCAATTTTGCTCCAAAATGCTCCAAAATGCATCTTTTTGCTTCCTTAGCCATATGAACCTAAAAACACACGAAAATGGCTTAAACTACTAAAACAATTATGAATTAACAACATAGATGCACGAAAACAAGCTAAGTAAGTCGCCTAAATATGCTCCTATCAATTAGGCAAGAATTTTGGAATAGAAAAGGGTATGTGAGTTATGGCTGAGCTTGGGTATGAAAAAGGAATGTGTTTAAATGGTTTAAAACATGAAACAAAGCCCTTCCTTGCACGGCAAGGAAGGGAAACACAAAGGGGACACACGGCAATGACTTTAGGTTGCAAGGGACATTGTTTTGTGACCTAGAATAGGTAGGAGCCTTTGATATTGCTGAAATATGGAGTCCTTAAGGATTAGGAAAGATTAAACCAAAATAGGAAACCTTAGCTTAACTTTCCTACTTCAAGTAGGAACCTTCTTTGACTAGGATTCCTCATTTGATTAGGAATCCTCTTGTGATTAGGAATCCTCTTGTGATTAGGAATCCTAACTCAATTAGGTCTTCAATTTCGTCCATTCCTTTTGCTCCAAACATAAGCTATCCATTCCAAGTCCAATTTTGCTCCAAAATGCACCTTTTTGCTTCCTTAGCCATATGAACCTAAAAACACACGAAAATAGCTTAAACTACTAAAACAACTATGAATTAACAATATAAATGCACGAAAACAAGCTAAGTAAGTCGCCTAAATATGCTCCTATCAAATTCCCCCACACTTAGCTTTTGCTAGTCCTCGAGCAAAACAAAAAGAAACAAAAAGAACACAACCAAAACACATTCTAATCCTTCCAACATGTACCTCAGGGATTTCCAACGAACATGACACAATAAAGAACATCATTCCCACGGTTTTTAGCTTTCTTTACACTTCAACAAACACTTAATCATAGTTACCACATATTAGTTCACATTTAATCAATTAAAACAATGTTTTGAATGTAGTAACAAGCCTTAGAGAATTCCCTCAATTCCTCACTAGAATGCACTCTATTTTCACACAGATTTTCTAACTCCACACCCTACACTAGGTATATGTGAGAAGATTGATGTAAATATGAAGACTAACACTCACATATGTTATATCAAAGAAAGCATTTTCTGGATTTACAACAATGGCATGTTTATGATCTCATGAATGGAATGCTACTACTTAGAACGAGAACCAGTGATTCCATATGCTCATACCAAATTCAAACTCCACATATTGAACACATAACGTCAAGATAAAAGTTGAGGGTTGTAACGGGGCTAAGGGTATTGGCTAACAAAGAAAGGTAAAGGATAACAAAGGTTCTTATAGCAATAGGAAGCAAAGTAATGAAATTGACACTCAAACTCACTTTTAATGGCAGAAATCAACTTTTAAACACAAGGGAAGATTTTGCAATATATTGATCAAAAGGAGTTCATTCTAAGTCATGCTTCACTATCTTTTAAGAACAAGGGTATGGGAAGTCCTAATCTAGGCTAGGTAAGGATAATGTGGCTAACAAAGAAAATAGGCTTGAAAAGGCTCAAAAGGGGTAATCCTACAATACATGTGAAAAGGGATAGCCTTTTTGGCTTTGGGTTGACTAACAACTTCATCTTATTGTATGTTATGCAATCAATATCATGCTTTGAATGAAATGGGCATGAGTTCTAGTATTTGGAACTATAATGACATACATTCCAAGTAGCAACCAAGCAAAGAATGATGAGATCATGCAACGACTTTAGAAAACAAGAAATCACAGATTTATACTTTCCAAAGAACGTTATAGGCTCAAGTCTCTCAAGGATGTAGCTTTAGTTTGAGTTCCTTCCTTCAAGCATGTTACAAAAACTGATTTTCTCTTTGTAATTACATGTGAATTCATAAGCTATAACCATAACCAAGCATAAATGATAGGAGCATATTTATGCGACTTAGTTTGCTTTTTTTCGTGTATTTATGTTATTAGTTCTTAGTTATTTTAGTTCTTTAAGCTTCTTTTGTGTGTTTTCAGGTTCATAAGACGTATTTGGCAAAAGGATGCATTTTGGAGCCTTTTGGAGCACTTTTGGGCACAAATTGGATAGCTTATGCTTGGAGCAAAAGGAATGGACGAAATTGAAGAGTTGATGTCGCAAGGATTCCTACTACGACAAGGATTCCTACTACGATGAGGATTCCAATTACGAGAAGGTTTCCAAATTGAAGGAGGTTTCCCACTCACATGAGGATTCCTAGTTGGACGAGGATTCCTAATCACACAAGGATTCCTACTTGAAGTATGAAAGTTAAGCCAAAGTTTCCTATTTTGGTTGACCTTTCCTAAATCAAGAACGCTCTAAGTTTTAGCACTTAAGATGGCTCCCGAGCACCCTTGGACAACAAACAAAGGTTCTTTGCAACTTTCCCTTCCTTGCCATGCAAGGAAGGTTGTTTCCCTTTCTTTGTGCAAACTTCTGTTGATGTATTAGTCCTTCCTAATGCTAGAATATATTTAGTATAATGGCATAAGTAAGGGTGTCGAATCCACAGGGACTAATTGGACCTATGTAACTACTTGTTTGCAAGAACTCTATAAAATGAATCAAACTAAACAAACTAGGCAGATTTGGAAATGAATCAAACTAGTCTAAATAGACAGATTTGTTGTTGTAGCTTGAAAGCATGAGAAAATGAAGAAAACACAAGTAAATGAATCAACAACTAATGTAATAGGATAGTATCAATGGAAATGAAGCTAGGGATTCGGTTTCACCATTGCTTAACTAAGTCCATGTTTGTCAAGTTAGCTTGTACTCATTCATCTACCTATTTCTTGAGTTTGTTTCACTTGGATATGATCAACCATATGATGTGTGGATTTGATCAAATGTCTCTAATCATGAACCTAATTGTGATGTGCAACTTTGGTTCATAATCAAGATTATGTAATGTACAAGAAACTTTCATAAAACCAAAGGGATTAACTCGGCAGGATGTGTGCTAAACACTCCCTTCATTCATTCACATATCTACCAAGATTATACATGATGTGTGTTCTAATCTTGGCTACACAACTTTGTGATTAATTCAAATGATGATCAAACATTAAAATCAACACACAAAGTCACCATTAAAACAGAAAATGAAACAAGAAATAGATGGACAAAATGAGCATTCTAACTTAATTACATGGAAAACTTTGCAAGGTTACATCGAATCCCTAGAGGAGGATTAGTTACAATTCATGTTTACAAAAGATTTAACATAAACATATGAAACATGAATGAACATAGAATTAATAAGAAGAAACCCTTGAAGTAAAACTGATGTTGAATTCCTTGAAGAGTTCCTTGGTGTTGCTTCTCCAAATGTGGTGCGGATGAAGGTAGATTGGTGATGGTTGGATGGTTTCTGCACTTGGGAGAATGAAATGGTCAGAGATGGAGTGATATGGAGTGTTTTGGCGTGTGACTCATGGAATGGAAGAAGAAGAAACATGCGGATGGGAGAGAATGTGCAATGGAATAGAATCTGGACAGTTTTTGTGAATGGGGGAGAGAATGTCGAACTGAATAGAATGGAGGGGGAGGATGAGTGAGGATATTTTCTGTGAAAGGAAGAGAATGTGGAATGCAATGGAATGGAGAGAATGTGAGAGTAACAATGGACAGAAAATGGAGCCGAAAACAAGCTGTGTGTAATGGAATGGTTGAAGAGAAAACTTGCGGATGGGAAAGTAGTATCTCCCCAACATTCAGATTGGATCTTGGCTTTGTTTAACTCAGATGGCAGAGCTTAAGTGATGGAAATGATTGTGTTTCTGAGATGGTAGACTCACAGCCTGGACATGATCTGCAAGGAAATGTTAATGTATTCAAAGAAGCACATGCTCTTGCTGCCACAAGTGAGTGGAACCTGCAAAGGTGACTTGGACCACCAGAAAATGCTTTGTAAAAATCTGGAAAGGAGAAGGGATCACACGGCATGGACTAAGAATGATTGATTTTCTGGAATAATGGGTGAATAACAAAAGGGAAAGGTGCAAGCATGGGTTTTATTTAATTGAAGTGCATGTGTATTTCTGCAAAGATGAAGTGCAGAAATGTAATGGAATGCACGGAAGGGATGTGGATCATGCATGTGAAGATGTGGCTGAATGGATTAAGTAATGGAAATGGATGTTTTTGGCTCAAAAGGGAGTTGGAATGGCATGGGACGCACAGACTGGATGTTAGCATGCATGTGACCGTATGTTTGGTGTTTAGAAGTGCATAAAATGATGGGATTGCATGAGAACACACGGTCAAGGTTGTGACATGCATATGAACGCATGTTTTGGTGTTGGAACCACATAGTTGACTTCAATGACTTTGCCTTGTTTAGAATCACCCAATATGGCCGAATTGCATTTCTTAACACTTCACATCATTTCTGGAATGTTTTTACTTCATTTGCCTTCCCATTGATCCAATTTCTCCCTTGCTGCACACT
The DNA here is from genome assembly GCF_041283825.1 of Pyrus communis. NCBI lineage: Eukaryota > Viridiplantae > Streptophyta > Magnoliopsida > Rosales > Rosaceae > Pyrus > Pyrus communis. Next base: position 12,015,108 of record NC_142566.1, read on the forward strand.
AACACCAAATAAGGTAAAATGCAACTAGTTTAATCCAAAACAATCACAAAGACGCCAAATAATGAAGATATAACGTATACAAAATGTGACTTATCAAATACCCCCAAACCTGGTTTTTGCTAGTCCTCGAGCAAACTTAAAACTAAAACACACAAAAACACAAACATATAACTAAACCACTTTCGCTGGCTAAACGATTGCACTGAGCATGTACAACAAGCCTTTGAACCCCTAGGTGTCCCTAGTTGGAGGAGTTGTGTCTCCTGAGGGTTTACAGTGATGACACCCACAAACATCTACAAACACTGCAAACAATTTGGTTAAAACATGCTTTAAACAAACTAATAAGAACTAATGAAGATTTTGTCATTCTTTCAACTCAAAAGTTTGCCACTTCAAAGAATCGTATCAATTGTAACTTATAAAGATATTTCTCCATGTCTTACAACTTCAAGGTCACCATACCCAAATGCTTAAGGTAGAATTCGCCTCAACTCTACTCCTCACAGATTTCACTCAAATTTTCACTCAGATCTTAAGGTTTAATCTCTCCACAATCATATATGAGTGAAAATATGCAAAGGAAATCAAACTTCTCACATATGAAATCTGAAATGAAAGCACAATTTCTGAGTAGATCTCATGAAATGAATCAAATGCTAAGAATATCGATAACACACACACTTACTATCACCCATGAATACATCCTCAATGATCAGCTAGGTCTTTTTCAAGATTGTAATGTAAGGCTTAGGTTATAGGTTACGAGAGAAGTGATATGAAATACTAGCGCTTGGGGTATACCAAAGTGTTCTTGAGGATCATGCTCTTCACTTGCATTTGTTTTCTTTCTTCTTTGTTTTTGGCATCCAGGCCCTATGTCTTATCATGAGGAGATTTGGAACTTGTATCCACTTTGATTCTCTTCTTTTCTTTTTTTTTTTATAACTTTTTTTTTTTAGAAGAATCTTCAACATAGGTGCCCTCGGTACATGCCACAATCTTGTTCTAAGCTCAATTTACCTTTAGTCTTCATCACCTTGGTATTCCCCAAACTATAAGGTATGGCTTGTAATGGGCTAGAATGGGTAGAGTATGGTGTGGGTGATGAAAGAATTAGGCTAAAGTGTTTGGCTGCAACAAGGGTGAATGGAGCACACAAATGGGTAGGATTTAAGCCTTTTAGTAGTTAACACATGCATAGCCTAACTCTGCCATCAATGATTCCACCTGACGGGAGCGGGCAAGCAGGCGTTGGCCCATGTTGGACACAGAACTCGCACACTGAACACTAAGTGCGAGGGACTCTTGAACGGCCAACTCATCGGACCGTCCTGACAGCAGCCTACTATCTTTTGGAGTGAGGAGGTTCCTAGCTACTATTGTAGCTGTTGTGGCGTCCTGCATCACGGAGTCTTCACCTGTAAGAAGACCGTTAGAAGATAAGAAAGAAGGGCGCCATACGTTACCTTGACGCGGCGCGCCCGTATCACTGCTAAGGCTCAATTCCAAGCTAAGGTTCGATGAGTTTGCCATTTTTCAAAAGTGTTCAAAGAGAAGGGATGGAGTTAAATTTCAAAGGGCCGGAGTCGATTTTCAAGAATGGGAAATCTTCAGAGTATGTTTGTTGTGGTGATCGATAGCTCTATAAAAAGCCAAAGCGACGCGTCCACCAATTCAAGAAGCCGGAATTTCCGGCGTAATTTAGGCGACGCTTTCTCGGCTTTTCAGAAGGCGCGTTCAACTTTGTCAAAAGTTCACGTGGAGGTCATCATCGCAGCTACACTTTTGCCGACAAGCGTAAATTTCGGCGACGCTTTCTCTGCTTTTCAGAAAACGCGTGCGACTTTGTCAAAAGAGCTCTGACAGAGCCGCATCCGCACTACCACGTGTCGTTCAAAAAGCGAAGGGGTGCCTGTGCAGAAATCGAAGGGGCGTCCGCTCAGAAATCGAAGAGCCGTTTGCTCAGAAATTGAAGAGACGTTTGTCGACAAGGGTAAAAGAACAGTACCACCACTTGATATTATCTCTATATATGTCGACCTTCGTCTTTTATGGCAAGGCAAACCTGAAGAAAATGTCCAACTCTTCAGCACCTCTGAGGGCGCTCTCCCAGCAACGCCTTTTGAAATACTCAATTTTTTCTCCCCCAAAGAAGATACCAGAAACCTGGAGTACAAATAAGGCAGAAGGAAACGGTCGATCGAAGCATGTGGAGACAACCACAACAAATACATGTGCTGCTTCATTCGCCGTTTCTTCAAAAGCAAAGGTATCTCATATCATCAAGGTCTAAAGCAAAAGTATCTCATATCATGCTCTTTCCCTGTCCTTTCCTTTGTCCTTGTTATTACTCGCATGGCAAAGTAAAACGAAAGCAATCAGAGGCACTTGGAGTCAGTCTTCTGTTCTGGAACCGACTGCCTGGAATCCATTCCTGATTGCTTACCTAGCGTTGCTCTCGACCACTTCTGCAAGGGGAGCAAGCAAGGCAAGGAAAATGATACATTGAAGCATGTGGAGACAAACATAGGCTGAGTTATCCTCCAACCCTTTTCAATAGGAATTGGAAAGATTGAACAAAGAAACAGACCAAAGGAGTAAGCTCAGACCTTCGGGGGAGACCAAAAGAATCCTGCTGCCCAGTTCAAGAGTAGCACAAAGGAAAATCAACGATGGGAGGAACCCCTGTGGAGTCAACAACATCAAGCCTCAATGCAATCAACAAGGAGAAGATGGAATTTACATTCCACAACCAGATTTGCGTCTCTAAACTCTTCTCTTTGTTAATTACATTTTGCCATGTTTAGTATGTTTAAGTGCTTTTTGTGTGTTTACTTATGTTTTGTGTGAATCTATGCTTAAAACATTGAGGACAATGTTTGATTTAAGTGTGGGGGGGTAACTAATGTTGTTAATGCAAATTCGTGGGATTTTATCACCCATAACTTCAAATGTTGTTCCTTGCTGTTTTAAGGTGTTTTTAAATTGTTTTAGAGTGTTTTAGTGTGTTTTGTTTTATAACTCCGAAAATCACATAAAAATTTGAAGAAAATGTTTTGAAAAGCCTAAAAAGAGTGTTTTGAGTCGTTTTTGTGTGTTTGTGTCTTAGGGTACCTTCCAACACAATGATAAGGATTTGGTTTATAATTGCATGACGGTTAAAAAGAGTTATAAACATAGGGAAAAGTTTGATTTACTCTTGGTATATGCTTGGTTATGGTTATAATGTATGACTTCACATGCAATCATAAAAGAAAAATTCGTTTTTGTAACATGCTTGAAGGAAGGAACTCAAACAAACGCTACAACCCTGTGAGACTCGAGCCATTACCTTCTTTGGAGAGTTATTTTCTGTGATTCTTTATTTTCTAAAGTTGTTGCATGATCTCATTATTCCTTGCTTGGTTGCTACTTAGAATGCAATTGTATCATGATAGAACTAAATGCTAGAACTTATATCTGTTTCATTCAAAGCATGACATTGAATTGCATAACACATATCAAGATGAAGTTGTGTAATTGCCACCATAACCAAATAGCCTTACTTCCCATATTTCGTATTTGTTATTAGTTTTAACCCCGTTGAGCCTCGTTTAGCCTATTTTCTTTGCTAACCACATCACCCCTTACCTAGTCTAGATTAGGACCATCCGTACCCTTGTTCTTGAAGTATAGTGAGCATGACTTAAATGAATTCCTTTTGATTAATATGTTGCAGAAAATAAGTGTGGGGGAAGGGATTTTTGTGTGTATGTATGTGCCTAAGTCTTAAAGGAGGCACGGAAAAAAAAAAGAAAAAAAAAATGTGAGAAAAAGAAGAAGAAAAGAAAGAAAAAGAGTGAAAATAAGTGAGAATGGACTCACAAGTGTGATTGTTGAAGAAAGAGCCCAAAAAGTTTGAATATGGCCCTAAGTTTTGTGTGACTTCCCCTTGGGTGTTCAAAGTTGACTTCTGCGTTCTAAAGGGAATTCTAAGTGCCTAATTCAATACTTTGCTCACTATTGCTTAAAGAACGTTTGTTTTCCCTATCCTTTCTTTGTTAGCCAAACACCTTTAGCCCCGTTTCAACCCTTATGCTTCTATCTTGATCGTTATGTGTTCAATATGTGGAATTTGGAATTGATATGAGCTTATGGAATCACTGGTTCTCATTCTAAGTAGTAGCATTCCATTCATGAGATCATATTCATGTCATTATCGTAAATCCAGAAAATGCTTTCTTTGTTATAACATATGTGAGATACTAGTCTTTCATGTTTACATCAATCTCTCACATATAACTAGTGTAGGGTGTATAGTCAGAAAATCTATGTGAAAATAGAGTGCATTCTAGTAAGGAATTGAGGAAATTCTCTAAGGCATGTTACTACATTCGAAATGGTTTTAAATGCTTAAATGTGAACTAGTATGTGGTGATTATGATTAAGAATGTACTTAAGTGTAAAGATGGCTAAAATCTGTGGGGATAATGATTTTTAACATGTCATGAGCATTGGAAATCCGTGAGACGATTGTTGGAAGGTGTAGGTTGTGTTTTGTTCGTTTTGTCTAGTTTCGTGTTCTTTTGTTGTTTTGTTTTGCTCGAGGACTAGCAAAAGATAAGTGTGGGGGTATTTGATAGGAGCATATTCATGCGACTTAAATGGCTTGTTCTCGTACATTTACGTTATGTTTCTTTAGTTATTTTAGTCCTTTAAGCTATTTTCGTGTGTTTGTAGGTCCAAAGGGTTAAAGGAGCAAAAAGATGCATTTTGGAGACTTTTGGAGCACTTTTGGGCTAAGGATGGATAGCTTATGCTTGGCACCAAAATGTTGGACGAAATTGAAGACCAAAGTGTTGGAACTTTGTTCCCTTTAGTTTTAGGACATTTAAACCTTTCCAATTCCCTTATGCCGTGCATCTCCACCTTTCTCCCAAAACCATACACATGCTCCCATTACTTATCATAATCACATATCATATCACTTATCATTCATCACTTATCATTCACCACTTATCACTTATCATATCATTCACCACTTATCATTCATCAAACACATGCATTCACATGTTTTCACAATCTGCCATCATTCCAACCAAAACCGTGCACATGCTATCACCATGCATTCACATGCACTTGTTCCTCCATCATTCCATCCTTTAAAACATTGCACATGCACTTTAAACATTCACCCACATGCATTTCCACCCACATGCTATCCCATTTCAGATTGTCATTTCCCCTTTAATCAACACATGCATCCCCTCACCAAGAAATCATTCATTCCACATGCAATCAGAAAATCCACTTCATAACACATGCATCTTGGCAGATTATTCCTTCATCATTGCACCACACATTCATTGCACATGCTTTCACATTCAACACACATGCAATTCCAGATTTCACATGCACACACAAACATTAGCACATGCAACCTAGCTGTCATGTTCCCCCCATTTCACCTATAAATACTCATTCATTCATTCTCATTCATCCACAATTCATTTCACAACAGAAATTGGTCCCTTGGGGCCGTGCCCTTCACAAAGTCCATCCATTCCATTCATACACTTCATCCATTGCAGAAATGTAGACCATAAACCCCTCTTTGTGCCGTGACTCTCCCTTACAATCCAAACATCATCCTTCCATTTCCATAATTCCCCAATCCATTCAACACACCAACAACATCCCTTAGACCTTGTGCTACGACGAAGAGGAAGATAAGAGAGCCTAAACGTTCATACAATTCAAGTTTGAGTTGTTGGAATGTTTAGGTGTTTCTTTGATTCTACATCAGTTTTGCTTCAAGGGTTCTTTCTTCTTATTAATTCTATGTTCATTCATGTTTTATATTTTTATGTTAAATCCTTTGCAAACATGAATTGTAACTAATCCTCTTCTATGGATTTGATGTAGCCTTGCAAAGTTTGCCATGTAGTTAATTCGGAATTCTCATTTAATCTATCTATTTCTTGCTTCATTCTCCGATTTAATTGTGACTTAGTGTGTTAATTTTAGTGCTTGATCATCATTTGAATTAACCACAGGTTGTTTAGCCAAGATTAAAGCACACATCATGCATAATCTTGGTGGATATGTGAATGAATGAAGGGAATGTTTTGCAAACATCCTGTCGAGTGTTCCCTTTGGTTTTGTGAAAGTTTCTTATGCACTACATAGTCTTGATTAGGAACCAAAGTTGCACATCACAATTAGGCTCATAATTAGAGACATTTGATCAAATCCACACATCATATGGCTGATCATATCTAAGTGAAACAAACCCAAGAAATAAGTAGAGGGATGAGTATAATCTGACTTAACAAGCATGGACTTGGCTTAGAAATGGTGAAATCGAATCTCTAGCTTCATCTTCATTGGTACTATCCTTGTACATTAGTTGTTGATTCATTCATGTTGTGTTTACTTCACTTCCTTATGCTTTAATTTACAATCTGTTTGTTTCCAAGTTTCTGTTTTTATTTCAAGTTTCATTCAAAACCAGTCCCCCATTTCTTTTAAAGTGTTAGATTAGTTAGAAATACATTTAGTTTGTGTTTGTAAGTGTTTTGATTCATTTTGTTTCTCAAATTCGTCCAAAGTACTCAAGGTGCTCAAAACTGCCCAGAAAGTGATTTTAAGGCAGTTTTGAGTGTTTTGGTGCTGTTTTGAGTCTTTTGGTTTGTTTTAGTGTTTTAAAGTTTAGTTTTGCTTTCCTTGAGTCTAGTATAGTGTTTCATATTGTTATTTTACGTTTTTTTGAGTCAAATCCAAGTGGTTAACAATCCCTCCTAATCCCCGGTCTAGAACGATCCCTACTTATACATATACTACAATTTGACGAAAAGAGGGTTTAATTTGTGTGCGTATAATTATCGCATCAATTTCCTTCATTAGTTAATTCACATGCTCCATACTTATCATCACCACTCATTACTTATCACATATCATCACCACTTACCACTTATCATTCACCACTTATCATATCATACATTCATTTATCACTTATCATAATCATTCACTTATCACTTAACATATCATACACTTATCACTTATCACTCATAATCACCTACAACATCCACCTACTTCACCTACAACATCCACCTACTTCACCTACAACATCCACCTAATTCACCTACAACATCCACCTACTTCACCTACAACATCCACCTACTTCACCTACAAATGACATAGCCATATGTTCCCTCCACTACTCCTATAAATACCCTTGCATTCATTCATTCATGGACATCTCATTTTCATACACAACACATTACAAACACATTCTCCCTTCCCTAGCCGTGAGCTTCCCATCTCTCCCCTTATAATCCAAACACCATTTTTCCATTCCCCTTCCACTTCTACACCACTCCTCATCCATTTCCATAATCCCCCAAACCTCACCTTAGACCTTGTGCTACAACGAAGAGGAAGAGAAGAGGGCCTAAACGTTCATACAATTCAAGTTTGAGTTGTTGGAATGTTTAGGTGATTCTTTGATTTCAATGTTTCATTTTAATTCTCTTTGTTTTGTGCGTATGAGGAATGGAAGAGAAGAGTGCCTAAACGTTCATACAATTCAAGTTTGAGTTGTTGGAATGTTTAGGCGTTTCTTTGATTTCAAAGATATGAGGAAATAAAACCCCCTTTAGCTAGGGGGTGATTCGAAACTATGTTTATTACTTGCAATATGAATTGATTAACTTTCGTTGGAATTTCATAAGTTGTGGATTCAATTTGTTTAACCGTTTGATTGATAACTTATTTATGTATGTTTATTAAGAATGCGCGCTTAATTTTCATGCATGAATATGACGCTAGAATATAAGTGAGTTTCACCTAATCGTTATGAACTTATATTCACAAGTAGTGGAGGTTGCTTATAAACAATCGCGTTAAATGAATTCTTGGCACTAGTTTCATGCTCATCATAGTAACGAATGCCTCGTCAACACTTATAGTTTTCATAATGCTTAATGATCTTTGATTGTATCTTTATTGTGCTGTTCACGTAAAGGACTTTTGGAGAATGTTGTGAATTGCGTTGCGCTAACCCATCCAATTCATTAACTTAAGGAAAACTTGACGGTTAATTTAAGCGGACCTAATTAACTCGGAGTATTGAGTTTCATAATTTATCGAAAGACCAACTGAGAATCAATCTTGTATGCAAGTGTAATATGTGTGGAGAAGAACCCCTTGGCTATTCCATCATCCATATTTTCATCACATTTATATTTACGTTTTGCCTTTAATTACAATTTGTGCAATTTAGTTAATTTCGTCAAATCAAACCCCCCCTTTACTTTCTTGTTCTTTAGTGCTTAGAATCTGTTTAGTTTATGTTTTAAAGTATTTTTGAATTCTTTGAGTCTAGTATAGTGTTTTAAACTTTATTTTACGTTTTTGAGTCAGTTTCCAAGAGATTTGCAATCCCTCCTAATCCCCGGTCCAGAACGATCCCTACTTATACTTATACTACAATTGTCAAAAGAGGGTTTAATTTGTGCGCGTATAAATCCCGCATCAGTTTTCAGGTTCTAAGGGCAAAGTATGCAAAAGGATGCCTTTTGGAGCCTTTTGGAGCAAATTAGAGATTGGATTGGATTGCATATGCTTAAAGCCAAGTAGATGGACGAAATTGAAGATCAAAACCATTCACTTATCACTTATCATTACCACAACCATTCACACCCCTTTAATCCACATGCACTCCCATCCATTTCATCATTGCAACCATTGCACATTTACATCAACAAACATCTCTTTGCCGTGCCTTTCCTTTAGCCTAGTTGTTTTATGCCATTTTCAGATTTCCACCATTCACATACACATTCAATCATTCACACCACTCATTGCTGTGGCCTCCCTTTGCATTCACATGCATCTCACTTCATCATTTCAGCCACAAAGCCACTTCACATGCACATCCAACATTCCAGAAAATACCCATGCCGTGCAATCATTCAACCCATCATCTTCCCCCCTTTACATTTCAGCCACACATTCACCCACATGCACCATTCAAACATACACCATCAGAAAATCCACTTCATTGCACATGCATTCCCTTCTCTTTTAATCCACATGCATCTCAATTAAATAAACCCCATGCTTGCACATTTCCCTTTTGCCATGCACCCATTATTCCAGAAAACCATTCATCCCATCATTCCATGTGATTCCAGCTCCTCTTTGTCTATGCCGTGCACTTTGATACCCTTTCCAGGTTGTCATTTCAGCCTTTGCAGCCAATACACATGCATGATTCAACCAAAATAGCCAAATGCATGCATACTCCTCTAGTGCCGTGCATCCACTACCTCAGAAACCCATCAATTCCAGCTCATTTATGCATTTCCATCTCACATGTGCAGATCCAAGATCCAATCTGAATGTTGGCAGCCACATTCCTTCCTATAAAACTAGGCACACTTCACAAATGAAGGAGACAATTCATTCACAACAGAAATTGGTCCCTTGGGGCCGTGCCCTTCACAAAGTCCATCCATTCCATTCATACACTTCATCCATTGCAGAAATGTAGACCATAAACCCCCCTTTGTGCCGTGACTCTCCCTTACAATCCAAACATCATCCTTCCATTTCCATAATTCCCCAATCCATTCAACACACCAACAACATCCCTTAGACCTTGTGCTACGACGAAGAGGAAGATAAGAGGGCCTAAACGTTCATACAATTCAAGTTTGAGTTGTTGGAATGTTTAGGTGTTTCTTTGATTCTACATCAGTTTTGCTTCAAGGGTTCTTTCTTCTTATTAATTCTATGTTCATTCATGTTTTATATTTTTATGTTAAATCCTTTGCAAACATGAATTGTAACTAATCCTCCTCTATGGATTCGATGTAGCCTTGCAAAGTTTGCCATGTAGTTAATTCGGAATTCTCATTTAATCTATCTATTTCTTGCTTCATTCTCCGATTTAATTGTGACTTAGTGTGTTGATTTTAATGCTTGATCATCATTTGAATTAACCACAGGTTGTTTAGCCAAGATTAAAGCACACATCATGCATAATCTTGGTAGATATGTGAATGAATGAAGGGAATGTTTTGCAAACATCCTGCCGAGTGTTCCCTTTGGTTTTGTGAAAGTTTCTTATGCACTACATAGTCTTGATTAGGAACCAAAGTTGCACATCACAATTAGGCTCATAATTAGAGACATTTGATCAAATCCACACATCATATGGCTGATCATATCTAAGTGAAACAAACCCAAGAAATAAGTAGAGGGATGAGTATAATCTGACTTAACAAGCATGGACTTGGCTTAGCAATGGTGAAATCGAATCTCTAGCTTCATCTTCATTGGTACTATCTTATTTTATTAGTTGTTGATTCATTCATCTTGTGTTTACTTCACTTCCTTATGCTTTAATTTACAATCTGTTTGTTTCCAAGTTTCTGTTTTTATTTCAAGTTTCATTCAAAACCAATCCCCCATTTCTTTTAAAGTGTTAGATTAGTTAGAAATACATTTAGTTTGTGTTTATAAGTGTTTTGATCCATTTTGTTTCCCAAATTCGCCCAAAGTACTCAAGATGCTCAAAACTGCCCAGAAAGTGATTTTAAGGCAGTTTTGAGTGTTTTGGTGCTGTTTTGAGTTTTTTTGGTTTGTTTTAGTGTTTTAAAGTTAGTTTTGCATTCCTTGAGTCTAGTATAGTGTTTCATATTGTTATTTTACGTTTTTGAGTCAAATCCAAGTGGTTAACAATCCCTCCTAATCCCCGGTCTAGAACGATCCCTACTTATACATATACTACAATTTGACGAAAAGAGGGTTTAATTTGTGTGCGTATAAATCTCGTATCAACTTCCCTATTTTTCATTTGTGTTAGGACCTTTCCCTTATTCTAACACCTCTTCTTTGGTGCCTTACCTTTCCCTAAACTTTATACTGCACCTCCCCTTGTGTTTCCAGATTTCAAAATCTTATTTCCTAGTTTAATTCACTTTCCTAGTTCTAAAACTTTCCCTAAAGTCCTAATTTCTGATTTCTTGCAAGGAATTGACTTTTCCTTCCTTCTTTTGCACCAATTTCGTTTCTGATGTGAAAATTAACTTAACACACAAATTAACCCTCTTTTGACAATTGTAGCATATAAATAAGTAGGGATCGTTCTTACACCGGGGATTAGGAAGGCTTGCTAAACACTCTAAACTGCCTTAAATAATTAAAACTAACCTTTAAAACACTTAACTCACTTAAAAATACTCAAAACAAGTTCACAAGACTCAAAATAAGCTAAAAACACTCAAAACTGCCTTAAAAACACAAACTGGGCAGATTTGACTCTAAACACAAATTTGGACGAAATTTGACTCTAACTTGACTCAAAACACTTGAAAACACAATCTAAAACATATTCTAACTAATTAGACACTCTAAAATAAATGGGGATTTGATTTTGGACGAAAATAAAATAAACAAAACAAAACTTTAAACTGGCAGATTTGGACGAAATTGATTGAATTAAGTGGATGATGGGCTAGCTAGGAGGTTTTTCTCCACACATGGCATACTTGCATACAAAACAATCTCCAGTTGCTTATTCAATGAATCATGAACCTCAACACCCCAAGTTAATTAGGTACGCTTAAATTAACTCTCAGATTTCCCTTAGGTCATTGAATTGAATGGAATTAGCGCATTGCAATCAAATTATTCCTCAAAAGTTCTCTATATGAAAGCGCATAATAGAAAACAATCAAAGATCATTAGATTCTATGGAAATCATAAGTGTTGACGAGGCATTCGTAACTATGAAAGCGCATGATACTTATGCCAAGAATTTACTTAACATGATTGTGACCAACAATCTTAACTACTCATGAATATAAGTTCCCAACGATTAGGTGAAGTTTCCTTATACCCTAGCATCAGATTTATGCATGCAAATTAAGTGTGCACTCTCAATTCATATACATAAACAAGTCTTATTCAAATAGATAAGTAAATTGAATTCACCATTCATAAAATCACAACTGAAACTAATCAAATCATAATGCAAATATAGCCATGGTTTCGAAATTCCCCCTAGCCAAAAGGGGATTAGTTCCTCATACTCGCAAAGCAAAAATTCTTGAAATTAAACATTGAAAACACAAGAAAGATTACACCTAGAACGTCCAGCAACTCCAAGTCGAATGGCATGCACGTCTAAGGGCTTTCCTCCTTCTTCCTTGCTGCGGCACTTGGTGTGGGTGGTGGTTTTGGGGGTTGTGAATGGTGTGTTCTTGTTTAGAAGGATGAATAATGGCTGATTATGGTGGTAGGGTGCGGCAGGTTATGTATGGAGGTGTATGGAGTGGATGAAGGATGAAGAATGGAGGCTAGGGTGTTGCGGCAAGGTGTTTTCTGTATAGCATAAGGGGTCTTCCGAATTTGTGGCTGAAAATATGTTTATATAGTCCTAGGGTTAATTAGATTAGGGTTACACTTAGCAGATTTATTGGATTAGGGCCCTAGGGTTTAGCACAAGTGAGTTAAATCCACTTAGGAGAGGGTTTGGCCCAATTCGTTTCATAAAAGGATTTATATAACCCAAATCCACAAGGAATGAGGCCTAATAAATCAGAATCCAAAGGGAAAAAGGTTTAGGAAATTCGTCCAAAATTGGGCCTTCTAGAAACTAGGTGTTTTTTGGCTGATTTTGGGTTTTCTAGAAGAAATAAAAGGGGGAAGGGTGTGGCACCCTTTTAGGGTTAGATAAGGCTTCTAGAAATTAGGCTTTTTAGGTCCACTTGCAGCTAGGATTAAGGTTGAACAAGATTAGGTTAGGATAAGATAGGATACGGTTGGATAAGGTTAGATAAGGTTTTGGATAATGTTTCCTCTTTTGAGCTGATTCCTTATCCACCTTGTCTTGAGTTTAATTTCTTCATCTTATCATATTTCTAGCCTCTTGAACCCCAAATTCGTCCATCCATGTAGGCCCATATGCAAGCTATCCACATAGTGCCCAAAACTGCTCCAAAATGCATCAAAATGCACTTTCTTGGTACTTTAACCCTTTGGACCTACAAACACACGAAAATGAGTTATAATACGACATTAACTAGGAAATAATAGCACAAATGCACAAGAATAAGCTAGCTAAGTCGCCTAAATATGCTCCTATCAAATTCCCCCACACTTAGCTTTTGCTAGTCCTCGAGCAAAACAAACAAATAAAAGAAACAAAACATATAATCTAAACCTTCCAACGTTCCCCTCAGGGATTTCCAATGAAACATAACATGTCAAAGATCACCACTCACATAGATTTAAGCAATCCTTACCCTCGAGCATACTTAATCATAGTCACCATTCACTAGCTCGCATTTAATCAATTAAAACAACATTTTGAATGTAGTAACATGCTTTAGAGAATTCTCTCAATTCCTTACTAGATGTACTCTCAATTTTCATACAGATTTTCTGACTACACTCCCTACACTAGGTATATGTGAGAAGATTGATGTAAACATGTAGACGAACACTCACATATGTTATAACAAGGAAAGCATTTTCTGGAATTATGACAATGACATGTATATGATCTCATGAATGGAATGCTACTACTTAGACGCGAGAACCAGGGATACCATATGCTCAAACCAATTTTAAACTCCACATATTGAAACACATAACAATCAAGATAGAAGTCTAAAGGTTGTAACGGGGCAAAGGTATTGGCTAACAAAGAAAGGTGAAGGATAAACAAACATTCTTGAAACAATAGTGAGCAAAGTATTGAATTAGGCACTTAGAATTCCCTTTAGAACGCAGAAGTCAACTTTGAACACCCAAGGGGAAGTCACACAACACTTAGGGCCATATTCAAACTTTTTGGACCCTTTATTCAACAATCACACTTGTGAGTTCATTCTCACTTATTTTCAGTCCTTTTCTTTCTTTTCTTCTTCTTTTTCTTCTTTTTCACAATTTTTTTTTCTTCGTTTTTTCTTTTCTTTTTCTCGTGCCTCTTTTAAGACTTTGGCACACACACACTCACAAATCCCTTCCCCCACACTTGTTTTCTGCATAAATGTCACTCAATAGGAATTCCTTCTAAGTTACACTCCACTATGCTTTAAGAACAAGGGTATGGAAAGTCCTATTCTAGGCTAGGTAAGGATGATGTGGTTAACAAGCAAATAGGCTAAATAAGGCTCAAAGGGGTTTAAACCTACAATACAAATGACAAGGGTGGATTCGGCTATTTGGCTATGGTGGTGACTACTACACAACTTCATCTTATTATTTGTTATGCTAATCAATTTCATGCTTTGAATAAAACGGGTATGAGTTCTAGTATTTGGAACTATAGTGATGAAACGCATTCTAAGTAGCAACCAAGCAAAGAATAATGAGATCATGCAACGACTTTAGAAAACAAGAATGTACAGATTAATAACTCTCCAAATAAACGTTTTGGCTCAAGTCTTTCAGGGATGTAGCGTTTGTTTGAGTTCCTTCCTTCAAGCATGTTACAAAACTGATTTTATCCTTTATGATTACATGTGAATTCGTAAACTATAACTACAACCAAGCATAAACCAAAGAGCAAATCAAACTTCCATCATTGTTTGTAACTCTCTTTAACAGTCATGCGTTAAAAACCAAATCCTCATCATTGTGTTGGAAGGTACCCTAAGACACAAACAAACACAAAAACAAAAACGACTCTTAAAAAACAACTCTTAAAAAACAACTCTTTTTGGGTTTTTCAAACACTTTTTTCGATTTTTTTTTTCAAATTTTCGGATTTTTACTTCAAAACACACCAAAACAGCTTAAAATGCACTAAAAACACTTAAAAACAGTGAGAAACAACTTTAGAAGTGATAGGTGATAGAATCCCACGAATTTTGCATAAAAACACTTGTTTACCCCCCCCCCCCCACCACACTTAAATCAAACATTGTCCTCAATGTTTCACATAAAGACTCACACAAAAGCAAACAAATAACAAACAACTAAGCATGATAAAATAAAGCAGCAAAGAGAGGGTTTAGAAACGCAAATCTGGGTTTGGAGTGGAAGTTCCATCTTCTCCTTGTTGAATGCATGGGTTGCCTCCCAAGAAGCGCTTGCTTTAACGTCTTCCAGCCGGACGAATATGCCATGCTAACCTTCACTAGTACCCACGACATGGAAGGGTACATCATCCACAACATGCCCCTCGAAATTCTGATTGTATGGCTCTATGAATGGAAGGGGATAGTGATCCTCCCTGATTGTGGTGTTTTGGTTCCTAAAGTCCATGTAAATGCTCCCACCACCTTGGAATCGACTGGGTACCTGCACCAAAGAAGGTAACAACCTATTAGTTGAAATGGGAATTGGAATTGGGATTGGAGACTTACTAGGCTGTTGTGGCAATGCCCCTAGGGCAGCCACCATCTCGCTAATTTTATCACTACGCACGGCCAAATTGGGTGTTTTTAGGGTAGTGGCGTGCTCCTTGTGCTCCACTCCAATTCCTTCCTCGATGGTGGTTCTAGATGCATCCTTCTTGATTGGTGCTAAACATTCCTGCCCTATATTTTTAATTATACCAATGGCAAAACAAGAACGAACATCATTAGGATTCTTAATGGATTCAAAAACTTTAAAGTTAATCATAACACCACCAAATGCCATAGTTAAGGCTCCCTTGGCCACGTCAATCTTGGTGTGGGCTGTTTTCATGAAAGGTCGTCCAAGTAAGAGTGGTGATGGTGGAGAGTGGGTTGAATCCTCCATGTCAAGCACATAGAAATCTGCAGGAAAAATCAAGTGGTCTACCTGCACCAAAACATCTTCCAAAACTCCTTTTGGGTATGCATTAGATCGATCAGCTAATTGAATAATAACACCATCATTTTTAAGCTCTCCTAGATTCATAGATGCATAAACAGAATATGGCATAACATTAATTGATGCACCTAAATCTAGCATAGCATGTTCAAACCTTGTATTACCAATTACACAAGGGATAGTGAAACTACCTGGATCTTTGCATTTAGGTGGCAGCTTTCTTTGCAACATTGCAGAGACATTCTCACTTACATGTACCACCTCTTTCTCCCGAATCCGTTTCCTTGTTGTACAAATCTTCTTCAAAAACTTAGCATACTTCGGAATTTGCTTTATTGCATCAAGGAGCGGGATATTGACATGCACCTTCCTAAATGTCTCTAGGATGTCTTTTTCATCCTCCTCTGTCTTAGATTGCATAAACCTACGAGGAAAGGGTGCATTTGGAGGAATAACATTAGAAATAATCGAATTTAGAACCTCCTTACCCTTGGAAGCCGAATGGGGTTGTTTGGGTGGCTGCGGCATGGTTGGTGCTACCCTTGCCATGGCTTGCTCTTGCCCCTCCTCTTCCTCCAATTGCAACTTTTCGTCCTCCGTTGGGGCTGATTTAGAGGGTTGTGAGGCCGTTCCAACTTGGTTGCCACTTCTCAAGGTGATAGCCTTAGCGGTTTCAAAACCTCCTTTTGGATTGATGGTGGTTGAGCTAGGCAACTTGCCTTGCTCTCTGAATTGGCCCATGAACTCCGCAATCTGCCCTACTTGCTTTTCTAATTCATCAACCTTTCTGTCCCTATTTTGCATTCCCTGCGCCATAGAAGTTAGTAATTGAAAATTTTGATCATTATCTTTGGACGAACCTGATTTAGGTTGTGTAGGTTGTGCTTGGGGTGGTGTGGGTGCATACGGCCTTTGGTAGAATCCCGGAGGTTGCTGCCTAAATGTGCTTTGTTGTTGGGGTTGTTGTGGCTCCCTCCAATTGAAATTTGGATGATCTCTCCAACCGGGATTGTATGTGTTAAAGAAAGGATTACTCTTTGGTTGATTTGGACTTTGGTACCCCACAGCATGGGCACTCTCCCATCCTCCATTTTGTATCAATTGAGGACATTGATCATTGAGATGTCCTTGCATAGAGCACACTCCACATATGGCCACACCTTGCATTTTGGATCCTTCAACAACCTGAGACACAAGCATAGTGAGATTAGCTAATTGAGATTGAATTGCAGAAATTGCACTTACCTCATTCACTTGTTGCCGTGGGGTATCTCTTTGGCCAACGCCTTTGTATTGTTGAGCATTCAAAGCTCGGTTGGCAATGAGAGTCTTGGCGGCCATAGGTGTTTTGTCCACTAAAGCTCCACCCGCTGAGGCGTCTAGCATTTAAAGTTCAATTGGTAGAAGCCCTTCGTAGAAATATTGAAGAAGAAGCTCCTCCTTCATTTGGTGTTGTGGACATGAAGCAACAAGGGTTTTAAAACGTTCATAATAAGTTGGAAATGATTCACCTTGATTTTGTTGAATGCCACTAATTCTTTTACGTAAAAGAATGACTCGAGAAGTTGGGAAAAACTTCTCCAAAAACGCCCTTTTCATACTCTCCCATGATGTGACAGTTCCGGGGGCTAGTTCATACAACCAATCTTTAGCCTTTTCCAAAAGAGAAAAGGGAAAAGCCTTCATCTTCAAAATGCTCCCATCAACATTCACCGGGGTCATACTTGAGCAAACAACCTCGAACTCCTTCAAGTGTTTACTAGGATCTTCCATGGACAACCCATGGAACTTAGGAATATGGTGCAATAAACTAGACTTGAGTTCGAACTCGTCAGTCTTGTCGGGGGCTGCCCTAGGATATTGAATGCATAGAGGCATGGCATTATTCAATCCCGAAGCGGAAAGCTCCTTGATTGTTCGGTTGTCGGCTGCCATAACTTGTTCTTCCTCAAAAACCCTTGGCGTGGCCTCCTCTCCCACTTGTGTTTCGTCCTCTTCAAGCTCAGGTGCAGGTTGAGGTGGTTGAGGCTCTTGTTGATTCTTATTTCTTCTCAAGGCTCGCTCAAAATCGTCGTCAAAGTCTAAGATATGCGAATGAACCGGTTGAGAACTCCGAGTCATAAACTAGTGCCTAAAACAAGGAAACAAACAAGTCAGAAACTAAAACTAATAACAAACAAATAACACACGAAAATAACTAAAATGAAATAACAAGGGATTAGCAAAGTTGCTAATCCCCGGCAACGGCGCCAAAATTTGATGTGACAATTAACTTAACACACAAATTAACCCTCTTTTGACAATTGTAGCATATAAATAAGTAGGGATCGTTCTTACACCAGGGATTAGGAAGGCTTGCTAAACACTCTAAACTGACTCAAATAATTAAAACTAACCTTTAAAACACTTAACTCACTTAAAAATACTCAAAACAAGTTCACAAGACTCAAAATAAGCTAAAAACACTCAAAACTGCCTAAAAAACACAAACTGGGCAGATTTGACTCTAAACACAAATTTGGACGAAATTTGACTCTAACTTGACTCAAAACACTTGAAAACACAATCTAAAACATATTCTAACTAATTAGACACTCTAAAATAAATGGGGATTTGATTTTGGACGAAAATAAAATAAACAAAACAAAACTTTAAACTGGCAGATTTGGACGAAATTGATTGAATTAAGTGGATGATGGGCTAGCTAGGAGGTTTTTCTCCACACATGGCATACTTGCATACAAAACAATCTCCAGTTGCTTATTCAATGAATCATGAACCTCAACACCCCAAGTTAATTAGGTACGCTTAAATTAACTCTCAGATTTCCCTTAGGTCATTGAATTGAATGGAATTAGCGCATTGCAATCAAATTATTCCTCAAAAGTTCTCTATATGAAAGCGCATAATAGAAAACAATCAAAGATCATTAGATTCTATGGAAATCATAAGTGTTGACGAGGCATTCGTAACTATGAAAGCGCATGATACTTATGCCAAGAATTTACTTAACATGATTGTGACCAACAATCTTAACTACTCATGAATATAAGTTCCCAACGATTAGGTGAAGTTTCCTTATACCCTAGCATCAGATTTATGCATGCAAATTAAGTGTGCACTCTCAATTCATATACATAAACAAGTCTTAATTCAAATAGATAAGTAAATTGAATTCACCATTCATAAAATCACAACTGAAACTAATCAAATCATAATGCAAATATAGCCATGGTTTCGAAATTCCCCCTAGCCAAAAGGGGATTAGTTCCTCATACTCGCAAAGCAAAAATTCTTGAAATTAAACATTGAAAACACAAGAAAGATTACACCTAGAATGTCCAGCAACTCCAAGTCGAATGGCATGCACGTCTAAGGGCTTTCCTCCTTCTTCCTTGCTGCGGCACTTGGTGTGGGTGGTGGTTTTGGGGGTTGTGAATGGTGTGTTCTTGTTTAGAAGGATGAATAATGGCTGATTATGGTGGTAGGGTGCGGCAGGTTATGTATGGAGGTGTATGGAGTGGATGAAGGATGAAGAATGGAGGCTAGGGTGTTGCGGCAAGGTGTTTTCTGTATAGCATAAGGGGTCTTCCGAATTTGTGGCTGAAAATATGTTTATATAGTCCTAGGGTTAATTAGATTAGGGTTACACTTAGCAGATTTATTGGATTAGGGCCCTAGGGTTTAGCACAAGTGAGTTAAATCCACTTAGGAGAGGGTTTGGCCCAATTCGTTTCATAAAAGGATTTATATAACCCAAATCCACAAGGAATGAGGCCTAATAAATCAGAATCCAAAGGGAAAAAAGGTTTAGGAAATTCGTCCAAAATTGGGCCTTCTAGAAACTAGGTGTTTTTTGGCTGATTTTGGGTTTTCTAGAAGAAATAAAAGGGGGAAGGGTGTGGCACCCTTTTAGGGTTAGATAAGTGATGCGAAATATATAAGCACACAAATTAAAACCCTCTTTTGACAATTGTAGTATATGTATAAGTAGGGATCGTTCTAAACCGGGGATTAGGAGGGATTGCTAAATCACTTGAAAACTGACTCAAAAACGTAAAACAAAGGTTAAAACACTAACCTAGACTCAAAGAATGCAAAACTAAACACTTAAAACACTAAAACAAACCAAAAGACTCAAAACAGCACCAAAACACTCAAAACTGCCTTAAAAACACAATCTGGGTAGTTTTGAGCTCTTACACTAATTTGGACGAAATTGGGTGATAAATTGAATCAAAACACTTAGAAACACAAACTAAGACACTTTCTAACTAAATTGGACACTAAACTAAAGGGGGATTTAGTTTGTGACGAAATTAAATAAAATGCACAGATTGTAATTAAAACAAATTGTAAAGATGAATTTGATGAAAATATGGATGGAATGCTATCTAGAAGGTTCCCCTCCACACATGTCACACTTGCATACAAGATGATTTTCAATTGGTCTTTCAATGAATTATGAAACTCAACACCCCGGGTTAATTAGGTTCGCTTAAATTAACCTTCAAGTTCTCCTTAAGTTAATGAATTGGATGGGACAGCGCATACACAATTCAAAACATTCTCCAAAAGTCCTTTACGTGAAAAGCACAATAAAGATACAATCAAAGATCATTAAGCAACATGAAAACTATAAGTGTTGATGAGGCATTCGTTACTATGCTGAGCATGAAACTAGTGCCAAGAATTCATTTAACGCGATCGTTTATAAGCGACCTCCACTACTTGTGAATATAAGTTTGTAACTATTAGGTGAAACTCACTTATATTCTAGCGTCATATTCATGCATGAAAACTAAGCGTGCACTCTCAATAAACATACACAAATAAGTTATCAATCAAGCAGTTAAACGAATTGAATCCACAACTCATTAAATTCCAACCAAAGGTAATCAATTTATATTGCAAGCATAAACATGGTTTTGAATCACCCCCTAGTTAACTAGGGATTTAGCCTCTCATGTTCACAGAAAGAGAAACAAAATTGAAATTAAACATAAAGAACAAAAGATTGATTACACCTAGAACGCCCAATGAATCCACTTTGAATTTCTGCACGTTTCAAGCTCCTCTTTCTTCTTCGTCTTGCTGCGACAGAGAGGGTTTTAGGGTGAGTTTGGATGATTTTCTGGGTTGGGAATGGATTTATGGGGATATGGTGGTGTGGCAAGGAGGTGGGAAGGTGTATGGAGGTTGGGAATGGTGGCTGGAAGGGTGGAGTGGCTGCGGCAAAGAAGGGTAATGATAGGAGCATATTTAGGCTACTTAGTTATGTTGTTTCCTTTCATTTAGCGAGTTAATTACTATCTATTCTAGTCTTTTAAGGTATTTTCGTATGTTTTTAGGTCTTAATGGCAAAAGGAGCAAGAAAGTGCATTTTGAGGCTATTTGGAGCAGTTTTGGGCATGGATTGGATAGCTTAACAATAGAGCAATGTGGATGGACGAAATTGAAGTCAAGAGATGCTAGGAAAGGCTACAAATCTGGAGAAAGAAGTCCAAATGCAAAGAAGATAAGGAAATAGCAAGAAATAAGGAACCTTATCCAACCTTATCTTATCCTATCCTAACCAACCTTATCCTTTCCTAACTCTAACATTATCTTATCTTACCCTATCCAAATCAGGTTAGGACTTAAATCTAGCTAATTAGAGGGGATTAGTTACACATTTAAACACCTATTTCAAGTTCTAGAAGCCCTATTTTCGTCCATTAAGTTTATGCCACATGTAACCCTTCTAGAAGTTCTAGAATTTGCCACAAGGACCATTCGTTGTCCTCCTTGGAATCTAATTGAAAGTATCCTTGTTCTTTGGTGATTTGAAGTCCTAATTCCTCTCTTTTTCAGCCCAAATTCGTGCCTCCCCTTCACCCTATAAATATTTGATGCCACAACACTCAAAAACCACCACCCTCTACCACAAATTCACACCACACCATCCACCACACCTCAAGAGCATAAATTCACACAAATCCCCATTGTTGGCAGCAAGGAAGGAAGGAGGAGCCACCTGGAGTGTTTCTAGGTGTATTCTATCTTTGTTTTCAATGTTTAATTTATATTCTCTTTGTTTTGTTGTAAACATGAGGAGCTAAACTTGTTTTAGCTAGGGGAGACTTTGAAACCATGATTATATTTGCAATATGAATGGATTAATTCCAGTTGTGATTTCATAAATTGTGAATGCAATTTACTTAATCGTTTGATGTCACAGTTAATTAGTGATGTCACAGTTAATCTGGGGTGTTGAGGTTCATGGTTTATCGAAAAAGCAACTGGATGTTTAGTTTCTACCTAGCAAGTGTGTCAGGTGTGGAGAAGGACCCTCTACCTAGCTAATCACCCATCCATATACCCAAATTCGTTCATAACTTTGTCTAAGTTTAGTTTCTGTTTTGTTTTAATTCAAATTCGTCAAAACCAAAACCCCCATTTGTTTTAAGTGTCAATTAGGTTAGAATCTGAGCTATTGTGTGTTTTTGAGTATTTTGAATCAAAACCAATTCTATTTTCGTCCAAATTGAGTCCTAGAGTCTAGTTTAAGTCTTTTTGAATGTTTTGTGTTGTTTTGAGTCATATAAGTTTAGTTAAGAGTCTTTTGAGTTTATTTAAGTGTTTTTAAGTTTAGTTTTATGTTTTTGAGTCAGTTTAGAGTAGATTAGCAATCCCTCATAATCCCCGGCCTAGAACGATCCCTACTTATATCTATACTACAATTGTCAAAAAGAGGGTTTAATTTGTGTGCTATTATATATCACATCAAATTTTTGGCGCCGTTGCCGGGGATTAGTAAAATTGCTAATCCCTTTGTTTGTTTGTTTATTTTTCTTTTGATATTTGATTTAGTTTTATTTCTTTGATTTCAGGTACTAGAGAAGCAAGACATGGCAATTGCTAATCTTCAAGCTCAAATAGCGAATCTTACTTCTCAGTTGTCACAGTATGCCGAAGGGTCCACAATGCAAAGTGTCCCTACATTTAGTGCTTCTTCTATGCAAGAATATCAAGCAAATCAATGTCCACAAAGAGGTTAGGAGAATGTTTGTACTTGGGGCTATCAAGATCATAATCAATCAGGGAACAATTTGTTTTCCAACATGTACAATTCAAATTGGAGTGATCATTCAAACTCTATGTGGTGGGAATCTCAACAAGTTCAACAAGAAGGATATTGGCAGCCATATGAGGAGTTCTATTCAAGCCCTATGCAGCCACCACAACCTCATATACAACCTGCCCAAACAAATTCAGGTACGTCTTTGTATAATGATATGCTTATTAAGTTACTTACCAATTTGTCTTAGGGGCAAGAAAATCAAAACAAAAGGTTGGACCACTTGGAAAAGCAAATTGGGCAGATAGCGGAGTTCGTAGGACAATTTCGTGACCAAGGCAAACTCCCTAGTTCAACAATTGTAAATGCGAAGGGAGGATTTGAAACTGCCAAGGAAATCAACTTGAGAAGTGGCAAGGAGGTTGGAGCAGACCCTAAACCATCAAAATCAAATTACACGGAAGATGAAAGATTACAATTTGAGGAAGAGGAACACACCCAACCCACGGCAAGGGTGGAAACACCTTTGCCGCAAGCACCTATTGCTCCTATGCCATCCAATTCAGGTAAGGTTGTTCCAAATTTAATTATTTCTAACCCCATTCCACGCAATGTCCCTATTTCTTGCAGGTTCATGATTTCTAAGGAAGAAGAAAGTGAAAAAGACATCTTGGAAGCCCTTTCAAAGGTGCAAAGTAGGGAATATCAAGAATTCATCAAAGAGGACGTTCTTGAGACAAACAATCCCAAAGATGTTGAATTTTATGACAGAGGACAAGGAACAATCCTCACACCAAATTTGTCCTAGTGCAAAGTTCCTGAAACATTCAAAGAAGATGTGTTTATCCTTGAGTTCTTGTTGGAGGGCATAGGTACACCACCTCCTCCAATTTCAATTTCGTTTTATACTAACAAGTTATTGATGATTCAGGCACCCAGCCTTGAATTTAAACCATTACCGAATCATTTCAAGTATCACCTTCCATTCAAAGATCAATTCCATGCCGTGGGCTCCAATGATGTTTAAAGAGAGGTATCGTTCGGCTCGAAGACGTTAAAGCAAGCGCTTCTTGGGAGGCAACCCATGCATTTAAATAAAGAAGACCTAGGAATCTCCGACTCCATAACCAGATTTGCGTTCCTAAACCCTACTCTTTATTGCTTTTATTTTGCCATGTTTGTCGTGTTTGTTAGTTGTGTTATTTAGTTGTTTGTTTGTGAGTCTATGCTTAAAACATTGAGGACAATGTTTGGGTTAAGTGTGGGGGGGTAAACAAAGTGTTTTCATGCAAATTCGTGGGATTTTATCACCCATCATTTCTAAAGTTGTTTTTCACTGTTTTTAAGTGTTTTTAGTGTATTTTGAAGTGTTTTTATGTGTCTTGAACAAAAAATCCGAAAATTTGAAAAAATCGAAAAAGAGTGCTTTAAAAACCCAAAAAGAGTTGTTTCTAGAGTCGTTTTTGTTTGTTTGTGTCTTAGGATGCCTTCCAACACAATGATGAGGATTTGGTTTTTAATTGCATGACTGTTGAAGAAAGTTACAAACATGGATGGAAGTTTGATATGCTCTTTGGTTTATGCTTAGTTGTAGTTGACATTTACGAATTCACATGTAATCACAAAGGAAAAAAAAAAATTAGTTTTTGTAACATGCTTGAAGGAAGAAATGATGCGAGAATTATACGCACACAAATTAAACCCTCTTTTTATCAATTGTAGAATAAGTATAAGTAGGGATCGTTCTGGACCGGGGATTAGGAGGGATTGTTAATCACTTGGATTTGACTCAAAAACGCTAAAAACACAATCTAAAACACTATACTAGACTCAAAGAATGCAAAACTAAACTTTAAAACACTAAGACAAACCAAAGACTCAAAATGCTTTAAAGCATAAACTAAATTGATTTCTAACTAAATTGAACAATAAGGTAAAGGGGGATTTAGGTTTTGATTAAACTAAATGACAGATTGTAAATTAAAGCATAAGGAAATGAAGTAAACACAAAATGAATGAATCAACAGCTAATAAAAAGAGATAGCACAAATGGAGATGAAGCTAGAGATTCGATTTCACCATTGCAAAGCCAAGTCCATGCTTGTTAAGTCAGATTATACTCATCCCTCTACTTATTTCTTGGGTTTGTTTCACTTAGATATGATCAGCCATATGATGTGTGGATTTGATCAAATGTCTCTAATCATGAGCCTAATTGTGATGTGCAACTTTGGTTCCTAATCAAGACTATGTAGTGCACAAGAAACTTTCACAAAACCAAAGGGAACACTCGGCAGGATGTTTGCAAAACATTCCCTTCATTCATTCACATATCTACCAAGATTATGCATGATGTGTGCTTTAATCTTGGCTAAACAACCTGTGGTTAATTCAAATGATGATCAAGCATTAAAATCAACACACTAAGTCACAATTAAATCGGAGAATGAAACAAGAAATAGATAGATTAAATGAGAATTCTGAATTAACTACATGGCACTCTTGCAAGGCTACATCGAATCCCTAGAGAGAGATTAGTTACACTTCATGTTTACAAAAGGTTTGACATAAAAATATATAACATGAGTGAACATAGGATTAAGAAGAAAGAACCCTTGAAGCAAAACTGATGTCGAAAGAGGAAGTTCCTCATGGTACAAAACAAAGAGAATCAAAGAAACACCTAAACATTCCAACAACTCAAACTTGAATTGTATGAACGTTTAGGCCCTCTTATCTTCCTCTTCGTCGTAGAACAAGGTCTAAGGGATGTTGTTGGTGTGTTGAATGGATTGGGGAATTATGGAAATGGATGAGGAGTGGTGTTTGGATTATAAGGGAAGATTGGATGTGTTTGTGGTGTGTTGTGCATGAAAATGAGATGTGATTTTTGTGTATGAATGCATGGGTTTTTATAGGGGGAATGGGAGAATATGTGGGTGATTGTTTAAGAGTGAATGTGGTTGTTATGATTGAGAGTGCATGTGGATGAAATAATGATGGAAAAAGAGCTAGGTTGTTGGTGTGTGAATGCATGTGTTGAATTGGTGGTGCAATGATGAAAGAGTAAGTGCATGTGTGTGTGAATGGTGGTGCAATGATGAAAGAGTAAGTGCATGTGTGTGTGAATGGTGGTGCAATGATGAAAGAATAAGTGCATGTGTGTGTGAATGGTGGTAGCTAGGGTGAATTATGATGAATGCATGTGGAATAAAGATGGAGAAGGTGGTGTAATGATGAAGGAGTAAGTGCATGTGTGTGTGAATGGTGTTTCTTGATGGTTTTGGGGTTGTGATGCATGTGAATGCATGTGGCTAAGGGTTGTTGATTGGGCTAGAGGTTTTGCATGGCTCCAAGGATTGTTTGATTGGGCTAGGCCCTTTGTTTTATGTCCAAAGTGCATACAAGGCTTTCAAATTCGTCCAACACTTTGGCTCCAAGCATATGCTATCCATTCCAAGCCCAATTTTGCTCCAAAATGCTCCAAAATGCATCTTTTTGCTTCCTTAGCCATATGAACCTAAAAACACACGAAAATGGCTTAAACTACTAAAACAATTATGAATTAACAACATAGATGCACGAAAACAAGCTAAGTAAGTCGCCTAAATATGCTCCTATCAAGAAACTCAAACTAACGCTACAACCCTGAGAGACTTGAGCCTAAACATTCTTTGGAGAGTTATTAATCTTGATGTTCTTGTTTTCGAAGTCGTTGCATGATCTCATTATTCTTTGCTTGGTTGCTACTTAGAATGCGTTTTATCACTATAGTTCCAAATACTAGAACTCATGCCCATTTCATTCAAAGCATAAAATTGAGTGCTAAACATAAAACAAGATGAAGTTGTTTAGTTAAAACGAGAGCCAAAAAGCCTTACCCTTTGCATATGTATTGTATGTTAACCTTTGAGCCTTAGTTAGCCTAATTTTCTTTGTTAACCATATTATCCTTACCTAGCCTAGAATAGGACTATCCATACCCATGTTCTTAAAGTATAGTAAAGCATGACTTAGAGGGAATTCCTTTTGTTCTACAATTTGCAGAAAAACAAGTGTGGAGGAAGGATTTTCGTGGGAATCTAGGGGGATGGATGATTTATGTGCCAAAGAAAAGAATAGGGCACGGAAAAAAAAAAACCAAAAAAAAACGTGAAAAAGAAGGAAAAGAAAGAAAAAGGAGTTGAAAATAAGTGAGAATGAACTCACAAGTGTTGATTGTTGAAGAAAGGGTCCAAAAGTTTGAATTTGACCCTGAGTTTTGTGTGAAGTTTCCCTTGGTGTTCAAAGTTGATTTCTGCATTCAAAAGTGAATTCTAAGTGTTTATTTCATTACTTTGCTTACTATTGCTTTAAGAACTTTTGTTTATCCTTACCTTTCTTTGTTAGCCAATACCCTAGCCCCGTTACAACCCTTAGACTTCGATCTTGATTGTTATGTGTTTCAATATGTGGAGTTTAAAATTGGTTTGAGCATATGGTATCCTTGGTTCTCGCGTCTAAGTAGTGGCATTCCATTCATGAGATCATATACATGTTAATAATTCCAGAAAGTGCCTTCTTTGATTATACATATGTGAGTATTAGTTTACATATTTACATCAATCTTCTCACATATACCTAGTGTAGGGAGTGTAGTCAGAAAATCTGTGTGAAAATAGAGAGTATATCTAGTGAGGAATTGAGGGAATTCTCTAAGGCATGTTACTACATTCAAAATCATGTTTTAATTGATTAAATGCGAGCTAGTGAGTGGTAACTATGATTAAGTATATGCTCGAGGGTAGGGATAACTAAAATCTATGTATGTGGTGTTCTTTAATGTGTTATGTTCATTGGAAATCCCTGAGGTACATGTTGGAAGGTCTAGATTGTGTTTTGTTTGTTTTGTTTATTTCGTTTTGCTCGAGGACTAGCAAAAGCTAAGTGTGGGGGAATTTGATAGGAGCATAATTATGCTACTTAGTTATGTTGTTTCCTTTCATTTAGCGAGTTAATTACTATCTATTTTAGTCTTTTAAGGTATTTTCGTATGTTTTTAGGTCTTAATGGCAAAAGGAGCAAGAAAGTGCATTTTGAGGCTATTTGGAGCAGTTTTGGGCATGGATTGGATAGCTTAACTATGGAGCAATGTGGATGGACGAAATTGAAGTCAAGAGATGCTAGGAAAGGCTACAAATCTGGAGAAAGAAGTCCAAATGCAAAGAAGATAAGGAAATAGCAAGAAATAAGGAACCTTATCCAACCTTATCTTATCCTATCCTAACCAACCTTATCCTTTCCTAACTCTAACATTATCCTATCTTACCCTATCCAAATCAGGTTAGGACTTAAATCTAGCTAATTAGAGGGGATTAGTTACACATTTAAACACCTATTTCAAGTTCTAGAAGCCCTATTTTCGTGCATTAAGTTTATGCCACATGTAACCCTTCTAGAAGTTCTAGAATTTGCCACAAGGACCATTCGTTGTCCTCCTTGGAATCTAATTGAAAGTATCCTTGTTCTTTGGTGATTTGAAGTCCTAATTCCTCTCTTTTTCAGCCCAAATTCGTGCCTCCCCTTCACCCTATAAATATTTGATGCCACAACACTCAAAAACCACCACCCTCTACCACAAATTCACACCACACCACCACCACACCTCAAGAGCCTAAATTCACACAAATCCCCATTGTTGGCAGCAAGGAAGGAAGGAGGAGCCACCTGGAGTGTTTCTAGGTGTATTCTATCTTTGTTTTCAATGTTTAATTTATATTCTCTTTGTTTTGTTGTAAACATGAGGAGCTAAACTTGTTTTAGCTAGGGGAGACTTTGAAACCATGATTATATTTGCAATATGAATTGATTAATTCCAGTTGTGATTTCTTAAATTGTGAATGCAATTTACTTAACCGTTTGACGGATAACTTATTCTTGTTTGTTGATTAAGGGTGCACACTTAGTTTGCATGCATGAATTTGGGGCTAGAATATAAGGGAGTTTCACATAATCGTTACAAACTTATATTCACAAGTAGTTAAGGTTGTTTTCACAATCATGTGAAGTAAATTCCTAGCATGAGTATCATGATGTCATAGTTACAAGTGCTTTGTCAATACTTATGATTTTCATAGAACATAATGACCTTTGATTGTATCTCTATTATGATGTCATGTAGGGAACTTTTGAAGAATGCTTTGGGTTGTCGTATGATGTCATCCAATCCAATAACTAAAGGAAAATCTGAGGGTTAATTAGTGATGTCACGGTTAATCTGGGGTGTTGAGGTTCATGGTTTATCGAAAAAGCAACTGGAAATCAATTTGTATGCAAGTGTGTCATGTGTGGAGAAGGACCCTCTACCTAGCTAATCACCCATCCATATACCCAAATTCGTTCATAACTTTGTCTAAGTTTAGTTTCTGTTTTGTTTTAATTCAAATTCGTCAAAACCAAAACCCCCCTTTGTTTTAAGTGTCAATTAGGTTAGAATCTGAGCTATTGTGTGTTTTTGAGTATTTTGAGTCAAAACCAATTCTATTTTCGTCCAAATTGAGTCCTAGAGTCTAGTTTGAGTCTTTTTGAATGTTTTGTGTTGTTTTGAGTCATATAAGTTTAGTTAAGAGTCTTTTGAGTTTATTTAAGTGTTTTTAAGTTTAGTTTTATGTTTTTGAGTTCAGAAATAAAAGGGAAAGGTGCGGCCAAGAAAAGGGTTAGGGTTTAGGTGCATAAAATGGGACAAAAATGCCCCCCTTGCACGGCAAGGGAAGGGGAGAAGGGGAAAGGCCACGGCAAAGGTTGGAAAGTGGGCTAGGGCCTTTGTTTTGTGTCCTAAAGTGCATACAAGGCCTTCAAAGTGGCTAGAAAATACGGACGTTTCAGATTAGGATAGGTTACCAAAACGGGAAACCTAGGGTTAACTTTCCTACTTCAAGTAGGAATCCTCGTTGAAGTAGGAATCCTCGTTGGAGTAGGAATTCATCGTTGGAGTAGGAATTCATCGTTTCTTCAAGTCTTCAACTCATTCATTCCTCTTTTGCTCCAAAAGACTCCAATTTGCATCTTCTTGCACACTTTGGCCTTATAATCTGAAAATACACAAAACTGACTTTAAACACTAAAATAACTATGGAAACACAACATAAATGCATGAGAACAAGCTAATTAAGTCGCATGAATATGCTCCTATCAAATTCCCCCACACTTAACTTTTGCTAGTCCTCGAGCAAAACAAAACAACTAAAGAAAACAAGACGAAACAAAACAAACAAAACAAAAACTAAACCTTCCAACGTTTGCGTCAGGGATTTCCAATGAAACATGACATGTCAAAGATCATTACTCACATACCTTTTAGTCTTCCTTCCCCTCGAGCACATACTTAATCATAGTCACCATTCACTAGTTCGCATTTAATCAATTAAAACACATTTTGAATGTAGTAACATGCCTTAGAGAATTCCCTCAATTCCTCACTAGTTATGCACTCAATTTTCACTCAGATTCTCTGACTACACACCCTACAATAGTTATATGTGAGAAGATTGATGTAAACATGAAAGACTAGTACTCACATATGTTATAACAAAGAACGCAATTTCTGGAGTAATTGAACATGTTTAGATATGATCTCATGAATGGAATGCTACTACTTAGATGCGAGAACCAGTGACACCATATGCTCATACCAAATTCAAACTCCACAATTGAAATGCACAACACTCAAGATAGAAGTCAAGGGTTGTAACGGGGCTTGGGGTATTGGTTAACAAGGAAAGATAGGGATAAACAAAAGTTCTTTAAGCAATAGCAAGCAAAGTAATGAAATTAAGACTTAGAATTCACTTAGAATGCTGAATTCAACTTTTAGACATATCGGGAAGATTCAAGCAACTCTTAGGGCCTAATTCATTGTTTTGGACCCTTACTTCAACAAACAATACTTTGGAACTCTTTTCACTTCTTTTCAACTCTTTTTCACTTTTTTTTTTCACAACTTCTTCTTTCTTTCTTTTTTTCCCGTGCCTATGGCACAACAACTCACATCAATAATCCTTCCCCCACACTTAGTTTCTGCAACACCTTAATCAAAAGGAATTCATTTTTTAGTCATGCTTACTATGCTTCAAGAACAAGGGTATGGGTGGTCCTAATCTAGGCTAGGTGAGGATAATATGGGTTAACAAAGAATATGGGCTAACACGGAATGGGGTTAAACTTAAACACAAAATGAGTTAAGGGCACACGGCTATTTGGCTTTGGTGGTGGTCACTACACAACTTCATCTTGAATATGTGTTATGCAAATCAATAACATGCTTTGAATGAAATGGGCATGAGTTCTAGCATTTGGAACTAAGTGATGAAACGCCTTCTAAGTAGTAACCAAGCAAAGAATAATGAGATCATGCAACGACTTTAGAAAACAATGATGCACAAATTATTACTCTCCAAATAAACGTTTAGGCTCAAGTCTCACAGTGATGTAGCGTTAGTTTGAGTTCATTCCTTCAAGCATGTTACAAAAACTAATTTTCCTTTGTGATTACATGTGAATTCGTAAACTATAACTACAACCAAGCATAAACCAAAGAGTATATCAAACGTCCATCCATGTTTGTAACTTTCTTTAACCATCATGCAATTAAAACCCAAATCCTCATCATTGTGTTGGAAGGTACCCTACGACACAAACAAACACACAAAAACAACTCTTTTTGGGTTTTTCAAAACAAATTTTCAAATTTTTATGGGATTTTCGGATTTTTAAGTCAACACACACTAAAACACTCTAAAATAGCTTAAAAACACTTAAAAACAGCAAGGAACAACATTGGAAGTTATGGGTGATAAAATCCCACGAATTTGCATCAACACACTTAGTTACCCCCCCCCCAACACTTAAATCAAACATTGTCCTCAATGTTTTAAGCCTAAGATCACACCAAACAAAAGCAAACACACAAACAGCAACTAAACACACTAAGCATGGCAGAATGTAAATAACAAGGAGAAGAGGTTAGGGACGCAAATCTGGTTATGGAGTGTAAATGCCATTCTCTCCTTGGTGATTGCATGGGTTGCCTCCCACGAAGCGCTTGCTTTAACGTCTTGCAGCCGGACGATGGTATGCTTATGCCCCATTGGAGCCCACGGCATGCAATGGGATCTCCTCCACAACATGCTCTTCAACACTTTCATAATATGGCTCAATGAATGGGAGGGGATAGTGATCCTCCCTGATGGTGGTGTTTTGGTTCCGAAAGTCCATGTAAATGCTCCCACCACCTTTAAATCGGTTGGTCACCTGCACCACAAAAGGTAACAACCTATTATTTGAAATGGGAATTGAAATTCGGCTTGGCGACTTACAAACATATTGTAGTGAAGGCTCAAAATCGGCAGCCCTATCAACAATGTCACCATGGCTACTTTCGGCCATATTGGGTGGTTGTAGGGCAATCACTCCAAGTTCTTCTCCAGTGGTGGTTCTTGATACATCCTTCGTGATAAATGTGGATCCTTTCAGCCCTATGTCCTTATGCACATCTATGACAAAACAAGAATGACTATCGTTAGGATTCTTAATAGAGTCATAAACATTGAATTTAATTACATCACCACCAAACTCCATTGCTAGTGCTCATTTGGCCACATCAATCTTTGTTTGGGCTGTTTTCATGAACGGACGGCCTAGCAAGATTGGCAATGATGGAGCATGGCTCGAATCCTCCATTTCTAAGACATAAAAATCTGCAGGAAAGATGAGATGATTGACCTGCACTAAAACATCCTCAAGGACTCGCTTGGGATAAACATTAGAACGATCGGCCAATTGAATTATAACGCCATCTTGTTTTAACTCACCAAGGTTCATAGATGCATAAATGGAATATGGCATGACATTAATAGAAGCACCTAAATCTAACATGCATTGTTCAAATCTAGTGTTTCCAATTACGCATGGGATAGTAAAGCTCCCTGGATCCTTACATTTTGGAGGTAACTTCCGTTGCAAAACCGCGGATACATTTTCACTTACTTTCACAACTTCTTTGTTTGAAATTCTTTTCCTAGTTGTGCATAACTCTTTTAAAAACTTTGCATACCTGGGCACTTGCTAAATGGCTTCAAGTAAAGGAATGTTTACTTGGACTTTCCTAAACATCTCAAGAATGTCTTTCTCCTGCTCCTCCTTGTTTGTTTGCAAAAATCTCTGAGGAAAAGGAACATTGGGTGGAACGGGGTTAAACTTAATCGAATTTGAACCCAACTTACCCTTGGTGGCCGAATTGGATGAGTTGGATGCATTAGGGTGCCTAGGTAGTTGCGGCAAGGGTATTTGTACCCTTTCCGTGGACTTGCTTGCATCCTCCTCTTCATGTTGCAGCTTCCCTTCGTCATTAGGACCTGTCTTGGATGGTTTAGGACCTGCCCCAACTTCTTTTCCACTTCTCAAGATGATTGCATTGGCCGTTTCGAACCCTCCCTTTGGGTTTGGAATGGTTGAGCTTGGGAGCTTGCCTTGGTCTCGGAATTGCCCTACAAACTCTGCAATCTGCCCAATTTGTTTCTCCAATTGATCCACCCTTTTTTCATGATTTTGCATTGCTTTGGCTTGATTTTCTTGCCCCTGAGACAAATTAGTTAGTAACATAAGAAGTGTATCATTGTCTAGGGACATACCTGAAGCATTTGGGGCAGATTGTTGTGGAGCATGTGTGGGTGCGTATGGCTTAGTGAAGAACCCCGGGGGTTGTTGTCTAAAGCCTCCTTGTTGTGGTGGTTGTTGGGGCTCCCTCCACTTGAAGTTTGGGTGGTCTCTCCAACCTGGATTATAGTTGTTAGAATATGGATCGTTCCTTGGTTGGTTTTGGCCTTGAAATCCAATTGCATTTGCGCTTTCCCATCCACCATTTTCGATTAGTTGTGGGCACTTCTCAGAAGCATGTCCTTGGATAGAACACACTCCGCATACAATTGGTCCTTGCACCCTCATTCCTTCGGCCATCTGAGACACAATGGAAGTAAGATTAGCCAATTGTGAATGAATGTCGGGTGTGGAACTTACCTCATGAACTTGCTGCCGTGGGGGGCCTCTTTGGCCTACTCCTTCGTATTGTTGAGCATTCAACGCTCGGTTAGCAATTACGACCTTGGCAGCCATGGGTGTCTTGTCCACCAATGCTCCACCCGCTGAGGCATCGAGCATTTGACGTTCAATTGGTATGAGCCCCTCGTAAAAGTATTGTAGAAGTAACTCCTCCTTCATCTGATGCTGTGGACAAGAAGCAACAAGGGATTTAAAACGTTCATAATACGTAGGAAAAAACTCACCTTCTTCTTGCTGAATTCCACTTATCCTTTTACATAAAAGGATGATTCGAGAAGTTGGGAAAAACTTCTCCAGAAATGCCCTCTTCATACTCTCCCATGATGTGACGGTTCCGGGAGCAAATTCATACAACCAATCTTTGGCTTTGTCCATTAAAGAGAATGGAAAAGCCTTCATCTTCAATATACTTCCATCGACGTTGACGAGAGTCATGCTTGAACACACCACCTCAAATTCTTTCAGATGCTTGTTCGGATCCTCCATGGACAACCCATGGTATTTTGGAATGTGGTGGAACAAGCTTGACTTCAACTCGAACTCTTCGGTCTTACCTTGGGCAGGTGGGGGATATTGGATACACAAAGGTGCGGCATTATCCAATCCTGAAGCAGAAAGCTCCTTGAGTGTCTGGTTGTCCATGGCCATGCCTTGTGGTTCTTCAAAAATACTTGTCGTGGCCTCCTCTTCCTCTTCTAGCACTTGTTCTTCAAGGTCAGGTTCCGGGTTTTGTGGATTTGATTCGTGTTGCTTTCTCTTTCGTCTCAAAGTCCTCTCAAAATCGCTGTCAAAGTCCAAGATATGCTCACGAATCGATTGAGAACTCCGAGTCATACACTAGTAACTAACAAGAAAAACAAAACAAGGTCAGAAACTTAAACAAACTAAAATAAACAGAAAATTACAATCCAAGGGATTAGCAAAGTTGCTAATCCCCGGCAACGGCGCCAAAAATTTGATGCGAAATATATAAGCACACAAATTAAAACCCTCTTTTGACAATTGTAGTATATGTATAAGTAGGGATCGTTCTAAACCGGGGATTAGGAGGGATTGCTAAATCACTTGAAAACTGACTCAAAAACATAAAACAAAGGTTAAAACACTAACATAGACTCAAAGAATGCAAAACTAAACACTTAAAACACTAAAACAAACCAAAAGACTCAAAACAGCACCAAAACACTCAAAACTGCCTTAAAAACACAATCTGGGCAGTTTTGAGCACTTACACTAATTTGGACGAAATTGGGTGATAAATTGAATCAAAACACTTAGAAACACAAACTAAGACACTTTCTAACTAAATTGGACACTAAACTAAAGGGGGATTTAGTTTTTGACGAAATTAAATAAAATGCACAGATTGTAATTAAAACAGATTGTAAAGATGAATTTGATGAAAATATGGATGGAATGCTAGCTAGAAGGTTCCTCTCCACACATGTCACACTTGCATACAAGATGATTTTCAGTTGGTCTTTCGATGAATTATGAAACTTAACACCCCGGGTTAATTAGGTTCGCTTAAATTAACCTTCAAGTTCTCCTTAAGTTAATGAATTGGATGGGATAGCGCATACACAATTCAAAACATTCTCCAAAAGTCCTTTACGTGAAAAGCACAATAAAGATACAATCAAAGATCATTAAGCAACATGAAAACTGTAAGTGTTGACGAGGCATTCGTTACTATGATGAGCATGAAACTAGTGCCAAGAATTCATTTAACGCGATCGTTTATAAGCGACCTCCACTACTTGTGAATATAAGTTTGTAACTATTAGGTGAAACTCACTTATATTCTAGCGTCATATTCATGCATGAAAACTAAGCGTGCACTCTCAATAAACATACACAAATAAGTTATCAATCAAGCAGTTAAACGAATTGAATCCACAACTCATGAAATTCCAACCAAAGGTAATCAATTTATATTGCAAGCATAAACATGGTTTTGAATCACCCCCTAGCTAACTAGGGATTTAGCCTCTCATGTTCACAGAAAGAGAAATAAAATTGAAATTAAACATAAGGAACAAAAGATTGATTACACCTAGAACGCCCAACGAATCCACTTCGAATTTCTGCACGTTTCAAGCGCCAGAGAGGGTTTTAGGGTGAGTTTGGATGATTTTCTGGGTTCGGAATGGATTTATGGGGATATGGTGGTGCGGCAAGGAGGTGGGAAGGTGTATGGAGGTTGGGAATGGTGGCTAGAAGGGTGGAGTGGCTGCGGCAAAGAAGGGTAATGGCTGGAGAAGCTACGGATTGAAGGGAGAAGGGGGATGGTGGCTGCGGCAAAGGGAGAAAATTAGGGTGATGGTGGCTGAATGAAATAATAGAATGAATGAAAGGTCAGCTAGGGTGCGGCAAAGGGTTTAGTTTATATAGGGTTTCAGAAAATAAAACCCTA
Source organism: Pyrus communis (assembly GCF_041283825.1). Taxonomy (NCBI): domain Eukaryota; kingdom Viridiplantae; phylum Streptophyta; class Magnoliopsida; order Rosales; family Rosaceae; genus Pyrus; species Pyrus communis. The sequence goes on from NC_142566.1 coordinate 12,051,479, forward strand.
GCTTGTTTTTATTAACTAAAATTAAAACAAAGGCTGCCAGAATTAGGGAATTAAATCAGAAATTAAAAGGGAAATTGGTTAATAGGTGCGGCTAGGGTTTTATTTGAAAGGGAAATAGGTTTAAGTTCAGAAATAAAAGGGAAAGGTGCGGCCAAGAAAAGGGTTAGGGTTTAGGTGCATAAAACGGGACAAAAATGCCCCCCCTTGCACGGCAAGGGAAGGGGAGAAGGGGAAAGGCCACGGCAAAGGTTGGAAAGTAGGCTAGGGCCTTTGTTTTGTGTCCTAAAGTGCATACAAGGCCTTCAAAGTGGCTAGAAAATACGGACGTTTCAGATTAGGAAAGGTTACCAAAACGGAAAACCTAGGGTTAACTTTCCTACTTCAAGTAGGAATCCTCGTTGAAGTAGGAATCCTCGTTAGAGTAGGAATTCATCGTTGGAGTAGGAATTCATCGTTTCTTCAAGTCTTCAACTCATTCATTCCTCTTTTGCTCCAAAAGACTCCAATTTGCATCTTCTTGCACACTTTGGCCTTATGATCTGAAAATACACAAAAGTGACTTTAAACACTAAAATAACTAAGGAAACACAACATAAATGCACAAGAACAAGCTAATTAAGTTGCATGAATATGCTCCTATCAATAAGGCTTCTAGAAATTAGGCTTTTTAGGTCCACTTGCAGCTAGGATTAAGGTTGAACAGGATTAGGTTAGGATAAGATAGGATAAGGTTGGATAAGGTTAGATAAGGTTTTGGATAATGTTTCCTCCTTTGAGCTGATTCCTTATCCACCTTGTCTTGAGTTTAATTTCTTCATCTTCTTATCATATTTCTAGCCTCTTGAACCCCAAATTCGTCCATCCATGTTGGCCCATATGCAAGTTATCCACATAGTGCCCAAAACTGCTCCAAAATGCATCAAAATGCACTTTCTTGGTACTTTAACCCTTTGGACCTACAAACACACGAAAATGAGTTATAATACGACATTAACTAGGAAATAATAGCACAAATGCACAAGAATAAGCTAGCTAAGTCGCCTAAATATGCTCCTATCAGTTTCTTACCTTAAATTCCCTTTCCTTGCTGTGCAAGGGATTTAATTTCTGATTCCTTGCAAGGCAAGGACATTCCTTACTTGTTTAAATTCGTGCATCCCCTTTTTCTGAGTTTATTTGGACTTTATTCACTTACCTTTTCTATTTAGACTAGGAAATCTGAATCATAACTCAATTAGGTATGTTATTAACTTCCCAAAACACATATAATCAGCCCTTGGCCGAACCCTAGACTATCATTCACCACAGAAATTCGTCCATTCACCCCCACACACATCCATTCATCCCAAAACATCATCAAACAGCTCAGAAATACAACCATCCGCTCCACCTTCTTCCACCCTCTTTGCCGAGTTCTCCACCACCTTCCAACCATCAAACACTCATCCACACTCAACCTACACCCCTTGCCGTGTCTCTAAACACCCCAAAATCCATTCTACATCATCAAAACAGCCCAGAAACCACCACCACCCAATCTGCCGCAAGCAAGGGAAAGGAGACAGATTCACTCAATTGTTTGGCTCTTCATTCTAAGTTGTTGAACAATTTTAGGTGTATTCTATCATATATTTCAATGTCTAATTCATGTAATCTTTGTTTTGCTTTGAGTATGATTGGCTAAATTCGTTTTGGCTACGGGTGTATTCGAAACCATGATTATATATGTGAAATAAGTTGATTACTTCCAGTTATCGTTACATAAGTCGTGAATACAATTTGCTTAACCGTTTGATTTAGAACTTATTCTTGTATGTTGATTGAGAGTGCACGCTTAATTTGCATGCTTGAATCTAGTGCTAGGGTATAAGTTTGTTTCACCTAATTGTTTTGAATTTATATTCGCAAGTAGTGAAGGTCGCTAGTCACGATCATGTTAAGTAGATTCCTGGCAGGAGTATCATGCTTTTCATAGTTACAAATGCCCTGTCGATGCTTATGATTTCCAAAGAACGTAATGATTCTAACTTGTGTCTTTATCATCCTGTTCATATAGAGAACTTGTTAGGAATAATTTGTTTGCGATGCATATTCATCCAATTCAATGATTCTAGGGAAATCTGAAGGTTAATTTAAGCGGACCTAATTAACTTGGAGTGTCGAGGTTCATAACTTATTGAATTGATAACTGGAAATTGACTTACGTTTGATGCGAAATATATAAGCACACAAATTAAAACCTGATGTGAAAATTAACTTAACACACAAATTAACCCTCTTTTGACAATTGTAGCATATAAATAAGTAGGGATCGTTCTTACACCGGGGATTAGGAGGGATTGCTAAACACTTTTAACTGACTCAAATAAATAAAACTATCCTTTCAACACTTAACTTAACTAAAAAAAACTCAAAACAAGTTCACAAGACTCAAAATAAGCTAGAAACGCTCAAAACTGCCTAAAAACACAAACTGGGCAGTTTTGAGCCTAAACACAAATTTGGACGAAAATTGGTTCTAACAAATTTGGACGAAAATTGGTTCTAACTTGACTCAAAACTCTTAAAAACACAATCTAAAACATATTTGAACCAATTAGACACTCTAAGACAATTGGGGATTTGGTTTTGGACGAAAATCAAACAAACAAAACAAGAAATTAAACTATGCAGATTTGGACGAAATTGGTGGAATTAAGTGGATAGTGAGCTAGCTAGGAGGTTTTTCTCCACCCATGGCATACTTGCATACAAAATAATCTCCAGTTGCTTATTCAATGAATTATGAACCTCAACACCCCAAGTTAATTAGGTACGCTTAAATTAACTCTCAGATTTCCTTTAGGTCATTGAATTGAATGGAATTAGCGCATTGCAATCAAATTATTCCCCAAAAGTTCTCTATATGAAAGCGCATAGTAGAAAAACAATCAAAGATCATTAGGTTCAATGGAAAATCATAAGTGTTGACGAGGCATTCGTAACTATGAAAGCGCATGATACTTATGCCAAGAATTTACTTAACATGATTGTGACTAACAACCTTAACTACTCATGGATATAAGTTCCCAACGATTAGGTGAAGTTTCCTTATACCCTAGCATCAGATTTATGCATGCAAATTAAGTGTGCACCCTCAATTCATATACATAAACAAGTTTGAATTCAAACAGATAAGTAAATTGAATTCACCATTCATGAAATCACAACTGAAAGTAATCAAATCATAATGCAAATATAGCCATGGTTTCGAAATTCCCCCTAGCCAAAAAGGGGATTAGTTCCTCATACTCGCAAAGCAAAAATTCTGGAAATTAAACATTGAAAACACAAGAAAGATTACACTTAGAACGTCCAGCAACTCCAAATCGAATGGCGTGCACGTCTAAGGGCTTTCCTCCTTCTTCCTTGCTGTGGCACTTGGTGTGGGTGGTGGTTTTGGGGGTTGTGAATGGTGTGTTCTTGTTTAGAAGGATGAATAATGGCTGATTATGGTGGTAGGGTGTGGCAGGTTATGTATGGAGGTGTATGAAGTGGATGAAGGATGAAGAATGGAGGCTAGGGTGTTGCGGCAAGGTGTTTTCTGTATAGCATAAGGGGTGGTAGATGGTTTTAGGGACGTGAAGGGTTGCGGCAAGGGTTGTGAAAGTGGCTGGAATGGATGGAAAAGGCTGCGGATTGAAGGGGTTTTTGGGTGATGGTGGCTGCGGCTTAGGGAGAGAATGTACTGAAATATGAAAGAATGAATAATAGAGAATATAGGGTGCGGCTAGGGTTTAAAATATATATGGTTTCAGAAAACAAAACCCTAGCTTATTTTGGTTAATTAAAATTAAATCAAAGGCTTCTAGAATTAGGAAATTAAATCAGAAATTAAAAGGGAAGTGGCTGCAAGGTGCGGCTAGGGTTTAGTTTAGGCAAGAGCATGTGTTTTAAGTGCATAACCTAGGACCAAATTGCCCCCCCTTGCACGGCAAGGGAAGGGGAGAAGGGAAAAGGCCACGGAAAGGTGTGAAAGTGGGCTAGGGCCTTTGTTTTGTGTCCTAGAGTGCATACAAGGCCTTCAAAGTGGCTGGAAAATAAGGATTTTCAAGATTAGGAAAGGTTACCAAAATGGGAAACCTAGGGTTAACTTTCCTACTTCAAGTAGGAATCCTTGTTGAAGTAGGAATCCATCGTTCTTCAAGTCTTCAACTCATTCATTCCTCTTTTGCTCCAAAAGACTCCAATTTGCATCTTCTTGCACACTTTGGCTTTATAATCTGAAAATGCACAAAAGTGACTTTAAACACTAAAATAACTAAGGAAACACAACATCAATGCACGAGAACAAGCTAATTAAGTCGCATGAATATGCTCCTATCAAAACCCTCTTTTGACAATTGTAGTATATGTATAAGTAGGGATCGTTCTAAACCGGGGATTAGGAGGGATTGCTAAATCACTTGAAAACTGACTCAAAAACGTAAAACAAAGATTAAAACACTAAACTAGACTCAAAGAATGCAAAACTAAACACTAAAACACTAAAACAAACCAAAAGACTCAAAACAACAACAAAACACTCAAAACTGCCTTAAAAACACAATCTGGGCAGTTTTGAACACCTACACTAATTTGGACGAATTTGGGTTATAACTTGAATCAAAACACTTAGAAACACAAACTAAGACACTTTCTAACTAAATTGAAACACTAAAGTAAAGGGGGATTTAGTTTTGACTAAATTAAAACAAAGAAAACAGATTGTAATAAAAAACAGATTGTAAAAACGAATTTGATGAAAATATGGATGGAATGCTAGCTAGAAGGTTCTTCTCCACGCATGTCACACTTGCATGAAAGATGATTTTCAGTTGGTCTTTCGATGAATCATGAAACTCAACACCCCGGGTTAATTAGGTTCGCTTAAATTAACCTTCAAGTTCTCCTTAAGTTAATGAATTGGATGGGACAACGCATACAACAATTCAAAACATTCTCCGAAAGTCCTTTACGTGAAAAGCACAATAAAGATGCAATCAAAGATCATTAAGCAACATGAAAACTATAAGTGTTGACGAGGCATTCGTTACTATTATGAGCATGAAACTAGTGCCAAGAATTCATTTAACGCGATCGTTTATAAGCGACCTTCACTACTTGTGAATATAAGTTTGTAACTATTAGGTGAAACTCCCTTATATTCTAGCATCATATTCATGCATGAAAACTAAGCGTGCACTCTCAATAAACATACCCGAATAAGTTATCAATCAAGCCGTTAAACAAATTGAATCCACAACTCATAAAATTCCAACTGAAGGTAATCAATTTATATTGTAAGCATAGACATGGTTTTGAATCACCCCCTAGCTAACTAGGGGTTTAGCCTCTCATGTTCACAGAAAGAGAAACAAAATTGAAATTAAACATAGAGAACAAAAGATTGATTACACCTAAAACGCCCAACGATTCCACTTTGAATTTCTGCACGTTCAAGCTCCTCTTTCTTCTTTTCCTTGTTGCGGCAGAGAGGTTTTAGGGGATTTTTGGATGTGATTTTGGTTTAGGGAGGGAGTTAGGATGGTATGGTGGTGAGGCAAGGGTTGTGGGTGGTGTATGGAGGTGTAGAATGGTGGCTGGAATGGATGGAAGGTTGCGGCAGAGATGTAGAAGGTTGATGGTGGATGTGGCAAGGAGAAGGAATGATGAATGAATGATTAAAGAATGATCTAGGGTGCGGCTTAAGTCCAAGAATATATGATGTGATAAAAGATAGCACTCAAATTAAACCCTCTTTTTGACAATTGTAGTATAGATATAAGTAGGGATCGTTCTCGGCCGGGGATTAGGAGGGATTGCTAATCTAATGAAAATTGACTCAAAGATGTGAAAATATGCTTTAAAACACTTTAAATAAACTCACAAGACTCTTACTAACTTGTATGACCAAAAACAAACTTTAAAGACTCAAAACAACTCAAAACAACCAAAAATACTCAATTTAGACTCTAGGACTTAATTTGGACGAAAATACACTTAGTTTTGACTCTAAAGACTCAAAAAGACTCTTTTGGACAGATTTGGAACAAGTAAGAAAAGGGGTTTTGATTTTGGACGAATTTAAAAGAAAACAAGTAACTTAAAACTTTAAAACAGATTTTGGACGAATTTACGAAAAACTAATGGATGATGGGATAGCCAAGGGATACTTCTCCACACATGATACTTTCAAACATAAATTGATTTCCAGTTGCTTTTCCGATAAACCATGAACCTCAACACCCCAGATTAACCGTGACATCACTAATTAACCCTCAGATTTCCCTTAAGTTAGTGGATTGGATGACATCATACGACAACCCAAAGCATTCTTCAAAAGTCCCCTGCATGACATCATAATAGAGATACGGTCAAAGATCATTACGTTCAATAGAAATCATAAGTATTGACAAAGCACTTGTAACTATGACATCATGATACTCGTGCTAGGAATTTACTTAACATGATTGTGAAAACAACCTTAACTACTTGTGAACATAAGTTTGTAACGATTATGTGAAACACCCTTATATTCTAGCCCCAAATTCAAGCATGCAAATTAAGTAGGCCTCCCTAATAAACATACAAGAATAAGTTATCCATCAAACGGTTAAGTAAATTGCGTTCACAATTTATGAAATCACAACTGGACTTTATCAACTCATATTATAAATGTAATCATGGTTTCAAAGCATCCCTAGGCTAAAACGAGTTTAGCCTCTCATGTTCATGACAAAACAAAGCAACATAGAATTAAACATTGAAAATAAAAGATAGATTACACCTAAAAACCTCCAACACTCCAACTCGAATGCACAAACGCCCAAGGCTTGGTCTCCTTCTCCTCTTCTTTGCTAAGTCACGGCACAAGGTCTAGGGTGGTTTTGTGGATGATTTTCTGGGTTTTGGATGGATTTAGGTAGGTGTGGTGGTGCGGCAAGGGTTGATGGTGGTGTATGGAGGTTGGGATGGAGGTGTGGAAGTAGGGGAATGGTGTAAAGTTGGTTGTAAGGTCACGGCAAGGGATGGTTCTCTGAATGGATGAATGAATGTTGTGTGAAGGGTGGTGATCTAAATGGTGTGGCAAGGGCTGTTTATATAGGCTAGTTTGGCACACTTAGTGAAGGAAAAAGATTGCACAATCCCATTGAAAAAGGGTTAATTCAAGGCAGAAATCAAATGGGAATTGGAATAGGTAGTGCAGCTAGGATTTAGGGAGTTCTAGAAGGTTAGGTGCGACACACATGTAGGGAGAGGATAAGGTGTTCTAGAAGAAGTGTTTAAGGCAGATTCCTAATCCTAAAGGGCCTAGGACATGTGATATAAGAGTAGGAGAAGGATTGTAATTCCTAAACCTACAAGGAATGGTGTCTTGCGGCATTTAAATGGATAAGTCTTCTAGAAACTGAAATAGGTGTTTAGATATGTAATTAATTCCCTCTAATTAGCTAGGTTTAAGTCCCAACCTGATTTGGATAGGATAGAATAGGATAATGTTAGAGTTAGGATAGGATAAGGTTTCTAGGATAGGATAAGATAAGGTTGGATAAGGTTGGATAACGTCCCTTGTTTCTTGCTTCTTCCTTATCTTCATTGTATTAGGACTTCTTTCACCAGATTTGTAGCCTTTCCTAGCTCTTCTTGTCTTCAATTTCGTCCATCCTCTTTGCTCCATGGTTAAGCTATCCAATCCATGCCCAAAAATGCTCCAAATAGCCTCAAAATGCACTTTCTTGCTCCCTTTGCCATTAGGACCTAAAAACATACGAAAATAGCTTAAAAGACTAAAACAACTATGAATTAACAACACAAATGCATGAAAACAAGCTAAGTAAGTCGCCTAAATATGCTTCTATTGATAGGAGCATATTCATGCGACTTAATTAGCTTGTTCTCGTGCATTTATGTTGTGTTTCCTTAGTTATTTTAGTGTTTAAAGTCACTTTTGTGTATTTTCAGATTATAAGGCCAAGTGTGCAAGAAGATGCAAATTGGAGTCTTTTGGAGCAAAAGAGGAATGAATGAGTTGAAGACTTGAAGAAACGATGAACTCCTACTCCAACGATGAATTCCTACTCCAACAAGGATTCCTACTTGAAGTAGGAAAGTTAACCCTAGGTTTCCCGTTTTGGTAACCTTTCCTAATCTTAAACGTCCGTATTTTCTAGCCACTTTGAAGTGATGCGAAAATTAACTTAACACACAAATTAACCCTCTTTTGACAATTGTAGCATATAAATAAGTAGGGATCGTTCTTACACCGGGGATTAGGAGGGATTGCTAAACACTCTAAACTTAAATAAATAAAACTGACCTTTAAAACACTTAACTCACTTAAAAAGACTCAAACACGTTCACAATACTCAAAATAGGCTAAAAACACTCAAAACTGCCTTAAAAACACAAACTGGGCAGTTTTGAGCCTAAACACAAACTTGGACGAAAATTGGTTCTAACTTGACTCAAAACTCTTAAAAACACAATCTAAAACATATTTGGACCAATTAGACACTCTAAGACAAGTGGGGATTTGGTTTTGAATGAAAATCAAACAAACAAAACAAATATGTAAACTAGGCAGATTTGGACGAAATTGATAAAATTAAGTGGATGGTGAGATGGCTAGGAGGTTTTTTCTCCACACATGGCATACTTGCATACAACACAATCTTCAGTTGCTTATTCGATGAATTATGAACCTCAACACCCCAAGTTAATTAGGTACGCTTAAATTAACTCTCAGATTTCCCTTAGGCCATTGAATTGAATGGAATTAGCGCATTGCAATCAAATTATTCCTTAAAAGTTTTCTATATGAAAGCGCATAAAAGAAAGACAATCAAAGATCATTAGGTTCTATGGAAATCATAGGTGTTGACGAGGCATTCGTAACTATGAAAGCGCATGATACTTATGCCAAGAATTTACTTAACATAATTGTGACCAACAATCTTAACTACTCATGAATATAAGTTCCCAACGATTAGGTGAAGTTTCCTTATACCCTAGCATCATATTTATGCATGCAAATTAAGTGTGCACTCTCAATTCATATACATAAACAAGTTTTAATTAAAACAGATAAGTAAATTGAATTCACCATTCATGAAATCACAACTAAAAGTAATCAAATCATCATGCAAATATAACCATGGTTTCGAAATTCCCCCCTAGCCACAGGGGATTAGTTCCTCATGCTTGCACAACAAAAAGTATTGAATTGAAACATTGAAATCATAAGAAAGATTACACCTAAACGCTCAGCAATTCCAAGATGGATTTGATGCACGATTTGGCTCCTCCTCCTCCTCCTAGTTTACATTATTGTTTTGTTTGTTTGATTTTCGTCCAAAACCAAATCCCCAATTTCCTTAGAGTGTCTAATTGGTCCAAATATGTTTTAGATTGTGTTTTTAAGAGTTTTGAGTCAAGTTAGAACCAATTTTCGTCCAAGTTTGTGTTTAGGCTCAAAACTGCCCAGATTGTGTTTTTAAGGCAGTTTTTAGTGTTTTTAGCCTATTTTGAGTTTTGTGAACGTGTTTGAGTCTTTTTAAGTGAGTTTAAGTGTTTTGAAGGTCAGTTTTATTTATTTGAGTCAGTTTAGAGTGTTTAGCAATCCCTCCTAATCCCCGGTGTAAGAACGATCCCTACTTATTTATATGCTACAATTGTCAAAAGAGGGTTAATTTGTGTGTTAAGTTAATTTTCGCATCATCTATCAATATATAGGGTTTTCAGAAATTAAAACCCTAACTTATTTTGGTTAACTAAAATTAAGTCAAAGGCTTCTAGAATTAGGAAATCAAATCAGAAATTAAAAGGAAAATAGGCTAAAATATGCGGCTAGGGTTTTATTTTGGAAGGGGAATGTGTTTAAGTGCAGAAAATAGGACATAAATACCCCCCTTGCACGGTAAGGGATGGAAAGAAAGGGAAAGGTGCGGCAAAGGTCCCTAAGGGGTCTAGGGCCTTTGTTTTGTGTCCTAAAGTGCATACAAGGCCTTCAAAGTGGCTGGAAAATAAGGACTTTTAAGATTAGGAAAGGTTACCAAAATGGGAAACCTAGGCTTAACTTTCCTACTTCAAGTAGGAATCCTTGTTCTTCTAGGAATCCTGATGTGAAAATTATGTTAACACACAAATTAAACCCTATTTGTGACAATTGTAGTATATATGCAAGTAGGGATCGTTCTAACCGGGGATTAACTAGGGATGCTAATCAACTCTAAACTGACTTAAAAACACAAAATTAAACTTTAAAACACTTACCTAGACCTATATGACTCAAAACAACTTAAAAAGACTCAAAACAGCCCAAAACACTCAAATAGACTCAAACTAGACTCTAAAGGGTGATTTGGACGAAATTTAACTAACTTAGACTCAAAACACTAATCTGGACAGATTCAAACACTTTTCTAACTAATCTAACACACTTAATAAAATGGGGAATTGATTTGGACGAAATTAATTAAAATGGACAGATTGCAATTTAAAGAGATTAGGCACTAAACTAGGTGAATTGAATGGGAAAAAGGCTAGTTAGGGGGTTCTTCTCCACACATGCACATATGTAACATAAATTGATCTCCAAATTTTATTCTTTTTAAATGAATGACAATGCCCCAAATTAATTGTGAAAAGCACAAATTAACTCTCAGATTTTCCTAGTTTCATTGAATTGGATGGAATACGCATCGACAATCAAATTATTCTTATCAAATTCCCTACATGAACTGCATAATAGAGATAAAATCAAAGATCATTAAGCTTTTTGAAAACCCTAAGCATTGACTAGGCATTCGTAACTATGAATTGCATGATACTCTTGCCTAGAATTTACTTAATACAATCATGACTAGTGATTTCCACTACTTATGAATATAAGGTCATAACGATTAGGTGAAATTTCCTTATATCCTAGCATCAAATTCATGTATGCAAACTAATTATGCATCCTTAATCAACACACAAGAACAAGTTCTCAATAAATCAATTAAGTAAATCACATCCACAATTCAAGAAACAAAATCTGGAGGAAATCAATTCATATAAAACATATGCCCATGGTTTTGAATTCACCCCTAACTAAGAAAAACTTAGTTACACATGTTCATAACAATTGAAAAGCAAATTAAAATAAACATGGAAATGAAACAAGGGAAGAAAGAACTCTGAAAGTCTCCAATGGATGTAGATTGCTTGCAGCACAAGATGGTCCTTCTCCTATGGAAGCCACGGTGCTCCTTCTTCTCCCTAGGACTTGCGGCACAAGATGTGTTTTCTGAATAAATGGTGGCTGCTGTGAATGGATGGATGAATTGAAGGATGGATGGCTGCCTAGGGTGTCTAAGGGGTGCGGCAACTTTAGGTTTAATATATATATATATATATAGCGTGGCAAAACTGACACACCCCGTCCCGAATGAGGGCATGCTGGCCGTCACGTGAGAGTGACGTAACCATTTACACAGTACGGAAGCTTTAAAGATACAATTTCTAAAATGAAACACCCGAAGGTGAGTCCTAATTTGGTCCATTCTGTCAGAACTCCGTTGAATTTCCTCGTAGTCACCACACCTTTGCAATTCTTGAACCTGGAGGGGCGCAAAACAAAGTTGAGTGGGTCAGCAAAACAATTCTTTTCCAAATCCAAACACTTCTCAAAACTTTGTAACCCCTCGCCGTAAAACAAGTATAATTTCCCAGAAAATAAACATATATACGTATGTACAAATATGCCAAACATGCTCCAAAATATGCCATTCATGCTTGAGAATATGCCACATTAGAATCTCATAATAAATGTAAATGCTCAAGCATAATTCACATCAATAACATATAATCTGGCAGCCGGGAGTCACCTAACGTGACATGTACCGCTGCATATAGAGCTCCAATCTCAACTCAACATCTGAATCTGCACACGAGTCGGAACCACCTAACGTGGTCTGTACGACAGGCTGGTGTAATATATATATGTATGCTCTAGTGCTACGATCACGTGAAGCTGGGCGATAAATCGCTGGTCACCTACAAGTCGGACCCACCTAATGTGGACTGTACGACAGGCTTGCACCTAACTTGGATCCAAGGCGAGCATGCGGTGCTGGTGAACATACACGTGAAGGCTATGCCCCTCACTCTGGGCGGGAGCACTAACACCGGGGGTGCAGATTATGAGCTCTCTAAACATCTCAAGCTACTACTGAATACAAACATGAATACCACTTACCTGGCACTTACCTGTGCGTCCACAGCACCAAATACACATATATAAATGTATGCCACTACTAATGCATGTGATGATAGTAGTTCAATCGTAGCTTACCTGGACCTCCTCAGCACCATGCAACAGTATGCATAATTATGGTAATGCACATATTAAAATATGATGCATATATGACAGGATAATTAATTCGTGTTTCTTTTAAAATACGTTTCTGGGAAATACGTCAAGCATACGTATATATATATACTGAAAAATAACCGCCCACTCACTGATCACATTGACGTCTCATAGGTCCCTGAACCTCCCCTAGCTTGGTTACATTCTTCCTCTGTATAATTTTCACCTATACAAAAAGTAACCAAATTGACGTTATTTAACGCACATACACCAAACATTCGTCCATAACTTTCTCATAAGTTAATCAATTTGGGTGTATGAATATACCACGGTGATCTACACGACGTCACGAACGCGTGACAATTTTCAGAACTCAATTTGGAGCTCTCACGCGCCCCCACGCGCCCTGTTCACGCGCTGCCCACGCGCACGTCTTCTTCCTCGCGTCGCCGGACTGGTTTCGCCGGCGGTGGTGTTTTGCCGGAATTTCTGGGTAAATTTCAAAGTGTCATAACTTCTTCATTTCTTAACCATTTTCGACGTACTATATATCAAAATGAAGGTATTGACAAGACGAACACATCCATACCTGCCTTGACTCCTAACTCGCCGTGGATTCGCCGGAAAAAGCCCCGAAAGCTCCGGCCAAACTTTGAACTTGTCGTTCTCCGTGTTCTTACGTCCATTTTTCACGTAATCTATACCAAAATGAAGCCCTAATCATAATCTACCACGTTGGCCTAGTTTTAGGGCCTAAAAACAACGGAATCAAACTTTTCCAAAAATACGAAAATTCGGCCAAACTTACAGTTCGTGATCCCGGCGTCCAAATCCTTCAAACGAAGCACTCCGAGCTTCCTTAGGACCTCACCAAGCTTCCTACAAGCTTCAAAATCCCAGAAAACATCAAGTTTTACGTGTGCATGAACAGTGCACACGCACAGTGAAATTGAAATCCATGTTTTCCGAAGTGAAACTCACCTGAAATTGGTACCATCGTGTTCGTGTGGTCTTCAGGAGTACGATGGTGGTCTTAGATCCTTCGTTGGTATAGTTTTAGGGTGGTTTTGTGGGTGGTCCGTGTGAGTTCGAAGGAGAGAGAGAGAACTTACAGAGAGAATGAGAGATTTGTGAGGGAGGAGAGAGAGAGAGACAAGATGCAGAAATGGGGGAGAGATTTGAGGGAGGTGGGATCCTACCCAATCCCCAAATCATCAAGTTACAACATATTTTACGCCCCTTAATCCCGTTTAAGGGCATTTTCATAACTTCACGTCCTCGGAATTAAAATTCCGGGACGGGTTGTGACAACCTTCCCTCCTTATAGAATTTCGTCCCCGAAATTCCAACAACCAACTTAATCATCTAAACTCATACAATAGCTTCGGATAAATCTCTCTCATCCGATTCTCCTTCTCCCACGTAATTTCTTCCACTGAATGCTTTCTTCACAAATTCTTTACCAATTACACTGTCTTAATTCTCAATACATTCTTTTTCCAATCCAAAGTCGTCCTTAGTTCCTCAACCAGTCTAATCCGGATTAATTCTCAACAGTTGCACCGGAACTCCATGTGACGAATCTGCCACCTAGTGACAACGCATCGAAATATAATACATTATGCACCTTAGCCAATTTTGAAGACATCACCACTTGTATGCAACTTTACCTACTCTTCGATGATCACATAAAGTCCGAGGTACTTAGGACTCAATTTGCTTTCCTTTTCAAGCTGAATCATACTTTTCTAAAGTGAAAACTTCAAAATTATAAGATCATCTACGTTAAACATTCGATTAGTGACATGTTCAACTCTTAATCACTTTTGCCATTCCTGGCTACTCTCAGGTTAAACTTAATCACCTGAATACTTTGAGAAGACTCATCCATAGTTTCAGGGCCTACCAAAACTCTTTCGTGATCGAATCTTCTCTATCCAGAAGTATTTCTTCCACAAATCAACAAAAATCGACACATTTCATGGTCCTTATGGCGTTACTTTGGAAACTGTGCAACCAACATACTTAAGAAACTCAGCAGTTCCGTAACCCAAATCTCTTCTCCATAAAACATATAAGTACTGTTGCACTGTGGTTGTTACTCAACACTGGAGTAAATGTACTAACTTGGTACATTGATCAACTATCACTTCAAGTTCAATCATAACCATTCTATTCTCGAACTCAGCAATCTTTCTTTTTCCTTTCTTTCTTTGCCTTGGTTAATTCTTAATTTTCTTCGTTAACCATTTGAGTCTTGAGTACGACCTTACTAAAAAGACTTAACTTGAAAATTAGCAATTACTACTTCTTCTCAATTTCCATTCTCAACTTTACTTCAGTTGATTTCCAATCCACAAGAAGACAATCTTGGCAAGCGTGCCAGACATTAATTCTTACCACCGTCTTTTCACCAAGTGCATCAGCTAGAACAATTTTACGATCACCCTGGTCGTACAATCATGTTCATTAAACAATTCAATCCACCTTCGCTGTCTTATATCAAAATCCTTCCAAGTAATGGATATTGGAGACTTTTTGGATTCGTAAAAATCTTGCATTCTTACCACAAATAATGTCTTCATAACTTCACAGCAAGAATGGTAATCATGACTTCCAAATCACCAGTAGGGTAATTCATTTCATGAGGTTCCTTTTGTCGTGAAACGTATGTAATCACCCTCACATTTGCATCAACATGCATCCAATACCATTCAAGAAACATCACTAAAAATTTATGATTACCACTATTCTCTGGGAATACTAAATTACGTGTATGAGTGAGGAAATGCTTCAGTTGTTGAATCCTTTGCTCACAATTTCCTTCCCACTCATACATAACCTCTTTTCTCAACAATCTCGTCAATGACAAAGCAATGACTGAAAAATCTTTCACGAATCGTCCATGATAGCTTGTTAAGCTAGGATAACTCCAAATCCCAATCACGATTCGTGGTTGTTCTAAATTCTCAATTTCTGCTACCTTTTATGAATTCACTTGAATACCTGAAGCAGATATAATATATCTCAAAAATGCTACTTGATTCATCCAACATTGGCATTTGCTAAACTTAGCATACAATCGACGTTCCCTCGATCTTTGCAATACCGATTTAAGATGTTTAGCATACTTTACTCTAGTCTTATCAATCTTTTCAATAGCAACAACAACAAATCGGTCTAGATATCATTGGAATACTTTATTCATCAAATTCATAAAGTAGTAGATGCATTCGTCACTCCGAATGGCATCACCAAACTTGAAATGACCTTAACGAGTCCTGAAAGTTATCATAAGGGCATCCTCACCGATAATCTTCAACTAATAATATCCAGACCTCAAATCAAACTTAGAAAATATACAACTACCTAGAAGCTGATCAAACAACCATCAATGTGAGGTTACGAATAACGGTTTTCAATTGTTACTCGATTCAACTGCTTATAGTCAAAGCACAGCCTTAACGTCCATTTTCTTTCTCACCAATAAACTGGGGTTCCCCCAACGTAATGTACGAGGTTGACTAAAAACCTTTATCAACCAATTTCCAATTCTCTTAGTTCAAAAGGCAACATTCTATAATATATGGTTTGTACCTGGAGACAAATCCATAGTGAACTCTACATCTTTAACTGGCAGCAATCCAGGTAAATTCTCAGGGAAAATGTCAGGTAAATGTTTGACTACTCCCACTTCTTCCACACTACTAGAAGTGACATCATTTAGCACCACATGAGATAAGTATCCTTGGCAGCCTTTTGATAATAATCTCTTTTCTCTCACAGCATAATTAACGGCCTGCCTCACTCCACTTTGCATACTTACAAAAGTAATCTCTAGTCATCCAGACCGATGGAAAATAACATATAATCAATTCAACATTCAGCTATAAACATAGCTCATACTCTTTCATTCTAATCAACTCAGCCCTCGGCTGTATATATAACTCATAATCAACTCATCGTATCATGTATATCTTACATACATTCAGTACCACCTCGCGTGGTCTGCAACTCATCACTGTATATAACATAATATGCTCTAGAATAACATCGAAATCCACAATCTAGTGAAACAAAAGTAGCTGGCAACAATACATACTCTACTAATACTAAGCACTCTGAATAAGTACGATACTAACATAGGATAACCTATCGGTTTACTTGCTTAACGAATCCACGAATAAGTTATTAATATTACGGTCTGCAGCCCGCAATACTGATAAATCATCGTTGTCTCGATAAGTAAGCAACAACTCTCGAGGGTGTAATATTACTATTTTGCCACTCATTAGGAAATACATACACACGTCTCAACCGCGTTTAAATACTACTTTCTAGGCAATAACATTAATAACGTAAAATTTCTACATTATTACCAAATAGACTCTAGCTAAGTCATTAAGAATAATTATCGTACTCCTAATCAAATCCGAATAATTCTGAGTATCTTGCAGTGATGTGTGGTTAACACATCCCTGGGCTCGTTGTTGTCTCCCACAACCTCTATTAGTGTAAATACTTCTTTCATGTACACCACGGCCTAACTGACCATAATTAATAGATCCAGGAACTTGCTGGATCGGCGCCAGTTGTGGCAAAGAAGACTGCTAGGGTTTCTGTTGGCTTTGGACATAATTTGCAGTTCTATGTCCCATCTATCCACTTGTAAAGCGTCCAATGCTTTCTTGCCTACATTCTCAAAGGTGTCCATTATTGTACCTACAGCACAAAGGTACATTTCCTTTACCAAAATCACCTTGTCTCTGAGATCTGGGATTACCAATACATCTATCACTTCGCCTCTGATCAATGGCATTAAAACCTTTGCCAAAAGAACTAGAATTAGCTTCACTTCCTTTGAAGTTCCGAATCTTTCGAGGTTCTCGAGATGACTGGCCTTTATCCTTGTCATCATTCCTCTGATTCCCATTCCTTTATTCTTCTTCATCATTATCACTGGACATAATTTCCGAATTCTTAAGGCTCAACAACATCTTGTATACTCCTGGTAAGAATTACAATGGATAGTGGTCACCCAAAATACCATTGCCTTATGCCACCCAGCCTAAAACAATATAACATTTCAATCAAAATAGCAGCAATATTCAAATGGGACGAGGCAAGTCTGAGAACTTTCTATAATACTCATTGATCGTCAGCTTTCCTTGTCTCACATTTGCAAACTCTTGCTTTCTACCATCATAAGATGCCGAAGGAATAATTCTTTTCTTTAAACAAGTCCTTAAACAATTCTCAATCGGCTGTTTCCTTCGGTGACAACGAAATATACTCCTGTTTCCACCAGGATACAAGTTCATAACTCAAACCAGGTAATCGTCTCAACCCTTCTGTCAAAAGGAAGATTCCTTTGACTTGCATAATCCAAAACGTCTTTTCCAAATGATTAAGCCATCGCTTTGCTCCCTTAGGTCCATCATTTCATAGGGTGATTCAAATTCAACTCATAACCCATCTTAAAATGTCCCTTTTTGATAATATACTGAATCACCAAAATAATAGTTTCCCTTAACAACTAAATCAGGGAGACTAAGTTCCTCTAACTACATGGTTTGCTACGAGGCGGTGTAGTTCTGACAGAATTCACTAGAACTTCTCAAGATGTCCAAGATTGAAACCTAGGCTCTGATACCAACTGACACACCCCGTCCCGAAGGAGGGCATGCTGGCCGTCACGTGAGAGTGACGTAACCATTTACACAGTACAGAAGCTTTAAAGATACAATTTCTAAAATGAAACACCCGAAGGTGAGTCCTAATTTGGTCCATTCTGTCAGAACTCCGTTGAATTTCCTCGTAGTCACCACACCTTTGCAATTCTTGAACCTGGAGGGGCGCAAAACAAAGTTGAGTGGGTCAGCAAAACAATTCTTTTCCAAATCCAAACACTTCTCAAAACTTTGTAACCCTTCGCCGTAAAACAAGTATAATTTCCCAGAAAATAAACATATATACGTATGTACAAATATGCCAAACATGCTCCAAAATATGCCATTCATGCTTGAGAATATGCCATTCATGCTTGAGAATATGCCACATTAGAATCTCATAATAAATGTAAATGCTCAAGCATAATTCACATCAATAACATATAATCTGGCAGCCGGGAGTCACCTAACGTGACATGTACCGCTGCATATAGAGCTCCAATCTCAACTCAACATCTGAATCTGCACACGAGTCGGAACCACCTAACGTGGTCTGTACGACAGGCTGGTGTAATATATATATGTATGCTCTAGTGCTACGATCACGTGAAGCTGGGCGATAAATCGCGGGTCACCTACAAGTCGGACCCACCTAATGTGGACTGTACGACAGGCTTGCACCTAACTTGGATCCAAGGCGAGCATGCGGTGCTGGTGAACATACACGTGAAGGCTATGCCCCTCACTCTGGGCGGGAGCACTAACACCGGGGGTGCAGATTATGAGCTCTCTAAACATCTCAAGCTACTACTGAATACAAACATGAATACCACTTACCTGGCACTTACCTGTGCGTCCACAGCACCAAATACACATATATAAATGTATGCCACTACTAATGCATGTGATGATAGTAGTTCAATCGTAGCTTACCTGGACCTCCTCAGCACCATGCAACAGTATGCATAATTATGGTAATGCACATATTAAAATATGATGCATATATGACAGGATAATTAATTCGTGTTTCTTTTAAAATACGTTTCTGGGAAATACGTCAAGCATACGTATATATATATACTGAAAAATAACCGCCCACTCACTGATCACATTGACGTCTCATAGGTCCCTGAACCTCCCCTAGCTTGGTTACATTCTTCCTCTGTATAATTTTCACCTATACAAAAAGTAACCAAATTGACGTTATTTAACGCACATACACCAAACATTCGTCCATAACTTTCTCATACGTTGCTCAATTTGGGTGTATGAATATACCACGGTGATCTACACGACGTCACGAACGCGTGACAATTTTCAGAACTCAATTTGGAGCTCTCACGCGCCCCCACGCGCCCTGTTCACGCGCTGCCCACGCGCACGTCTTCTTCCTCGCGTCGCCGGACTGGTTTCGCCGGCGGTGGTGTTTTGCCGGAATTTCTGGGTAAATTTCAAAGTGTCATAACTTCTTCATTTCTTAACCATTTTCGACGTACTATATATCAAAATGAAGGTATTGACGAGACGAACACATCCATACCTGCCTTGACTCCTAACTCGCCGTGGATTCGCCGGAAAAAGCCCCGAAAGCTCCGGCCAAACTTTGAACTTGTCGTTCTCCGTGTTCTTACGTCCATTTTTCACGTAATCTATACCAAAATGAAGCCCTAATCATAATCTACCACGTTGGCCTAGTTTTAGGGCCTAAAAACAACGGAATCAAACTTTTCCAAAAATACGAAAATTCGGCCAAACTTACAGTTCGTGATCCCGGCGTCCAAATCCTTCAAACGAAGCACTCCGAGCTTCCTTAGGACCTCACCAAGCTTCCTACAAGCTTCAAAATCCCAGAAAACATCAAGTTTTACGTGTGCATGAACAGTGCACACGCACAGTGAAATTGAAATCCATGTTTTCCGAAGTGAAACTCACCTGAAATTGGTACCATCGTGTTCGTGTGGTCTTCAGGAGTACGATGGTGGTCTTAGATCCTTCGTTGGTATAGTTTTAGGGTGGTTTTGTGGGTGGTCCGTGTGAGTTCGAAGGAGAGAGAGAGAACTTACAGAGAGAATGAGAGATTTGTGAGGGAGGAGAGAGAGAGAGACAAGATGCAGAAATGGGGGAGAGATTTGAGGGAGGTGGGATCCTACCCAATCCCCAAATCATCAAGTTACAACATATTTTACGCCCCTTAATCCCGTTTAAGGGCATTTTCATAACTTCACGTCCTCGGAATTAAAATTCCGGGACGGGTTGTGACAAAAACCCTAGCAATCAGATTTAGGGTTAAAACTAGCCAATATAAGTGTTTAGGGCCCTAAGTTGCGGCATGGGTTTAGGGAATTAAAACCTAGCCCAATCAATCTCAGATATAGACTTATACAGTCCAAATCCAAGAGAAAAAGGGCCAAATAAAATCAGAATCCAAACAGAAATAGGTTTAAGAATTTTCGTCCAAAATTGGGCCTTCTAGAAGCTAAGTGTCTTATGGCTGATTTTGGGTCTTCTAGAAGGCATAAAAGGGGAAGGAAGGTGTGGCACCCTTTTAGGGTCAGATAGGGCTCTAGAAATTAGGTTTTTAGGTCCACTTGCAGCTAGGATTAAGGTGGAACAAGATTAGGTTAGGATAAGATAGGATAAGATTTGGATAAGATAAGATTGGATAAGGTTTTGGATAATGTTTCCTCTTTTCTTGCACTTTCCTTATCTTCTTTGTCATGAACTTTCCTTTTCTGATTTGTAGCATGTTTCTAACCTCTTTTGACTCCAAATTCGTCCGACCATGTTGCTCCATACACAAGCTATCCAAAGTAAGCCCAAAACTGCTCTAAAAGGCTCAAAATTGCATTTTCTTGCCAAGTTTGAAATTAGGACCTACAAACAAACGAAAATAGCTCAAAACACTATAATAAGTAGTAATTAGCTCACTAAATGTAAGGAAATAACATAACTAAGTAGCATAAATATGCTCCTATCAAATCCTCATGTGAGTAGGAATCCATCTTCAATTAGGAATTCATATTTCTTCAAGTCTTCAACTCATTCATTCCTCTTTTGCTCCAAAAGACTCCAATTTGCATCTTCTTGCACACTTTGGCTTTGTAATCTGAAAACACACAAAAGTGACTTTAAACACTAAAATAACTAAGGAAACACAACATAAATGCACGAGAACAAGCCAATTAAGTTGCATAAATATGCTCCTATCAACGTTGCATATATTTCATGTGTGGAGAAGAACCCCTTAGCTATTCCATCATCCATTGATTCATCACAATTTGTTTTACAATCTGTTTTCTTTATAATCTGTCTTATTTTGTGTTTTTAAGTATTTGGAGTCACAAACACCTTCAAATTCGTCCAAATCTGCCTAGTTTACATTATTGTTTTGTTTGTTTGATTTTCATCCAAAACCAAATCCCCAATTGTCTTAGAGTGTCTAATTGGTTCAATTATGTTTTAGATTGTGTTTTTAAGGGTTTTGAGTCAAGTTAGAACCAATTTTCGTCCAAGTTTGTGTTTAGGCTCAAAACTGCCCAGTTTGTGTTTTTAGGCAGTTTTAAGTGTTTTTAGCTTATTTTGAGTCTTGTGAACTTGTTTCAAGTTTTTTTTAAGTGAGTTAAGTGTTTTAAAGGTTAGTTTTATTTATTTGAGTCAGTTTAAAGTTTTTAGCACCCCTAGTTAATCCCCGGTTAGAACGATCCCTACTTACATCATTACTACAATTGTCACAAATAGGGTTTAATTTGTGTGTCACATTCTTAACGCATCAAATTTTGGCGCCGTTGCTGGGGATTAGCAAAGTTGCTAATCCCTTGTCTTGAGTCTTGTTTAAATTGTTTAGTTTCTGTTTTTGTTTTAAATTTTGCACCGTGTGTGTGTGTTTTGTTTTTGTGCCGTGTATAGGCACCTTATTTGCTTACTTGTGCCGAGTCTATTAAGTTGGTTACTTATTTTGTTGCTCTTGTGTGCAGGTACTAGTTTATGACCCGTAGCTCACAACCTGTTCGTGAGCATATCTTCGACTTTGACGGCGATTTCGAGAGGACTTTGAGAAGAAAAAGGAAATTGCAAGAGCCTAATCCTCCTAGTCCCGAACCTGAATTAGAAGAGCAAGAAGTTGAGGTTGAAGAGGAGCCCACGACAAGATTTGAAGAGGAAGTACCAACCATGGCAGCGGACAATCGAACCATCAAGGAGCTTTCTGCCTCGGGTTTGGAAAATGCAACACCTCTTTGCATCCAATACCCTAGGGCAGCCCCTGAGAAAACCGATGAATTTGAGTTGAAGTCCAGTTTGCTACATCATATACCCAAATTCCATGGGTTATCAATAGAGGACCCCAATAAGCATTTCAAGGAGTTCGAAGTAGTATGCTCAAGTATGACACCGGTGAACGTGGACAGCAACATCTTGAAGATGAAGGATTTTCCTTTTTCTTTGTTGGAGAAGGCCAAGGATTGGTTGTATGAGTTAGCTCCCGGAACTGTCACATCATGGGAGAGTATGAAGCGAGCCTTCTTAGAGAAGTTCTTTCCGACATCACGAGTCATTCTTCTTCGCAAGAAGATTAGTGGAATTCAGCAAAGCCAAGGTGAATCTTTTCCAACTTATTATGAACGTTTTAAAACCCTTGTTGCTTCATGTCAACATCACCAAATGAAGGAGGAGCTTCTTCTTCAATATTTCTACGAAGGTCTCTTACCAATTGAACGTCAAATGTTGGATGCATCCGCGGGAGGAGCTCTAGTGGATAAGACACCCATGGATGCCAAAACTCTCATTGCTAATCGAGCACTCAACGCACAACAATATGAAGGTGTTGGGGAAAGAGATACCCCACGGCCACATCATGTAAATGAGGTAAGTTCTATTTCTGAGTTACAATCCCAAATGGCTAACCTTACGTCTATGTTATCGCAGTTTGTTGAAGGCCCCAAAACGCAAGGAACTACAATCTGTGGTGTATGCTCCATTCAAGGACACCAATCTGATCAATGCCCTCAATTAATTGAGAATGGAGGGTGGGAATCTGCCAATGCCGTGGGTTATGGGAGTCAAAACCAACCAAGGGGTGATCATTTCTCTAATACATACAATCAGGGATGGCGTGACCACCCCAAATTCAGATGGAGAGATGCACCACAATCTGCCCAACAAGGTGGATTCCGACAACCCCCGGGTTTCTTTCCAGGGCCAATGGCACCACAACCACCTCCTCAAGCACAATCATCCCAAACCAACTCAGGTACGTCTATGAATGATGATAAAACATATCAATTATTAACCACAATGGCACAGGGAATGCAGAACCAAACAAAGGAGGTTAATGAGCTAAAGAAGCAAATGGGCCAAATGGCCGAATTTTTGGGACAATTTCGTGAAAATGGTAAGTTACCAAGCACTACAGTGGTCAATCCCAAGGGTGGTTTCGAATCTGCAAAAGCTATCACCCTAAGAAGTGGAAAAGAAGTGGGAAGCAAAGCACATGAATCTGCCCAAAACAAGGAAGATGAGAAGATACAAATTGAAGAAGATGAGCAATCCTACCCCACGGCAAGGGTAACACCACCCATGCCGCAGCCATCTAAGCCCTCCTATCCGTCCATCTCAGGTAATGTTGTCCCAAATGTTGTGATTTCGAACACTAATCTGCCCAATATTCCTTTCCCTCGCAGATTTGCACAATCGAAGAAGGAAGAAGGCGAAAAGGACATTTTTGATACCTTTCAAAAAGTCCAAGTAAACATTCCTTTACTTATTGCCATTAAGCAAGTGCCCAGGTATGCAAAGTTTTTAAAAGAGTTATGCACAACTAGGAAACAAATTTCAAACAAAGAAGTTGTGAAAGTAAGTGAAAATGTATCCGCGGTTTTGCAACGAAAGTTACCTCCAAAGTGTAAGGATCCAGGGAGCTTTACTATCCCATGCATAATTGGAAACACTAGATTTGAACAATGCATGTTAGATTTAGGTGCTTCTATTAATGTCATGCCATATTCCATTTATGCATCTATGAACCTTGGTGAGTTAAAACAAGATGGCGTTATAATTCAATTGGCCGATCGTTCTAATGCTTATCCCAAGTGAGTCCTTGAGGATGTTTTAGTGCAGGTCAGTCATCTTATTTTTCCTGCAGATTTTTATGTCTTAGAAATGGAGGATTCAAGCCATGCTCCATCATTGCTAATCTTGCTAGGCAGTCCATTCATGAAAACAGCAAGGACAAAGATAGACGTGTTTACGGGAACATTAACCATGGAGTTTGATGGGGACATTATTAATTTTAATCTTTCTGAAACCATTAAATATCCAATTGAGGACCATTCTTGTTTTGCTATTGACATTGTTGATTCTTTGGCACAGGTGCATTTGGATCAAATGAATGAAAATGCACTTAAGGTAGCCTTAGTGCACGGCATAGGAGCAAGAAATGAGGGTGGGGGAATTCTTGCAACCCACGGCATGCAATCTGACCATATTGCCGTGCCCCCTTGTGGTGAAGTGATTAAAATGGTCGCTGCCCTCGAGTCAATGCCCTCACACTCTGGTAAGTCTCCACTCTCAATTTTAGATTCTGTTTTGACTAACAAGTTACTTCCATCAATTGTGCAGTCACTTACACTTGAGTTAGAGCCTTTACCTAGTCACTTGAAGTATGTTTTCTTGGGAGAAGATCAAACACTACCCGTCATCATATCGAGCTCACTCACGGCCCAAGAAGAAGACAAGTTGATAAGGGTGTTAAAGGATCACAAATCTGCCATTGGATGGACCTTGGCGGATATCAAAGGCATTAGTCCCACCACGTGCATGCATCGCATCCTTTTGGAGGAGGGAGCCAAGCCATCTCGTTACAACCCTTTGACTTCGATCTTGATTGTTATGTGTTTCAATATGTGGAGTTTAAAATTGATTTGAGCATATGGTATCCTTGGTTCTCGCGTCTAAGTAGTGGCATTCCATTCATGAGATCATTGATGCGAAAATAGTTAAACACACAAATTAACCCTATGGATGACAATTGTAGTAAATGAGCAAATAGGGATCGTTCTAGACCGGGGATTAACTAGGGATGCTAATCAATGTGAAATTGACTCAAACACGTAAGAACACAATATAAAACACTTACTAGACTCAAAGAATGCAAAACTAAACTTTAAAACACTAAAACAAACCAAAAGACTCAAACATCACCCAAAACACTCAAAACTGCCTTAAAAACACTTTCTGGGCAGTTTTGGACACTTTGGTGAATTTGGACGAATTTGTGTAACAAATTGAATCAAAACACTTAAAAACACAAACTAAGACACTTTCTAACTAAGTTGGACACTAAAGTAAAGGGGGATTAAGGTTTTGACGAAATTAAATTAAATAAAACAAGTTAATAAACTAGGCAGATTGTATAAACGGATTTGAGAAACAAGATGATGGATGGATTAGTTAGAGGTCCATTCTCCACACATGACACATTTATATATGAATCGATTCTCCAATTGCTTTTCATTATCTATGATGCTCAACACCCCAAGTTAACCGTGATGCACTAATTAACTCTCAAATTTTCCTTATGTTATTGAATTGGATGATGCATGCGACAATTCAAATCATTCTCCAATGGTTCTCAACATGAATGCATAGAAGAGATACAATGAGAGATCATTATGCTCTATGAGAATTATAAGTGTTGACGAGGCAATTGTAACTATGAATGCATGATACTTTTGCCGAGAATTCAATTAACGCGGTTGTGACTAGCAACCTTCACTACTCATGTTTATAAACTTGTGACGATTAGGTGAAACTCGTTTATAAACTAGCATCGAGTTTATGCATGAAGACTAAGTATGCATCCCTAATCAACATACAAAAACAAGTTTTTAATAAACATGATAATTGAATTACAATCACAACTTAACAAATCACAATTGGAAGAAATCAATTCATATTTCAAACATGTTCATGGCTTCAAACTTTCCCCTAACTAATTAGGGGTTTAGCCACTCATGATTACAACAAACTTAGAGAGTAATAACAAAGTAAACATTGAAAACAAGAATCGAAGTACACCTAAAAATTCCAACAACTCAATCTTGAATTGTATGAACGTTTAGGCCTCTTCTCCTCTAGTTGCTGCGGCACAAGGG
Organism: Pyrus communis; assembly: GCF_041283825.1. Lineage (NCBI taxonomy): Eukaryota > Viridiplantae > Streptophyta > Magnoliopsida > Rosales > Rosaceae > Pyrus > Pyrus communis. The sequence goes on from NC_142566.1 coordinate 12,077,671, forward strand.
GTTTTGGTGAGTTTTGGGGGTTATGGATGATGTAGAATGATGTGTTTAGGGTAGGGATGGATGTAGGGGAAGGCAAGGAGTGTTTTTGGGCAGAAAATATGAAGAATGGTGGAGTATGGCTGTGTTAGAGAGAGGGAATGAATTTCTGGCGTGAATGAATGTGAATATGAGATGGTTTTCTGAATATGGAAGAGTGAGTGATTTGTGGCTGCAATGGGTGCTTATTTATAGGTGAAAAAGAGGGAATATGACAGCTAGGAACTTGGTGGAAAGCTGAAAATGCATGTGCAATGTTTTGGGAGAAAATGGGAGTGCATGTGGCTGCAATGGATTAAAGGGTGAATGCATGTGCAATGATGAAGTGGGATGGCTGAAATTGTAAGGGGAATGCATGTGGGTGAATGTGTGGCTGCATGGTTGAATGATTAAAGGGTGCATGTGGCTGAATTGGTGGTGCAAAGAGAATGAATAATGAAATGGGAAAGCATGTGCAAGGTTTTGGTGTGAATGATTGAATGTGCATGTGGCTGATATGGATTAGGAATCCTTCAATTTCGTCCATTCCTTTTGCTCCAAACATAAGCTATCCATTCCAAGTCCAATTTTGCTCCAAAATGCTCCAAAATGCATCTTTTTGCTTCCTTAGCCATATGAACCTAAAAACACACGAAAATGGCTTAAACTACTAAAACAACTATGAATTAACAATATAAATGCACGAAAACAAGCTAAGTAAGTCGCCTAAATATGCTCCTATCAAATTCCCCCACACTTAGCTTTTGCTAGTCCTCGAGCAAAACAAAACGAAAGAAACTAAAAACAAACCAAAACACATTCTAAACCTTCCAACATGTATCTCAGGGATTTCAAACGAACATGACACAATATAGAACATCATTCCCACAACATTTAGCTTACTTTACACTTCAACAAACACTTAATCATAGTTACCACTTATTATTTCACATTTAATCAATTAAAACATCATTTTGAATGTAGTAACATGCCTTAGAGAATTCCCTCAATTCCTTACTAGAATGCACTCAATTTTCACACAGATTTTCTAACTCCACGCCCTACACTAGGTATATGTGAGGAGATTGATGTAAATATGAATTCTAACACTCACATATGTTAAATCAAAGAAAGCATTTTCTGGATTTACGACAATGACATGAATATGATCTCATGAATGGAATGCTACTACTTAGAATGAGAACCAGTGATTCCATATGCTCATACCAAATTCAAACTCCACAAATTTGAACACCTAACATCAAGATAGAAGTTGAGGGTTGTAACGGGGCTAAGGGTAATGGTTTAACAAAGAAAGGTAAAGTAAAACAAAGGTTCTTAAAGCAATAGGAAGCAAAGTAATGAAATTGACACCTAAACTCACTTTTAATGGCAGAAATCAACTTTTAAACACAAGGGAAGATTCATGCACAATTAGGGTCAAATTCACTCTTTTGGACCCTTCCTTCAATAACCAATACTTGTGAGATCATTCTCACTTATTTTTCAACTCTTTTTCTTTCTTTTCAACACTTTTCTAATTTCTTTTTATTTTTCCACGAAATTTTTTCTCTTTCTTTTTCTTTTTCTTTATTTCATTCTTTGGCCGTGCCCTATTATCTTCCCCCACACTTATTTTCTGCAATATATTGATCAAAAGGAGTTCATTCTAAATCATGCTTCACTATCCTTTAAGAACAAGGGTATGGGAAGTCCTAATCTAGGCTAGGTAAGGATAATGTGGCTAACAAAGAAAATAAGCTTGAAAAGGCTCAAAAAGGGGTAATCCTACAATACATGTGAAAAGGGATAGGCTTTTTGGCTTTGGCTTGACTAACAACTTCATCTTATTGTATGTTATGCAATCAATATCATGCTTTGAATGAAATGGGCATGAGTTCTAGTATTTGGAACTATAATGAAATGCATTCCAAGTAGCAACCAAGCAAAGAATGATGAGATCATGCAACGACTTTAGAAAACAAGAAATCACAGATTTATACTCTCCAAAGAACGTTATAGGCTCAAGTCTCACAAGGATGTAGCTTTAGTTTGAGTTTCTTCCTTCAAGCATGTTACAAAAACTGATTTTCTCTTTTTGTGATTACATGTGAATTCATAAGCTATAACCATAACCAAGCATAAACCAAAGCACAAATCAACTTCCAGCCATGTTTACAACATTCTTTAATAGTCATGCAATTAAAACCAAATCCTCATCATTGTGTTGGAAGGTACCCTAGGACACAAAAACAACTCTTTTTGGGTTTTTTGAAACAATTTTTCAAATTTTTATGGGATTTTCGAATTTTTAAGTCAAAACACACTAAAACAGACCAAAACTGCTTAAAAACACTTAAAAACAGCAAGGAACAAGTCTATAAGTAAAGGGGTGATAAAATCCCATGATTTTGCATCAAAAACACTTAGTTACCCCCCCCCCCCACACTTAAATCAAACATTGTCCTCAATGTTTCAAGCATAAAATCACACAAAACACAAAGAAACACACAAACAGCAAGTAAAACAACTAAATAGGCAGATTCGAAATAAACAACAAAGTGAAGGGTTTAGGAACGCAAATCTGGAATTGGAGTGATTCCTTGAGCTTCCTTTGTTGAATTGCATGGGTTGCCTCCCAAGTAGCGCTTTCTTTAACGTCTTGCAGCCGGACGAAGACACGTTCATGCTCCATTGGAGCCCACGGCATGGAGTGGGATCTCCTCCACGACATGCTCCACAAAGTTCTCATAGTATGGCTTCAATCTATGTCCGTTCACCTTGAACTCGTGGCCACTTTTTAAGCTTTGGACTTGGACTGCACCATGAGGAAAAACATTAGTAACAACAAGAGGTCCAATCCATTTAGAACGTAACTTACCAGGGAATAACCGAAGTCTTGAATCAAAAAGCAACACTTTCTGCCCCTTGGAGAACGTTTTGGTACGAAGCATCTTATCATGATAAGCCTTCGTCTTGTCCTTGTAGATGCGAGCATTCTCGTAAGCCTCGTTCCTAATCTCCTCAAGTTCATCTAATTGGAGCTTCCTATGAACTCCAGCAGCGTCTATGTCCAAATTGAAGGTTTTCACAGCCCAATGTGCCTTGTGCTCTAACTCAACGGGCAAATGACATGGCTTACCATATATAAGCCGAAAAGGTGACATGCCAAGGGGAGTTTTGTAAGCCGTACGATAGGCCCACAATGCATCGTCCAAGCGCAAACTCCAATCTCTTCTTGAGGGTCCCACGGTTTTCTCTAGGACTTGTTTGATCTCCCTATTTGAAACCTCCGCTTGCCCATTGGTTTGAGGGTGATAAGGTGTGGAAACCTTATGAGTAACGTTGTACTTCTTGAGCAAAGCTTCAATGGTGCGGTTACGAAAGTGAGAACCCCCATCACTAATTAAAACTCGTGGCATCCCAAACCTAGCAAAAATATTAGATTTCACAAAATCTGCAACAACCTTAGAATCGTTAGTACGGGTGGCTTTGGCTTCCACCCATTTGGAAACATAATCGACAGCTAGCAAGATATAAGTGAAACCAAAAGATGGAGGGAAGGGGCCCATGAAATCAATACCCCAAACATCAAAAATTTCCACAAAGGAGAGAGATTGTTGCGGCATTTGGTCCTTAGGCCCTATGTTACCTGTTCTTTGACACTTATCGCATGTTACACAAAACATTTTAGCATCTTTAAAGAGATTAGGCCAATAAAATCCAGATTGTAACACCTTTAGGGCTGTCCTTTGGGTGCCAAAATGTCCCCCACATGCATAAGTATGGCAGAATGTAAGAATGGAATTAAATTCAGATTCGGGCACACATCTACGAACAATCTGATCTGGGCAGAATTTCCATAAATATGGATCATCCCAAACATAAAAACGTGCATCATGAACAAGTTTATCACGTTGGAACTTGTTTAGGGTACTAGGAACTTGCTTAGACACCAAGAAATTGACCAAATCGGCATACCAAGGGGTTCTTACCTCAATGGACAGAAGTTGCTCATCCGGAAACGTTTCTAAAATGGGGGTGGACTCTTCCTCACGCACCATTCTACTTAGGTGGTCAGCCACCACGTTTTCACACCCTTTCTTGTCTCGGATTTCAAGATCGAACTCTTGAAGTAGGAGCATCCAACGAATGAGTCTTGGCTTAGCCTCCTTTTTGGTGAGAAGATACTTCAAGGCTGCATGGTCAGTGAAAACAATTACTTTAGTACCAAGAAGATATGATCTAAACTTATCTAAAGAAAATACAACCGCCAAAAGTTCTTTTTCGGTTGTAGAATAATTCAATTGAGCATCATTTAAAGTGCGTGAAGCATAATAAATAACATGTGGCTGTTTATTTTTCCTTTGACCCAAAACAGCCCCAAGTGCATAATCCGATGCATCACACATCAATTCAAAGGGAATGGACCAATCCGGGGGAGTTATGATGGGTGCCGTGGTGAGTAAGTCTTTTAGATGCTTGAATGCCTTCTCACACGCCTCGTTGAACTCAAAAGACACATCCTTTTGGAGTAGGCGGCATAGGGGTTGTGCAATCTTGGAAAAGTCCTTGATAAATCGTCGATAGAATCCTGCATGGCCAAGAAAAGAACGGACCCCTCTAACCGACGCAGGAGAGGGTAAGTGACGTACAAGATCTATTTTAGACTTATCAACTTCAATTCCTTTTTCAGAGATGATATGACCCAAAACTATACCTTGTTTAACCATAAAATGACATTTTTCCCAATTCAAAACAAGGTTAGTTTCCATGCATCTTTTCAAGATTAAAGTGAGATTATGCAAACAAGCATCAAATGAGTCTCCAAACACACTAAAATCGTCCATAAATACTTCAATTATCTTTTCAACATAATCAGAGAAGATACTTACCATGCATCGTTGGAAAGTGGCCGGTGCATTGCATAAACCAAATGGCATACGACGATATGCAAAAGTACCAAATGGACAAGTAAAGGTGGTCTTTTCTTGATCATCCGGCGTTATGACAATTTGATTATAACCCGAATAACCATCAAGAAAGCAATAAAAAGAATGACCGGCTAACCTTTCAAGCATTTGATCAATGAATGGCAAAGGGAAGTGATCTTTCCTTGTTGCGGCATTTAGCTTTCTATAGTCAATGCACACCCTCCAACCGGTTTGAATGCGTGTAGGCACAAGTTCATCTTCTTCATTCTTCACCACAGTCACTCCGGATTTCTTTGGCACAACTTGAACCGGTGAAACCCAACGGCTATCCGAGATAGGATAGATCACCCCACAATCTAGAAGCTTGATAATCTCCTTTTTCACAACTTCCATCATTGGAGGGTTGAGCCGGCGTTGAGCCTCTCTGGTTGGTTTAGCCCCCTCCTCTAAAAGTATGCGATGCATGCAAGTTGTAGGACTAATACCCTTTATGTCGGCCAAGGTCCATCCTATGGCCGTCTTGTGTTCTTTCAACACCCGAATCAATTTCTCCTCCTCCATTGCTGTGAGGGATAAGGAAACTATGACAGGCAACGTCTCATTGTCTCCCAAATAGACATACTTCAAATGATCCGGCAATGGTTTAAGCTCAAGAATGGGTGCCTGAATCACTGAAGGTAACAACTTGTTAGTCGAAACAGGAATTGGACTCGGTTTTGGAGGCTTACCAAAGTGTTGTGGCAATGACTCAAGTGCAGCAACCATCTCGGCCTCATCTTCACTTCTAGGCACGGCAAAACCAAATTTTTGCCCAATTCCTTGTGCAATTGTTGTTTCAAGTGTATCCCTCTCCAAAGAATCGAGAAATTCCTGCGCCAAATCATCAATTATATCAATAGAAAAGCAAGAATGATCGTCCTTAGGAAATTTAATACTTTCAGAAAGATTGAAATCAATGACTTCCCCATCAAATTCCATCGTTAAAGTTCCTTTAAACACATCTATCTTGGTGCGGGCTGTTTTCATGAAGGGCCTCCCTAATAGAATCGGTAATGGGGTGGAATGGGGTGAATCCTCCATGTCAAGCACGTAGAAATCCGCTGGAAAAATCAAGTTATCAACCTGTACCAAAACATCTTCCAAAACACCCTTTGGATATGCATTAGAACGATCGGCTAATTGAATTATCACACCATCATTTTTAAGCTCACCTAAGTTCATAGATGCATAAATAGAGTATGGCATAACATTAATCGAAGCCCCTAAGTCTAACATGCATTGTTCAAACTTAGTATTACCAATAACGCACGGAATTGTAAAACTACCCGGATCTTTGCATTTAGGGGGTAATTTCCTTTGCAACACAGCAGAGACATTTTCACTTACCTGGACCACCTCCTTGTTTGAAATCCTCTTCCTCGTTGTGCAAAGCTCTTTTAAGAACTTGGCATACTTAGGGACTTGCTTGATTGCATCAAGGAGCGGAATGTTAACTTGAACTTTCCTAAAGGTTTCCAAAATGTCCTTTTCACTCTCCTCCTTCTTTGATTGCCTAAACCTGCTAGGAAAGGGCACGTTTAGTGGAATAGAACTTGACAAAGTCGAATTTGGACTTACCTTAGGCATATTGGACGGTTTTGGCACAATAGGGGGATGCGGCAAAGATTCTTTCACCCTTGCCGTGGCCTTTATTCCTTGTTCCTCCTCTTCTTGCAGCAACACGTCCTCTTCTTGATTTGTTTTGGACGTGCTTGGGGTGGTTTCGACCTCCTTACCACTTCTCAACATGATTGCCTTGGCAGATTCGAATCCTCCCCTTGGATTGACAATGGTTGAGCTAGGGAGCTTGCCTTTGTCTCGGAATTGTCCTACAAATTCCGCAATCTGCCCAATTTGTTTCTCCAAGTGATCCACCCTTTTGTCTTGGTTTTGCATGGCTTTGGTTTGATCCTCTTGCCCCTGAGACAAATTGGTAAGTAATTTAAGAAGTGTTTCATTTCCCAACGACGTACCTTGATTGTTTTGGGCAGGTTGTGCTTGGTTTGGATTGGGGCCAAATGGCTTGGTGTAGAACCCCGGGGGTTGTTGTCTAAAGCCTCCTTGTTGTTGAGGTTGTTGAGGTTCCCTCCACTTGAAGTTTGGATGGTCTCTCCAACCCGGATTGTATGTGTTGGAATATGGATCATTCCTTGGTTGATTGTGGCTCGGAAATCCAATGGCATTTGCACTCTCCCATCCCCCATTCTCAATCAATTGAGGGCATTTTTCCGAAGGGTGTCCTTGGATAGAACATACACCACATACAATCGGTCCTTGTATCTTCATTCCTTCGGCCATCTGAGACACAATAGAAGTAAGATTAGCTATCTGAGATTGAATATCGGATTGAGAACTTACCTCATTCAAGTGTTGCCGTGGGGGGTCCCTTTGCCCAAGTCCTTCATATTGTTGTGCATTTAGAGCACGGTTTGCAATTAGGGTCTTGGCCGACATAGGAGTTTTGTCCACCAATGCACCTCCCGCCGAAGCATCGAGCATTTGCCTTTCAATGGGAAGAAGGCCCTCATAGAAATATTGAAGGAGAAGCTCCTCCTTCATTTGATGTTGAGGACATGATGCAACAAGGGCTTTAAAACGCTCGTAGTATGCCGGAAAAGATTCTCCTTGACTTTGTTGGATTCCGCTAATTTTCTTCCTCAAGAGGATGACTCTTGAAGTAGGGAAGAACTTCTCCAAGAACGCTCTCTTCATGCTCTCCCAAGAAGTAACGGTCCCGGGTGCCAATTCATAAAGCCAATCCTTAGCTTTTTCCACAAGAGAGAATGGAAAAGCTTTCATCATTAGAATGTTCCCATCGACATTTATGGGTGTCATGCTCGAACAAACAACCTCGAACTCCTTGAGATGCTTGTTGGGATCTTCCATGGAAAGCCCATGGTATTTCGGAATGTGGTGCAACAAGCTTGACTTCAACTCGAATTCATCGGTCTTGCCTTGGGCAGCCGCGGGGTATTGAATGCATAATGGTGCGGCATTGGCCAACCCCGAGGCCGAAAGCTCTTTAATGGTCCGATTGTCCGCTGCCATAACTTCTTCTTCCACACTTTCAAACTCAGATTCGGCCTCTGAACTTGAACTAGGTTCACTAGGTTCGGGATGCCTCCTCTTTCTTCTCAAATCACGTTCAAAATCGTCGTTAAAGTCCAAGATATGTGCATGCACAGTTTGAGAACTCCGCGTCATGCACTAGTACCTAAACCAAGAAAACAAAACAAAATAAGAAAACTAGGTAAATTACACTAAAAACATACGGCAAAAACACAAGGGATTAGCAATTTTGCTAATCCCCGGCAACGGCGCCAAAATTTGATGCGAAAATAGTTAAACACACAAATTAACCCTATGGATGACAATTGTAGTAAATGAGCAAATAGGGATCGTTCTAGACCGGGGATTAACTAGGGATGCTAATCAATGTGAAATTGACTCAAACACGTAAGAACACAATATAAAACACTTACTAGACTCAAAGAATGCAAAACTAAACTTTAAAACACTAAAACAAACCAAAAGACTCAAACATCACCCAAAACACTCAAAACTGCCTTAAAAACACTTTCTGGGCAGTTTTGGACACTTTGGTGAATTTGGACGAATTTGTGTAACAAATTGAATCAAAACACTTAAAAACACAAACTAAGACACTTTCTAACTAAGTTGGACACTAAAGTAAAGGGGGATTAAGGTTTTGACGAAATTAAATTAAATAAAACAAGTTAATAAACTAGGCAGATTGTATAAACGGATTTGAGAAACAAGATGATGGATGGATTAGTTAGAGGTCCATTCTCCACACATGACACATTTATATATGAATCGATTCTCCAATTGCTTTTCATTATCTATGATGCTCAACACCCCAAGTTAACCGTGATGCACTAATTAACTCTCAAATTTTCCTTATGTTATTGAATTGGATGATGCATGCGACAATTCAAATCATTCTCCAATGGTTCTCAACATGAATGCATAGAAGAGATACAATGAGAGATCATTATGCTCTATGAGAATTATAAGTGTTGACGAGGCAATTGTAACTATGAATGCATGATACTTTTGCCGAGAATTCAATTAACGCGGTTGTGACTAGCAACCTTCACTACTCATGTTTATAAACTTGTGACGATTAGGTGAAACTCGTTTATAAACTAGCATCGAGTTTATGCATGAAGACTAAGTATGCATCCCTAATCAACATACAAAAACAAGTTTTTAATAAACATGATAATTGAATTACAATCACAACTTAACAAATCACAATTGGAAGAAATCAATTCATATTTCAAACATGTTCATGGCTTCAAACTTTCCCCTAACTAATTAGGGGTTTAGCCACTCATGATTACAACAAACTTAGAGAGTAATAACAAAGTAAACATTGAAAACAAGAATCGAAGTACACCTAAAAATTCCAACAACTCAATCTTGAATTGTATGAACGTTTAGGCCTCTTCTCCTCTAGTTGCTGCGGCACAAGGGGTTTTGGTGAGTTTTGGGGGTTATGGATGATGTAGAATGATGTGTTTAGGGTAGGGATGGATGTAGGGGAAGGCAAGGAGTGTTTTTGGGCAGAAAATATGAAGAATGGTGGAGTATGGCTGTGTTAGAGAGAGGGAATGAATTTCTGGCGTGAATGAATGTGAATATGAGATGGTTTTCTGAATATGGAAGAGTGAGTGATTTGTGGCTGCAATGGGTGCTTATTTATAGGTGAAAAAGAGGGAATATGACAGCTAGGAACTTGGTGGAAAGCTGAAAATGCATGTGCAATGTTTTGGGAGAAAATGGGAGTGCATGTGGCTGCAATGGATTAAAGGGTGAATGCATGTGCAATGATGAAGTGGGATGGCTGAAATTGTAAGGGGAATGCATGTGGGTGAATGTGTGGCTGCATGGTTGAATGATTAAAGGGTGCATGTGGCTGAATTGGTGGTGCAAAGAGAATGAATAATGAAATGGGAAAGCATGTGCAAGGTTTTGGTGTGAATGATTGAATGTGCATGTGGCTGATATGGATTAGGAATCCTTCAATTTCGTCCATTCCTTTTGCTCCAAACATAAGCTATCCATTCCAAGTCCAATTTTGCTCCAAAATGCTCCAAAATGCATCTTTTTGCTTCCTTAGCCATATGAACCTAAAAACACACGAAAATGGCTTAAACTACTAAAACAACTATGAATTAACAATATAAATGCACGAAAACAAGCTAAGTAAGTCGCCTAAATATGCTCCTATCAATCATATACATGTTAATAATTCCAGAAAGTGCCTTCTTTGATTATACATATGTGAGTATTAGTTTACATATTTACATCAATCTTCTCACATATACTTAGTGTAGGGAGTGTAGTCAGAAAATCTGTGTGAAAATAGAGAGTATATCCAGTGAGGAATTGAGGGAATTCTCTAAGGCATGTTACTACATTCAAAATCATGTTTTAATTGATTAAATGCGAGCTAGTGAGTGGTAACTATGATTAAGTATATGCTCGAGGGTAGGGATAACTAAAATCTATGTATGTGGTGTTCTTTAATGTGTTATGTTCATTGGAAATCCCTGAGGTACATGTTGGAAGGTCTAGATTGTGTTTTGTTTGTTTTGTTTATTTCGTTTTGCTCGAGGACTAGCAAAAGCTAAGTGTGGGGGAATTTGATAGGAGCATATTTATGCTAGTTAGTGATGCGAGAATTACTTGACACTCAAATTAAACCCTCGTTTGACAATTGTAGTAGAATGGATAAGTGAGGGATCGTTCTAGACCGGGGATTAGGAGGGCTTGCTAAAACCTTCTAAATTGACTTAAAAACATAAAAACTAAATTAAAATACTCTTAACAAGACTACTATGACTCAGAAAGGCTTTGAAAAACTCAAATTGTCTAAAACAATCAAATTGACTCAAAAAGAAGCTAGAACTTGATTTAGACGAATTTGCAATTGTTTATGACTCCACAAGCTTAAAGATACAAAAATAAAACAAATACGAATGATTAAGACTTAACAAAATAGGGGGGGGGGAATTGTGGTTGGACGATATTAAATTAAAAAGACAGAATATAATTAAAGGCAAAATGTAAATATGAATGTGATAAAAAATATGGATGATGGAATAGCCAAGGGGTTATTCTCCACACATGTTACACTTGCAAACAAAATTGATTCTCAGTTGGTCTTTCGATAAGTTGTGAAACTCAATGCTCCAAGTTAATTAGATCCGCTTAGATTAACTTTCAGATTTCCCTAAATTCGTTGGATTGAATGGAATACGCATTACAACCAAATTATTCTTAATCAAAGTCCCTAACTATGGAATACGCATGATAGAGACATTTAACCAAGATCATTAAGTTCAACGGAAATCATAAACATCGACGAGGCATTCGTTACTATGGAATACGCATGAAACTTATGCCAAGAATTCGTTTAACGCGATTGTTTATAAGCAACCTCTACTACTTGTGAATATAAGTTCATAACGATTAGGTGAAATTCACTTATATTCTAGCGTCATATTTATGCATGAAAATTAAGCTTGCAATCTCAATGAACATACATAAATAAGTTATCAATCAAACAGTTAAACGAATTGAATCCACAACTTATGAAATTCCAACCAAACGTAATCAATTCAAAATGCAAATATAAACATAGTTTCGAATCACCCCCTAGCTAAAGGGGGTTTAGTTTATTATAACTTTGAAATCAAAGAAATACCTAAACATTCCAACAACTCAAACTTGAATTGTATGAACGTTTAGGCACTCTTCTCTTCCATTCCTCATACGTACAAACAAAGAGAATTGAATTTAAACATTGAAATCAAAGAAACACCTAAACATTCCAACAACTCAAACTTGAATTGTATGAACGTTTAGGCACTCTTCTCTTCCTCGTTGTTGTAGCACAAGGTCTAAGGATAGTTTGATGGTGTGAATGGTTTGGGGAATGATTGAAATGGAAGAGGAATGGTGTTTGGATTATAAGGGGAGAGATGGGAAGCTCACGGCTAGGGAAGGAAGAATGTGTTTGTAATGTGTTGTGTATGAAATGAGATGATATTTTTGTGTATGAATGCATGGGTTTTTATAGGGGGAATGGGAGAATATGTGGGTGATTGTTTAAGATGCAAGTGGCTAATTAATGATGGAAAAGTATGTGATTTAAAGGATGCAAAGTAAATGAATCATGAATCATTGTGGATGAAAGGTGGAAGTGCATGTGTTGATGACTAGGTTAGTGGGTGGAAATCTGAAAATGGCATATAGGAATGGGAGCTCACGGTTTGAATGTGTAAAGTGTGTGTGAATGCATGTGAAGATGCAATAAATAATGCATGTAGGGTTAGGAAATAATGAAGAAATGCATGTGAGATGTTTGGAAAGGAAATGGGAACCCATGGCAATGAAGTTGTTTTGTGTTGTGAATTATGATGAATGCATGTGAGTTAAAGAGGGAGAATGTGGTGAAATGATGAAGTAGGAAGGTGGAAATGCATGTGAGATGTTTGGAAAGGAATAAAGAATGAATGGTGGAAATGTGAGTGAATGATGTGCATGTGTGAGAATGCATGTGGAATTAAGAGGAGTATGGAAGTGAAATAAATGAATGATATGTTAAGTGATAAGTGAATGATATGTGGTGAGTGATAAGTGAATGGTTTGATAAGTGATAAATGAATTAGTTTAAAGGGCTAGGGTTTAAGTACATAGAATGGGCCTAAAATAGGTTGGTTTGTATGGCATAATGTGTTTGATTGGGCTAGAGCCATTGTTTTGTGTCTTCAAGTGCATACAAGGCCTTCAAATTCGTCCATCCTCTTGGCTCCATGGATAAGCTATCCAATCCATGCCCAAAAATGCTCCAAATGGCCTCAAAATGCACTTTCTTGCTCCCTAGGCCCTTAGAACCTGAAAACACACAAAAGAAGCATAAAGGACTAAAATAACGAGAGAAACATAACGTAAATGCACGAGAACAAGCCATTTAAGTCGCATGAATATGCTCCTATCAAATACCCCCACACTTAGCTTTTGCTAGTCCTCGAGCAAAACAGAATAAAAACAAATAAACAAAACGACACTAAACACGTAAAACACAACCTAAACCTTCCAACAACCGTCTTAGGGATTTCCAATGCACATGACAAGTTAAAAATCATCATTCTCACAGATTTTAGTCATCTTCACATTTAAGTACATTCTTAATCATAGTCACCATATACTAGTTCACAATTAAGCATTTAAAACCATGTTTTGAATGTAGTAACATGCTTTAGAGAATTTACTCAATTCCTTACTAGAATGCACTCTATTTTCACACAGATTTTCTGACTACACACCCTACACTAATTATATGTGAGAGATTGATGTAAACATGAAAGACTAGTATCTCACATATGTTATAACAAAGAAAGCATTTTCTGGATTTACGATAATGACATGAATATGATCTCATGAATGGAATGCTACTACTTAGAATGAGAACCAGTGATTCCATAAGCTCATATCAAATCCAAAATCCACATTATTGAACACATAACGATCAAGATAGAAGTCAAAGGGGTGTAACGGGGCTAGGGTACTGGTTAACAATGAAAGGTGAAGGATAAACAAACATTCTTAAAGCAATAGTGAGCAAAGTATTGAATTAGGCACTTAGAATTCACTTTTGAATGAAAACTCAACTTTTGAACAAAAAGGGAGAATTTAGACAATTTACGCCCAGAATTGGTGTTTTGGAACCTTTCTTCAATCACTTATTCTTTTCTCTTTTTTTTTTTTTTTTTTTTTTTTTTTTTTTTTTTTTTCTTTTGAATCTCAAAACAAAAACACTTAAACATTCTCTCCCCCACACTTATTTTCTTTCATAATGTAACTCAAAAGGAATTCAATTAAGTCATGCTCACTATCTTTTAAGAACAAGGGTAAGGACGGTCATATTCTAGGTTAGGTGAAGATAAAGTGGGTAAACAAAGAACATGGGTTAACATGGCTCAACGGGGGTAAAACTTACAACATATACGAAATATGGGAAGCGAGGCTATTTGGCTATGGTGGCAACTACACAACTTTATCTTGATATATGTTATGCAATTCAATGTCATGCTTTGAATGAAATGGATATAAGTTCTAGCATTTAGTTCTATCATGATACAATTGCATTCTAAGTAGCAACCAAGCAAGGAATAATGAGATCATGCAACAACTTTAGAAAACAAAGAATCACAGAAAATAACTCTCCAAAGAAGGTAATGGCTCGAGTCTCACAGGGTTGTAGCGTTTGTTTGAGTTCCTTCCTTCAAGCATGTCACAAAAACGAATTTTTTTCTTTTATGATTGCATGTGAAGTCATACATTATAACCATAACCAAGCATATACCAAGAGTAAATCAAACTTTTCTCTATGTTTATAACTCTTTCTAACCGTCATGCAATTATAAACCAAATCCTTATCATTGTGTTGGAAGGTACCCTAAGACACAAACACAAAAAAAACGACTCAAAACACTCTTTTTAGGCTTTTCAAAACATTTTCTTCAAATTTTTATGTGATTTTCGGAGTTATAAAACAAAACACACTAAAACACTCTAAAACAATTTAAAAACACCTTAAAACAGCAAGGACTAACATTTGAAGTTATGGGTGATAAAATCCCAGGAATTTGCATTAACAACATTAGTTACCCCCCCCACACTTAAATCAAACATTGTCCTCAATGTTTTAAGCATAGATTCACACAAAACATAAGTAAACACACAAAAAGCACTTAAACATACTAAACATGGCAAAATGTAATTAACAAAGAGAAGAGTTTAGGGACGCAAATCTGGTTATGGAGTGTAAATTCCATCTTCTCTTTGTTGATTGCATTGAGGCTTGATCTTGATGATTCCATAGGCTTACTCTTGAACTGGTTTCTGCCCATCGTTGATTTTCCTTTGTGCTACTTCTTGAACTGGGCAGCAGGATGGTTCTTTTGGTCTCCCCCGAAGGTCTGAGCTTATCCCTTTTATCTGTTTCTTTGTTCAATCTTTCCAATTCGTATTGAAAAGGGTTGGAGGATAACTCAGCCTATGTTTGTCTCCACATGCTTCAATGTATCATTTGCACTTGCCTTACTCGCTCCCCTTTGCAGAAGTGGTCCCTTCTCCGGAAGTGTATCAACCGTTGAAGATGACTACTCGAGAGCAACGCTAGGTAAGCAATCAGGAATAGATTCCAGACAGTTGGCTCCAGAACGGAAGACTGACTCCAAGTGCCGGCTGATTGCTTGTTTTACTTTGCCATGCGAGTAAGAACAAGGACAAAGAAAAAGACAGGGAAAGAGCATGATATGAGATACTTTTGCTTTTGACCTTGATGATATGAGATACCTTTGCTTTTGAAGAAGCGGTGAATGAATCAGCACATGTATTTATTGTGCTGTTTCCTCCTGGGTCATATGTACTCCAGGCATCTGGTATCATCTTTGGGGAAGAAGAAAGAATTGAGTCTTTCGAAAGGCTTTGTTGGGAGTGCGCCCTCAGAGGTGAGGGATAGTTGGGCATTTTCTTCAGGTTTGCCTTGCCATAAAAGACGAAGGTCGACATATATAGAAATAATATCAAGTGGTGGTACTGTTCTTTTACCCTTGTCGACAAATGTCTCTTCGATATCTGAACGACGCCTCTTCGATTTCTGAGCAGGCGCCCTTTCGATTTCTGAACGACGCCCCTTTGCTTTCTGAATGACACGTAGTAGTGCGGATGCGGCTCCTTTTGACAAAGCTGCACGCGTTTTCTGAAAAGCAGAGAAAGCGTCGCCGAACTTTGCGCTTGTCGGCTAAAGATATGTAGTTGCGGTGATGGCCTCCACGTGTTGTCTGAAAAGAAGAAATCTTTTGACAAAGTTGAACGCGTCTTCTGAAAAGCCGAGAAAGCGTCGCCAAAATTACGCCGGAAATTCCGGCTTTTTGAATCGGTGGACGCGTCGCCTTGGCTTTTTTATTGAGCTATCGATCACCACAACAAACACACTCTGAAGATTTCCCATTCTTGAAAATCGACTCCGGCCCTTTGAAATTTAACTCCATCCCTTCTCTTTGAACACTTTTGAAAAAATGGCAAACTCATCGAACCTTAGCTTGGAATTGAGCCTTAGCAGTGATACGGGCGTGCCGCGTCAAGGTAACGTATGGCGCCCTTCTTTCTTTTCTTCTAACGGTCCTCTTTCAGGTGAAGACTCTGTGATGCAGGACGCCACAACAGCTACAATAGTAGCTAGGAACCTCCTCACTCCAAAAGATAGTAGGCTGCTGTCAGGACGGTCCGATGAGTTGGCCGTTCAAGAGTCCCTCGCACTTAGTGTTCAGTGTGCGAGTTCTGTGTCCAACATGGGCCAACGCCTGCTTGCCCGCTCCCGTCAGGTGGAATCATTGATGGCAGAGGTGGAAAGTCTCAAGCAGGAGATCCAGCAGCTGAAGTATGAGAATAGAAGTTTGCACGTGCTTGCAAACAACTATTCGACGGGCATGAAGAGGAAGCTTGATGAGCTGCAAGAGTCTGAAGGTCGGATTCACAGTGACCGTCAACGGTTCTCGTCTTTCCTCCAGAGGCACCTTTTTCCTGGCTCATCCAGCGCTTGGCCAAGTATTGAGGCCTGGAATGCTCTATCTTCGATGCCTCCCGCTCCGATGCCTTCTGTTCCTACGCCTTCCGCTCCGATGCCTTCTGTTCCTACGCCTTCCGTTCCTACGCCTTCCGCTTCAAGAGTAAAGCCACGTAGTGGGGCCTCAAGCAAACAACCTTTATGAAGCATCATCTTTCTTTGTTTAGCACTGCCTATCAATAAATCAAACATTTTCTCAATGTTACAATCATAGACTCACACAATTAATAAACAAACAAACAATAACAACTAAACAACCTAACAAGGCAGAAACGAAATAGCAACAAAGAAAAGAATTTTTTTGTATTTTTTAAAATTTTTATCAAATTTTCGGAGTTTTATACCAAGACACTATAAAACACACTAAAACACTCTAAAAACGCTTAAAACAGCAAGAAACCACATTCTAAGTGAAAGGTGAATAAATCCCACGAAATTCATGCAAATACAAATTGTTTAACCCCCCACACTTAAATCAAACTTTGTCCTCAATGTTTTAAGCAGAAAGTCACAACAGAGCAAGCAAATAAACAAATACGAGAAAGAAAGCAAAGTAAAGGCAGTAAAGAAAAAGAAAGGAATAAAAATAAGTCTCTTAAAGGGGTTTCCAAGTTCTTCTCTATTCGGATGCATGGGTTGCCTCCCACGAAGCGCTTTCTTTTACGTCTTGCAGCCGGACGGTACCTCCGTTTAAGCTTGACTAGGTTCCACGGCATGGAGGGGTACCTCCTCCACGACATGCTCCTCAAACATCTCGTAATAGGGCTTCAATCGATGCCCATTCACTTTGAATTCTTGCTGCGTCCTTGAACTTTTGATTTGCACTGCACCATGAGGGAAAACATTAGTAACAACAAACGGGCCAATCCATTTAGAACGCAACTTACCAGGAAACAAACGTAGGCGAGAGTTAAAAAGTAACACTTTCTGCCCAACTGTGAAGGTCTTGGTTCGAATCATTTTATCATGGAATGCTTTGGTCTTGGCTTTGTACATCCGGGCATTCTCATAGGCTTCATTCCGAATCTCCTCAAGTTCATTCAATTGGAGCTTCCTATGAACTCCCGCTGCATCTATGTCCATGTTGAAAATCTTCACGGCCCAATGTGCCTTGTGCTCTAACTCTACGGGCAAATGACATGGCTTACCATAGACGAGCCGAAAAGGTGACATCCCAATGGGTGTTTTGTATGCCGTACGATATGCCCACAGTGCATCATCTAAACGTAAGCTCCAATCCCTCCTTGTTGGTCCAACGGTCTTCTCCAAAATTTGTTTTATTTCTCGGTTAGACACCTCGGCTTGGCCATTTGTTTGAGGATGGTAAGGTGTGGAGACCTTATGGTTGACATGGTACTTTCTTAGCAACGCCTCAATGGTCCGATTGCAAAAGTGAGACCCTCCATCACTTATGATTACTCTCGGCATTCCAAACCTAGCAAAAATGTTAGTTTTCACGAAATCTGCAACCACCTTAGAATCGTTAGTACGGGTGGCTTTTGCTTCCACCCATTTAGAAACATAATCAACGGCTAGCAAGATATAAGTGAAACCATAAGATGGAGGGAAAGGGCCCATGAAATCAATGCCCCAAACATCAAAAATTTCAACATTAAAGACAGGGGTTTGCGGCATTTGGTCCTTGGTACCTATGTTACCCATTCGTTGGCAACGATCACAAGACATACAAAAGGTTCTAGCATCCCTAAATATAGTCGGCCAATAAAAACCACACTCTAGAACCTTGAGGGCAGTGCGTTGTGTGCCAAAATGACCACCACATGCATATGTGTGACAAAAGCTTAGAATTGAGTGAAATTCAGAATCATGCACACATCTACATACAATTTGATCTGAGCAATACTTCCACAAATAAGGGTCATCCCAAACATAGAAACGTGCATCATTTTTAAGCTTATCACGTTGGTGCTTGTTTAGTTCATTTGGAATTTGTTTAGTTACCAAGTAATTCACTAAATCTGCATACCATGGTTCACTTACCTCAATGGATAGCAGCTGCTTATCGGGAAAAGTTTCAGGGATAGGCACGGCATGTTCATGCTCCTCGTGGATCATTCGGCTTAAATGGTCAGCCACTACATTCTCGCTTCCTTTCTTATCCCGGATTTCAATATCAAATTCTTGAAGAAGAAGAATCCAACGGATAAGCCTCGGCTTTGCTTCCTTTTTTGTGAGCAAGTACCTCAAAGCTGCATGATCAGAATAAACGATTACTTTAGTACCAATTAAATATGAACGGAATTTATCTAAAGCAAAAACCACAGCTAGAAGTTCTTTTTCCGTCGTGGAGTAGTTCAATTGGGCATCATTGAGAGTCCGAGAGGCATAGTATATGACATGCGGCCGCTTGTCTCTTCTTTGTCCTAGAACAGCTCCTAATGCATAGTCGGATGCATCGCACATGAGCTCGAACGGAAGGCTCCAATCTGGAGGTACAATAATGGGGGCCGAGACTAGCTTCTCCTTGAGTTGGTTAAATGCCGAATTACACTCTTCATCAAACTTGAATGGCACATCTTTTTGAAGCAATCGGCAAAGAGGGTTGGACATCTTGGAGAAGTCTTTGATAAAACGCCTATAGAACCCTGCATGGCCAAGAAACGAACGTACCTCTCTAACCGAAGTAGGAGAGGGTAAGTGACGTACAAGGTCTATTTTAGATTTATCTACTTCAATTCCTTTTTCTGAAACAATATGTCCTAAAACTATACCTTGTTTCACCATAAAGTGACATTTCTCCCAATTCAAGACAAGGTTAGTTTCAACACATCGTTTCAAAATTAAGGTCAGATTATCCAAGCAATTATCAAATGAACTCCCAAATACACTGAAATCATCCATGAAAACCTCAATGATCTTTTCAACAAAATCGGAAAATATACTTACCATACACCTTTGGAAAGTGGCCGGTGCGTTGCATAAGCCAAATGGCATGCGACGATAAGCAAATGTTCCAAAGGGACATGTGAATGTGGTCTTCTCTTGATCATCCGGGGCTATCACAATTTGGTTATATCCAGAGTATCCATCAAGAAAACAGTAAAAAGCATGACCGGCTAACCTTTCGAGCATCTGGTCGATGAATGGCAAAGGAAAGTGATCTTTCCTAGTCATGGCATTTAGCTTCCGGTAATCGATACATACGCGCCATCCAGTCTGAATGCGTGTAGGCACGAGCTCATTCTCATCATTCTTGATAACAGTTACTCCGGACTTCTTGGGAACGACTTGAACTGGAGAGACCCAACGGCTATCGGAGATAGGGTAGATCACTCCGCAATCCAAAAGCTTGATTATTTCCTTCTTCACCACTTCCATCATCGGAGGGTTGAGACGGCGTTGAGCCTCTCGAGTTGGTTTAGCCCCCTCCTTAAGAAGTATACGGTGCATGCATGTGGTAGGGCTTATTCCTTTAATGTCGGCCAAAGTCCACCCTATGGCCGTTTTGTGTTCTCGCAGCACCCTCACAAGCTTCTCCTCCTCCATTGCCGTGAGACTTGATGAAATGATGACGGGCAATGTTTCGCCTTTTCCCAAAAACACATACTTCAAATGGTCTGGCAACGGCTTAAGTTCAAGCGATGGTGCCTGAACAACAGAAGGTAGCATCTTAGTGGAAACTGAATTTGAAAGTGAGAGTGGAACCTTACCATATTGTTGTGGCAATGACTCAAGGGCTGCCACAACCTCAATTATTTCTTCACTAGAACCCATTGCAAAGAATTCCTCCTCCTTGTCGTGGCCTTGCATTGGCCCAAATCCTTCATTTTTGCGCTCTATGGCCTTAGTGATGGTTGTTTCCAGGGCGTCCTCGTTCAATTCTTCAAGGTATACCTGATTTGGCCGAGTTAGGGTGATCTGCCTCAGGTTGTGTCGTCTCTTCATCTACTTTCTGGGCAGATTTGGGATTGTTTGGCTCGGTCCCAACTTCTTTTCCACCCCTTAGGGTGATGGCCTTGGCGGATTCGAATCCTCCCTTTGGATTGACTGTGGTTGAGCTAGGAAGCTTTCCTTGCTCTCTAATCTGTCCAAGGAACTCAGAAATCTGCCCTATTTGTTTCTTCATATCCGTCATTTCCTTCTCGTTATTTGCTATCCGGTTGTTTTGATTTTGCAACCCCTGCGAAATAGAGGTTAGTAATTGCATAGCTTGATCACTTTCCAAGGACGTACCTGAATGAGATGATGTCGAAGGTTGTTGGGGTTGTTGGGGTTGTTGGGGTGCATACGGCTTGGAATAAAAACCAGGGGGGTTTGGCCTAAATCCTCCTTGTTGGGCAGCTTGTTGTGGCTCCCTCCATTTGAAGTTTGGATGGTCCCTCCATCCGGCATTGTAAGTGTTCGAGTATGGGTTGTTTTGATTTTGTCCTTGGAAACCAATTGCATTGGCAGATTCCCACCCACCATTCTCGATTAGTTGAGGGCACTTGTCGGATGGATGCCCTTGAATTGAGCACACGCCACAAACTTGGTGTTCTTGTGCTTTTGGACCAATCACAACCTGAGAAACAAGAGAAGTAAGATTAGCAAGTTGTGATTGAATTTCAGAAATAGCACTCACCTCATTTACACTTTGTTGTCGTGGGGCTTCCCTTTGACCCACTCCTTCATATTGTTGAGCGTTGAGCACTCGGTTGGCTATGAGAATCTTGGCATCCCTTGGTGTTTTGTCCACCAATGCTCCTCCCGCTGATGCATCAAGCATTTGACGTTCGATAGGAAGGAGGCCCTCATAGAAATATTGAAGGAGAAGTTCCTCCTTCATTTGATGTTGAGGACATGAAGCTA
This sequence comes from Pyrus communis, assembly GCF_041283825.1. Lineage (NCBI taxonomy): Eukaryota > Viridiplantae > Streptophyta > Magnoliopsida > Rosales > Rosaceae > Pyrus > Pyrus communis. Next base: position 12,099,136 of record NC_142566.1, read on the forward strand.
CAAGGCCCTTGAAGCGCTCATAATAAGCCGGGAATGTCTCGCCATGATTCTGTTGAATACCACTAATTTTCTTCCGTAGGAGAATCACTCTCGAAGTAGGGAAGAATTTCTCCAAGAAAGCACGCTTCATACTCTCCCACGAAGTCACAGTTCCCGGGGCTAGTTCGTAGAGCCAATCTTTGGCCTTGTCCATAAGTGAAAATGGAAAGGCCTTCATCTTCAATATACTCCCATCCACATTGACGGGGGTCATGCTCGAACAAACCACCTCGAACTCCTTCAAGTGTTTGTTGGGGTCTTCCATAGACAAGCCATGGAACTTCGGAATATGGTGTAACAAACTGGATTTGAGTTCAAATTCCTCAGTCTTCCCCTCTGCAGCCGTGGGGTATTGGATACAAAGAGGCAATGCATTATCCAAACCCGAGGCCGAAAGCTCCTTGATGGTTCTATTATCTGCTGCCATGGCTTGTTCTTCTTCAAAAATCTGATCCGTGGGCTTTTCTTCTACACCTACTTCGTCTTCTTCAAGCCCAGGTTGTGGTGGAGGTTGTGGTGGCTCTTGTTGACTCCTCGTTCTCCTCAAAGTGCGTTCAAAATCACCGTCAAAGTCGGAGATGTTCTCTATAATAGGCCGAGAGCTACGAGTCATACACAGTACCTAAAAAAAAACAAGGAAACAAACAAACTAAGAATTTGAAATAAGAATGCACGAAAAACAAAATATAAAAATAAAGACAAAGGATTAGCAAAGTTGCTAATCCCCGGCAACGGCGCCAAAATTTGATGCGAGAATTACTTGACACTCAAATTAAACCCTCGTTTGACAATTGTAGTAGAATGGATAAGTGAGGGATCGTTCTAGACCGGGGATTAGGAGGGCTTGCTAAAACCTTCTAAATTGACTTAAAAACATAAAAACTAAATTAAAATACTCTTAACAAGACTACTATGACTCAGAAAGGCTTTGAAAAACTCAAATTGTCTAAAACAATCAAATTGACTCAAAAAGAAGCTAGAACTTGATTTAGACGAATTTGCAATTGTTTATGACTCCACAAGCTTAAAGATACAAAAATAAAACAAATACGAATGATTAAGACTTAACAAAATAGGGGGGGGAATTGTGGTTGGACGATATTAAATTAAAAAGACAGAATATAATTAAAGGCAAAATGTAAATATGAATGTGATAAAAAATATGGATGATGGAATAGCCAAGGGGTTATTCTCCACACATGTTACACTTGCAAACAAAATTGATTCTCAGTTGGTCTTTCGATAAGTTGTGAAACTCAATGCTCCAAGTTAATTAGATCCGCTTAGATTAACTTTCAGATTTCCCTAAATTCGTTGGATTGAATGGAATACGCATTACAACCAAATTATTCTTAATCAAAGTCCCTAACTATGGAATACGCATGATAGAGACATTTAACCAAGATCATTAAGTTCAACGGAAATCATAAACATCGACGAGGCATTCGTTACTATGGAATACGCATGAAACTTATGCCAAGAATTCGTTTAACGCGATTGTTTATAAGCAACCTCTACTACTTGTGAATATAAGTTCATAACGATTAGGTGAAATTCACTTATATTCTAGCGTCATATTTATGCATGAAAATTAAGCTTGCAATCTCAATGAACATACATAAATAAGTTATCAATCAAACAGTTAAACGAATTGAATCCACAACTTATGAAATTCCAACCAAACGTAATCAATTCAAAATGCAAATATAAACATAGTTTCGAATCACCCCCTAGCTAAAGGGGGTTTAGTTTATTATAACTTTGAAATCAAAGAAATACCTAAACATTCCAACAACTCAAACTTGAATTGTATGAACGTTTAGGCACTCTTCTCTTCCATTCCTCATACGTACAAACAAAGAGAATTGAATTTAAACATTGAAATCAAAGAAACACCTAAACATTCCAACAACTCAAACTTGAATTGTATGAACGTTTAGGCACTCTTCTCTTCCTCGTTGTTGTAGCACAAGGTCTAAGGATAGTTTGATGGTGTGAATGGTTTGGGGAATGATTGAAATGGAAGAGGAATGGTGTTTGGATTATAAGGGGAGAGATGGGAAGCTCACGGCTAGGGAAGGAAGAATGTGTTTGTAATGTGTTGTGTATGAAATGAGATGATATTTTTGTGTATGAATGCATGGGTTTTTATAGGGGGAATGGGAGAATATGTGGGTGATTGTTCAAGATGCAAGTGGCTAATTAATGATGGAAAAGTATGTGATTTAAAGGATGCAAAGTAAATGAATCATGAATCATTGTGGATGAAAGGTGGAAGTGCATGTGTTGATGACTAGGTTAGTGGGTGGAAATCTGAAAATGGCATATAGGAATGGGAGCTCACGGTTTGAATGTGTAAAGTGTGTGTGAATGCATGTGAAGATGCAATAAATAATGCATGTAGGGTTAGGAAATAATGAAGAAATGCATGTGAGATGTTTGGAAAGGAAATGGGAACCCATGGCAATGAAGTTGTTTTGTGTTGTGAATTATGATGAATGCATGTGAGTTAAAGAGGGAGAATGTGGTGAAATGATGAAGTAGGAAGGTGGAAATGCATGTGAGATGTTTGGAAAGGAATAAAGAATGAATGGTGGAAATGTGAGTGAATGATGTGCATGTGTGAGAATGCATGTGGAATTAAGAGGAGTATGGAAGTGAAATAAATGAATGATATGTTAAGTGATAAGTGAATGATATGTGGTGAGTGATAAGTGAATGGTTTGATAAGTGATAAATGAATTAGTTTAAAGGGCTAGGGTTTAAGTACATAGAATGGGCCTAAAATAGGTTGGTTTGTATGGCATAATGTGTTTGATTGGGCTAGAGCCATTGTTTTGTGTCTTCAAGTGCATACAAGGCCTTCAAATTCGTCCATCCTCTTGGCTCCATGGATAAGCTATCCAATCCATGCCCAAAAATGCTCCAAATGGCCTCAAAATGCACTTTCTTGCTCCCTAGGCCCTTAGAACCTGAAAACACACAAAAGAAGCATAAAGGACTAAAATAACGAGAGAAACATAACGTAAATGCACGAGAACAAGCCATTTAAGTCGCATGAATATGCTCCTATCAGTTAGTTATGTTGTTTCCTTTCATTTAGCGGGTTAATTACTATTTATTTTAGTCTTTTATGCTATTTTCGTATGTTTTTAGGTCCTAATGGCAAAAGGAGCAAGAAAGGGCATTTTGAAGCTAAATGGAGTAGTTTTGGGCATGGATTGGATAGCTTAACCATGGAGCAAAGAGGATGGACGAAATTGAAGTCAAGAAGGGCTAGGAAAGGCTAAAAATCTGGAGAAAGAAGTCCAAATGCAAAGAAGATAAGGAAATAGCAAGAAATAAGGAACCTTATCCAACCTTATCTTATCCTATCCTAACCAACCTTATCCTTTCCTAACTCTAACATTATCCTATCTTACCCTATCCAAATCAGGTTAGGACTTAAATCTAGCTAATTAGAGGGGATTAGTTACACATTTAAACACCTATTTCAAGTTCTAGAAGCCCTATTTTCATGCATTAAGTTTATGCCACATGTAACCTTTCTAGAAGTTCTAGAATTTGCCACAAGGACCATTCCTTGTCCTCCTTGGAATCTAATTGAAAGTATCCTTGTTCTTTGGTGATTTGAAGTCCTAATTCCTCTCCTTTTCAGCCCAAATTCGTGCCTCCCCTTCACCCTATAAATACTTGATGCCACAACACTCAAAAACCACCACCCTCTACCACAAATTCACACCACACCATCCACCACACCTCAAGAGCTTAAATTCACACAAATCCCCGTTGTTGGCAGCAAGGAAGGAAGGACGAGCCACCTGGAGTGTTTCTAGGTGTATCCAATCTTTGTTTTCAATATTTAATTTATATTCTCTTTGTTTTGTTGTAAACATGAGGAGCTAAACTTGTTTTAGCTAGGGGAGACTTTGAAACCATGATTATATTTGCAATATGAATTGATTAATGCCAGTTGTTATTTCATAAATTGTGAATGCAAGTTACTTAACCGTTTGATGGATAGCTTATTCTTGTTTGTTGATTAAGGGTGCACACTTAGTTTGCATGCATGAATTTGGGGCTAGAATATAAGGGAGTTTCACATAATCGTTACAAACTTATGTTCACAAGTAGTTAAGGTTGTTTTCACAATCATGTTAAGTAAATTCCTAGCATGAGTATCATGATGTCATAGTTACAAGTGCTTTGTCAATGCTTATGATTTTCATTGAACGTAATGATCTTTGATTGTATCTCTATTATGATGTCATGTAGGGAACTTTTGAAGAATGCTTTGGGTTGTCGTATGATGTCATCCAATCCAATAACTTAAGGAAAATTTGAGGGTTAATTAGTGATGTCACGGTTAATCTAGGGTGTTGAGGTTCATGGTTTATCGAAAAGCAACTGGAAATCAATTTGTATGCAAGTGTGTCATGTGTGGAGAAGGACCCTCTAGCTAGCTAATCACCCATCCATATACCCAAATTCGTTCATAACTTTGTCTAGTTTAGTTTCTGTTTTGTTTTAATTCAAATTCGTCAAAACCAAAACCCCCTTTGTTTTAAGTGTCAATTAGGTTAGAATCTGAGCTATTGTGTGTTTTTAAGTGTTTTGAGTCAAAACTAATTTAATTTTCGTCCAAAGTAAGTCCTAGAGTCTAGTTTGAGTCTTTTTGATTGTTTTGCGTTGTTTTGAGTCTTTTGAGTTTGTTTTGAGTCAGATTAGCAATCCCTCCTAATCCCCAGCCTAGAACGATCCTTACTTATATCTATACTACAATTGTCAAAAAGAGGGTTTAATTTGAGTGTTAGAATATTTCACATCACTTAATTGGGAAAAATGTCACTTCATGGTTAAGCAAGGTATTGTTCTAGGACATATTATTTCTGAAAAAGGCATTGAAGTGGATAAATCTAAGGTAGACTTTGTTCGTCACTTACCTTCTCCAACTTCGGTTAGAGAGGTTCGTTCGTTTCTTGGTCACACAGGTTTTTATAGGCATTTCATAAAGGATTTCTCCAAGATTGCGCAGCCACTATGCCGATTGCTTCAAAAAGAGGTGGTTTTCGAGTTTGATGATGCATGCTCCACGGCATTCAAGCACTTAAAGGAGGCTCTCACTTCGGCTCCCATTATCACACCTCCAGATTGGAGCCTTCCATTCGAGTTGATGTGCGATGCTTCGGACTATGCAATTGGTGTTGTTTTGGGGCAGCGAAAGAACAAACAACGTCATGTTATTTATTTTGCATCTAGGACACTAAATGATGCTCAATTAAATTACTCAACCACTGAAAAAGAATTACTTGCTGTGGTATTTGCATTAGATAAGTTCCGATCCTACTTACTTGGTACTAAAGTTATTATTTTTACTGATTGATGTGATATATAATAGCACACAAATTAAACCCTCTTTTTGACAATTGTAGTATAGATATAAGTAGGGATCGTGCTAGGCCGAGGATTAGGAGGGATTGCTAATCTACTCTAAACTGATTCAAAAACATAAAACTAAACTTAAAAACACTTAAATAAACTCAAAAGACTCTTAACTAAACTTATTTGACTCAAAACAAACTTAAAAGACTCAAAACAACACAAAACAATCAAAAAGACTCAAACTAGACTCTAGGACTCAATTTGGACGAAAATAGAATTGGTTTTGACTCAAAATACTCAAAAACACACAATAGCTCAGATTCTAACCTAATTGACACTTAAAACAAAGGGGGGTTTTGGTTTTGACGAATTTGAATTAAAACAAAACAGAAACTAAACTTAGACAAAGTTATGAACGAATTTGGGTATATGGATGGGTGATTAGCTAGCTAGAGGGTCCTTCTCCACACATGACACACTTACATACAAATTGATTTCCAGTTGCTTTTCGATAAACCATGAACCTCAACACCCCAGATTAACCGTGACATCACTAATTAACCCTCAGATTTTCCTTAAGTTATTGGATTGGATGACATCATACGACAACCCAAAACATTCTTCAAAAGTCCCCTACATGACATCATAATAGAGATACAGTCAAAGATCATTACGTTCTATTAAAATCATAAGTATTGACAAAGCACTTGTAACTATGACATCATGATACTCATGCTAGGAATTTACTTAACATGATTGTGAAAACAACCTTAACTACTTGTGAATATAAGTTTGTAACGATTATGTGAAACTCCCTTATATTCTAGCCCCAAATTCATGCATGCAAACTAAGTGTGCACCCTTAATCAACAAACAAGAATAAGTTGTCCATCAAACGGTTAAGTAAATTGCATTCACAATTTATGAAATCACAACTGGAATTAATCAATTCATATTGCAAATATAATTAGGGGTGGGTTCGGTTCTGTTCGGTTCAGTTTTTTGCGAAAACCGGAAACCGAACCGAAATTACTGATGCGGAATATATAAGCACACAAATTAAAACCCTCTTTTGACAATTGTAGTATATGTATAAGTAGGGATCGTTCTAAACCGGGGATTAGGAGGGATTGCTAAATCACTTGAAAACTGACTCAAAAACGTAAAACAAAGGTTAAAACGCTACACTAGACTGAAAGAATGCAAAGCTAAACACTTAAAAGACTAAAACAAACCAAAAGACTCAAAACAGCACCAAAACACTTAAAACTGCCATAAAAACACAATCTGGGCAGTTTTGAGCACTTCCACTAATTTGGACGAAATTGGGTGATAAATTGAATCAAAACACTTAGAAACACAAACTAAGACACTTTCTAACTAAATTGGACACTAAAGTAAAGGGGGATTTAGTTTTTGACGAAATTTAATAAAGTGCACAGATTGTAATTAAAACAGATTGTAAAGATGAATTTGATGAAAATATGGATGGAATGCTAGCTAGAAGGTTCTTCTCCACACATGTCACACTTGCATACAAGATGATTTTCAGTTGGTCTTTCGATGAATCATGAAACTCAACACCCCGGGTTAATTAGGTTCGCTTAAATTAACCTTCAAGTTCTCCTTAAGTTAATGAATTGGATGGGACAGCGCATACACAATTCAAAACATTCTCCAAAAGTCCTTTACGTGAAAAGCACAATAAAGATACAATCAATGATCATTAAGCAACATGAAAACTATAAGTGTTGACGAGGCATTCGTTACTATGATGAGCATGAAACTAGTGCCAAGAATTCATTTAATGCGATTGTTTATAAGCAACCTCCACTACTTGTGAATATAAGTTTGTAACTATTAGGTGAAACTCACTTATATTCTAGCATCATATTCATGCATGAAAACTAAGCGTGCACTCTCAATAAACATACATAAATAAGTTATCAATCAAGCAGTTAAACAAATTGAATCCACAACTCATGAAATTCCAACCAAAGGTAATCAATTTATATTGCAAGCATAAACATGGTTTTGAATCACCCCCTAGCTAACTAGGGGTTTAGCCTCTCATGTTCACAGAAAGAGAAACAAAATTGAAATTAAATATAGAGAACAAAAGATTGATTACACCTAAAACGCCCAACGAATCCACTTTGAATTTCTGCACGTTTCAAGCTCCTCTTTCTCCTTTCTTCTTGCTGCGGCAGAGAAGGTTTTATGGATTTTTGGATGTTTTTCTGGTTTAGGGATGGGGTTATGGGGATATGGTGGTGCGGCAGAGAGATGGGATGATGTATGGAGGTGTGGATCGATGGTTTGAAGTGGCTGCAATGGTGGGAAGGTGGCTGGAATGGATGGAGAAAGCTGCGGCAAAGGGAGAGAATGGGATGGTGGCTGCGGCTCAGAGGGCTTAGGGTGAATGATGATGAGAATGCATGAAAGGGAGTGCTCTAGGGTGAATTAAAGGGTACGGCTGAGATGTGGAATTAGGGTTATTCAAGAATGGATGGGAGTTGCGGCTGATATGGGATGATGAATGAATGAAAAGTTCCCCCTAGGGTGCGGCTAAGCTTGTAAATATGTAGGGTTTCAGAAAATAAAACCCTAGCTTATTAAAATTAAATCAAAGGCTTCTAGAATTAGGAAATTAAATCAGAAATTTAAAAGGGAATTGATTAATAGGTGCGGCTAGGGTTTATTTGAAAGGGAAATAGGTTTAAGTTCAGAAATTAAAGGGAAAGTGGCTGCAAGGTGCGGCTAGGGTTTAGTTTAGGAGAGGAGCATGTGTTTAATTGCCTAACCTAGGACAAAATTGCCCCCCCCCTTGCACGGCAAGGGAATGAAAGAAAGGGAGAGGCCATGGCAAAGGGGTTTAAGGGGCCTAGGGCCTTTGTTTTGTGTCCTAAAGTGCCTACAAGGCCTTCAAAGTGGCTAGAAAATACGGACGTTTAAGATTAGGAAAGGTTACCAAAACGGGAAACCTAGGGTTAACTTTCCTACTTCAAGTAGGAATCCTTGTTGGAGTAGGAATTCATCGTTTCTTCAAGTCTTCAACTCATTCATTCCTCTTTTGCTCCAAAAGACTCCAATTTGCATCTTCTTGCACATTTTGGCCTTATAATCTGAAAATACACAAAAGTGACTTTAAACACTAAAATAACTAAGGAAACACAACATAAATGCACGAGAACAAGCTAATTAAGTCGCATGAATATGCTCCTATCAAATTCCCCCACACTTAACTTTTGCTAGTCCTCGAGCAAAACAAAACAACTAAACAAAACAAGACGAAACAAAACAAACAAAACAAAACCTAAACCTTCCAACGTTTGCCTCAGGGATTTCCAATGAAACATGACATGTCAAAGATCATTACTCACATAGCTTTTAGTCTTCGTTCCCCTCGAGCACATACTTAATCATAGTCACCATTCACTAGTTCGCATTTAATCAATTAAAACACATTTTGAATGTAGTAACATGCCTTAGAGAATTCCCTCAATTCCTCACTAGTTATTCACTCAATTTTCACTCAGATTTTCTGACTACATACCCTACAATAGTTATATGTGAGAAGATCGATTTAAACATGAAAGACTAGTACTCACATATGTTATAACAAAGAACGCAATTTCTGGAGTAATTAAACATGTTTAGATATGATCTCATGAATGGAATGCTACTACTTAGATGCGAGAACCAGTGACACCATATGCTCATACCAAATTCAAACTCCACAAATTGAAATGCACAACACTCAAGATAGAAGTCAAGGGTTGTAACGGGGCTTGGGGTATTGGTTAACAAGGAAAGATAGAGATAAACAAAAGTTCCTTAGGCAATAGCAAGCAAAGTAATGAAATTGAGACTTAGAATTCACTTAGAATGCAGAAATCAACTTTTAGACAAATAGGGGAGATTCAAACAACTCTTAGGGCCTAATTCATTGTTTTGGGCCCTTACTTCAACAAACCATACTTTGGAACTCTTTTCACTTCTTTTCAACTCTTTTTCACTTTTTTTTTTCTCTTCTCTTTTTTTTTTTCCTAGCCGTGCCTATGGCACATAACCTCACATCAATACTCCTTCCCCCGCACTTATTTTCTGCAACACATTAATCAAAAGGAATTCATTTTCAGTCATGCTTACTATGCTTCAAGAACAAGGGTATGGGTGGTCCTAATCTAGGCTAGGTGAGGATAATATGGGTTAACAACGAACATGGGCTAACACGGCTCAATGGGGTTAAACTTAAACACAAAATGAGTGAAGGGCACACGGCTATTTGGCTTTGATGGTGGTCACTACACAACTTCATCTTGAATATGTGTTATGCAATTCAATAACATGCCTTGAATGAAATGGGCATGAGTTCTAGCATTTCGAACTAAGTGATGAAACGCCTTCTAAGTAGTAACCAAGCAAAGAATAATGAGATCATGCAACGACTTTAGAAAACAATGATGCATGATAGGAGCATATTTAGGCGACTTACTTAGCTTGTTTTCGTGCATCTATGTTGTTAATTCATAGTTGTTTTAGTAGTTTAAGCCATTTTCGTGTGTTTTTGGGTTCATATGGCTAAGGAAGCAAAAAGATGCATTTTGGAGCATTTTGGAGCAAAATTGGGCTTGGAATGGATAGCATATGCTTGGAGCCAAAGTGTTGGACGAATTTGAAAGCCTTGTATGCACTTTGGACATAAAACAAAGGGCCTAGCCCAATCAAACAATCCTTTGAGCCATGCAAAACCTCTAGCCCAATCAACAACCCTTAGCCACATGCATTCACACACACATGCACTTACTCTTTCATCATTGCACCACCATTCACACACACATGCACTTACTCTTTCATCATTGCACCACCAATTCAACACATGCATTTCCACCTTCCTACTTCATCATTTCAACCACATATTCACCCACATGCACTTTAATCATTCAACACATGCATTCACACACCAACAACCTAGCTCTTTTTCCATCATTATTTCATCCACATGCACTCTCAATCATAACAACCACATTCACTCTTAAACAATCACCCACTTATTCTCCCATTCCCCCTATAAAAACCCATGCATTCATACACAAAAAACACATCTCATTTTCATACACAACACATCACAAACACATCCAATCTTCCCTCTTGCCTTGAGCTACCATTCCCTTATAATCCAAACACCACTCCTCATCCATTTCCATAATTCCCCAATCCATTCAACACACCAACAACATCCTTTAGACCTTGTGCTACGACGAAGAGGAAGATAAGAGGGCCTAAACGTTCATACAATTCAAGTTTGTGTTGTTGGAATGTTTAGGTGTTTCTTTGATTCTCTTTGTTTTGTACCATGAGGAACTTCCTCTCGGCTTCATTCCATTAGATACACTCTCCCATTTCTTAAAGGATTTCGACATCAGTTTTGCTTCAAGGGTTCTTTCTTCTTAATCCTATGTTCACTCATGTTATATATTTTTATGTCAAACCTTTTGTAAACATGAAGTGTAACTAATCTCTCTCTAGGGATTCGATGTAGCCTTGCAAGATTGCCATGTAGTTAATTCGGAATTCTCATTTAATCTATCTATTTCTTGTTTCATTCTCCGATTTAATTGTGACTTAGTGTGTTGATTTTAATGCTTGATCATCATTTGAATTAACCACAGGTTGTTTAGCCAAGATTAAAGCACACATCATGCATAATCTTGGTAGATATGTGAATGAATGAAGGGAATGTTTTGCAAACATCCTGCCGAGTGTTCCCTTTGGTTTTGTGAAAGTTTCTTGTGCACTACATAGTCTTGATTAGGAACCAAAGTTGCACATCACAATTAGGCTCATGATTAGAGACATTTGATCAAATCCACACATCATATGGCTGATCATATCTAAGTGAAACAAACCCAAGAAATAAGTAGAGGGATGAGTATAATCTGACTTAACAAGCATGGACTTGGCTTAGCAATGGTGAAATCGAATCTCTAGCTTCATCTCCATTTGTGCTATCTCTTTTTATTAGCTGTTGATTCATTCATTTTGTGTTTACTTCATTTCCTTATGCTTTAATTTACAATCTGTCATTTAGTTTAATCAAAACCTAAATCCCCCTTTACCTTATTGTTCAATTTAGTTAGAAATCAATTTAGTTTATGCTTTAAAGCATTTTGAGTCTTTGGTTTGTCTTAGTGTTTTAAAGTTTAGTTTTGCATTCTTTGAGTCTAGTATAGTGTTTTAGATTGTGTTTTTAGCGTTTTTGAGTCAAATCCAAGTGATTAACAATCCCTCCTAATCCCCGGTCCAGAACGATCCCTACTTACATACTTACTACAATTGTCAAAAAAAGGGTTTAATTTGTGTGCGTATAATTTTCGCATCAAATTTTGGCGCCGTTGCCGGGGATTAGAAAATTTGCTAATCCCTTGGATTGTTTTATTTTCGTTTGATGTTTTTATTTTTTTTATTCCAGATTCTTAATCTTGTTTTGTTTCTTGTTTTAGGTACTAGTTTATGACTCGGAGTTTTCATCCGATTCGTGAACATATCCTAGAGTGATTGGGTTCTTCGTCCGGCTGCAAGACGTAAAAGAAAGCGCTACTTGGGAGGCAACCCAATGCACTGAATAAAGCAAAGCATGTTCATAATAAAAATAAAATAAAAAATAAAAAAAATAAAAAATAAAAAATAAAAGATACTAAACATGGAGAAAGATGGAGCTTCACAAAGGTTGTTTACGTGAAGCCCCACTACGAGGCATAGAAGCGGGAGGCATAGAAGCGGGAGGCATCGGAGCGGAAGCCATCGGAGCGGAAGGCATCGGAGCTAGAGCATTTCAGGCCTCAATACTTGGCCAAGCGCTGGATGACCCAGGAAAAAGGTGCCTCTGGAGATAAGCCGCAAGCCTTTGACGGTCACTATGAATTCGACCCTCAGATTCTTGCAGCTCATCAAGCTTCCTCTTCATGCCCGACGAATAGTTATTTGCAAGCACATGCAAACTTCTATTCTCGTACTTAAGCTGCTGGATCTCTTGCTTAAGACTTTCCACCTCTGCCATCAATGATTCCACCTGACGGGAGCGGGCAAGCAGGCGTTGGCCCATGTTGGACACAGAGCCTGCACATTGAACGCTGAGAGCGAGAGACTCTTGAACGGCCAACTCATCGGACCGTCCTGAAAGCAGCCTACTGTCCTTAGGAGTAAGGAGGTTCCTAGCTACTATCGTAGCTGTTGTTGCATCGGTCATCATGGAGTCTTCACCTGAAAGAGGACCATTAGAAGATAAAAAAGAAGGGTGCCATACATTACCTTGACGGGGCGCAACCGGATCGCTGCTGAGACTCAAATCTAAGCTAAGGTTCGATGAGTTAGTCATTTTTCAAAAATGTTCAATGAGAAGGGGTGGATGGAGTTAAATTTCGAAGGGCCGGAGACGATTTTCAAGAATGGGAAATCTTCAGAGTGTGTATGTTGGCAGTGATCGATAGCTCTATAAAAAGCCAAAGCGACGCGTCCACCGATTCAAAGAGCCGGATTTTCCGGCGTAAGTTAGGCGACGCTCCCTCAGCTTTTCAGAAAACGCGTTCAACTTTGTCAAAAGATTTCTGACAAAGCTGAAAACATGTGGAGGCCATCATCGCAACTACACATCTTTAGCCGACAAGCGCAATGTTCGGCGACGCTTTCTCTGCTTTTCTGAAGACGCGTGCAGCTTTGTCAAAAGGAGCCGCATCTGCACTACCACTTGTCATTCAGAAAGCGAAGGGGCGTCGTTCAGAAATCGAAGGGGCGCCTGCTCAGAAATCGAAGAGGCGTCTTCAAAGATCGAAGAGGCGCCAATATTTCAAAAAGCCGGATTTGCGGGATCAAAACGTCTGTCGACAAGGGTAAAAGAATGGTACCACCACTTGTTATTATCTCTATATATGTCGACCTTCATCTTTTATGGCAAGGAAAACCTGAAGAAAATGCCCAACTCTCCCTCACCTCTGAGGGCGCACCCCCAGCAAAGCCTTTCGAAATACTCAATTCTTTCTTCTTCCCCAAAGATGATACCAGATGCCTGGAGTACAGATGACCCAGGAGGAAACGACGGATTGAAGTGTGCTGATTCATTCACCGCTTCTTCAAAAGCAAAGGTATCTCATATCATCAAGGTCAAAAGCAAAAGTATCTCATATCATGCTCTTTCCCTGTCTTTTTCTTTGTCCTTGTTCTTACTCGCATGGCAAAGTGAAAGAAGCAATCAGCCAGCACTTGGAGTCAGTCTTCTGTTCTGGAGCCAACTGCCTGGAATCTATTCCTGATTGCTTACCTAGCATTGCTCTTGAGTAGTCATCTTCAACGGTTGATACACTTCCAGAGAAGGGACCACTCCTGCAAAGATTGAACAAAGAAACAGATAAAAGGGGTAAGCTCAGACCTTCGGGGAAGACCAAAAGAATCCTGCTGCCCAGTTCAAGATTATGTAGCACAAAGGAAAATCAACGATAGGCGGAAACCAGTTCAAGAGTAAGCCTGTGGAATCACAAAGATAAAAGCCTCAATGCAATCACCAAGGAGAAGAGGGAATTTACACTCCATAACCAGATTTGCGTCCCTAAACTCTTCTCTTTGTTAATTACATTTTGCCATGTTTAGTATGTTTAAGTGCTTTTTGTGTGTTTACTTATGTTTTGTGTGAATCTATGTTTAAAACATTGAGGACAATGTTTGATTTAAGTGTGGGGGGGTAACTAATGTTGTTAATGCAAATTCGTGGGATTTTATCACCCATAACTTCAAATGTTGTTCCTTGCTGTTTTAAGGTGTTTTTTAAATTGTTTTAGAGTGTTTTAGTGTGTTTTGTTTTATAACTCCGAAAATCACATAAAAATTTGAAAAAAATGTTTTGAAAAGCCTAAAAAGAGTGTTTTAAGTGCTTTTTGTGTGTTTGTGTCTTAGGGTACCTTCCAACACAATGATAAGGATTTGGTTTGTAATTGCATGACGGTTAAAAAGAGTTATAAACATGGATGAAAGTTTGATTTACTCTTGGTATATGCTTGGTTATGGTTATAATGTATGACTTCACATGCAATCATAAAAGAAAAATTCGTTTTTGTAACATGCTTGAAGGAAGGAACTCAAACAAACGCTACAACCCTGTGAGACTCGAGCCATTACCTTCTTTGGAGAGTTATTTTCTGTGATTCTTTGTTTTCTAAAGTTGTTGCATGATCTCATTATTCCTTGCTTGGTTGCTACTTAGAATGCAATTGTATCATGATAGAACTAAATGCTAGAACTTATATCCATTTCATTCAAAGCATGACATTGATTTGCATAACATATATCAAGATAAAGTTGTGTAGTTGCCACCATAGCCAAATAGCCTTACTTCCCATATTTCGTATTTGTTGTAAGTTTTAACCCCATTTTGAGCCTTGTTTAGCCTATGTTCTTTGTTAACCCATGTTATCCTTACCTAGCCTAGAATAGGACCATCCATGCCTTTGTTCTTAAAGCATAGTAAGCATGACGGAAAATGAATTCCTTTTTGATTAATATGTTGCAGAAAATAAGTGTGGGGGAAGGATTATTGATGAGAGTTGTTGTGCCATAGGCACGGCTAAAAAAAAAAAAAAAAAAAAAAAAAAAAAAAGAAGAAGAAAAAAAAAATGAAAAAGAAAAGAAAAATAAGAGTTGTTTGAATTTCCCCTATTAGTCTAAAAGTTGTTTTCCGCGCTCTAAAGGGAATTCTAAGTGCCTAATTCAATACTTTGCTCACTATTGCTTTAAGAATGTTTGTTTATCCTTCACCTTTCATTGTTAACCAATACCCTAGCCCCGTTACACCCCTTTGACTTCTATCTTGATCGTTATGTGTTCAATAATGTGGAGTTTGGATTTGATATGAGCTTATGGAATCACTGGTTCTCATTCTAAGTAGTAGCATTCCATTCATGAGATCATATTCATGTCATTATCGTAAATCCAGAAAATGCTTTCTTTGTTATAACATATGTGAGATACTAGTCTTTCATGTTTACATCAATCTCTCACATATAACTAGTGTAGGGTGTGTAGTCAGAAAATCTGTGTGAAAATAGAGTGCATTCTAGTAAGGAATTGAGTAAATTCTCTAAAGCATGTTACTACATTTGAAATGTGTTTTAATTGCTTAATTGTGAACTAGTATGTGGTGACTATGATTAAGAATGTACTTAAATGTAAAGATGGCTAAAATCTGTGAGAATAATGATTTTTAACTTGTCATGTGCATTGGAAATCCCTAAGACGGTTGTTGGAAGGTTTAGGTTGTGTTTTACTTGTTTAGTGTCGTTTTGTTTATTTGTTATTATTTTGTTTTGCTCGAGGACTAGCAAAAGCTAAGTGTGGGGGAATTTGATAGGAGCATATTTAGGCGACTTACTTAGCTTGTTTTTGTGCATCTATGTTGTTAATTCATAGTTGTTTTAGTAGTTTAAGCCATTTTCGTGTGTTTTTAGGTTCATATGGCTAAGGAAGCAAAAAGATGCATTTTGGAGCATTTTGGAGCAAAATTGGGCTTGGAATGGATAGCATATGCTTGGAGCCAAAGTGTTGGACGAATTTGAAAGCCTTGTATGCACTTTGGATATAAAACAAAGGGCCTAGCCCAATCAAACAATCCTTTGAGCCATGCAAAACCTCTAGCCCAATCAACAACCCTTAGCCACATGCATTCACACACACATGCACTTACTCTTTCATCATTGCACCACCATTCACACACACATGCACTTACTCTTTCATCATTGCACCACCAATTCAACACATGCATTTCCACCTTCCTACTTCATCATTTCAACCACATATTCACCCACATGCACTTTAATCATTCAACACATGCATTCACACACCAACAACCTAGCTCTTTTTCCATCATTATTTCATCCACATGCACTCTCAATCATAACAACCACATTCACTCTTAAACAATCACCCACTTATTCTCCCATTCCCCCTATAAAAACCCATGCATTCATACACAAAAAACACATCTCATTTTCATACACAACACATCACAAACACATCCAATCTTCCCTCTTGCCTTGAGCTACCATTCCCTTATAATCCAAACACCACTCCTCATCCATTTCCATAATTCCCCAATCCATTCAACACACCAACAACATCCCTTAGACCTTGTGCTACGACGAAGAGGAAGATAAGAGGGCCTAAACGTTCATACAATTCAAGTTTGAGTTGTTGGAATGTTTAGGTGTTTCTTTGATTCTCTTTGTTTTGTACCATGAGGAACTTCCTCTCGGCTTCATTCCATTAGATACACTCTCCCATTTCTTAAAGGATTTCGACATCAGTTTTGCTTCAAGGGTTCTTTCTTCTTAATCCTATGTTCACTCATGTTATATATTTTTATGTCAAACCTTTTGTAAACATGAAGTGTAACTAATCTCTCTCTAGGGATTCGATGTAGCCTTGCAAGATTGCCATGTAGTTAATTCGGAATTCTCATTTAATCTATCTATTTCTTGTTTCATTCTCCGATTTAATTGTGACTTAGTGTGTTGATTTTAATGCTTGATCATCATTTGAATTAACCACAGGTTGTTTAGCCAAGATTAAAGCACACATCATGCATAATCTTGGTAGATATGTGAATGAATGAAGGGAATGTTTTGCAAACATCCTGCCGAGTGTTCCCTTTGGTATTGTGAAAGTTTCTTGTGCACTACATAGTCTTGATTAGGAACCAAAGTTGCACATCACAATTAGGCTCATGATTAGAGACATTTGATCAAATCCACACATCATATGGCTGATCATATCTAAGTGAAACAAACCCAAGAAATAAGTAGAGGGATGAGTATAATCTGACTTAACAAGCATGGACTTGGCTTAGCAATGGTGAAATCGAATCTCTAGCTTCATCTCCATTTGTGCTATCTCTTTTTATTAGCTGTTGATTCATTCATTTTGTGTTTACTTCATTTCCTTATGCTTTAATTTACAATCTGTCATTTAGTTTAATCAAAACCTAAATCCCCCTTTACCTTATTGTTCAATTTAGTTAGAAATCAATTTAGTTTATGCTTTAAAGCATTTTGAGTCTTTGGTTTGTCTTAGTGTTTTAAAGTTTAGTTTTGCATTCTTTGAGTCTAGTATAGTGTTTTAGATTGTGTTTTTAGCGTTTTTGAGTCAAATCCAAGTGATTAACAATCCCTCCTAATCCCCGGTCCAGAACGATCCCTACTTACATACTTACTACAATTGTCAAAAAGAGGGTTTAATTTGTGTGCGTATAATTTTCGCATCAATGCACAGATTATTACTCTCCAAATAAACGTTTAGGCTCAAGTCTCACAGGGATGTAGCGTTAGTTTGAGTTCATTCCTTCGAGCATGTTACAAAAACTAATTTTTCCTTTGTGATTACATGTGAATTCGTAAACTATAACTACAACCAAGCATAAACCAAAGAGTATATCAAACGTCCATCCATGTTTGTAACTTTCTTTAACCATCATGCAATTAAAAACCAAATCCTCATCATTGTGTTGGAAGGTACCCTACGACACAAACAAACACACAAAAACAACTCTTTTTGGGTTTTTTAAAACAATTTTTCAAATTTTTATGGGTTTTTCGGATTTTTAAGTCAACACACACTAAAACACTCTAAAATAGCTTAAAAACACTTAAAACAGCAAGGAACAACATTGGAAGTTATGGGTGATAAAATCCCACGAATTTGCATCAACAACATTAGTTACCCCCCCCCCCCCCCAACACTTAAATCAAACATTGTCCTCAATGTTTCAAGCCTAAAATCACACCAAACAAAAGTAAACACACAAATAGCAACTAAACACACTAAGCATGGCAGAATGTAAATAACAAAGAGAAGAGGTTAGGGATGCAAATTTGGGTATGGAGTGTAAATGCCATCCTCTCCTTGGTGATTGCATGGGTTGCCTCCCACAAAGCGCTTGCTTTAACGTCTTGCAGCCGGACGATGATATGCTCATTCCCCATTGGAGCCCACGGCATGCAATGGGATCTCGTCCACAACTTGCCCTTCAACACTTTCATAATATGGTTCAATGAATGGGAGGGGGTAGTGATCCTCCCTGATGGTGGTGTTTTGGTTTCGAAAGTCCATGTAAATGCTCCCACCACCTTTAAATCGATTGGGCACCTGCACCAAAGAAGGTAACAACCTATTATTTGAAATGGGAATTGAAATTGGGCTTGACGACTTACAAACATATTGTAGTGAAGGCTCAAAATCGGCAGCCCTATCAACAATGTCACCATGGCTACTTTCGGCCATATTGGGTGGTTGTAAGGCAATCACTCCAAGTTCTTCTCCAATGGTGGTTCTTGATACATCCTTCGTGATAAGTGTGGATCCTTTCGGTCCTATGTCCTTATGCACATCTATGACAAAACAAGAATGACTATCGTTAGGATTCTTAATAGAGTCATAAACATTGAATTTAATTATATCACCACCAAACTCCATTGTTAGTGCTCCCTTGGCCACATCAATCTTTGTTTGGGCTGTTTTCATGAACGGACGGCCTAGCAAGATTGGCAATGATGGAGCAAGGCTCGAATCCTCCATTTCTAAGACATAAAAATCTGCAGGAAAGATGAGATGATTGACCTGCACTAAAACATCCTCAAGGACTTTCTTGGGATAAACATTAGAATGATCGGCCAATTGAATTATAACGCCATCTTGTTTTAACTCACCAAGGTTCATAGATGCATAAATGGAATATGGCATGACATTAATAGAAGCACCTAAATCTAACATGCATTGTTCAAATCTAGTGTTTCCAATTATGCATGGGATAGTAAAGCTCCCTGGATCCTTACATTTTGGAGGTAACTTTCGTAGCAAAACCGCGGATACATTTTCACTTACTTTCACAACTTCTTTGGTTGAAATTCTTTTCCTAGTTGTGCATAACTCTTTTTAAAACTTTGCATACCTGGGCACTTGCTTAATGGCATCAAGTAAAGGAATGTTTACTTGGACTTTCCTAAACGTCTCAAGAATGTCTTTCTCATGCTCCTTCTTCTTTGTTTGCAAAAATCTCTGAGGAAAAGGAACATTGGGTGGAACGGGTTAGAATTAATCAATTTTGAACTCAACTTACCTTTGGTGGCCGAATGGGATAAGTTGGGTGCATTAGGGTCCCTAGGTAGTTGCGGCAAGGGTGTTTGTACCCTTGCCGTGGACTTGCTTGCATCCTCCTCTTCATGTTGCAGCTTCCCTTCGTCATTAGGACCTGTCTTAGATGGTTTAGGACCTACCCCAACTTCTTTTCCACTTCTCAAGATGATTGCATTGGCCGTTTCGAACCCTCCCTTTGGGTTTGGAATGGTTGAGCTTGGGAGCTTGCCTTGGTCTCGGAATTGCCCTACAAACTCTGCAATCTGCCCAATTTGTTTCTCCAATTGATCCACCCTTTTTTCTTGATTTTGCATTGCTTTGGCTTGATTTTCTTGCCCCTGAGACAAATTAGTTAGTAACTTAAGAAGTGTATCATTGTCTAGGGACGTACCTGAAGCATTTGGGGCAGATTGTTGTGGAGCATGTGTGGGTGCGTATGGCTTAGTGAAGAACCCCGGGGGTTGTTGTCTAAAGCCTCCTTGTTGTGGTGGTTGTTGGGGCTCCCTCCACTTGAAGTTTGGGTGGTCTCTCCAACCTGGATTATAGTTGTTAGAATATGGATCGTTCCTTGGTTGGTTTTGGCCTTGAAATCCAATTGCATTTGCGCTTTCCCATCCACCATTTTCGATTAGTTGTGGGCACTTCTCAGAAGCATGTCCTTGGATAGAACACACTCCGCATACAATTGGTCCTTGCATCCTCATTCCTTCGGCCATCTGAGGCACAATGGAAGTAAGATTAGCTAATTGTGAATGAATGTCAGGTGTGGAACTTACCTCATTAACTTGCTGCCGTGGGGGTCCTCTTTGGCCTACTCCTTCGTATTGTTGAGCGTTCAACGCTCGGTTAGCAATCAAGACCTTGGCAGCCATGGGTGTCTTGTCCACCAATGCTCCACCCGCCGAGGGATCGAGCATTTGACGTTCAATTGGTAGGAGCCCCTCATAGAAGTATTGTAGAAGTAACTCCTCCTTCATCTGATGTTGTGGACAAGAAGCAACAAGGGATTTAAAATGTTCATAATACGTAGGAAAAGACTCACCTTCTTCTTGCTGAATTCCACTTATCCTTTTACGTAAATGGATGATTCGAGAAGTCGGGAAAAACTTCTCCAGAAATGCCCTCTTCATACTCTCCCATGATGTGACGGTTCCGGGAGCTAATTCATACAACCAATCTTTGGCTTTGTCCATTAAAGAGAATGGAAAAGCCTTCATCTTCAAAATACTTCCATCGACGTTGACGGGGGTCATGCTTGAACACACCACCTCGAATTCCTTCAGATGCTTGTTCGGATCCTTCATGGACAACCCATGGTATTTCGGAATATGGTGGAGCAAACTTGACTTTAACTCGAACTCTTCGGTCTTCCCTTGGGCAGGTGGGGGATATTGGATACACAAAGGTGCGGCATTATCCAATCCCGAAGCAGAAAGCTCCTTGAGTGTCCGGTTGTCCATGGCCATGCCTTGTGGTTCTTCAAAATTCCTTGCCGTGGCCTCCTCTTCCTCTTCTAGGACTTGTTCTTCGAGGTCAGGTTCCGAGCTTTGTGGATTTGATTCGTGTTGCTTTCTCTTTCGTCTCAAAGTCCTCTCAAAATCGCTGTCAAAGTCTAAGATATGCTCACGAATCGGTTGAGATCTCTGAGTCATACACTAGTACCTAAAACAAGGAAAACAAAACAAGGTTAGAAGCTTTAACAAACTAAAATAAACAGAAAGTAACAATCCAAGGGATTAGCAAAGTTGCTAATCCCCGGCAACGGCGCCAAAAATTTGATGCGGAATATATAAGCACACAAATTAAAACCCTTTTTTGACAATTGTAGTATATGTATAAGTAGGGATCTTTCTAAACCGGAGATTAGGAGGGATTGCTAAATCACTTGAAAACTGACTCAAAAACATAAAATAAAGGTTAAAATGCTACACTAGACTCAAAGAAGGCAAAGCTAAACACGTAAAACACTAAAACAAACCAAAAGACTCAAAACAGCACCAAAACACTCAAAACTGCCTTAAAAACACAATCTGGGCAGTTTTGAGCACTTACACTAATTTGGACGAAATTGGGTGATAAATTGAATCAAAACACTTAGAAACAAAAACTAAGACACTTTCTAACTAAATTGGACACTAAAGTAAATGAGGATTTAGTTTTTGACGAAATTTAATAAAGTGCACAGATTGTAATTAAAACAAATTGTAAAGATGAATTTGATGAAAATATGGATGGAATGCTAGCTAGAAGGTTCTTCTCCACACATGTCACACTTGCATACAAGATGATTTTCAGTTGGTCTTTCGATGAATCATGAAACTCAACACCCCGGGTTAATTAGGTTCGCTTAAATTAACCTTCAAGTTCTCCTTAAGTTAATGAATTGGATGGGACATCGCATACACAATTCAAAACATTCTCCAAAAGTCCTTTACATGAAAAGCACAATAAAGATACAATCAAAGATCATTAAGCAACATGAAAACTATAAGTGTTGACGAGGCATTCGTTACTATGATGAGCATGAAACTAGTGCCAAGAATTCATTTAACGCGATTGTTTATAAGCAACCTCCACTACTTGTGAATATAAGTTTGTAACTATTAGATGAAACTCACTTATATTCTAGCATCATATTCATGCATGAAAACTAAGCGTGCACTCTCAATAAACATACACAAATAAGTTATCAATCAAGCAGTTAAACAAATTGAATCCACAACTCATGAAATTCCAACCAAAGGTAATCAATTTATATTGCAAGCATAAACATGGTTTTGAATCACCCCCTAGCTAACTAGGGGTTTAGCCTCTCATGTTCACAGAAAGAGAAACAAAATTGAAATTAAATATAGAGAACAAAAGATTGATTACACCTAAAACGCCCAACGAATCCACTTTGAATTTCTGCACGTTTCAAGCTCCTCTTTCTCCTTTCTTCTTGCTGCGGCAGAGAAGGTTTTATGGATTTTTGGATGTTTTTCTGGTTTAGGGATGGGGTTATGGGGATATGGTGGTGCGGCAGAGAGGTGGGATGATGTATGGAGGTGTAGATCGATGGTTTGAAGTGGCTGCAATGGTGGGAAGGTGGCTGGAATGGATGGAGAAAGCTGCGGCAAAGGGAGAGAATGGGATGGTGGCTGCGGCTTAGAGGGCTTAAGGTGAATGATGATGAGAATGCATGAAAGGGAGTGCTCTAGGGTGAATTAAAGGGTACGGCTGAGATGTGGAATTAGGGTTATTCAAGAATGGATGGGAGTTGCGGCTGATATGGGATGATGAATGAATGGAAAGTTCCCCCTAGGGTGCGGCTAAGCTTGTAAATATGTAAGGTTTCAGAAAATAAAACCCTAGCTTATTAAAATTAAATCAAAGGCTTCTAGAATTAGGACATTAAATCAGAAATTTAAAGGGGAATTGATTAATAGGTGCGGCTAGGGTTTATTTGAAAGGGAAATAGGTTTAAGTTCAGAAATTAATGGGAAAGTGGCTGCAAGGTGCGGCTAGGGTTTAGTTTAGAAGAGGAGCATGTGTTTAATTGCCTAACCTATGACAAAATTGCCCCCCCTTGCACGGCAAGGGAAGGAAAGAAAGGGAGAGGCCACGGCAAAGGGGTTTAAGGGGCCTAGGGCCTTTGTTTTGTGTCCTAAAGTGCCTACAAGGCCTTCAAAGTGGCTAGAAAATACGGACGTTTAAGATTAGGAAAGGTTACCAAAACGGGAAACCTAGGGTTAACTTTCCTACTTCAAGTAGGAATCCTTGTTGGAGTAGGAATCCTCGTTGGAGTAGGAATTCATCGTTTCTTCAAGTATTCAACTCATTCATTCCTCTTTTGCTCCAAAAGACTCCAATTTGCATCTTCTTGCACATTTTGGCCTTATAATCTGAAAATACACAAAAGTGACTTTAAACACTAAAATAACTAAGGAAACACAACATAAATGCACGAGAACAAGCTAATTAAGTAGCATAAATGCACGGTTTTTTTTTTTTTTTTTTTTTTTTTTTTTTGCTTTTTTTTTTTTTGCTTTTTTCCCCAAGTAGCTTAAAAAAGTACATGAAAACAATAGGTAGCAGGTTCTCAAAACCAATTATCAAATCAAATCAAAATCAAATCAAAATCAACATCAATTACATTTGGTAAGCAGATCAAAATCAATAGGCAGCAGGTTCTCAAAACCAACAGGTATAAATAACCAATTATCAAATTATCAGTTAACAAATCAAGATCAAGATCATTTGGTAAGCAGATCAAGATCAAGATGAATTATCAAATCAAAATCAACATGTATAAATAACCAATTACATTTACAATTTCTTAAAGGTTCTCAAAACCAACAGGCAGCAGGTTCTCAACATGTATAACCAATTACAATTTCTGAAAGGTTCTCAAAACCAACATATTGAAATCGAATATTACAAACTACAATTTCTAAAAGGTTCTCAAAACCAACAAGGAAATAACCAACATATCGAAATCGAATATTACAGTATAACCAACAGGTTCTCAAAATCCCAGAAAACCATCAAAATCTTCAATCACGATTCATGACAAAGAATAATTAATCAAATATTACAAATTTACAATTTCTGAATTTTGAATCTGCATGCAATTTCAATGATTGGTAATTTGGTAAGCAGAAGCCCAGAAGGCCAGAATCGGTAAGCACTAAGCAGAAGCCCAGAATCGAATATCGATATTCGATAAGTAGAAGCAGAAGCCCAGATATGAGAGTACGAGACCAACCTTTTGCAGTCTCACGGCGAGATCAAAAACTGGCGCTGGCGGCGACTGGCGAGGGCAAGGTGTGACCGTGTGAGAGATTGAGAGAATTTGAGAGTGAGAAAGGTCCGCCGGTCGTGAACTCGATGTGGCCTGGGATTCAAGACTGAGAGAGATAGAGAGTTTGAGAGATACAGAGAGTGATTGAAGTTGAAGTCTTGAAGACCGAGAGAGAGAGAGAGAGGAGGCTAACCTTTTGCTGTTGACTGTCGAGACTTGAAAACGGCAAGAAAAATCTGACGGCGAGATGAGAGAGAGTGACTGACGACGAGGGCGAGGTGTGAGAGATTGAGAGTGAAAAGGGTCGCACCGTCGCAAGTCGCCTGAGAGATTGAGAGAGACAGAGCGATAGAGAGATGAGGCTCAGGGCCTCAGGCTGCGCGAGACTGCGAGAGGGTTACTACTGGGTTTAGGCCCCTAGGCCTAGGGTTCATGAAAGAACTCTGAAGAAGAAGAACTGAAGGCAGGGAAGGGAAGTAGGGAACGAGAGAGAAGAGGCTTAAGGGTTAGGGTTACAACAACTTACACCGGCGGCTTTAGTTACAGGGTTGTTATTTGTTAAGGCTTAAGGGTTTTGTTAAAAAGATTAAAAAATTAAAAATAACCTCATAAATCTTGGAGGCATGAGGGTTCGAACCCATGCCTCCAGCTTGTAAAGTTTCATTGAAACCAACTTGGCAACAGGTTCTGTTTTGTTATGATTGTATGACTAAACTATTTATAAATATTCAAAAAAATTATATATATATATATATCGGTTCGGTTCGGTTCGGTTTCCGAGCCTCAAAAACCGAAACCGAACTGGTCAGATTCGGTTCGGTTCGGTTTGACAATTTCGGTTCAGTTTTTTTGCGGTTCGGTTTTTTTCGGCCTCGGTCCGGTTCGGTTGTCGGTTTTTTTCGGTTTTCGGTTTTTTGAACCCACCCCTAAATATAATCATGGTTTCAAAGTCTCCCCTAGCCAAAACAAAATTAGTTCCTCATGTTTACAACAAAACAAAGAGAATATAAATTAAACATTGAAAACAAAGATTGAATACACCTAGAAACGCTCCAGGTGGCTCCTTCTTCCTTCCTTGCTGCCAACAATAAGGATTTGTGTGAATTTAGGCTCTTGAGGTGTGGTGGATGGTGTGGTGTGAATTTGTGGTAGAGGGTGGTGGTTTTTGAGTGTTGTGGCATCAAGTATTTATAGGGTGAAGGGGAGGCACGAATTTGGACTGAAAAGGAGAGGAATTAGGACTCCAAATCACCAAAGAACAAGGATACTTTCAATCAGATTCCAAGAAGGACAAGGAATGGTCCTTGTGGCAGATTCTAGAACTTCTAGAAGGGTTACATGTGGCATAAACTTAATGCACGAAAATAGGGCTTCTAGAACTTGATATTTAGGTGATTTAATGTGAAAAGGAGTCCTATTTGAAGTTGGAATTAAGGTAGGAAAAGATTAGGATAGGATAAGATAAGATAAGGTTGGATAAGGTTTGGATAAGATAAGGAAATTTGGATAAGGTTCCTTATTTCTTGCTCTTTCCTTACCTTCTTTGCATTTGGACTTCTTTCTCCAGATTTGTAGCCTTTCCTAGCATCTCTTGACTTCAATTTCGTCCATCCACATTGCTCCATAGTTAAGATATCCAATCCATGCCCAAAACTGCTCCAAATGGCCTCAAAATGCACTTTTTTGCTCATTTTTCCATTAGGACCTAAAAACATACGAAAATAGCTTAAAAGACTAAAATAGATAGTAGTTAAGTAACTAAATGCAAGGAAACAACATAACTAAGTAGCATAAATATGCTCCTATCACTGATCATGCAGCTCTCAAGTATTTGCTCACGAAAAAAGAGGCCAAGCCTAGACTAATTCGATGGATGTTGCTTCTACAAGAGTTTGACATTGAGATTCGGGATAAGAAGGGCGTGGAGAATGTGGTGGCTGACCACCTAAGTCGAATGGTGCATGAGGAAGCCTTGCCAATTTCTGAAACCTTCCCCGATGAACAATTAATGTCTATCCAGGTAAGTGAGCCTTGGTATGCAGATTTGGTGAACTTTTTTGTCTAAACATACGCCTAGCACACTTAATAGGAATCAACGTGATAAGCTTAAAAAGGATGCTAGGTTTTATGTTTGGGATGACCCATACCTCTGGAAATTTTGTCCCGATCAGATTGTACGACGTTGTGTGAATGAATCTAAGTTTCAATCTATTTGAACATTTTGTCATTCATATGCATCTGGGGGACATTTTGGCACCCAACACACTGCCCTTAAAGTCTTAGAATGTGGGTTTTATTGGCCAACCATTTTTAGGGATGCTAGGACATTTTGCCTTACATGTGATCGTTGTTAACGAATGGGAAATATAAGTGTTAAGGATCAAATGCCACAAAACCCTATACTTTCTGTTGAAATATTTGATGTGTGGGGAATTGATTTTATGGGTCCTTTTCCTTCATCACATGGTTTTCTCTATATCTTGTTGGCGGTGGATTATGTTTCTAAATGGGTGGAAGCAAAAGCCACCCGTACTAACGATTCCAAAGTGGTTGCAGATTTTGTGAAGTCTAACATTTTT
Source organism: Pyrus communis (assembly GCF_041283825.1). Taxonomy (NCBI): domain Eukaryota; kingdom Viridiplantae; phylum Streptophyta; class Magnoliopsida; order Rosales; family Rosaceae; genus Pyrus; species Pyrus communis. Next base: position 12,126,094 of record NC_142566.1, read on the forward strand.
GCTCGGTTCGGAATGCCTCGAGTCCTCATAAGTGATGGTGGTTCACATTTTTGTAATCGCACAATCGAGGCACTGCTCAAGAAGTACAACGTTACACATAGGGTTTCGACACCCTATCATCCTCAAACAAACGGGCAAGCTAAGGTGTCGAATTGGGAGATAAAACAGATTCTTGAGAAGACGGTTGGGCCGATAAGAAAAGATTAGAGCTTGAGGTTAGAGGATGCATTGTGGGCTTATAGGACCTCCTACAAAAACACCCGTAGGAATGTCCCCCTTTCGGCTTGTTTATGGCAAACCATGTCACTTACCTGTGGAGTTAGAGCACAAGGCTCATTGGGCCGTGAAGAAGTTCAACATGGATGTAGATGAGGCGGGAATTCATCGTAAGCTTCAATTGAATGAACTTGAGGAGATACGGAATAAAGCTTACGAGAATGCTCGCATTTACAAGGAAAAGATGAAGGCCTTTCATGACAAGATGATTCGCACCAAGTCCTTCTCTGTTGGGCAGAAAGTGTTGTTGTTTAATTCTCGTCTTCGTCTATTTCCGGGTAAGTGATAGGAGCATATTTAGGCGACTTACTTAGCTTGTTTTCGTGCATTTATGTTGTTAGTTCATAGTTGTTTTAGTAGTTTAAGCCATTTTCGTGTGTTTTGAGGTTCATATGGCTAAGGAAGCAAAATGGTGCATTTTGGAGCAAAATTGGGCTTGGAATGGATAGCTTATGTTTGGAGCAAAAGGAATGGACGAAATTGAAGACCTAATGAAGTTAGGATTCCTAATCATAAGAGGATTCCTAATCAAATGAGGAATCCTAGTCAAAGAAGGTTTCCTACTTGAAGTAGGAAAGTTAAGCCAAGGTTTCCTATTTTGGTTTAATCTTTCCTAATCCTTAAAGACTCCATATTTCAGCAAGATCAAAGGCTCCTACCTATTCTCGGTCACAAAACTTGCAACCTTAAGCCATGCCGTGTGTCCCCTTATGTTTCCCTTCCTTGCCGTGCAAGGAAGGGCTTTGTTTCCTATTCTAACTACTTAAACACCTTCCTTTTTCATACCAATCTCAGCCATAACTCACATACCCTTTTATATTCCTAAATCCTTGCCTAAATTCAGAAATAAATGACATTCCCTTTCTCTCTAACCTTTGCCGCAAGACACATTCCTATTCCTTTCAATTTCTGATTGTGTGTTTCCTATTCTTCAAAGATTTAGAATTAATTCCTTTCCTAAACTAAGTAATAAAGCATTTAGGTCTTTTCTTCCTTATAAATACCCTTGTGCAGCAACCTTATAGACCTAATCCCCCCTTCCACACAACCTGCCTTCTTTCACAAACACATCCAGCCTTGCCGCAGCTTTCCATCCAAATTTCCACCATCCCTCGACTTTCAAACCTTCGTCCAAACCATCCTACACCACCACTAAGCCTTGCCGCACCACCATACCTCCATAAACCCAACTTAAACCCAGAAACTTATCCATAAAACCACCTTAGCACTTGTGTCGTGACTTAGCAAAGAAGAGGAGAAAGAAGACGAAGCCTTGGACGTTTATGCATTCGAGTTGGAGTGTTGGAACGCTTCTAGGTGTAATCTATCTTTTGTTTTCAAAGTTTAATTCTAATTTCCTTTGTTTTGTTATGAACATGAGAGGCTAAACTCGTTTTAGCCTAGGGATGCTTTAAAGCCATGATTATATTTATAATATGAGTTGATAAATTCCAGTTGTGATTTCATAAATTGTGAATGCAATTTACTTAACCGTTTGTTGGATAATTATTATTGTATGTTGATTAGGGAGGCCTACTGATAGGAGCATATTCATGCGACTTAATTAGCTTGTTCTCGTGCATTTATGTTGTGTTTCCTTAGTTATTTTAGTGTTTAAAGTCACTTTTGTGTATTTTCAGATTATAAGGCCAAAGTGTGCAAGAAGATGCAAATTGGAGCCTTTTGGAGCAAAAGAGGAATGAATGAGTTGAAGACTTGAAGAAACGATGAATTCCTACTCCAACGATGAATTCCTACTCCAACAAGGATTCCTAGTTGAAGTAGGAAAGTTAACCCTAAGTTTCCCGTTTTGGTAACCTTTCCTAATCTGAAACGTTCGTATTTTCTAGCCACTTTGAAGGCCTTGTATGCACGTTAGGACACAAAACAAAGGCCCTAGGCCCCTTCAACCCTTTTTCCGTGGCCTTTCCCTTTCTCCCCTTCCCTTGCCGTGCAAGGGGGGCATTTTTGTCCCATTTTATGCACCTAAACCCTAACCCTTTTTCTTGGCCGCACCTTTCCCTTTAAATTCTGAACCTAAACCTATTTCCCTTTAAAATAAACCCTAGCCGCACCTATTAATCAATTCCCTTTTAAATTTCTGATTTAATTTCCTAATTCTAGAAGCCTTGGATTTAATTTTAATAAGCTAGGGTTTTATTTTCGGAAACCCTATATAAACTAAAGCTTAGCTGCACCCTAGGGTTCCATTCATTCATTCATTCTATTATTTTTCATTCAGCCACCATTCCATTCAGCCACAACTCCCATCCCTTTCTTCCCTCTAAGCCACAGCCACCATCACCCTATTTCCTTCTCTGCCGTAGCTTCACACTATTCCAGCCACCATTCCCAACCTTCCTCCACCACTCACACCCCTTGCCGCACCACCATATCCCCATAAACCCATCTACAACCCAGAAAATCATCCCAAATCATCCAAAAGCATATCTGCCGCAGCAAGGAGAAGAAGAAAGAGGAGCTTAAACGTGCAGAAATTCAAGTGGATTCCTTGGGCGTTTTAGGTGTAATCAATCTTTTGTTCTTTATGTTTAATTTCAATTTTGTTTCTCTTTCTGTGAACATGAGAGGCTAAACCCCTAGTTAGCTAGGGGGTGATTCGAAACCATGTTTATGCTTGCAATATAAATTGATTACCTTCGGTTGGAATTTCATGAGTTGTGGATTCAATTTGTTTAACTGCTTGATTGATAACTTATTTGTGTATGTTTATTGTGCACGCTTAGTTTTCATGCATGAATATGATGCTAGAATATAAGTGAGTTTCACCTAATAGTTACAAACTTATATTCACAAGTAGTGGAGGTCGCTTATAAACGATCGCGTTAAATGAATTCTTGGCACTAGTTTCATGCTCATCATAGTAACGAATGCCTCGTCAACACTTACAATTTTCATGTTGCTTAATGATCTTTGATTGTATCTTTATTGTGCTTTTCACGTAAAGGACTTTTGGAGAATGTTTTGAATTGTGTATGCGCTATCTCATCCAATTCATTAACTTAAGGAGAACTTGAAGGTTAATTTAAGCGGACCTAATTAACCCGGGGTGTTGAGTTTCATGATTCATCGAAAGACCAACTGAAAATCATCTTGTATGCAAGTGTGACATGTGTGGAGATGAACCTTCTAGCTAGCATTCCATCCATATTTTCATCAAATTCATCTTTACAATCTGTTTTAATTACAATCTGTGCACTTTGTTTAATTTCGTCAAAAAACTAAATCGCCCTTTAATGTAGTGTCCAATTTTGTTAGAAAGTGTCTTAGTTTGTGTTTCTAAGTGTTTTGATTCAATTTATCACCCAATTTCGTCCAAATTAGTGTAAGTGCTCAAAACTGCCCAGATTGTGTTTTTAAGGCAGTTTTGAGTGTTTTGGTGCTGTTTTGAGTCTTTTGGTTTGTTTTAGTGTTTTAAGTGTGTAGCTTTGCATTCTTTGAGTCTAGTGTAGTGTTTTAACCTTTGTTTTACGTTTTTGCAATCCCTCCTAGTCCCCGGTCTAGAACGATCCCTACTTATTCATATACTACAATTGTCAAAAGAGGGTTTTAATTTGTGTGCTTATATATTTCGCATCACCTACTTAATTTGCATGCTTGAATTTGGTGCTAGAATATAAGGGTGTTTCACATAATCGTTACAAACTCATATTCACAAGTAGTTACGGTTGTTTTCACAATCATAGTTACAAGTGCTTTGTCAATACTTATGATTTCCATTGAACGTAATGATCTTTGATTGTATCTCTATTATGATGTCATGTAGGGGACTTTTGAAGAATGCTTTGGGTTGTCATATGATGTCATCCAATCCAATAACTTAAGGGAAATCTGAGGGTTAATTAGTGATGTCACGGTTAATCTGGGGTATTGAGGTTCATGGTTTATCGGAAAAGCAACTGGAAATCAACTTATGTTTGAATGTAGCATGTGTGGAGAAGTATCCCTTGGCTAGTTCATCATCCATTGGTTTTACTTAAATTCGTCCAAAAATCTGTTTTAAGTTTTAAGTTACTTGGTTTCTTTTAAATTCGTCCAAAAACAAATCCCCTTTTCTTACTTGTTCCAAATCTGTCCAAAAGTGTGTTTTAGAGTCTTTTGAGTCAAAACTAATTGTATTTTCGTCCAAATTAGTGTTAGGTGTTCAAAACTGCCCAGATTGTGTTCTTAAGGCAGTTTTGAGTGTTTTGTTGCTGTTTTGAGTCTTTTGGTTGATGCGTTACGAATGTGACACACAAATTAAACCCTATTTGTGACAATTGTAGTAATGATGTAAGTAGGGATCGTTCTAACCGGCGATTAACTACGGGTGCTAAACACTTTAAACTGACTCAAATAAATAAAACTAACCTTTAAAACACTTAACTCACTTAAAAAAACTCAAAACAAGTTCACAAAACTCAAAATAAGCTAAAAACACTCGAAACTGCCTAAAAACACAAACTGGGCAGTTTTGAGCCTAAACACAAACTTGGACGAAAATTGGTTCTAACTTGACTCAAAACTCTTAAAAACACAATCTAAAACATAATTGAATCAATTAGACACTCTAAGACAATTGGGGATTTGGCTTTGGATGAAAATCAAACAAACAAAACAAGAATGTAAACTAGGCAGGTTTGGACGAATTTGAAGGTGTTTCTGACTTCAAATACTTAAAAACACAAAATAAGACAGATTATAATGACTAAGACTTAACAAAATATGGGGGGATTGTGTTTGGACGAAATTAAATTAAATGGACAAATTGTAAAGAAAACAGATTGTAAAACAAATTGTGATGAATCAATAGATGATGGAATAGCTAAGGGGTTCTTCTCCACACATGAAATATATGCAACGTAAATCAATTTCCAGTTATCAATTCAATAAGTTATGAACCTTGACACTCCAAGTTAATTAGGTCTGCTTAAATTAACCTTCAGATTTCCCTAGAATCATTGAATTGGATGAATATGCATCGCAAACAAATTATTCCTAACAAGTTCTCTAATGAACAGCATGATAAAGATACAAGTTAGAATCATTACGTTCTTTGGAAACCATAAGCATCGACAAGGCATTTGTAACTATGAAAAGCATGATACTCTTGCCAGGAATCTACTTAACATGATCGTGACTAGCGACCTTCACTACTTGTGAATATAAATTCATAACGATTAGGTGAAACAAACTTATATCCTAGCACCAAATTCAAGCATGCAAATTAAGCGTGCACTCTCAATCAACATACAAGAATAAGTTCTAAATCAAATGGTTAAGCAAATTGTATTCACGACTTATGCAACGATAACTGGAAGTAATCAACTTATTTCACATATATAATCATGGTTTCGAATACACCCTTAGCCAAAACGAATTTAGCCAATCATACTCAAAGAAAAACAAAGATTACATGAATTAGACATTGAAATATAAGATAGAATACACCTAAAATTGTTCAACAACTCAGAATGAAGAGCCAAACAATTGCGTGAAACTGTCTCCTTTCCCTTGCTGCAGCAGATTGGATAGTGATGTTTTCTGGGCTGTTTTGATGATGTAGAATGGATTTTGGGGTGGTTAGAGGCACGGCAAGGGGTGTAGGTTGGGTGTGGATGAGTGTTTGATGGTTGGAAGGTGGTGGAGAACTCCGCAAAGAGGGTGGACGAAGGTGGAGCAGCTGGTTGTATTTCTGGGCAGCGGAATGGTGTTTTTGGGATGAATGGATGTGTGTGGGAGTGTATAGACGAATTTCTGTGGTGAATGATACTCTAGGGTTCGGCCAAAGACTGATTATATATGTTTTAGGAAGTTAATAACATACCTAATTAAGTTTTGATTCAGATTTCCTAGTCTAAATAGAAAAGGTAACTGAATAAAGTCCAAATAAAATCAGAAAAAGGGGATACACGAATTTAAACAAGTAAGGAATGTCCTTGCCTTGCAAGGAATCAGAAATTAAACCCGTTGCACAGCAAGGAAAGGGAATTTAAGGTAAGAAACGAAATTGGTGCAAAAGAAGGAAGGAAAAGTCAATTCCTTGCAAGAAATCAGAAATTAGGACTTTAGGGAAAGTTTTAGAACTAGGAAAGTGAATTAAACTAGGAAATAAGAGTTTGAAATCAGGAAACATAAGGGGAGGTGCGGCATAAGGTTTAGGGAAAGGTAAGGCACCAAACAAGAGGTGTTAGAATAAGGGAAAGGTCCCAACATATATGAAAAATAGGGAAGTTGGCATAAAGAAAGGGAAACAACCTTCCTTGCACGGCAAGGAAGGGAAAGTTGCAAAGAACCTTTGTTTGTTGTCCAAGGGTGCTCGGGAGCCATCTTAAGTGCTAAAACTTAGAGCGTTCTTGATTTAGGAAAGGTCAACCAAAATAGGAAACTTTGGCTTAACTTTCCTACTTCAAGTAGGAATCCTTGTGTGATTAGGAATCCTCGTCCAACTAGGAATCCTCATGTGAGTGGGAAACCTTCTTCAATTTGGAAACTTTCTCGTAATTGGAATCCTCGTCGTAGTAGGAATCCTTGCGACATCAACTCTTCAATTTCGTCCATTCCTTTTGCTCCAAGCATAAGTTATCCAATTTGTGCCCAAAAGTTGTCCAAAAGGCTCCAAAATGCATCCTTTCGCCAAATACGTTTCATAAACCTGAAAACACACAAAAGAAGCTTAAAGAACTAAAATAACTAAGAATTAATAACATAAATGCACGAAAACAAGCAAACTAAGTCGCATAAATATGCTCCTATCATTGGTTTGTTTTAGTGTTCTAGTGTTTAGTTTTGCATTCTTTGAGTCTAGTTTAGTGTTTTAACCTTTGTTCTATGTTTTTAAGTCAGTTTTCAAGTGTTTTAGCAACCCCTCCTAATCCCCGGTTTAGAACGATCCCTACTTATACATATACTACAATTGTCAAAAGAGGGTTTTAATTTGTGTGCTTATATAATTCGCATCAGTAAGTTACGTTCACGTTGGATTGGACCCTTTGTTATTACTAATGTTTTTCCTCATGGTGCAGTCCAAGTTCGTAGTTTCAAAACAGGTCAAGAGTTCAAGGTGAATGGGCATCGATTGAATCCTTACTACGAGAGCTTTGTAGAACATGATGTGGAGGAGACCACCCACTATGCCGTGGGTTCCCATGAAGGTTGATCAATATGGCATCGTCCGGCTGCAAGACGTAAAAGAAAGCGCTACTTGGGAGGCAACCCATGCAATCAACAAAGGAAGAACTTAGGAATCGCTCCTAACTCAGATTTGCGTCCCTAAACCTTTTCCTTTGTGCATCCTTTATGTTATGTGTGATGTGTTTATTTATGTGTTCCTTTGCTGTTAGTTTAGTCTAAAACATTGAGGACAATGTTTAGTTTAAGTGTGGGGCGGTAACATTCTGTTTTGAGCTATTTTTGCATGAAATTCGTAGGTATTACCACCTAACATGTCTAAACTTGTTTCCCACTATTTTAAGTGTTTTTAACATGTTTTGAAGTCTTTTTATGTGTTACTTTGAAAAAATCCGAAAAACAGTTTGAAACAACTAAAAAGAGTCAGTTTTGTGTTTGTTTTTGTGTGTTTGTGTCTTAGGATACCTTCCAACACAATGATGAGGATTTGATTTTTATGTGCATGGCTGTGAAAGAGAGCTATAAACATGGATAGAAGTTTGATATATTCTTGGTTTATACTTGGTTATAGTTGTTGTTTATGAATTCTTGTTTAATCCCAAAGAAAGAAAAAAATAAGTTTTTGTAATATGCTTGAAGGAAGGAACTTAGAATAACATTACAACCCTAAGAGACTAGAGCTTTAAACATTCTTTGGAGAGTATTAATCTGTGATTCTTGTTTTCAAACTCGTTGCATGATGTGATAAAAGATAGCACTCAAATTAAACCCTCTTTTTGACAATTGTAGTATAGATATAAGTAGGGATCGTTCTAGGCCGGGGATTAGGAGGGATTGCTAATCTAATGAAAATTGACTCAAAGATGTAAAAATATGTTTTAAAACACTTTAAATAGACTCACAAGACTCTTACTAACTTATATGACTCAAAACAAACTTTAAAGACTCAAAACAACCAAAAACAACCAAAAAGACTCAATTTAGACTCTAGGACTTAATTTGGACGAAAATACACTTGGTTTTGACTCTAAAGACTCAAAAGGACTCTTTTGGACAGATTTGGAACAAATAAGAAGGGGGGTTTTGATTTTGGACGAATTTAAAAGAAACAAGTGACTTAAAACTTTAAAACAGATTTTGGACGAAAATAAGAAAAACTAATGGATGATGGGATAGCCAAGGGATACTTCTCCACACATGATACTTTCTAACATAAATTGATTTCCAGTTGCTTTTCCGATAAACCATGAACCTCAACACTCCAAGTTAATTAGGTCCGCTTAAATTAACCTTCAGATTTCCCTAGAATCATTGAATTGGATGAATATGCATCGCAAACAAATTATTCCTAACAAGTTCTCTATATGAACAGCATGATAAAGATACGAGTTAGAATCATTACGTTCTTTGGAAATCATAAGCATCGACAAGGCATTTGTAACTATGAAAAGCATGATACTCTTGCCAGGAGTTTACTTAACATGATTGTGAAAACAACCTTAACTACTTGTGAATATTAGTTTGTGACGATTATGTGAAACACCCTAATATTCTAGCTCCAAATTCAAGCATGCAAATTAAGTAGGCCTCCCTAATAAACATACAAGAATAAGTTATCCGTCAAACGGTTAAGTAAATTGCGTTCACAATTTATGAAATCACAACTGGACTTAATCAACTCATATTATAAATGTAATCATGGTTTCAAAGCATCCCTAGGCTAAAACGAGTTTAGCCTCTCATGTTCATGACAAAACAAAGCAACATAGATTTAAACATTAACAATAAAGGATAGATTACACCTAGAAACATCCAACACTCTAACTCGAATGCACAAACGCCCAAGGCTTGGTCTTCCTTCTCCTCCTCCTTGCTAAGTCACGACAAAGGGGTCTATGGTGGGTTTGTGGATGAGTGTTTGATGATTGGAAGGTGGTAGGAAGTTATGTGGATGTGTGGAATGGTTGGAGTGCTGCTGCTAGGATGGAGTAAATGCTGGAAATGGTGCTTGCGGCTGAAATAGGAATTATTTCTTTGGGTGATGAATGTGTCTCTTTATATAGAAATGGGAGAGCATGTGGGTGAATTATAGAATGGGAAAGCATGTGAGTGACAGCTAGGGTGATTGGTGGCTGCAATGATGAAGTGGGAAAGCTGGAAATGCAAGGGGAATGCACGGCAATGGTGGGGAGTTCTTTGGTGATGAATGTGGCTGCCATCATGAAGAGTGAATAATTAATGCATGTAGGGTGCAGCTAGGTTGGGAAGGTGTGGAAGATGGCTGGAATTAGAAGGGGAATGCACGACAAAGGATGGTTCTTTGGTGATGAATGTGGCTGCAATATGAAAAGAATGACTATTAAATGCATGTAGGGTGCAGCTACGTTGGTGGAAAGCTGGAATGGAGTGGGGAATGGTGGGAAGGCCACGGCAAAGGATGGGAAAAAGGGATGGTGGCTAAATTATTTGTTGGGAAAGCATGTGAGTGAATGATTAAAGAGTGAATGGAAGAATACATTTGTATTTGGAGTGCATGATGAATACATGTGGCTGAATTATTTGTTGGTGAGGGGGTGCACGGCTTTGACACAAAGGGGAAGGCTGGAATGTATGGAGAATGCACGGCTTGGGGAGTTAGAATGGGCTAGGCCCTTTGTTTTATGTCCTAAAGTGCATACAAGGCCTTCAATTTCGTCCAACACTTTGGCTCCAAGCATAAGCTATCCATCCTTAGCCCAAAAGTGCTCCAAAAGGCTCCAAAATGCACTTCTTTGCTCCTTAAGCCCTTAGAACCTGAAAACACACAAAAGAAGCATAAAGGACTAAAATAACTAAAGAAACACAACGTAAATGCACGAGAACAAGCCAATTAAGTCGCATAAATATGCTCCTATCATTGCATGATCTCATTATTCTTGCTTGGTTGCTAATTAGAAGGTGTTTCATCACTTAGTTCCAAATGCTAGAACTTGCATCCATTCCGTTCAAAGCATGATTGCATAATATATATCAAGATGAAGTGTGTAGTGAAGCCATCAACCAAACAGCCAACCCATGCACTATATATATTGTAGGTCATAACCCCCATTGAGCCATTGTTAGTCTTTGTTATTTGTTTACCCATATCATCCCTACCTCGCCTAGATTAGGCCACACATGCCCTTGTTCTTGAAGCATAGTAAGCATGACTTAGAGGGAATCCTTTCGATTATGCAAACCAACAAGTGTGGGGGAATTTGTGTGTGTGTGTTGATATGCCAAGAAAAGAAATAAGGCATGAGTGAAAATAAAAAGAAAAAAAAATTCGTGGAAAAAGAAAAAGAAAAGAAAAAGTTGTGAAAAAAAAGAAAAAGAGTATCAAATAAGTGAAAATAAGCTCACATGTTTGTGGTAGTTGAAGAAAGGGTCCAAAACGTTGAATATGGCCCTAAGAGTTGTGTGATTTTTCCCCTTTTGTGTCTAAGTGAGTTTCTGCAATCATAAGTGATTCTAAGTGTCAAATTTCATTACTTTGCTTGCTATTGCTTAAAGAACGTTTGTTATCCTTACCTTTCATTGTTAGCCAATCACCCTTACCCCGTTACAACCCTTATGCTTCAATCTTGATCATTATGTTTTCAATAATGTGGAGTTTGGAATTGATGTAAGCATATGGTGTCCCTGGTTCTCGCATCTAATTAGTAGCATTCCTTTCATGAGATCATATTCATATACATTCCAGAAAAGTGCTTTCCTTGTTATAAACATATGTGAGTGTTTAGTTTCATATTTACATCAATCTTCTCACATATACTTAGTTTAGGGTGTGTAATCAGAAATTCTGTGTGAAAATAAGAGAGTATCTTGTAAGGAATTAAGTGAATTCTCTAAGGCATGTTACTACACTCAAATGTTGTTTTAAATTGATTAAATGAGAACTGGTAAGTAGTGATTATGATTACATATGTGCCTAAGCGTAAGGATGACTAAAATCTATATGAGTAATGATCTTGAACATGTCATGTGCATTAAGAATCCCTGAGACCATTGTTGGAAGGTTTAGGTTTTGTTTTGTTTTTCCGTTTTGCTCGAGGACTAGCAAAAGCTAAGTGTGGGGGAATTTGATAGGAGCATATTTATGCGACTTAGTTTGCTTGTTTTCGTGCATTTATGTTATTAGTTCTTAGTTCTTTTAGTTCTTTAAGCTTCGTTTGTGTGTTTTCAGGTTCATAAGACGTATTTGGCAAAAGGATGCTTTTTGGAGCCTTTTGGAGCACTTTTGGGCACAAATTGGATAGCTTATGCTTGGAGCAAAAGGAATGGACGAAATTGAAGAGTTGATGTCGCAAGGATTCCTACTACGAGAAGGATTCCTACTACGATGAGGATTCCAATTACGAGAAGGTTTCCAAATTGAAGTAGGTTTCCCACTCACATGAGGATTCCTAGTTGGACGAGGATTCCTAATCACACAAGGATTCCTACTTGAAGTAGGAAAGTTAAGCCAAAGTTTCCTATTTTGGTTGACCTTTCCTAAATCAAGAACGCTCTAAGTTTTAGCACTTAAGATGGCTCCCGAGCACCCTTGGACAACAAACAAAGGTTCTTTGCAACTTTCCCTTCCTTGCCATGCAAGGAAGGTTGTTTCCCTTTCTTTGTGCAAACTTCCCTATTTTTCATTTGTGTTAGGACCTTTCCCTTATTCTAACACCTCTTGTTTGGTGCCTTACCTTTCCCTAAACTTTATGCCGCACCTCCCCTTGTGTTTCTAGATTTCAAATTCTTATTTCCTAGTTTAATTCACTTTCCTAGTTCTAAAACTTTCCCTAAAGTCCTAATTTCTGATTTCTTGCAAGGAATTGACTTTTCCTTCCTTCTTTTGCACCAATTTCGTTTCTTACCTTAAATTCCCTTTCCTTGCTGTGCAACGGGTTTAATTTCTGATTCCTTGCAAGGCAAGGACATTCCTTACTTGTTTAAATTCGTGCATCCCCTTTTTTCTGAGTTTATTTGGACTTTATTCACTTACCTTTTCTATTTAGACTAGGAAATCTGAATCATAACTCAATTAGGTATGTTATTAACTTCCCAAAACACATATAATCAGCCCTTGGCCGAACCCTAGAGTATCATTCACCACAGAAATTCGTCCATTCACTCCCACACACATCCATTCATCCCAAAACATCATCAAACAGCCCAGAAATACAACCAGCCGCTCCACCTTCTTCCACCCTCTTTGCCGTGTTCTCCACCACCTTCCAACCATCAAACACTCATCCACACTCAACCTACACCCCTTGCCGTGTCTCTAAACACCCCAAAATCCTTTCTACATCATCAAAACAGCCCAGAAACCACCACCACCCAATTTGCCGCAAGCAAGGGAAAGGAGACAGATTCACTCAATTGTTTGGCTCTTCATTCTAAGTTGTTGAACAATTTTAGGTGTATTCTATCTTATATTTCAATGTCTAATTCATGTAATCTTTGTTTTGCTTTGAGTATGATTGGCTAAATTCGTTTTGGCTAAGGGTGTATTCGAAACCATGATTATATATGTGAAATAAGTTGATTACTTCCAGTTATCATTACATAAGTCGTGAATACAATTTGCTTAACCGTTTGATTTAGAACTTATTCTTGTATGTTGATTGAGAGTGCACGCTTAATTTGCAAGCTTGAATCTGGTGCTAGGGTATAAGTTTGTTTCACCTAATCGTTTTGAATTTATATTCGCAAGTAGTGAAGGTCGCTAGTCACGATTATGTTAAGTAGATTCCTGGCAGGAGTATCATGCTTTTCATAGTTACAAATGCCTTGTCGATGCTTATGATTTCCAAAGAACATAATGATTCTAACTTGTATCTTTATCATGCTGTTCATATACAGAACTTGTTAGGAATAATTTTTTTGCGATGCATATTCATCCAATTCAATGATTCTACGGAAATCTGAAGGTTAATTTAAGCGGACCTAATTAACTTGGAGTGTCGAGGTTCATAACTTATTGAATTGATAATTGGAAATTGACTTACGTTGCATTTATTTCATGTGTGGAGAAGAACCCCTTAGCTATTCCATCATCCATTGATTCATCACAATTTGTTTTACAATCTGTTTTCTTTATAATCTGTCTTATTTTGTGTTTTTAAGTATTTGGAGTCACAAACACCTTCAAATTCGTCCAAATCTGCCTAGTTTACATTATTGTTTTGTTTGTTTGATTTTCGTCTAAAACCAAATCCCCAATTGTCTTAGAGTGTCTAATTGGTTCAATTATGTTTTAGATTGTGTTTTTAAGAGTTTTGAGTCAAGTTAGAACCAATTTTCGTCCAAGTTTGTGTTTAGGCTCAAAACTGCCCAGTTTGTGTTTTTAGGCAGTTTTGAGTGTTTTTAGCTTATTTTGAGTCTTGTGAACTTGTTTCGAGTTTTTTTTAAGTGATTTAAGTGTTTTAAAGGTTAGTTTTATTTATTTGAGTCAGTTTAAAGTGTTTAGCACTGATGCAAAAATAGTTAAGCACACAAATTAACCCTCTTGTTGTCAAATTGTAGTAAGGATGCAAGTAGGGATCGTTCTGGACCGGGGATTAGGAGGGCTTGCTAAAACCTCTAAACTGACTCAAAAACATAAAAACAAAGTTGAAAATGTTCACAAAGACTCAAAGGACTCGAAGCAAGTTCAAAAGGCTCAAAACTGCCTAAAAACACTAACTAGGTAGTTTCTGACTCTAAACACAATTTTGGACGAATTTAAGATTATAGGTTGATTCAAAACACTTTAAAACACAAACTAAACAGATTCTAAACACTAAAGAACAAGAAAGTAAAGGGGGGTTTTGATTTGACGAAAATTGAAATAACAAAACAAGTTATAAAACTAGGCATTTGTATATGAATCGATTTTCCAATTGCTTTTCACTAACTATGATGCTCAACACCCCAAGTTAACCGTGATGCACTAATTAACCCTCAGATTTCCTTATGTCATTGAATTGGATGATGCATGCGACAATTTAAATTATTCTCCAACGGTCCTCAACATGAATGCATAGAAGAGATACAGTGAGAGATCATTATGCTCTATGAAAATCATAAGTGTTGACGAGGCAATTGTAACTATGAATGCATGATACTCTTGCCAAGAATTCAATTAACGCAGTTGTGACTAGCAACCTTCACTACTCATGTTTATAAACTTGTGATGATTAGGTGAAACTCGTTTATAAACTAGCATCGAGTTCATGCATGAAAACTAAGTATGCATCCTTAATCAACATACAAGAACAAGTTTTGAATAAAACATATAATTAAATTACAATCACAACTTAACAAATCACAATTAGAAGAAATCAATTCATATCTCAAACATGTTCATGGCTTCAAACTTTCCCCTAACTAATTAGGGGTTTAGCCACTCATGATTACAGCAAACTCAGAAAGTAATAACAAGGTAAACATTGAAAACAAGAACGAAGTACACCTAAGAACGCTCCAATCTGCAAGCATGAAACGTTCAAGGCCTCCTTCCTCTCCTAATTGCTGCGGCACAAGAGGTTATTGTGAGTTTAGGGGGTTATGGATGATGTAGAATGATGGATTTAGGGTTGGGATGGATGTAGGGGACGGCAAAGAGTTGGTTTTGGGCAGAAAATATGGAGAATGGTGAAGTATGGATGTGTTAGAGGGATGGGATGATTTTCTGGCGTGAATGGTGAATCAATGAATAATTTGTGGCTGCAACAAGGAGGTTTATTTATAGGATTTCAGAAATTAAAACCCTAGGTTATTTAGGTAATCAGAATTTAAGTCAAAAGCTTTTAGAAATAGGAAATCAAATCAGAAATTTAAAGGAAACTACCTAAAAGTTGCGGCAATGGCATAAAACACAAAAGGAATGTGTTTTAATGCAATGAAATAGGAAAGAACCATCTCCCTTGCACGGCAAGGAAGAGGAAAGGTCAAGGTAGGTGCGGCTGTGATATAGGAAAGGTTTAAATGTCCTAAAACTAAAGGAAACAAGGTTCCCTTGCACGGCAAGGGATGATGATAAAGGGAAAGTTTGACATGGTGCACGGCAAGGAAGAGGACAGGTCAAGGGACCTTTGTTTTGTGTCCTAGAATGCATATGAAGTCTTCAAAGTGTTTGGGACATAAGGACAATTAGAATTTAGGAAATGTCAAACCAAGATAGGAAACCCTGGGCTTAACTTTCCTACTTCAAGTAGGAAACCTTCGTTGACTAGGATTGCTCATTTGATTAGGAATCCTCTTGTTATTAGGAATCCTCTTGTGGTTAGGAATCCTAACTTCATTAGGTCTTCAATTTCGTCCATCCCTTTTGCTCCAAACATACGCTATCCATTCCAAGCCCAATTTTGCTCCAAAATGCACTTTTTTGCTCCTTTAGCCCTTAGAACCTGAAAGCATACGAAAATGGCTTAAAAGACTTAAAGAACTAAGAAATAACAACGTAAATGCACAAGAACAAGCCAACTAAGTCGCCTAAATATGCTTCTATCAAATTCCCCCACACTTAGCTTTTGCTAGTCCTCGAGCAAAACAAAACAAACAAAAGAACACGAAACTAGACAAAACGTGCAAAACACAACCTAAACCTTCCAACATTTGCCTCAGGGATTTCCAATGCACATGACATGTTAAAAATCATCATTCCCACAAATTTTGGTCATCTTTACACTTGAGCACATACTTAA
Organism: Pyrus communis; assembly: GCF_041283825.1. Classification (NCBI taxonomy): domain Eukaryota; kingdom Viridiplantae; phylum Streptophyta; class Magnoliopsida; order Rosales; family Rosaceae; genus Pyrus; species Pyrus communis. The sequence continues at coordinate 12,142,197 of NC_142566.1, forward strand.
TCACAGTCACCACTTACTAGTTCACAATTGATCGATTAAAACAACATTTTTAATGTAGTAACATGCCTTAGAGAATTCCCTCAAGTCCTTACTAGATATGCACTCAATTTTCACTCAGATTTTCTAACTACACTCCCTATACTAGTTATATGTGAGAAGATTAATGTAGATATGAAAACTAATACTCACATATGTTTTAACAAAGAAAGCACTTTTCTGGAGTTATAAGTGAATGTATGAATATGATCTCATGAAAGGAATGCTACTACTTAGATGCAAGAACCATTGACACCATATGCTCATATCAATTCCAAACTCCACATTATTGAACACATAACGATCAAGATTGAAGCATAAGGGTTGAAACGGGGCTAAAGGTGTTTGACTAACAAAGAAGGGATATGGAAAACAAGGGTTCTTAAAGAAATAGTGAGCAAAGAATTTGAATCAACTTAGAATTCACTTTTGAATGAAAACTCAACTTTTGAACAAAAAGGGAAAATTTAGACAATTTAGGGCCAGATTTGGTGTTTTGGACCCTTTCTTCAACATTCAACACTTAATCACTCATTCTTACATCTTTTCAAGCTCTTTTTCCTTTCTTTCTTTTCTTTTCTGTTTTTCTTTTTTTTCATACATTTTTCACAACTTTTTCTTTTCTTTTGAATCTCAAAACATACATATAACTTAAGAACAAACATTCCCTCCCCCCCACTCATTTTCTTGCATAATGTAACTCAAAAGGAGTTCATTTAAGTCATGGTCACTATCTTTTAAGAACAAGGTGTGGACTGTCCTAAACTAGGCTAGGTGAGGATAATGTGGGTTAACAACGAATAAAGGCTAAACAAAGCTCAACGGGGTTAAAACTTACAAAATATACGAAATATGGGAAGTAAGGCTATTTGGCTATGGTGGCAACTACACAACTTCATCTTGATATGTGTTATGCAATTCAATGTCATGCCTTGAATGAAACAGATATAAGTTCTAGCATTTAGTTCTATCATGATACAATTGCTTCTAAGTAGCAACCAAGCAAGGAATAATGAGATCATGCAACAACTTTAGAAAACAAAGAATCACAGATTATAACTCTCCAAAGAAGGTAATGGCTCGAGTCTCACAGGGATGTAGCGTTATTATGAGTTCCTTCCTTCAAGCAAGTTACAAAAACTGATTTTTCCTTTATGATTGCATGTGAATTCATAAATTATAACCACAACCAAGCATAACCCAAAGAGTAAATCAAACTTTCATCCATGTTTATAACTCTCTTTAACAGCCATGTAATTACAAACCGAATCCTCATCATTGTGTTGGAAGGTACCCTAAGACACAAACACACAAAAACGACTCAAAACACTCTTTTTAGGCTTTTCAAAACATGTTTTTCAAATTTTTATGTGATTTTCGGAGTTATAAAACAAAACACACTAAAACACTCCAAAACAACTTAAAAACACTTTAAAACAGCAAGAAACAACACTTGAGGTTATGGGTGATAAAATCCCACGAATTTGCATCAAATATACTTAGTTACCCCCCCCCCCCCCACCCACACTTAAATCAAACATTGTCCTCAATGTTTCAAGCATAAACTAACATGCAAACACATAAACAAACAAATCAACAAACTGAGCACAAATAACAGAATATAAATAACAAAGAGAAGAGTTGAGGAACGCAAATCTGGATGTGAAGCGATGTTTAAGCTCTTCCTTTGTTGAACGCATGGGTTGCCTCCCACATAGCGCTTGCTTTAACGTCGTGCAGCCGGACGAACACCTCCATCAAGCTTCAGGGGAGGCCACGGTATGGAGGGGTGTTTCCTCCTTCTTCCTTTCAACACTTTCGTAATATGGCTCAATGAATGGGAGGGGATAGTGATCCTCCCTAATGGTGGTGTTTTGGTTCCGAAAGTCCATGTAAATGCTCCCACCACCTTGAAATCGGTTGGGCACCTGCACCAAAGAAGGTAACAACCTATTAGTTGAAATGAGAATTGAAATTGGGATTGAAGACTTACAAACATATTGTGGTGAAGGCTCAAAATCGGCAGCCTTATCAACAATATCACTATGGCTACTTTCGGCCATATTGGGTGGTTGTAGGGCAATCACTCTAAGTTCCTCTCCAATTGTGGTTCTTGATACATCCTTCTTGACAGGTGCGGATCCTTTCGGCCCTATATCCTTATGCACGTCTATGGCAAAACAAGAATGACAATCATTAGAATTCTTAATAGAGTCATAGACATTGAATTTAATTATATCACCACCAAACTCCATTGTTAATGCTCCTTTGGCCACATCAATCTTTGTTTGGGCTGTTTTCATGAACGGTCTTCCAAGTAGGAGTGGCAAGGGTGGAGAATGAACCGAGTCGTCCATTTCAAGCACATAAAAATATGCCGGAAAGATTAAATGATTGACCTGCATTAGAACATCTTCCAAAACTCCCTTTGGATAAACATTAGATCTATCGGCCAATTGTATAATAACACCATCGTTTTTCAATGCTCCTAGATTCATAGATGCATAAATTGAATATGGCATGACGTTTATTGATGCACCTAAATCTAACATGGCAGATTCAAAACGAGTGTTACCAATGACACATGGAATTGTAAAACTACCCGGATCCTTGCATTTTGGGGGCAGTTTCCTTTGCAAGATGGCTGAGACGTTTTCACCCACTTTTACAACCTCCTTGGTCGAAATATTCCTCTTATTAGTTCGACGGGAAGATGGCATGGCTTCCCATAGATGAGCCGAAAAGGTGACATCCCAATGGGGGTTTTGTAGGCAGTGCGATATGCCCATAATGCATTGTTTAAGCGCAAACTCCAATCCTTCCTTGTAGGCCCCACGGTCTTCTCAAGAATCTGCTTGATTTCCCTATTGGAAACCTCGGCTTGCCCGCTCGTTTGAGGATGATAAGGTGTGGCCACCTTATGTGTGACATTGTATTTCTTGAGCAACGCCTCGATGGTTCGATTACAAAAATGGGAACCTCCATCACTGATTAGCACTCGTGGCATTCCAAACCTTGCAAAAATGTTAGTTTTCACAAAATCTGCAACCACTCGAGAATCACTAGTTCGGGTGGCTTTTGCTTCCACCCATTTCGACACATAGTCCACAGCAAGCAATATATAAAGAAACCCATGTGACGAAGGAAAGGGACCCATAAAATCAATACTCCAAACATCAAAGATTTCAACACTAAAAATGGGGGTTTGCGGCATTTGCTGTTTAGGACCAATATTGCCCGTTCTTTGGCATCTATCACAAGACATGCAAAATGTTCTAGCATCCCTAAAGATGGTAGGCCAATAGAAACCACATTCTAACACCTTAAGTGCTGTTCTTTGAGTGCCAAAGTGTCCCCCACAAGCATAAGTGTGACAAAAGGTTAGAATAGCATTAAACTCAGAATCGTGCACACACCTACGTATAACTTGGTCAGGGCAATATTTCCATAAATACAGGTCATCCCACACATAAAACCGTGCCTCTTTCTTCAATTTATCACATTGGTGTTTAAGTAATTCACTAGGAACATGTTTAGACACCAAATAATTCACCAAATCAGCATACCACGGTTCACTTACCTTGACGGACATCAGTTGCTCATCTGGGAATGTCTCTATGATAGGCACGGCATCCTCCTCATGCACCATACGGCTCAAGTGGTCAGCCACCACGTTTTCACTTCCTTTCTTGTCCCGGATTTCGATATCGAACTCTTGGAGAAGAAGCATCCAACGAATGAGTCGTGGTTTGGCCTCCTTCTTGGTGAACAAATACTTCAATGCTGCATGGTCAGTATAAATAATAACTTTAGTACCAAGCAAATAAGAACGAAATTTATCTAAAGCAAATACAACAGCAAGAAGTTCTTTTTCAGTGGTAGAATAATTCAATTGTGCATCATTTAAAGTCCGAGAGGCATAATAGATAACATGCGGCCTCTTTTCCTTCCTTTGCCCTAAAACAGTTCCTAATGCATAATCGGAAGCATCGCACATAAGCTCAAAAGGAAGGCTCCAATCCGGTGGAACTATGATAGGGGCCGAAGTTAGTGTTTCTTTGAGGTGATTGAACGCCTTCTCACACTCCTCGTTGAAGTCAAACGCCACATCTTTCTGGAGGAGACGACAAAGAGGGTTTGAGATCTTGGAGAAGTCCTTGATAAATCGCCTATAAAATCCTGCATGACCAAGAAACGAACGAACCTCTCGAACCGAAGTAGGAGAGGGTAAGTAGCGTATAAGATCTATTTTCGATTTATCCACTTCAATTCCTCTTTCTGAAACAATATGCCCTAGAACTATGCCTTGTCTAACCATAAAGTGACATTTTTCCCAATTAAGCACAAGGTTAGTTTCTACACATCGTTTCAAAATCATTGTGAGATTTTCCAAACAACCATCAAATGAATCACCAAACACACTGAAATCATCCATAAATACCTCAATAATCTTTTCCACAAAATCTGAAAAGATACTTACCATACACCTTTGAAACGTGGTAGGAGAGGGTAAGTAGAAGTATGCGATGCATGCACGTAGTCGGGCTAATTCCCCTAATATCGGCCAAAGTCCATCCAATGGCCGTCTTGTGCTCTTTCAACACTCGGATCAACTTCTCCTCCTCTATGGCCGTGAGTGATGAGGAGACAATGACAGGCAATGTCTCGTTGTCTCCCAAGAAGACGTACTTTAAATGATCGGGCAACGGTTTAAGCTCAAGTACGGGTGCCTAAATCACTGAGGGTAACAACTTATTAGTGGAAACTGAAATTGAAATTGGGTTAGAAGGCTTACCAAAGTGTTGTGGCAATGACTCAAGTGCAGCGACCATCTCGGCCTCATCTTCACTTCTAGGCACGGCAAAACCAGATTTTTGCCCAATTCCTTGTGCAATTGTTGTTTCAAGTGTATCCCTCTCCAAAGAATCGAGAAATTCCTGCGCCAAATCATCAATTATATCAATAGAAAAGCAAGAATGATCGTCCTTAGGAAATTTAATACTTTTAGAAAGATTGAAATCAATGACTTCCCCATCAAATTCCACTGTTAAAGAGCCTTTAAACACGTCTATCTTAGTTCGGGCCGTCTTCATGAATGGCCTCCCAAGAAGAATCGGCAAGGATGGAGCATGGGTGGTTTCCTTCATTTCAAGGACATAGAAATCCGCCGGGAAGATCAAATTATTCACCTGCACTGAGACATCTTCCAATACGCCCTTTGGATAGGCATTAGATCTATCGGCCAACTGAATAATCACACCATCATTTTTCAATTCACCAAGGTTCATTGAAGCATAAATAGAGTATGGCATGACGTTAATTGAAGCTCCTAAGTCTAACATAGCATGTTCGAACTTAGTTTGACCAATAATACAAGGGATTGTAAAGCTACCTGGATCTTTGCACTTTAGTGGTAACTTTCTTTGTAAAACAGCGGAAACGTTCTCACTTACCCTTACTACCTCTTTATGTGACGCCCTCTTCCTTGTAGTGCACAATTCCTTCAAGAACTTAGCGTATTTGGGCACTTGCTTTATGGCATCTAGGAGGGGGATATTGACTTGAACTTTCCTAAACGTCTCAAGAATGTCCTTCTCATGCTCCTCCTTCTTTGTTTGCCTAAACCTGCCAGGGAAGGGCAGGTTTAGTGGAATAGAACTTGACAAAGTCGAATTTGGACTTACCTTAGGCGTGTTGGACGGTTTTGGCACAATAGGGGGTTGCGGCAAAGTTTCTTTCACCCTTGCCGTGGCCTTCTTTGCTTGTTCCTCCTCTTCTTGCAACAACATGTCCTCTTCTTGACTTGTTTTGGATGGCCTTGAGGTGGTTCCGACCTCCTTACCACTTCTCAACATGATTGCCTTGGCAGATTCGAACCCTCCCTTTGGATTGACAATGGTTGAGCTAGGGAGCTTGCCTTTGTCTCGGAATTGTCCTACAAACTCCGCAATCGGCCCAATTTGTTTCTCCAAGTGATCCACCCTTTTGTCTTGGTTTTGCATGGCTTTGGTTTGATTCTCTTGCCCCTGAGACAAATTGGTAAGTAATTTAAGAAGTGTTTCATTTTCCAACGACGTACCTTGATTGTTTTGGGCAGGTTGTGCTTGGTTTGGATTGGGGCCGAATGGCTTGGTGTAGAACCCCGGGGGTTGTTGTCTAAAACCTCCTTGTTGGTGAGGTTGTTGAGGCTCCCTCCACTTGAAGTTTGGATGGTCTCTCCAACCCGGATTGTATGTATTGGAATATGGATCATTCCTTGGTTGATTTTGGCTTGGAAATCCAATGGCGTTTGCACTCTCCCACCCACCATTCTCAATCAATTGAGGGCAATTTTCCGAAGGATGACCTTGAATAGAACATACGCCACATACAATCGGTCCTTGTATCTTCATTCCTTCGGCCATCTGAGACATAATAGAAGTAAGATTAGCTAACTGAGATTGAATATCGGATTGAGAACTTACCTCATTCAAGTGTTGCCGTGGGGGGTCCCTTTGCCCAAGTCCTTCATATTGTTGTGCATTTAGAGCACGGTTTGGAATTAGGGTCTTGGCTGTCATAGGTGTCTTGTCCACCAATGCACCTCCCGCCGAAGCATCGAGCATTTGCCTTTCAATGGGAAGAAGGCCCTCATAGAAGTATTGAAGGAGAAGCTCCTCCTTCATTTGATGTTGAGGACATGATGCAACAAGGGCTTTAAAACGCTCGTAGTATGCCGGAAAAGATTCTCCTTGACTTTGTTGGATTCCGCTAATTTTCTTCCTCAAGAGAATGACTTTTGAAGTAGGGAAGAACTTCTCCAAGAAGGCTCTCTTCATGCTCTCCCAAGAAGTAACGGTCCCGGGTGCCAATTCATAAAGCCAATCCTTAGCCTTTTCCACAAGAGAGAATGGAAAAGCCTTCATCATCAGAATGTTCCCATCGACATTTATGGGTGTCATGCTCGAACAAACAACCTCGAACTCCTTGAGATGCTTGTTGGGATCTTCCATGGAAAGCCCATGGTACTTCGGAATGTGGTGCAACAAGCTTGACTTCAATTCGAATTCATCGGTCTTGCCTTGGGCAGCCGCGGGATTGAATGCAAAGAAGGGCTGCATTGGCCAAACCTGAGGCAGAAAGCTCTTTAATGGTTCGATTGTCCACGGCCATGGTTGGTACTTCCTCTTTAACCCAATCCGTGGCTTCCTCTTCTACTTCAGGTTCGGGACTAGGAGGATTAGACTCTTGCAATTTCTTGTTCCTTCTCAAAGTCCTCTCGAAATCACCGTCAAAGTCGGAGATATGCTCACGAACAGGTTGTGAGCTACGGGTCATAAACTAGTACCTACACACAAAAGTAAACAAGATAAGTAACCAACTTAATAGACTTGGCACAAGTAAGAAAACAAGTTGCCACACACGGCACAAAAACACATACACACGGTCCAAAAAAAAAAAAAAAAAAAAATTAAAACAAAACAGAAACTAAACAATTTAAACAAGACTCAAGACAAGGGATTAGCAACTTTGCCAATCCCCGGCAACGGCGCCAAAATTTGATGCGTGATTTATACGCACACAAATTAAACCCTATTTGTGACAATTGTAGTAATGATGTAAGTAGGGATCGTTCTAACCGGGGATTAACTAGGGGTGCTAATCTATTTTGAATTGACTTGAAAACACAAAAACTAAATGTAAAGACTCTTAACAAGACTACTATGACTCAGAATAACTTTGAAATATTCAACTGCCTAAAACAATCAAATTGACTTAAACAGAAACTAGAACTTGATTTAGACGAATTTGGAAGTGTTTATGACTCCAAATGCTTAAAGACACAAAAATAAAAAAATACGAATGATTAAGACTCAACGAAATATGGGGGAAATGTGTTTGGACGATATTAAATTAAATGGACAGAATATAATTAAGGGCAAAATGTAAATATGAATGTGATGAAAATATGGATGATGGAATAGCCAAGGGGTTCTTCTCCACACATGTTACACTTGCATACAAGATTGATTTTCAGTTGGTCTTTCGATAAGTTATGAAACTCAACACCCCGGGTTAATTAGGTCCGCTTAAATTAACCGTCAAGTTCTCCTTAAGTTAATGAATTGGATGGGTTAGCGCAACGCAATTCACCACATTCTCCAAAAGTCCTTTACGTGAAAAGCACAATAAAGATACAATCAAAGATCATTAAGCATTATGAAAACTATAAGTGTTGACGAGGCATTCGTTACTATGATGAGCATGAAACTAGTGCCAAGAATTCATTTAACGCGATTGTCTATAAGCAACCTCCACTACTTGTGAATATAAGTTCATAACGATTAGGTGAAATTCACTTATATTCTAGCGTCATATTTATGCATGAAAATTAAGCGCGCATTCTCAATAAACATTCATAAATAAGTTATCAATCAAACGGTTAAACAAATTGAATCCACAACTTATGAAATTCCAACGAAAGTTAATCAATTCATATTGCAAATATAAACATAGTTTCGAATCACCCCCTAGCTAAAGGGGGTTTAGTTCCTCATAACTTTGAAATCAAAGAAACACCTAAACATTCCAACAACTCAAACTTGAATTGTATGAACGTTTAGGCCCTCTTATCTTCCATTCCTCATACGTACAAAACAAGGAGAATTAAATTATAACTTTGAAATCAAAGAAACACCCAAACATTCCAACAACTCAAACTTGAATTGTATGAACGTTTAGGCACTCTTCTCTTCCTCTTCGTTGTGGCACAAGGTCTAAGGAGATGTTTAGGGCTTTAGGTGTATGTGGAATGGAGTGGGGAGTGGTTGGAGATGGAAGAATGGATTGATGGGGAAGGCACGGCACAAAAGGGAGTTTGTGTGTGTGAATGGATGATTTTCTGAAATGGAAGAGTGTGTTTTTGTGTATGAATGCATGGGTTTTTATAGGGGGAATGGGAGAATATGTGGATGATTGTTTAAGAGTGAATGTGGCTGTTATGATTGAGATTGCATGTGGATGAAATAATGATGGAAAAACAGCTAGGAAAATAGGGAATGCATGTGGAAGTGTGGCTGCAAAGATGAAGAAAAGCTGGAAATGTTAGGGGGGGAACTCACGGCATTGATTGTGTTTGATTGAATGTGCATGTGAATTAGGTTGTGAAAGCATGTGGATTAAAGGGGTGTGAATGCATGTGCAATGAGTAATGAAATGGGAAAGCATGGTTGAATGATTAAATGGCTGAATTGGATTAAAGAATGGGAGTGATGCACGGCAAAGGGTGAATGGGTGATGTGTGAATGTGGTTGATTTGTGGTGCAATGATGAAAGGCAAAGTGCATGTGCAATGTTGGAGAATGAATGTGTTTGCATGTGAATTAAAACTAGAGTGAATGATGATGAATGCATGTGGATTAAAGAGGGAGAATGTGGTGTAATGATGAAGTGGAATGCTGGAAATGCAATGGGAAGGTACGGTTAAGGGTTGTGGTTTGTGTGAAGTGTGTGTGGATGGTGGTTTTGCATGGCTTTGATGGATTGTTTGATTGGGCTAGAGGTTTTGCATGGCTCAAAGGATTGTTTGATTGGGCTAGGCCCTTTGTTTTATGTCCAAAGTGTATCAAGGCCTTCAAATTCGTCCAACACTTTGGCTCCAAGCATATGCTATCCATTCCAAGCCCAATTTTGCTCCAAAATGCTCCAAAATGCATCTTTTTGCTTCCTTAGCCATATGAACCTAAAAACACACGAAAATGGCTTAAACTACTAAAACAACTAGGAATTAACAATATAAATGCACGAAAACAAGCTAAGTAAGTCGCCTAAATATGCTCCTATCAGACACTTTCTAACTAAATTGAACACTAAAGTGAAGGGGGATTTAGTTTTTGACGAAATTAAACAAAATGCACAGATTGTAATAAAGGCAGAATGTAAATACGAATTTGATGAAAATATGGATGGAATGCTAGCTAGAAGGTTCTTCTCCACACATGTCACACTTGCATACAAGATGATTTTCAATTGGTCTTTCGATGAATCATGAAACTCAACACCCCGGGTTAATTAGGTTCGCTTAAATTAACCTTCAAGTTCTCCTTAAGTTAATGAATTGGATGGGATAGCGCATACACAATTCAAAACATTCTCCAAAAGTCCTTTACGTGAAAAGCACAATAAAGATACAATCAAAGATCATTAAGCAACATGAAAACTATAAGTGTTGACGAGGCATTCGTTACTATGATCAGCATGAAACTAGTGCCAAGAATTCATTTAACGCGATTGTTTATAAGCGACCTCCACTACTTGTGAATATAAGTTTGTAACTATTAGGTGAAACTCACTTATATTCTAGCGTCATATTCATGCATGAGAACTAAGCGTGCACTCTCAATAAACATACACAAATAAGTTATCAATCAAGCAGTTAAACAAATTGAATCCACAACTCATGAAATTCCAACCAAAGGTAATCAATTTATATTGCAAGCATAAACATGGTTTTGAATCACCCCCTAGCTAACTAGGGATTTAGCCTCTCATGTTCACAGAAAGAGAAACAAAATTGAAATTAAACATAAAGAACAAAAGATTGATTACACCTAGAACGCCCAACGAATCCACTTTGATTTTCTGCACGTTTCAAGCTCCTCTTTCTTCTTCTTCTTGCTGCGGCAGAGAGGGTTTTAGGGTGAGTTTGGATGATTTTCTGGGTTGGGAATGGATTTATGGGGATATGGTGGTGCGGCAAGGAGGTGGGAAGGTGTATAGAGGTTGGAAATGGTGGCTGGAAGGGTGGAGTGGCTGCGGCAGAGAAGGGAGGTGGCTGGAATGGATGGAGGAGCTACGGATTGAAGGGTTTTTGGGTGATGGTGGCTGCGGCAAAGGGAGAGAGTGTGGCTGAATATGAAAAGAATGAATGAATGGAGAGTGAATAGGGTGCGGCTAGGGTTTAAAATATATATGGTTTCAGAAAACAAAACCCTAGCTTATTTTGGTTAATTAAAATTAAATCAAAGGCTTTTAGAATTAGGAAATAAAATCAGAAATTAAAGAGGGAATGGCTGCAAGGTGCGGCTAGGGTTTTAAATTAGGAGAGGAGCATGTGTTTAATTGCCTAACCTAGGACAAAACTACCCCCCCTTGCACGGCAAGGGAAGGAAAGAAAGGGAGAGGCCACGACAAAGGGGTTTAAGGGCCCTAGGACCTTTGTTTCGTGTCCTAAAGTGCCTACAATGCCTTCAAAGTGGCTAGAAAATACGGACGTTTAAGATTAGGAAAGGTTACCAAAACGGGAAACCTAGGGTTAACTTTCCTACTTCAAGTAGGAATCTTTGTTGGAGTAGGAATTCATCGTTGGAGTAGGAATTCATCGTTTCTTCAAGTCTTCAACTCATTCATTCCTCTTTTGCTCCAAAAGACTCCAATTTACATCTTCTTGCACACTTTGGCCTTATAATCTGAAAATACACAAAAGTGACTTTAAACACTAAAATAACTAAGGAAACACAACATAAATGCACGAGAACAAGCTAATTAAGTCGCATGAATATGCTCCTATCAAATTCCCCCACACTTAGCTTTTGCTAGTCCTCGGGCAAAACAAAACAACTAAAGAAAACAAAACGAAACAAAACAATCAAAACATAACCTAAACCTTCCAACGTTTGCCTCAGGGATTTCCAATGAAACATGACATGTCAAAGATCATTACTCACATAGCTTTTAGTCTTCGTTCCCCTCGAGCACATACTTAATCATAGTCACCATTCACTAGTTCGCATTTAATCAATTAAAACACATTTTGAATGTAGTAACATGCCTTAGAGAATTCCCTCAATTCCTCACTAGTTATGCACTCAATTTTCACTCAGATTTTCTGACTACACACCCTAAAATAGTTATATGTGAGAAGATTGTTGTAAACATGAAAGACTAGTACTCACATATGTTATAACAAAGAACGCAATTTCTGGAGTAATTAAACATGTTTAGATATGATCTCATGAATGGAATGCTACTACTTAGATGCGAGAACCAGTGACACCATATGCTCATACCAAATTCAAACTCCACAAATTGAAATGCACAACACTCAAGATAGAAGTCAAGGGTTGTAACGGGGCTTGGGGTATTGGCTAACAAGGAAAGATAGGGATAAACAAAAGTTCCTTAAGCAATAGTAAGCAAAGTAATGAAATTAAGACTTAGAATTCACTTAGAATGCAGAAATCAACTTTTAGACATAGAGGGGAGATTCAAACAACTCTTAGGGCCTAATTCATTGTTTTGGACCCTTACTTCAACAAACAATACTTTGGAACTCTTTTCACTTCTTTTCAACTCTTTTTCACTTTTTTTTTTTCACTTCTTCTTTTTTTTTTTTTTTTCCCGTGCCTATGGCACAACAACTCACATCAATAATCCTTCCCCCACACTTAGTTTCTGCAACACCTTAATCAAAAGGAATTCATTTTTTAGTCATGCTTACTATGCTTCAAGAACAAAGGAATGGATGGTCCTAATCTAGGCTAGGTGAGGATAATATGGGTTAATCAAAGAACATGGGCTAACACGGCTCAATGGGGTTAAACTTAAACACAAAATGAGTGAAGGGCACACGGCTATTTGGCTTTGATGGTGGTCACTACACAACTTCACCTTCAATATGTGTTATCAAACGTCCATCCATGTTTGTAACTTCCTTTAACCATCATGCAATTAAAAACCAAATCCTCATCATTGTGTTGGAAGGTACCCTACGATACAAACAAACACACAAAAACAACTCTTTTTGGGTTTTTCAAAACAATTTTTCAAATTTTTATGGGTTTTTCGGATTTTTAAGTCAACACACACTAACACACCCTAAAATAACTTAAAAACACTTAAAAACAGCAAGGAACAACATTGGAAGTTATGGGTGATAAAATCCCACGAATTTGCATCAACAACATTAGTTACCCCCCCCCCCCCCCCCCACACTTAAATCAAACATTGTCCTCAATGTTTCAAGCCTAAAATTACACCAAACAAAAGCAAACACACAAATAGCAACTAAACACACTAAGCATGGCAGAATGTAAATAACAAAGAGAAGAGGTTAGGGACGCAAATCTGGTTATGGAGTGTAAATGCCATCCTCTCCTTGGTGATTGCATGGGTTGCCTCCCACGAAGCGCTTGCTTTAACGTCTTGCAACCGGACGATGGTATGCTTATGCCCCATTGGAGCCCACGGCATGCAATGGGATCTCCTCCACAACATGCTCTTCAACACTTTCATAATATGGCTCAATGAATGGGAGGGGATAGTGATCCTCCCTGATGGTGGTGTTTTGGTTCCGAAAGTCCATGTAAATGCTCCCACCACCTTTAAATTGGTTGGTCACCTGCACCACAGAAGGTAACAAACTATTATTTGAAATGGGAATTGAAATTGGGCTTGGCGACTTAGAAACATATGGTAGTGAAGGCTCAAAATCAGCAGCCCTATCAACAATGTCACCATGGCTATTTTCGGCCATATTGGGTGGTTGTAGGGCAATCACTCCAAGTTCTTCTCCAATGGTGGTTCTTGATACATCCTTCGTGATAAGTGTGGCTCCTTTCGGCCCTATGTCCTTATGCACATCTATGACAAAACAAGAATGACTATCGTTAGGATTCTTAATAGAGTCATAAACATTGAATTTAATTATATCACCACCAAACTCCATTGTTAGTGCTCCCTTGGCCACATCAATCTTTGTTTGGGTTGTTTTCATGAACGGACGGCCTAGCAAAAGTGGCAATGATGGAGCATGGCTCGAATCCTCCATTTCTAAGACATAAAAATCTGCAAGAAAGATGAGATGATTGACCTGCACTAAAACATCCTCAAGGACTCCCTTGGGATAAACATTAGAACGATCGGCCAATTGAATTATGCATAAACGGAATATGGCATGACATTAATAGAAGCACCTAAATCTAACATGCATTGTTCAAATCTAGTGTTTCCAATTATGCATGGGATAGTAAATCTCCCTGGATCCTTACATTTTGGAGGTAACTTTTGTTGCAAAACCGCGGATACATTTTCACTTACTTTCACAACTTCTTTGTTTGAAATTCTTTTCCTAGTTGTGCATCACTCTTTTAAAAACTTCGCATGAAATTCTTTTCCTAGTTGTGCATCACTCTTTTAAAAACTTCGCATACCTGGGCACTTGCTTAATGGCATCAAGTAAAGGAATGTTTACTTGGACCCTCCTAAACGTCTCAAGAATGTCTTTCTCCTGCTCCTCCTTCTTTGTTTGCAAAAATCTCTGAGGAAAAGGAACATTGGGTGGAACGGGGTTAGAATTAATCGAATTTGAACCCAACTTACCCTTGGTGGCCGAATTGGATGAGTTGGATGCATTAGGGTGCCTAGGTAGTTGCGGCAAGGGTATTTGTACCCTTGCCGTGGGCTTGCTTGCATCCTCCTCTTCATGTTGCAGCTTCCCTTCGTCATTAGGACCTGTCTTGGATGGTTTAGGACCTGCCCCAACTTCTTTTCCACTTCTCAAGATGATTGCATTGGCCGTTTTGAACCCTCCCTTTGGGTTTGGAATGGTTGAGCTTGGGAGCTTGCCTTGGTCTCGGAATTGCCCTACAAACTCCGCAATCTGCCCAATTTGTTTCTCCAATTGATCCACCCTTTTTTCTTGATTTTGCATTGCTTTGGCTTGATTCTCTTGCCCCTGAGACAAATTAGTTAGTAACTTAAGAAGTGTATCATTATCTAAGGACGTACCTGAAGCATTTGGGGCAGATTGTTGTGGAGCATGTGTGGGTGCGTATGGCTTAGTGAAGAAAACCGGGGGTTGTTGTCTAAAGCCTCCTTGTTGTGGTGGTTGTTGGGGCTCCCTCCACTTGAAGTTCGGGTGGTCTCTCCAACCTGGATTATAGGTGTTAGAATACGGATCGTTCCTTGGTTGGTTTTGGCCTTGAAATCCAATTGCATTTGCGCTTTCCCATCCACCATTTTCGATGAGTTGTGGGCACTTCTCAGAAGCATGTCCTTGGATAGAACACACTCCGCATACAATTGGTCCTTGCATCCTCATTCCTTCGACCATCTGAGACACAATGGAAGTAAGATTAGCTAATTGTGAATGAATGTCGGGTGTGGAACTTACCTCATTAACTTGCTGCCGTGGGGGTCCTCTTTGGCCTACTCCTTCGTATTGTTGAGCGTTCAACGCTCGGTTAGCAATCAAGACCTTGGCAGCCATGGGTGTCTTGTCCACCAATGCTCAACCCGCCGAGGCATCGAGCATTTGACGTTCAATTGGGAGGAGCCCCTCGTAGAAGTATTGTAGAAGTAACTCCTCCTTCATCTGATGTTGTGGACAAGAAGCAACAAGGGATTTAAAACGTTCATAATACGTAGGAAAAGACTCACCTTCTTCTTGCTGAATTCCACTTATCCTTTTACGTAAAAGGATGATTCGAGAAGTCGGGAAAAACTTCTCCAGAAATGCCCTCTTTATACTCTTCTATGATGTGACGGTTCCGGGAGCTAATTCATACAACCAATCTTTGGCTTTGTCCATTAAAGAGAATGGAAAAGCCTTCATCTTCAAAATACTTCCATCGACGTTGACGGGAGTCATGCTTGAACACACCACCTCAAATTCTTTTAGATGCTTGTTCGGATCTTCCATGGACAACCCATGGTATTTCGGAATATGGTGGAGCAAACTTGACTTGAACTCGGACTCTTCGGTCTTCCCTTGGGCAGGCGGGGGATATTGGATACACAAAGGTGCGGCATTATCCAGTCCCGAAGCAAAAAGCTCCTTGAGTGTCCGGTTGTCCATGGCTATGCCTTGTGGTTCTTCAAAAACCCTTGTCGTGGCCTCCTCTTCCTCTTCTAGGACTTGTTCTTCAAGGTCAGGTTCCGGGCTTGGTGGATTTGATTCGTGTTGCTTCCTCTTTCGTCTCAAAGTCCTCTCAAAATCGCTGTCAAAGTCTAAGATATGCTCACGAATCGATTGAGAACTCCGAGTCATACACTAGTACCTAAAACAAGAAAAACAAAACAAGGTCAGAAACTTTAACAAACTAAAATAAACAGAAAATAACAATCCAAGGGATTAGCAAAGTTGCTAATCCCCGGCAACGGCGCCAAAACACTAAACGAGACTCCAAGAATGCAAAACTAAACACTTAAAACACTAAAACAAACCAAAAGACTCAATACAGCACCAAAACACTCAAAACTGCCTTAAAACCACAATCTGGGCAGTTTTGAGCACTTACACTAATTTGGACGAATTTGGGTGATAAATTGAATCAAAACACTTAGAAACACAAACTAAGACACTTTCTAACTAAATTGAACACTAAAGTGAAGGGGGATTTAGTTTTTGACGAAATTAAACAAAATGCACAGATTGTAATAAAGGCAGAATGTAAATACGAATTTGATGAAAATATGGATGGAATGCTAGCTAGAAGGTTCTTCTCCACACATGTCACACTTGCATACAAGATGATTTTCAGTTGGTCTTTCGATGAATCATGAAACTCAACACCCCGGGTTAATTAGGTTCGCTTAAATTAACCTTCAAGTTCTCCTTAAGTTAATGAATTGGATGGGACAACGCATACACAATTCAAAACATTCTCCAAAAGTCCTTTACGTGAAAAGCACAATAAAGATACAATCAAAGATCATTAAGCAACATGAAAACTATAAGTGTTGACGAGGCATTCGTTACTATGATGAGCATGAAACTAGTGCCAAGAATTCATTTAACGCGATTGTTTATAAGCGACCTCCACTACTTGTGAATATAAGTTTGTAACTATTAGGTGAAACTCACTTATATTCTAGCATCATATTCATGCATGAGAACTAAGAGTGCACTTTCAATAAACATACACAAATAAGTTATCAATCAAGCAGTTAAACAAATTGAATCCACAACTCATGAAATTCCAACCAAAGGTAATCAATTTATATTGCAAGCATAAACATGGTTTTTAATCACCCCCTAGCTAACTAGGGATTTAGCCTCTCATGTTCACAGAAAGAGAAACAAAATTGAAATTAAACATAAAGAACAAAAGATTGATTACACCTAGAACGCCCAACGAATCGACTTTGAATTTCTGCACGTTTCAAGCTCCTCTTTCTTCTTCTTCTTGCTGCGGCAGAGAGGGTTTTAGGGTGAGTTTGGATGATTTTCTTGGTTGGGAATGGATTTATGGGGATATGGTGGTGCGGCAAGGAGGTGGGAAGGTGTATGGAGGTTGGAAATGATGGCTGGAAGGGTGGAGTGGCTGCGGCAGAGAAGAGAGGTGGCTGGAATGGATGAAGGAGCTACGGCTAGGGTTTAAAATATATATGGTTTCAGAAAACAAAACCCTAGCTTATTTTGGTTAATTAAAATTAAATCAAAGGCTTTTAGAATTAGGAAATAAAATCAGAAATTAAAGAGGGAATGGCTGCAAGGTGCGACTAGGGTTTTAAATTAGGATAGGAGCATGTGTTTAATTGCCTAACCTAGGACAAAACTACCCCCCCTTGCACGGCAAGGGAAGGAAAGAAAGGGAGAGGCCACGCCAAAGGGGTTTAAGGGCCCTAGGACCTTTGTTTCGTGTCCTAAAGTGCCTACAATGCCTTCAAAGTGACTAGAAAATACGGACGTTTAAGATTAGGAAAGGTTACCAAAACGGGAAACCTAGGGTTAACTTTCCTACTTCAAGTAGGAATCCTTGTTGGAGTCGGAATTCATCGTTGGAGTAGGAATTCATCGTTTCTTCAAGTCTTCAACTCATTCATTCCTCTTTTGCTCCAAAAGACTCCAGTTTGCATCTTCTTGCACACTTTGGCCTTATAATCTGAAAATACACAAAAGTGACTTTAA
The DNA here is from genome assembly GCF_041283825.1 of Pyrus communis. Lineage (NCBI taxonomy): Eukaryota > Viridiplantae > Streptophyta > Magnoliopsida > Rosales > Rosaceae > Pyrus > Pyrus communis. Next base: position 12,160,123 of record NC_142566.1, read on the forward strand.
ACACTAAAATAACTAAGGAAACACAACATAAATGCACGAGAACAAGCTAATTAAGTCGCATGAATATGCTCCTATCAGGTTCACATACCTTAATGGACAGCAAGTGCTCATCAGGTGATAGGAGCATATTTAGATGACTTAGCTAGCTTATTCTTGTGCACTTGTGTTATTATTTCTTAGTTAATATAGTATTTCAACTCATTTTCGTGTGTTTGTAGGTCCAAAGGGTTAAAGTACCAAGAAAGTGCATTTTGGTGCACTTTGGAGCAGTTTTGGGCACTAAATGGATAGCACATGTATGGGCCAACATGGATGGACGAATTTGGAGTTCAAAAGGCTAGGAATCTGATAAGAAGATGACGAAATTAAATTAAAGGCAAAGAGGATAAGGAATCAGCTCAAAAGAGGAAACATCATCCAAAACCTTATCCAACCTTATCTTATCCAAACCTTATCCTATCTTATCCTAGCCTAATCTTGTTCCACCTTAATCCTAGCTGCAAGTGGACCTAAAAACATGATTTCTAGAAGCCTTATCTGACCCTAAAAGGGTGCAACACCATTCCCCCTTTTATTTCTTCTAGAAAACCCAAAATCAGCCACAAAACACCGAGTTTCTAGAAGGCCCAATTTTGGACGAATTTCCTAAACCTTTTTCCCTTTGGATTCTGATTTATTAGGCCTCATTCCTTGTGGATTTGGGTTATATAAATCCTTTTATCAAACGAATTGGGCCAAACCCTCTCCTAAGTGGATTTGACTCACTTGTGCTAAACCTTAGGGCCCTAATCCAATAAATCTGCTAAGTGTAACCCTAATCTAATTAACCCTAGGACTATATAAACATATTTTCAGCCACAAATTCGTACCACCCCTTATGCTATACAGAAAACACCTTGCCGCAACACCCTAGCCTCAATTCTTCATCCTCCATCCACTCCATACACCTCCATACACAACCTGCCGCACCCTACCACCATAATCAGCCATCATTCATCCTCCTAACCAAGAATACATCGTTCATAACCCCCAAAACCACCACCCACACCAAGTGATGCGAGAATTAAACGCACAAATTAAACCCTCTTTTTGTCATTTGTAGTATAGGTGCAAGTAGGGATCGTTCTGGACCGGGGATTAGGAGGGATTGTTAATCACTTGGATTTGACTCAAAAACGTAAAAACACAATATAAAACACTAAACTAGACTCAAATATTGCAAAACTAAACTTTAAAACACTAAAACAAACCAAAAGACTCAAAACAGCACCAAAACACTCAAAACTGCCTTAAAAACACAATCTGGGCAGTTTTGAGCACCTTGAGTACTTTGGACGAATTTGGGAAACAAAATGAATCAAAACACTTATAAACACAAACTAAATGTATTTCTAACTAATCTAACACTTTAAAATAAATGGGGGATTGGTTTTGGATGAATTTAAACTAAAACAGAAACTTGGAATTAAAACAGATTCTAAAAACGAAATTAATGAAATAGAATGATGAAAAACTAGTTAGAGGGTTCCTTATCCACACATGAACATAAGCATATAAATTGACTCCCAGTTATGACTTCAACAAACGATGAATGACAATGCTCCAAGTTAATTAGGTTCGCTTAAACTAACTTTCAGATTTCCCTAGATTCATTGGATTGAATGAGATACGCATTACAACCAAATTATTCCTAATCAAAGTCCCTAACCATGGAATACGCATGATAGAGACATTCAACAAAGATCATTAAGTTCAACGGAAATCATAAACATCGACTAGGCATTCATAACTATGGAATACGCATGTTAATCCAGCCTAGGGTTTACTAAACACAATCGTGACTAGCGATCTTTACTACTCATGAATATAAGTTCATAACGATTAGGTGAAATTCCCTTATATCCTAGCATCAAGTTTAGACATGCAAATTAAGTGTCGACCCTCACCCCACATACATAAACAAGTTCTTAATCAAAACAGAAAAGTAAACCACATCTAAAGTTCATGAATTCATAACTAGAGTAAATCAAATCATAACCAACATATGTCCATGGTTTCAAATTCGCCTCTAACTAAAAAGAAATTAGTTCCACATGTTTAACATAATTGAACAACAAGTTAAATTAAACATGAAAACAGAAACAAGAAAAGAAAGAACAAATTGATGGAATTGAATGGATGGAAAGTTAGCTACGGGGTTCATCTCCACATATGTTATACTTGCATAATAAAACGATTTCCAATTGCATTTCAACAAATCATTAATTCTCAACACTCCAAGTTAATTAGATCCGCTTAAATTAACCTTCAAATCTTCCTAACGTTATTGAATTGGATGATTGCATACGACAACCCAAAACATTCCCCACAAGTCCCCTACATGATTGCATAATAGAGATACAAGCAAGAATCATTACGCTCTATGAAAATTATAAGTATTGACGAGGCATTCGTTACTATGATTGCATGAAACTTATGCCAAGAATTCGTTTAACGCGATTGTTTATAAGCAACCTCCACTACTTGTGAATATAAGTTCGTAACTATTAGGTGAAACTCACTTATATTCTAGCGTCAAATTCATGCATGAAAATTAAGTGTGCACTCTCAATAAACATACATAAATAAGTTATCAATCAAATAGTTAAACAAATTGAATCCACAACTTATGAAACGCAATTAGAAGTAATCAAATCAAAATGCAAGCATAAACATATATTTCGAATTACCCCCTAGCCAAGGGGGTTTTAGTTCCTCATGGTACAAAACAAAGAGAATCAAAGAAACACCTAAACATTCCAACAACTCAAACTTGATTTGTATGAACGTTTAGGCCCTCTTCTCTTCCATTTCTCATTCGTACAAAACAAAGAGTATTGAAATTAAACATTGAAATCAAAGAAACACCTAAACATTCCAACAACTCAAACTTGAATTGTATGAACGTTTAGGCACTCTTATCTTCCTCTTCGTTGTAGCACAAGGTCTAAGGATAGTTTGATGGTGTGAATGTGTATGAATGGATGAGGAGTGATGGAAATGAATGGAAGGGAAGGCACGGCCTTGGGGGAAGTGTTGGTGGTATGTACAATGGAATGGAAGTGTTTGTGATTGAAATGTGTATGAATGGATGAGGAGTGATGGAAATGAATGGAAGGGAAGGCACGGCCTTGGGGGAAGTGTTGGTGGTATGTACAATGGAATGGAAGTGTTTGTGACTGAAATGTGTATGAATGAATGTGAATGAATGCAATGGATGCTTATTTATAGGTGAAATGGGGGGAACATGACAGCTAGGAGGGAATGTGGCTGCATGTTTGAATGATTAAAGGATGCATGTGGGTTGGAATTGCATGTGCAATGAATATGTGGCTGCATGTGCAAGGGGACAATCTGAAAATGCATGTGAAAGCATGTGTTGGCTGCAATGATGAAATGGATGGGAGTGCATGTGGCTTAATTAATTAAAGGGAGTGCATGTGCAATGTTTTAAAGGATGGAATGCATGTGAGTGACAACTAGATATGTTGATGAATGCATGTGGAATGTTTGTGGTGAGTGAATGTGGTTGATTTGATTTATGGAAGATGCATGTGGATTAAAGGTGAGTGAATGATTATGGAATGCAATCTAAAATGGGAGATGGAATGGAGGTGTTTTGCATGTGAACTAAAGAGTAAATGCATGTCAATTAAAGAGTGAATGCATGTGAATTAAAGAGTGAATGCATGTGAATTAAAGGTGTTGTGTTAGGTGATGGGTGCATGTTAAGTGATAAGTGATAAGTGATGATGATAAGTGATAAGTGATAAGTGATGATGATATGATATGTGGTTATGATAAGTGATAAGTGATAAGTGATGATGATATGATATGTGGTTATGATATGATATGTGGTTATGATAAGTGATAAGTGGTGATGATAAGTAATGATATGTGGGAGTGTGGCTGAAATGAAGGAGTGGAATGTTGGAATGTTATGCACGGCTAAGGAAATTGGAAAGGTTTAAATGTCCTAAAACTAAAGGGAACAAGGTTCCAACACTTTGGTCTTCAATTAGGTCTTCAATTTCGTCCAACACTTTGGCGCCAAGCATAAGCTATCCATCCTTAGCCCAAAAGTGCTCCAAAAGTCTCCAAAATGCATCTTTTTGCTCCTTTAGCCCTTTGGACCTACAAACACACGAAAATAGCTTAAAGGACTAAAATAACTAAAGAAACATAACGTAAATGCACGAGAACAAGCCATTTAAGTCGCATGAATATGCTCCTATCACCAAGTGCCGAAGCAAGGAGGAGGAAGAGGAGCCAAGCCGTGCATCAAATCCATCTTGGAATTGCTGAACGTTTAAGTGTAACCTTTCTTATGATTTCAATGTTTAAATTCAATAATCTTTGTTATGCAAGCATGAGGAACTAATCCCCTTTTGGCTAGGGGGGAATTTCGAAACCATGGTTATATTTGCATGATGATTTGATTACTTTCAGTTGTGATTTCATGAATGATGAATTCAATTTACTTATCTATTTTAATTAAAACTTGTTTATGTATATGAATTGAGAGTGCACACTTAATTTGCATGCATAAATATGATGCTAGGGTATAAGGAAACTTCACCTAATCGTTGGGAACTTATATTCATGAGTAGTTAAGATTGTTGGTCACAATTATGTTAAGTAAATTCTTGGCATAATTATCATGCGCTTTCATAGTTACGAATGCCTCGTCAACACCTATGATCTCCATAGAACCTAATGATCTTTGATTGTCTTTCTATTATACGCTTTCATATAGAAAACTTTTAAGGAATAATTTGATTGCAATGCACTAATTCCATTCAATTCAATGGCCTAAGGGAAATCTGAGAGTTAATTTAAGCGTACCTAATTAACTTGGGGTGTTGAGGTTCATAATTCATTAAATAAGCAACTGAAGATTGTGTTGTATGCAATTATGCCATGTGTGGAGAAAAACCTCCTAGCCATCTCACCATTCACTTAATTCTATCAATTTCGCCCAAATCTGCCTAGTTTACATTATTCTTTTGTTTGTTTGATTTTCGTCCAAAACCAAATCCCCAATTGTCTTAGAGTGTCTAATTGGTCCAAATATGTTTTAGATTGTGTTCTTAAGAGTTTTGAGTCATGTTAGAACAAATTTTCGTCCAAGTTTGTGTTTAGGCTCAAAACTGCCCAGTTTGTGTTTTTAAGGCAGTTTTAAGTGTTTTTAGCCTATTTTGAGTCTTGTGAACGTGTTTGAGTCTTTTTAAGTGAGTTAAGTGTCTTAAAGGTCAGATTTATTTATTTGAGTCAGTTTATAGTGTTTAGCAATCCCTCCTAATCCCCGGTGTAAGAACGATCCCTACTTATTTATATGCTACAATTGTCAAAAGAGGGTTAATTTGTGTGTTAAGTTAATTTTCGCATCATCAGGGAATGTCTCTTGGATGGGTAAAGAGTCCTCATTGCACACCAAACGACTTAGATGGTCAGCAACCACGTTCTCACTCCCTTTTTATTCTCGAATTTCAATGTCAAACTCTTGGAGAAGAAGTATCCATCGAATTAGCCTTGGTTTGGCCTCCTTTTTGGTGAATAAGTACCTTAGAGCTGCATGGTCAGAATATACAATCACTTTAGTACTAAGTAAATATGAACGAAACTTATCTAAAGCAAACACAACGGCAAGAAGTTCTTTTTCAGTGGTAGAGTAATTTAATTGAGCATCAGTTAAGGTCCGAGAAGCATAATAGATGACATGTGGTTGCTTATTCTTTCTTTGGCCCAAAACAGCCCCTATTGCATAATCGAATGCATCACACATTAGCTCAAAAGGCAACGTCCAATCTGGTGGAAGGATTATGGGTGCCGTGGTAAGCTTGTCCTTGAAAAGCTTGAATGCCTTCTCACAATCTTCGTTGAACTCAAACGCCACTTCTTTTTGTAGGAGGCGGCATAGGGGTTGTGCAATCTTGGAAAAATCCTTGATAAATCGCCTATAGAATCCTGCATGGCCAAGAAAAGAACGAACCTCTCTAACCGAAGTAGGAGAGGGTAAGTAACGTACAAGATCTATTTTAGACTTATCAACTTCAATGCCTTTTTCAGAGATGATATGACCCAAAACTATGCCTTGTTTAACCATAAAATGACATTTTTCCCAATTCAAAACAAGGTTAGTTTCCATGCATCTTTTCAAGATTAAAGTAAGATTATGCAAACAATCATCAAATGAGTCTCCAAACACACTAAAATCGTCCATAAACACTTCAATGATCTTCTCAACATAATCTGAGAATATACTTACCATGCATCGTTGGAAAGTGGTCGGTGCATTGCATAAACCAAATGGCATACGACGATATGCAAAAGTACCAAATGGACAAGTAAAGGTGGTATTTTCTTGATCATCCGGCGCTATGACAATTTGATTATAACCCGAATAACCATCAAGAAAGCAATAAAAGGAATGACCAGCTAACCTTTCAAGCATTTGATCGATGAATGGCAACGGGAAGTGATATTTTCTTGTTGCGGCATTTAGCTTCCTATAGTCAATGCACACTCTCCAACCGGTTTGAATGCGTGTAGGCACAAGTTCATCTTCTTCATTCTTCACCACCGTGACACCGGACTTCTTGGGAACCACTTGGACTGCTGAAACCCAACAACTATCCAAGATAGGATAGATGACGCTACAATCAAGCAATTTTATGATTTCCTTCTTCACCACTTCCATCATTGGTGGGTTGAGTCGACGTTGGGCTTCCCTTAATGGTTTGGCGCTGATGCTAAATATATAAGCACACAAATTAAAACCCTCTTTTGACAATTGTAGTATATGTATAAGTAGGGATCGTTCTAAACCAGGGATTAGGAGGGATTGCTAAATCACTTGGAAACTGACTCAAAAACGTAAAACAAAGGTTACAACACTAAACTAGACTCAAAGAATGCAAAACTAAACAATAAAAACACTAAAACAAACCAAAAGACTCAAAACAGCACCAAAACACTCAAAACTGCCTTAAAAACACAATCTGGGCAGTTTTGAGCACTTTCACTAATTTGGACGAATTTGGGTGATAAATTGAATCAAAACACTTAGAAACACAAACTAAGACACTTTCTAACTAAATTGGACACTAAAGTAAAGGGGGATTTAGTTTTTGACAAAATTAAATAAAATGCACAGATTGTAATTAAAACAGATTGTAAAGATGAATTTGATGAAAATATGGATGGAATGCTAGCTAGAAGGTTCTTCTCCACACATGTCACACTTGCATACAAGATGATTTTCAGTTGGTCTTTCGATGAATCATGAAACTCAACACCCCGGGTTAATTAGGTTCGCTTAAATTAACCTTCAAGTTCTCCTTAAGTTAATGAATTGGATGGGACAGCGCATACACAATTCAAAACATTCTCCAAAAGTTCTTTACGTGAAAAGCACAATAAAGATACAATCAAAGATCATTAAGCAACATGAAAACTATAAGTGTTGACGAGGCATTCGTTACTATGATGAGCATGAAACTAGTGCCAAGAATTCATTTAACGCGATTGTTTATAAGCAACCTCCACTACTTGTAAATATAAGTTTGTAACTATTAGGTGAAACTCACTTATATTCTAGCATCATATTCATGCATGAAAACTAAGCGTGCACTCTCAATAAACATACCCAAATAAGCTATCAATCAAGCAGTTAAACGAATTGAATCCACAACTCATGAAATTCCAACCAAAGGTAATCAATTTATATTGCAAGCATAAACATGGTTTCGAATCACCCCCTAGCTAACTAGGGATTTAGCCTCTCATGTTCACAGAAAGAGAAACAAAATTGAATTTAAACATAACGAACAAAAGATTGATTACACCTAAAATGCCCAAAGAATCCACTTGAATTTCTGCACGTTTCAAGCTCCTCTTTCTCCTTTCTTCTTGCTGCGGCAGAGAAGGTTTATGGTGAGTTTGGATGATTTTCTGGTTTAAGGATGGGTTTATGGGGATATGGTGGTGCGGCAAGGTGGTGGGATGATGGAGGAAGGTTTGGAATGGTGGCTGGAAGGGTGGAGTGGTTGCGGCAGAGAAGAATAATGGTTGGAATGGAGGGGGAAGACTGCGGCAGAGAAGAATAATGGCTGGAATGGAGGGGGAAGGCTGCGGCAGAGAAGAATAATAGGATGGTGGCTGCGGCTTAGGGTGAATGATGAAGAGAATGAATGAATTGGAGTGCTCTAGGGGTGAAATAATAGGTGCGGCTGATATGGGATGATGAATGAATGAAAAGTTCAAACCTAGGGTGCGGCTAAAAAGGATTTTGTGGCTGAATTATGGAAGAATGAATAATAGAGAATATAGGGTGCGGCTAGGGTTTAAAATATATATGGTTACAGAAAACAAAACCCTAGCTTATTTTTATTAACTAAAATTAAGTTAAAGGCTGCTAGAATTAGGAAATTAAATCAGAAATTAAAAGGGGAGTGGCTGCAAGGTGCGGCTAGGGTTTAGTTTAGGAGAGGAGCATGTGTTTAATTTCATAACCTAGGACAAAATTGCCCCCCCCTTGCACGGCAAGGGAAGGAAAGAAAGGGAGAGGCCACGGCAAAGGGGTTTAAGGGGCCTAGGGCCTTTGTTTTGTGTCCTAAAGTGCCTACAAGGCCTTCAAACTAGCTAGAAAATACGGACGTTTAAGATTAGGAAAGGTTACCAAAATAGGAAACCTAGGGTTAACTTTCCTAGTTCAAGTAGGAATCCTTGTTGGAGTAGGAATCCATCGTTGGAGTAGGAATTCATCGTTGGAGTAGGAATTCATCGTTTCTTCAAGTCTTCAACTCATTCATTCCTCTTTTGCTCCAAAAGACTCCAATTTGCATCTTCTTGCACACTTTGGCCTTATAATCTGAAAATACACAAAAGTGACTTTAAACACCAAAATAACTAAGGAAACACAACATAAATGCACGAGAACAAGCTAATTAAGTCGCATGAATATGCTCCTATCAAATTCCCCCACGCTTAACTTTTGCTAGTCCTCGAGCAAAACAAAACAACTAAAGAAAATAAGACGAAACAAAACAAACAAAACAAAACCTAAACCTTCCAACGTTTGCCTCAGGGATTTCCAATGAAACATGACATGTCAAAGATCATTACTCACATAGCTTTTAGTCTTCCTTCCCCTCGAGAACATACTTAATCATAGTCACCATTCACTAGTTCGCATTTAATCAATTAAAACACATTTTGAATGTAGTAACATGCCTTGGAGAATTCCCTTAATTTCTCACTAGTTATGCACTCAATTTTCACTCAGATTCTCTGACTACACACCCTACAATAGTTATATGTGAGAAGATTGATGTAAACATGAAAGACTAGTACTCACATACGTTATAAGAAAGAAAGCAATTACTGGAGTAATTAAACATGTTTAGATATGATCTCATGAATGGGATGCTACTACTTAGATGCGAGAACCAGTGACACCATATGCTCATACCAAATTCAAACTCCACAATTGAAATGCACAACACTTAAGATAGAAGTCAAGGGTTGTAACGGGGCTTGGGGTATTGGCTAACAAGGAAAGATAGGGATAAACAAAAGTTCCTTAAGCAATAGCAAGCAAAGTAATGAAATTGAGACTTAGAATTCACTTAGAATGCAGAAATCAACTTTTAGACAAATAGGGGAGATTCAAACAACTCTTAGGGCCTAATTCATTGTTTTGGGCCCTTACTTCAACAAACTATACTTTGGAACTCTTTTTCACCTCTTTTCTTTCTTTTTTTCTTTTTGCCACAACTTTTCTTTTTTTTTTTTTTTTTTTTTTTTTTTTCCTCCAGCCGTGCCTATGGCACATAAACTCACATAAATACTCCTTCCCCCACACTTATTTTCTGCAACACCCTAATCAAAAGGAATTCATTTTCAGTCATGCTTACTATGCTTCAAGAACATGGGTATGGATGGTCCTAATCTAGGCTAGGTGAGGATAATATGGGTTAACAAAGAACATGGATTAACACGGCTCAATGGGGTTAAACTTAAACACAAAATGAGTGAAGGGCACACGGCTATTTGGCTTTGTTGGTGGTCACTACACAACTTCATCTTGAATATGTGTTATGCAAATCAATAACATGCTTTGAATGAAATGGGCATGAGTTCTAGCATTTGGAACTAAGTGATGAAACGCCTTCTAAGTAGTAACCAAGCAATGAATAATGAGATCATGCAACGACTTTAGAAAACAATGATGCACAGATTATTACTCTCCAAATAAATGTTTAGGCCCAAGTCTCATAGGGATGTAGCGTTAGTTTGAGTTCATTCCTTCAAGCATGTTACAAAAACTAATTTTTCTTTGTGATTACATGTGAATTCGTAAACTATAACTACAAACAAGCATAAACCAAAGAGTATATCAAACGTCCATCCATGTTTGTAACTTCCTTTAACCATCATACAATTAAAAACCAAATCCTCATCATTGTGTTGGAAGGTAACCTACGACACAAACAAACACACAAAAACAACTCTTTTTGGGTTTTTCAAAACAATTTTTCAAATTTTTATGGGATTTTCGGATTTTTAAGTCAACACACACTATAACACTCTAAAATAGCTTAAAAACACTTAAAAACAGCAAGGAACAACATTGGAAGTTATGGGTGATAAAATCCCACGAATTTGGACTGCACCATGCACAAAAACATTAGTGATAACAAATGGACCCACCCACTTAGAACGTAACTTACCGGGGAATAACCGAAGACGGGAATTGAATAACAACACTTTCTGCCCGACTGAGAAGGTTTTGCCTCTAATCATCTTGTCATGGACGGCCTTGGTCTTCTCCTTGTAAATCCGGGCATTCTCATACGCCTCATGCCTAATCTCTTCAAGCTCGTTCAACTGTAGCTTCCTATGGGTTCCAGCCGTGTCCACATCCATATTGAAGGTCTTGACCGCCCAATGTGCCTTGTGTTCAAGCTCCACGGGTAGATAGCATGGCTTGCCATAGACTAGCAGAAATGGGGACATACCAATGGGCGTTTTGTAAGCCGTTCGATAGGCCCACAGTGCATCCTCCAAACACAAGCTCCAATCTTTTCTATTCGGCCCAACGGTCTTTTCCAGGATTTGCTTTATTTCTCGATTTGAAACTTCGGCTTGGCCACTTGTTTGGGGGTGATACGGTGTGGAAACCTTATGCATCACGTTGTACTTCTTGAGCAACGCCGCAATGGTGCGGTTGCAAAAATGAGACCCACCATCGCTTATGAGCACTCGAGGTATCCCAAATCTAGAGAAAATGTTAGATTTTACAAAATCTGCAACAACTCTAGAATCGTTAGTTCGGGTGGCTTTAGCTTCTACCCACTTTGACACATAATCAACGGCAAGTAAAATGTAAGTATAACCAAACGACATAGGGAAAGGACCCATAAAATCAATACCCCAAACATCAAAGATTTCAACAATAAGGATTGGGGTTTACGGCATTTGGTCTCTTTGGCCTAAACTTCCGGTTTTTGACATCGATCACATGTTAAGCAAAAAGCCCTAGCATCTCTAAACAATGTAGGCCAATAAAAACCACTTTCAAGAACCTTAAACGCTATGCGTTGTGTGCCAAAGTGTCCACCACATGCATATATATGGCGAAAACTCAAAATGGAATTAAATTCAGATTCATGAACACAACGACGCACAATCTGATCCGGGCATATTTTCCACAAATAAGGGTCGTCCCAAACATAAAAACGTGCATCCTTTTTTGATTTATCACGTTGAGCCTTGCTTAAGGTGTTAGGAACTTGCTTAGACACCAAAAAATTAACCAAATCGGCATACCAAGAGGTACTTACCTCAACGGACAGAAGTTGTTCATCCGGAAACATTTCTAAAATGGGAAGGTCCTCTTCTTCACGCACCATTCGACTTAGGTGGTCAGCCACCACGTTTTCACATCCCTTCTTGTCCCTAATTTCAATGTCGAATTCTTGAAGTAGGAGCATCCAACGAATGAGCCTTGGTTTGGCCTCCTTTTTGGTGAGAAGATACTTCAAGGCTGCGTGGTCAGTGAAAACAATTACTTTAGTACCAATTAAATATGATCTAAACTTATCTAATGCAAATACAACCGCCAAAAGTTCTTTTTCGGTTGTAGAATAATTCAATTGAGCATCATTTAAAGTGCGTGAAGCATAATAAATAACATGTGGCTGTTTGTTTTTCCTTTGGCCCAAAACAGCTCCAAGGGCATAATCCGATGCATCACACATCAACTCAAAGGGAATGGACAAATCTAGTGGAGTGATGATTGGTGCCGTGGTGAGGAGATCCTTGAGTTGGTTGAATGCCGTGGAGCATGCATCATCAAAGTCGAAAACCACCTCTTTTTGAAGCAATCAGCATAGTGGCTGCGCAATCTTGGAGAAATCCTTTATGAAACGCCTATAAAAACCTGCGTGACCAAGAAACGAACGAACCTCTCTAACCGAAGTTGGAGAGGGTAAGTGACGAACAAGGTCTACCTTAGATTTATCTACTTCAATGCCTTTTTTAGAAATAATATGTCCTAGAACAATACCTTGCTTAACCATGAAGTGACATTTTTCCCAATTAAGCACGAGATTTGTTTCAACACAACGCTTCAAAATTAAGGTCAGATTATGTAAACAATGATCAAAAGAATCCCCAAACACACTAAAGTCATCCATGAATATTTCAATAATCCTTTCAACATAATCAGAAAATATGCTAACCATACACCTTTGAAACGTGGCAGGAGCATTGCACAAACCGAATGGCATTCGTCGATATGCAAACGTTCCACAGGGACAAGTAAAAGTGGTATTTTCTTGATCATCCGGGGCAATAACAATTTGATTATAACCAGAATATCCATCAAGAAAACAATAAAATAAATGACCCGCTAACCTTTCAAGCATTTGATCTAGGAACGGCAATGGGAAGTGGTCATTCCTTGTGGTGGCGTTTATCTTCCTATAATCAATGCATACATGCCAACCGGTTTGGATTCGGGTGGGCACCAGCTCGTTCTCCGCATTCTCCACAACCGTCACTCCAGATTTCTTGGGAACACATTGGATAGGTGAAACCCAACGACTATCGGAGATGGGGTAAATCACTCCACAATCAAGGAGTTTGATTATCTCCTTTTTCACTACTTCCATCATCGGAGGGTTGAGACGGCGTTGAGCCTCTCTAGTTGGTTTGGCCCCCTCCTCAAGAAATATGTGATGCATACACGTGGCGGGACTAATACCTTTGATATCGGCCAAGGTCCAACTTAGGGCAGATTTGTACTCCTTCAAAACACACACTAGTTTCTCTTCTTCTTGTGCCGTGAGTGATGAAGAAATAATGGCAGGTAAGATCTCATCTTCCCCCAAGAAAATGTACTTCAAATGGCTAGGTAGTGGTTTGAGATCAAGGGTAGGTGCCTAAACTATGGATGGAAGCAACTTGTTAGTCGAAATGGGAATTGACTCAAAGTTAGAAAACTTACCCTCGTGCTTAGGCAATGACTCAAGGGCAGCAACCAACTCAATACATTCCTCACTAGGATGCACGGCATGCAATGGAGTGTGTGTGCCGTGGGCTAGCAACTGTCCTCCTCCCTTGGTTTTGAGTTCCATGTTTCGTGTAATGACGTTTTCAAGTGCATCGGCGTTCAAATCTTCAAGGTATCCCTGTGCCAAAGAGTCAATTATATCATTGGAGAAACATGAATGATCCTCACTAGGATACTTAATAGAATTAGAAAGATTAAAATTAACAACTTCCCCATCAAATTCCATGGACAAGGTTCCATTAAACACATCGATTTTCGTCCGAGCCGTCTTCATGAATGGCCGTCCAATGAGGATTGGCAACGAAGGGGCATGGTCAGATTCATCCATCTCGAGCACATAGAAGTCCACCAGAAAGATTAAATGATTTACCTGCACTAACACATCTTCCAAAACTCCCTTTGGATAGGCATTAGATCTATCGGCCAATTGTATGATTACACCATCATTTTTCAATACTCCTAGGTTCATAGATGCATAAATTGAATATGGCATGACATTTATAGAAGCACCTAGGTCTAGCATGGCAGATTCAAAACGAGTGTTACCTATGACACAAGGAATGGTAAAACTACCCGGATCTTTGCATTTGGGGGGGGTAGTTTGCGTTGCAAGATGGCGGAGACATTTTCACCTACCTTTCCCACCTCTTTGGTCGACATCCTCTTCCTAGTGGTGCAAAGCTCCTTCAAGAACTTGGCGTACCTCGGGACTTGCTTGATTGCATCCAAAAGGGGTATGTTTACTTGAACTTTCCGAAACGTCTCAAGGATGTCCTTCTCGGCTTCTTCTTTCTTTGTTTGCATGAACCTACTAGGAAAAGGCACATTCGAAGGAAAAACATTAGTAGGAATCGAATTTGACACATTCTTACCCTTTTTGGCCGAATTGGACATTTTTGGATCAATAAAAGCTTGCGGCAAATGTGTTTCCACCTTTGCCGTGGGTTGGCTTGATTCCTCCTCTTCAATTCTCAGTTTTTCATCCTCGTTAGGACCTGATGGTGATGGTGTAGGACCTGCCCCGACTTCTTTTCCACTTCTCAAGAGTATGGCCTTTGCACTTTCGAAGCCTCCCTTGGGGTTTGGAATGGTAAAACTAGGAAGTTGGCCTTGCTCACGAAACTTCCTTACAAAATCTGCAATCTGCCCAATTTGTTTCTCCAATTGTTCCACCCTCTTGTCTTGGTTTTGCATGGCTTTGGCTTGATTTTCTTGCCCCTGAGACAAATTAGTTAGTAACTTAAGAAGTGTATCATTGTCTAGGGTGTTACCTGAACTTGTTTGGGCAGATTGTGGAGGTGCTTGTGTGGGTGCGTATGGCTTCGTGAAGAACCCCGGGGGTTGTTGCCTAAAGCCTCCTTGTTGTGGTGGTTGTTGGGGCTCCCTTCACTTGAAGTTCGGGTGGTCTCTCCAACCTGGATTATAGGTGTTAGAATACGGATCGTTCCTTGGTTGGTTTTGGCCTTGAAATCCAATTGCATTTGCGCTTTCCCATCCATCATTTTCGATGAGCTGTGGGCACATCTCAGAAGCATGTCCTTGAATAAAACACACTCCGCGTACAATTGGTCCTTGCATCCTCATTCCTTCGGCCATCTGAGACACAATGGAAGTAAGATTAGCTAATTGTGAATGAATGTCGGGTGTGGAACTTACCTCATGAACTTGCTGCCGTGGGGGTCCTCTTTGGCCTACTCATTCGTATTGTTGAGCGTTCAACGCTCGGTTAGCAATCAAGACCTTAGCAGCCATTGGTGTCTTGTCCACCAATGCTCCACCCGCCGAGGCATCGAGCATTTGACGTTCAATTGGGAGGAGCCCCTCGTAGAAGTATTGTAGAAGTAACTCCTCCTTCATCTGATGCTGTGGACAAGAAGCAACAAGGGATTTAAAACGTTCATAATACGTAGGAAAAGACTCACCTTCTTCTTGTTGAATTCCACTTATCCTTTTACGTAAAAGGATGATTCGAGAAGTTGGGAAAAACTTCTCCAGAAATGCCCTCTTCATATTCTCCCATGAAGTGACGGTTCCGGGAGCTAATTCATACAACCAATCTTTGGCTTTGTCCATTAAAGAGAATGGAAAAGCCTTCATCTTCAAAATACTTCCATCGACGTTGACGGGAGTCATGCTTGAACACACCACCTCGAATTCCTTCAGATGCTTGTTCGGATCCTCCATGGACAACCCATGGTATTTCGGAATATGGTGGAGCAAACTTGACTTCAACTCGAACTCCTCGGTCTTCCCTTGGGCAGGTGGGGGATATTGGATACACAAAGGTGCGGCATTATCCAATCCCAAAGCAGAAAGCTCATTGAGTGTCCGGTTGTCCATGGCCATGCCTTGTGGTTCTTCAAAAATCCTTGTCGTGGGTTCCTCCTCCTCTTCTAAGACTTGTTCTTCGAGGTCAGGTTCCGGGCTTGGTGGATTTGATTCGTGTTTCTTCCTCTTTCGTCTCAAAGTCCTCTCAAAATCACTGTCAAAGTCTAAGATATGCTCACGAATCGGTTGAGAACTCCGAGTCATACACTTGTACCTAAAACAAGAAAAACAAAACAAGGTCAGAAACTTTAACAACTAAAATAAACAGAAAATAACAATCCAAGGGATTAGCAAAGTTGCTAATCCCCGGCAACGGCGCCAAAAATTTGATGCTAAATATATAAGCACACAAATTAAAACCCTCTTTTGACAATTGTAGTATATGTATAAGTAGGGATCGTTCTAAACCGGGGATTAGAACGAAGGTTACAACACTAAACTAGACTCAAAGAATGCAAAACTAAACAATAAAAACACTAAAACAAACCAAAAGACTCAAAACAGCACCAAAACACTCAAAACTGCCTTAAAAACATAATCTGGGCAGTTTTGAGCACTTTCACTAATTTGGACGAATTTGGGTGATAAATTGAATCAAAACACTTAGAAACACAAACTAAGACACTTTCTAACTAAATTGGACACTAAAGTAAAGGGGGATTTAGTTTTTGACGAAATTAAATAAAATGCACAGATTGTAATTAAAACAGATTGTAAAGATGAATTTGATGAAAATATGGATGGAATGCTAGCTAGAAGGTTCTTCTCCACACATGTCACACTTGCATACAAGATGATTTTCAGTTCGTCATTCGATGAATCATGAAACTCAACACCCCAGGTTAATTAGGTTCCCTTAAATTAACCTTCAAGTTCTCCTTAAGTTAATGAATTGGATGGGACAGCGCATACACAATTGAAAACATTCTCCAAAAGTCCTTTACGTGAAAAGCACAATAAAGATACAATCAAAGATCATTAAGAAACATGAAAACTATAAGTGTTGACGAGGCATTCGTTACTATGATGAGCATGAAACTAGTGCCAAGAATTCATTTAACGCAATTGTTTATAAGCAACCTCCACTACTTGTAAATATAAGTTTGTAACTATTAGGTGAAACTCACTTATATTCTAGCATCATATTCATGCATGAAAACTAAGCGTGCACTCTCAATAAACATACACAAATAAGTTATCAATCAAGCAGTAAAACGAATTGAATCCACAACTCATGAAATTCCAACCAAAGGTAATCAATTTATATTGCAAGCATAAACATGGTTTCGAATCACCCCCTAGCTAACTAGGGATTTCGCCTCTCATGTTCACAGAAAGAGAAACAAAATTGAATTTAAACATAAAGAACAAAAGATTGATTACACCTAAAACGCCCAAAGAATCCACTTGAATTTCTGCACGTTTCAAGCTCCTCTTTCTCCTTTCTTCTTGCTGCGGCAGGGAAGGTTTATGGTGAGTTTGGATGATTTTCTGGTTTAGGGATAGGTTTATGGGGATATGGTGGTGCGGCAAGGTGGTGGGATGATGGAGGAAGGTTTGGAATGGTGGCTGGAAGGGTGGAGTGGCTGCGGCAGAGAAGAATAATGGCTGGAATGGAGGGGGAAGGCTGTGGCAGAGAAGAATAATAGGATGGTGGCTGCGGCTTAGGGTGAATGATGAAGAGAATGAATGAATGGGAGTGCTCTAGGGTGAAATAATAGGTGCGGCTGAGATGGGATGCTGAATGAATGAAAAGTTCAAACCTAGGGTGCGGCTAAAAAGGATTTTGTGGCTGAATTATGGAAGAATGAATAATAGAGAATATAGGGTGCGGCTAGGGTTTAAAATATATATGGTTTCAGAAAACAAAACACTAGCTTATTTTTATTAACTAAAATTAAGTTAAAGGCTGCTAGAATTAGGAAATTAAATCAGAAATTAAAAGGGGAGTGGCTGCAAGGTGCGGCTAGGGTTTAGTTTAGGAGAGGAGCATGTGGTTAATTTCATAACCTAGGACAAAATTGCCCCCCCTTGCACGGCAAGGGAAGGAAAGAAAGGGAGAGGCCACGGCAAAGGGGTTTAAGGGGCCTAGGGCCTTTGTTTTGTGTCTTAAAGTGCCTACAAGGCCTTCAAAGTGGCTAGAAAATATGGACGTTTAAGATTAGGAAAGGTTACCAAAACGGGAAACCTAGGGTTAACTTTCCTAGTTCAAGTAGGAATCCTTGTTGGAGTAGGAATCCATCGTTGGAGTAGGAATTCATCGTTGGAATAGGAATTCATCGTTTCTTCAAGTCTTCAACTCATTCATTCCTCTTTTGCTCCAAAAGACTCCAATTTGCATCTTCTTGCACACTTTGGCCTTATAATCTGAAAATACACAAAAGTGACTTTAAACACTAAAATAACTAAGGAAACACAACATAAATGCACGAGAACAAGCTAATTAAGTCGCATGAATATGCTCCTATCAGGCGCCTTCTTCCTTGAGAATTCGATGCATGCACATGGTAGGACTTATGCCCTTGATATCGGCCAAAGTCCACCCAATGGCCGTCTTGTGTTCTTTGAGAACCCTCACCAATTTATCCTCCTCTTGTGCCGTGAGTGATGATGCTATAATGACGGGCCATGTGTCTTGCTCGCCCAAGAACACATACTTCAAGTGATTGGGTAACGGTTTGAGCTCAAGGGTAGGTGGTTGTTCTATAGAAGGAAGCAACTTATTAGTCGAAATTGGAATTGAAATTGGACTAGGGGACTTACCTTGGAGCCGTGGCAATGACTCTAGGGCTGCCACGGTCTCAATTACATCCTCATCAAAGGCCACGACATAGGATTGCAATTGTATGCCATAGGTTGCTATGGTGGCAGCCATGTGATCCTTCTCTTCTATGCCATTTGTAATGACCATTTCAAGTGCAACTCCATGTAATTGATCAAGGTGTGCCTGCGCCAAAGAATCAAGAATATCAATAGAGAAACATGAGTGATCATCATTAGGAAATTTCATAGTTTCAGAAATATTAAAATCAATCACTTCCCCATCGAATTCCATTGTTAAAGTGCCTTTAAACACGTCGATCTTAGTTCGAGCCGTCTTCATGAATGGCCTCCCAAGAAAAATCGGCAAGGGTGGCGCATGGGTGGTTTCTTCAATTTCAAGAACGTAGAAATTCGCCGGAAAGATCAAATTATTCACCTGCACTAAGACATCTTCCAATACGCCCTTTGGATAGGCATTAGATCTATCGGCCAACTGAATAATCACACCATCATTTTTTAATTCACCAAGGTTCATTGAAGCATAAATAGAGTATGGCATGACGTTAATTGAAGCTCCTAAGTCTAACATAGCATGTTCAAACTTAGTTTGGCCAATAATACAAGGAATTGTAAAGCTACCTGGATCTTTGCACTTTGGTGGTAACTTTCTTTGTAAAACAGCGGAAACGTTTTCACTTACCCTTATTACCTCTTTATGTGAAGCCCTCTTCCTTGTAGTGCACAATTCCTTCAAGAACTTGGCGTATTTGGGCACTTGCTTTATGGCATCTAAGAGCGGGATATTGACTTGAACTTTCCTAAACGTCTCAAGAATGTCTTTCTCATGCTCCTCCTTCTTTGTTTGCAAAAATCTGTGAGGAAAAGGAACATTGGGTGGAACGGGATTAGAATTAATCAAATTTGAACCCAACTTACCCTTGGTGGCCAAATGGGATGGCATGGATGAGTTTTGGTCCTTAGTTGCTTGCGGCATAGGTTGTTGTGTCCTTGCCGTGGGCATGCTTGCAGCATCCTCTTCATGTTGCAACGTTTCTTCTTCATTAGGACTTGTTTTGGTTGGTGTGGATGTAGTGCCCACTTCTTTTCCACTCCTCAATGTGATTGCTTTGGCAGATTCGAATCCTCCCTTAGGATTGACAATGGTTGAGCTTGGGAGCTTGCCTTGGTCTCTGAATTGCCCTACAAACTCCGCAATCTGCCCTATTTGCTTCTCTGATTGGTCCACACGTCATCTATTATGCTTCCCGGACCTTAAATGATGCTCAATTAAATTACTCTACCATTGAAAAAGAACTTCTTGCCGTTGTGTTTGCTTTAGATAAGTTTCGTTCAAATTTACTTGGTACTAAAGTGATTGTATATTCTGACCATGCAGCTCTAAGGTACTTATTCACCAAAAAGAAGGGCAAACCAAGGCTCATTCGATGGATGCTTTTTCTCCAAGAGTTTGACATTGAAATTCGAGACAAGAAAGGGAGTGAGAACGTGGTTGCTGACCATCTAAGTCGTTTGGTGTGCAATGAGGACTCTTTACCCATCCAAGAGACATTCCTTGATGAGCAATTGCTGTCCATTAAGGTATGTGAACCTTGGTATGCCGATTTGGTCAACTTTTTGGTGTCAAAACGTGTTCCAAGTACCCTAGTTAGGCACCAACGTGATAAATTAAAGAAAGAGGCACAATTTTATGTATGGGATGACCCATATTTGTGGAAGTTTTGTGCAGATCAGATTGTGCGTCGTTGTGTGCATGATTGTGAGTTTAATTCAATTCTAACCTTTTGTCACACTTATGCATGTGGTGGACATTTTGGCACACAACGCACTGCCCTTAAAGTGTTAGAATGTGGTTTTTATTGGCCTATGATCTTTAAAGATGCTAGAACTTTTTGTATAACTTGTGATCGTTGTCAACGAATGGGAAATATAGGTGCAAGGGACCAAATGCCGCAAACACCCATCTTTAATGTTGAAATTTTTGATGTTTGGGGCATTGATTTCATGGGCCCTTTCCCATCTTCGTTTGGTTTTACTTATATTTTGCTTGCGGTGGATTATGTTTCCAAATGGGTGGAAGCCAAGGCCACCCGTACTAATGATTGTAGAGTTGTTGCAGATTTTATAAAGACTAACATTTTTGCTAGATTTGGGATGCCACGAGTGCTTATTAGTGATAGAGGCTCTCACTTTTGTAATCATACCATAGAGGCCTTGCTCAAGAAGTATCAAGTCACACATAAGGTTTCAACACCTTACCATCCCCAAACCAATGGCTAAGCCGAGGTGTCCAATAGAGAAATCAAGCAAATCTTGGAGAAGACCGTTGGACCCACGAGAAAAGATTGGAGTGTGCATTTGGAGGATGCATTATGGACTTATAGAACGGCTTACAAGACACCCATAGCCATGTCCCCTTTTCGGCTAGTCTATGGCAAGCCATGTCATCTCCCCGTGGAGATAGAACACAAGGCTCATTGGGTAATCAAGACCTTCAACATGGACCTAGATGCGGCTGGAATGCATAGAAAGTTGCAATTGAATGAGCTTGAGGAGCTTAGGCGTGAAGCATATGAGAATGCTTGCATTTACAAGGAAAAGACCAAAGCTTTCCATGACAAGATGATCCGAAGCAAAACATTCTCCATAGGGCAAAAAGTTTTCCTTTTTAATTCTCGCCTTCATTTATTTCCTGGTAAGTTACGTTCTAAAGGGATTGGACCTTTTGTTGTTACTAATGTTTTTCCATATGGCGCTGTTCAAATCCAAAGCTTGAGGAACGACCAAGAATTCAAGGTGAATGGGCATCGTTTGAAGCCCTATTATGCAAATGTTGAAGGGCAGGTTGTGGAGGACATCACCCTCCATGCCGTGGGCTCCCATTGAGGATAAGAAGAATGTTCGTCCGGCTGCACGACGTTAAAGCAACCGCTTCTTGGGAGGCAACCCATGCATTCAACTAGAGAGGATTTGGGCAATTCACCCATTCATGCCACAAAATCAGATTTGCGTTCCTTAATCTCTATCTCTTTATTATTTTTATTTTGTCATGTTAGTTAGTTTATAATGTTTGTTTGAATGTGAGTCTTAGTTTGAAACATTGAGGACAATGTTTGATTTAAGTGTGGGGAGGGGGGGGGTAATGATAGGAGCATATTTAGGCGACTTACTTAGCTTGTTTTCGTGCATTTATATTGTTAATTCATAGTTGTTTTAGTAGTTTAAGCCATTTTCGTGTGTTTTTAGGTTCATATGGCTAAGGAAGCAAAAAGATGCATTTTGGAGCAAAATTGGGCTTGGAATGGATAGCTTATGTTTGGAGCAAAAGGAATGGACGAAATTGAAAACCTAATGAAGTTAGGATTCCTAATCACAAGGGGATTCCTAATCACAAGAGGATTCCTAATCACAAGAGGATTCCTAATCAAATGAGGAATCCTAGTCAAAGAAGGTTTCCTACTTGAAGTAGGAAAGTTAAGCCAAGGTTTCCTATTTTGGTTTAATCTTTCCTAATCCTTAAAGACTCCATATTTCAGCAAGATCAAAGGCTCCTATTTATTCTAGGTCACAAACACAACATCCCTTGCAACCTTAGGACAATGCCGTGTGTTTCCTTGTGTCTCCCTTCCTTGCCGTGCAAGGAAGGGCCTTGTTCCCTATTTTAAATACTTAAACACCTTCCTTTTTCATACCAATTTCAGCCATAACTCACATACCCTTTTCTATTCCAAAATTCTTGCCTAATTTCAGAAATAAAAAGCATTCCTTTTCTTACAAACCCTTGCCGTGCAAGGGAGATGGTTCTTTCCTATTTCCTTGCATTAAAACACATTCCTTTTGTGTTTTATGCCATTGCCGCACCTATTAACCAATTTCCTTTTAAATTTCTGATTTGATTTCCTATTTGGAGAAGCTTTTGACTTAATTTCTGTTTACCTAAATAACCTAGGGTTTTAATTCCTGAAATCCTATAAAGAAACATCCTTGTAGCAGCCACAAAGTTTCATTCATTCACCATTCACGCCAGAAAATCATCCCATCCCTCTAACACATCCATACTTCACCATTCTCCATATTTTCTGCCCAAAACCAACCCTTGCCGTCCCCTACATCCATCCCAAACCTAAATCCATCATTCTACATCATCCATAACCCCCTAAACTCACCAGAACCTCTTGTGCCGTAGCAAAGGAGAGGAAGAAGATTGCTTGAAGATTCTAGCTATTCAACATTGGATCGTTGGAGTATTTAGGTGTTCTCTTTCTTATATTTACAATGTATAAATCTGTTTTCCTTTGTTTTGTGAACATGAGGAACTAAGCCTTTTGGCTAGGGGGCTATTCAATACCATGATTATGCTTGCAAGATGAATTGATTACATCCAATTGTTATTTTATAAGTTGTGAATTCAATTTGCTTAACTGTTTGATTGATAACTCATTCTTGTGTGTTGATTAAGGTGGCCACTTAGTTTTTCATGTAGGGATTTGAAGCTAAAATATAAGGGAATTTCACCTAATAGTTATAACCTTATATTTGCTAGTAGTGGAGGTCGTTTATCGACGATCGCGTTAAGTGAATTCTTGGCAAAAGTTTCATGCTTTTCATAGTAAAAATTGCCTCGTCAATACTTATAGTTTTCATGAAACTTAATGATCTTTGATTGTACCTTTATTGTGCCCGTATCAATACCATACAAAGCTCAATAGCATACATACGGTTTAGAAAGATTGAATGCAATGTAAAGTAACAAGAATGGACAACAAATGATGATATGTTGCAGTCTAAAACAGGTACTTATCATGCAAACTTTTATAATGTTAAATTGCCTTGCAAGGACTTCCGGGATACTTACCGCTAGTATTAGCTGGGACTGAACAAATTCATCCATGTCATGAAGGCCAGTTACTGCAAATCAGATAAAGCACACCTAAGCAGACATTACTTATAAATGAAAGCAGTAACAACGCAGTGGACCATAAAACCAGAAACGCAGCATACCATCAGGAGCTCTCACATATTTTATCCTATCCTAATCCTATCCTAATCTTTTGCTACCTTAATTCCAGCTGCAAAGAGGACTTAATTTCAAATTCGAACACCTAGATATATGGTTCTAGAAGACCCTATCTGTTCCTAAATAGGTGCCACACCCTTTATTCCCTTCTAGAAGTCCAATTTCTGCCACAAAATACCTAGTTTCTAGAGGTCCAAATTTCTGGCGAATTTCCCTATCCCTTTCCCTCTTGGTTTCTGCCAAACCCTAGTCCTTTTCCCATTGGATTGTGCAATCATTTTCCTTTAGAAATTGTGCAAGACCTAGCCTATAAATATAAGCCTTTGCTGCAGGTTTTAATCATCCATTCACTCACTCATTCATTCATTCATACATTCAACCATCAAACACCATAATTCACACCACATTACCCTAGTGCCGCAAGCAAGGAAGGAAGGAGAAGAGGACTTGTGCAATCTGCCATCCAAGGGAGTGCCGTGCATGCCATTGGAGTGTGGAGCGTTTCTTGGTTCTTTCTATCCTTAGTTTTAGTTTGATGTTTATTTTAATTTGGTTTTCAATTATGATGAACATGTGGAACTAATTTCTTTTTAGTTAGAGGTGAATTCGAAGCCATGATTATATGTTTTATATGAATTGATTACATCCAATTATTGTTTCTTGAGTCTTGAATGTGATTTACTTATCTAAGTAATTAAAACTTGTTTTTGTATGTTGGTTAAGGTTCGACACTTAATTTGCATGCATGAATTTGATGCTAGAGTATAAGGGAGTTTCACATAATAGGTATTCACTTATATTCACAAGTAGTGGAGGTTGCTAGTCACAATCGTGTTAAGTGAATCCTTGGCATGAGTCTCATGCGTTTCATCGTGATGAATGCCTTGTCAATGCTTATGATTTTCAAAGAACTTAATGACTTTTGATATGTATTTTTATTATGCGTTTCATATAGGGAACTTGAGAAAGATAATTTGGTTGTAATGCGTATTCATTCAATTCAATGAAATAAGGAAAATCTGATGGTAGGTTGTGCGATGCAGTTAACTTGGGGTGTTGTCATTCATAGTCTAAAGGAATAATAACTGGAAAGTGGTTTATATGCATATATCATGTGTGGAGAAGGACCCTCTAACTTTCCTTTCACCCTTATCAATTCACCAAATTCGTTTTTACAAAGTATTTTATGCAAAGTTTCTGTTTTAAGTTTTAAATTCGTCAAAAACAATCCCCCTTTCATTTAGTCTTGTTATTTGAGTCAAAATCTGTTTTCTTTTAGTCTTTTGAGTCAAGTTAAGTTTTATTTTCGTCAAAATCACTTGTTAGGTCTAGAATTAAGTCTTTTTTATTGTTTGTTTCTATTTTGAGTTTTTTTAAGTTAGTTTTGAGTCTATAGAGTCTAGTTTTAGTGTTTTTGAGTCTTATTTGTGTTGATTAGCATCCCTAGTTAATCCCCGGTCTAGAACGATCCTTACTTGCATATATACTACAATTGTCAACAATAGGGTTTAATTTGTGTCAAGTTAATTTTCACATCAACAAGTAATATATGAACTAACAGTTAAAATTTATTTGAGTAGCAAGGATGCAACTCTATGTTTTGCAGTTTCCTAACATGGTAGTTGTTCGTGACTTTCCAAGAGTCCAACGTTGAGTCCTTTTTAAGTCCAAATCTAAGAAAGCAGCACACTAGCCGCTTGCTTTCTCAAGTTTGACCGATTGAGTCATCCACACGTCTAAAGTTATCATAGCATCCTAACGACCATGAGTGCAACGCTTCGGGCATTTTAGTTTTTTTCTTACCAGACATACCAAACTAGAGATCAACAACCAACATTGGACCTGGAACCTAATGATTTCCCAAACCACCACCAGATTAACTATTAGTATGGAACATGGTTTTAGTAGGAATTCAATAGGTATACTAAATGGAGCTTTGTCCTCTATATCAAATCAAATCAACGTTAGATTAGCAAGGTTATGAAATCAATAGGATTTTTTTTTGGAATCAACAGCTACAGGATCTGGGGCTTTTGGTGGGATGGCAGAGATCCCGGGATGGAAGCTAAATCCGTTAGGAGTTAACCAACTAAATTTGGACTTACTCAACCTGGTTAGAACATGTACACTTTTTCTACATTCTCTAATTATAGTTTAGATAAATATAAATGAAATATCGCTTGTATATAGATAAAGATACTTTTAAGCAAAAGAGATTGCAATAATTAATGAGTAATGTGTCAACAAGTGGATTCCATTTTTGTGAGAAATGTGATGAGTATATATATGACAGATCTTTTAATCAAAATTAACATGAAAAGAAAGCTTAATTAATTAAGAGTACATTTTTAGGATATAGATAATCATATACATTCAGTGTTGGTATCAGGTGTTAGCACAACGTTACCTGAGCATCATATGCAGGATCATCCTCATCAACGGTTATAGGATCGATTTAGGATAAATCTATTAGTTGGTTGCACTGTTTTATTATTGTTTTATTTTATTTTATAAACAAACGATATTATTTAGACAAAGGGGGTGGGAGAGTGGGCTAAGCCTCACAATAGGCTAGCAATAATGTAGTTCAAATTTGCCTATGGCGAGAATCAAACCTAAGACCTTCACGTACAAATGAAGAGGAATACCACTAAATCGTAGTACTTGGCCACTGTGTTATTATTGTTAGATACGTTAGTATAGTCCCATGATTAATTGTTACAGTTTTATTGACTCATACTTCAAATCATGATCAAAAGCATCTGAAACGTCAGATCTTCATTTAGTAATGAAAAGGACCTGCTGCCATAAAACAACACACAGATTCCTCCCAACGCTCCGTTATAATTTCAGTATGGTTAGAACCAAATTGTCCCTAACATTTTATTTGTCCTTCATAATAAAGCGACCTTCCAAACCCTCCAATCCCTTTAACTGCTAGCTTTTCCTGCCATGTCTCTGTTATTCAGTTATTCTCTCCACCTCTCCTTCTTCTTCTTGCTGCTAAACATAACGCCATCCTTTTCCACAAGAACAGTGCCAACGACAGCCTCCGACACATTGAAGAAAATCGAGGCCTTCCTCTATGCTCGGAGCGACAGCTACGCTGCCGCCAGAAAATCAGAGCATATACACCATAGTTTCACATTGCATGGTATACAACATTACGTGTATTTTCCTGGAAAACCTAGGTGGGTGCGTATGACGCCCATGACACTCACCTACGCATTCTCTAATGACAACCTGATTAACTACTTGAGCTTATCCGATATACAGCATGTGTTTAAACGTGCTTTCTCCAGATGGGCATCCGTGATTCCGGTGAGTTTCATGGAGACTAACGACTACGGCTTTGCCGACATAAAAATAGGGTTTTATAGCGGTGATCATGGGGATGGAGAGCCTTTTGATGGGATTCTAGGGATTTTGGCCCACTCATTTTCGCCTGTGAGCGGGAGGCTCCACCTTGATGCAGCCGAGAGGTGGGCAGTGGACTTTCGGAAGGAGAAGTCCATGGTGGCCGTGGATTTGGAGTCTGTGGCAGTGCATGAGATTGGGCATTTACTAGGGTTGGGGCATAGTTTGGTGAAAGAGGCTGTTATGTATCCCAGTTTGAAGCCTCGGGACAGGAAGGTGGATTTGCATCTTGATGACATTGAAGGTGTTCAAGCTTTGTACGGATCAAACCCAAATTATACGGTTAGCGATTTATCGGAGTCGTACATTTCGACAAATGTGGCCGTTGATTTCAAAAGCAATAGACCATCAACATGGGGAAATATCATCTTGGTTTTGATTATGATATTTCTATGCATGTATTGTTAATTAATTAGCATTAGAACTTTGTCTTTCTTTATGTGTTTTGTTTTATTTGGAAGATCAGGGTAGTGATCCGCCTCAAAGTTGTAACGCTTCATCATGTGGAGCTAGTTAGGAAAGCACAATCACCAAAGGTTATACGTACAAAAACAATTAAAGCCATGAAGCTTTAGAGAGACTGTCACTTTTCCCCTTTTTCTTTGTCTGCGGGCAAATTGTATACTGGCTGGCTGCCCTCCAACTAATTTAGTTTTGACAGGGACTGTCTGTCCTCCAACTAATTTAGTTTTGACAGGGACTGTCTTTCCACTAGTTGCAATATTTTTTCTTCTTCGTGTTTCTCGCGTGCAGTAATGTTTTTGTTAATAAAAACTTTCAGTTAAGCAGTGTTCTAAAAATCGATCTAGTCGTTAGGCGGTGAAGGCCTACTACGATTTAGTGCAAATCATTTTGAAAACTCAATCTGGAGCTAGGTGGGCCGCCTAGGTGGTGCATAGGCGGGCTAGGTGGCTAGGAGGTTTGGTTTTTTATTTATTTATATTGTGGAAACTAGATTTTAATACTTAAATAAGATGAAGTTTAGAAAAATGTCTTATACAAGATTAAAAATTGATGTTAGTCCCTAGACTCTATTTAATGTCATTATATGTATTTAATGTGTAAGATCCCACTTCGCCTAGGGGAGTGAGCCTTATATGTATATTCCCATCTTTACCTACCACGAGGTCTTTTGGGAGCTCACTGGCTTCGGATTCCATGGGAATTCCGAAGTTAAGCGAGTAGCGCACGAGAGCACTCCCATGATGGGTGACCCGCTGGGAAGTTCTCGTGTGAGTTTCCAGAAACAAAACCGTGAGGGTGTGGTCGAGGCCCAAAGCTGACAATATCGTGCTACTGTGGTGGAGCGGGCCCGAGATGTGGTGGACCCTAGGTTGGGATGTGACAATTTGGTATCAAAGCCTAACCCTGATTGTGGTGTGCCGATGAGGATGTTGGGCCCCTAAGGGTAGTGGATTGTAAGATCCCACATCGCCCAGGGGAGTGAGCCTTATATGTATATTCTCATCTTTACCTAGCACGAGGCCTTATGGGAGCTCACTGGCTTCGGATTCCGTGGGAACTCCGAAGTTAAGCGAGTAGCGCACGAGAGCACTCCCATGATGGGTGACCCACTGAGAAGTTCTCATTTGAGTTCCCAGAAACAAAACTGTGAGGGCGTGGTCGGGGCCCAAAGCGGATAATATTGTGCTAATATGGTGAAGCGGGCTCGGGATATGGTCGACCCTAGGCCGAGATGTGACATTCACCACATAAGAAACCATAGTACAAAGATCTCCAATTTCTGAATTCTTTTTTCCATTGCTACTAAATCTAATAGAAGTTGATGAGCAAAACAATGAACATAAAAAGTAGCCTTATTCTCATTTAAAATTAGAGATTTTAGGCCATTGAAGTCACCTTACATATTACTTGTCCCATCGTAGCCTTGTCCACGTAATTTGAATGTGCTTAATCCATGCCTAGAAAAGAAGTCATCAATGGCTAACTTGAATGAAGAATCTTTAGTATATGCAACCTGCTCAATACCTACAAAGTGCTCTATCACCTGGCCCTTATCCACATAGCGTAGTATAGTGGCCATTAGCTCCTTTGAAGACTTGTCTCATGATTCTTCAACAAGAATGGCATATAAAGAATCATCAATATCACTAGTGATTGCACTGATGATTTTATATGAAATAGTACTTAAGATATCCTTCTGAATATTAGGTGATGTCAATTTCTAATTTTTAGAGCATTTTCTAGCATGACAGCCTTTGTATCGTTATTATAGTGACGAAGCCAACGCAAAATTTAAAAGAAAGTTCCCTTGGTTGAGTGAATTTTCAGATTCATCATGCCGACAAAATGAAAGACCTTGTTGTAAGAGAATCCTACTAACATCAACTGATGTACCTAATCGAATTTGATAATCAGTTCAATCTTAGTCAGTTTGGTTTGAAATAACTGTTTCAATATGTTGCTTTTGGTTTTAGTAAAGCCTTATAGTTTCTCCAAGCATTATTATGAGAATTATTTTATGTCCAACATGAATTTCTAGTTTCTTCTTGCACTTTCGATATCGAGTTTGAAGAGATAACGACATAAACAATAGGCAACATCTTGTGATTTGTTATACTCCAACCAAATAGGAAACTAAGTAAACTAAATACGATTGAAGCTTCTATGCTTTGCTTCAAAATTCATGTAAGGAAATGTTGGAGAACAGTTCAAAAATAAACAAAAAATAACAGAAATAAATAGAACTTGAAATTCTAATATTTTATCAACCAAAAATACTTGATGTGCAGAATGAAATTATACAATAAATACAGAAACTAATATAAGAATATCAATGATACTAACTTGATCACAGAAGGTAAAGGCTAGCGTAAAAGTTATGTCCTTCGAACAGTATTTTCGTCCCACTTTTGTTCTTGTGGTTCTACAACGTCTGCTCAACCAGGATTCAACTACCTAATTCTACAACCGGAATTGGAATATAGAATTCTAGCGAATTTGCTTTTTGTGCTTACTTTCTGGAAATTTCATACGGAAGAAAAAGAGGAAGAAAAGATAATCTCGCTTGGATACTGTGATTGCAAATATATAGGTTGTTTCACACCCCTTCAAATACTTGTTCAGTGTATTTGAAAATATACAACTCTTTCTAATAGTTGTGTCTTTTAATCAGAACGTTTTTTAATTAAAAAACTTAATCCGAAAATTAAAATTAATGAATCTGATTAATTTTAAATTCCAAGGCCCCAAGACCCAAGGCCCTTGTCTTGATTAATTAATATTAATTGTATTTAGGCTATATTATATTCAAGCCTAATCCACACAACCCTAAGGCCCAAGCCTTTAATCCATTTCCAAATGGTCCAAGTTCTAATTACTAAGAAAAAAGAATAGGCCTACATAAAGGCTAGTGAAAAAAGACTGTTGCCCAATATGGGACAAGAGGGTCTCAAACTCCTACAAGAAACGTATGGGTTCGTGGTTAACAAGTGATAGGAGCATATTTATGCTACTTAGTTATGTTATTTCCTTACATTTAGTGAGCTAATTACTACTTATTATAGTGTTTTAAGCTATTTTCGTTTGTTTGTAGGTCCCAATGACAAAGTTGGCAAGAAAAGGAAAATTTGAGCTTTTTAGAGCAGTTTTGCGCTTATTATGGATAGCTTGTATATGGAGCAAGATGGATGGATGAATTTGGAGTCAGAAGAGGCTAGGAACATGCTACAAATCAGAAAAGGAAAGTTCATGATAGATAAGATAAGGAAAGAGCAAGAAATATGGAAACTTATCCTAACAACCTTATCTTATCCAAACCTTATCCTATCTTATCCTAACCTAATCTTGTTCCACCTTAATCCTAGCTGCAAGTGGACCTAAAAACCTAATTTCTAGAAGCCTTATCTGACCCTAAAAGGGTGCTGCACCTTTCTCCTTTTTATGCCTTCTAGAACACCCAAAATCAGCCCCAAAACACTTAGTTTCTAGAAGGCCCAATTTTGGACGAATTTCCTAAACCTTTTTCTGATTGGATTTTGATTTAATTTGGCCCTTTTCCTCTTGGATTTGGATTGTATAAGTCCATATCTAAAATTAATTGGGCTAGGACTTAAGTTCCCAACCTTTGCCGCAACCTAAGGGCCCTAATCACTTATTTCTGCTAGGTTTAACCCTAAATTCTGATTGCTAGGGTTTTAGCCGAGTACTATATAAAGGGACCTTAAGTTGCCGCACCCCTTTACACACCCTATGCAGCCATTCATCATTCAATTCATTCATTCATTCACACACACACACACACACCATATATTCAGAAATAGACCTTTGTGCCGCAAACCCTAGGGAGAAGAAGGAGTGCCGTGGCTTCCATAGGAGAAAGAGACCCTTGTGCCGCAAGAAATCTGGATCCATTGGAGACTTTGAGAGTTCTTTCTTCCCTCGTTTCGTTTCCATGTTTATTTTAATTTGCTTTTCAATTGTTATGAACATGTGTAAGTTTTTCTTAGTTAGATGTGAATTCCAAGCCATGGACATATGTTTTATATGAATTGATTTCCTCCAGATTTTGTTTCTTGAATTGTGAATGCGATTTACTTAATTGATTTATTGAGAACTTGTTCTTGTGTGTTGATTAGGGATGCATACTTAGTTTTCATGCATGAATTTGATGCTAGGATAGAAGGGAATTTCACCTAATCGTTATGAACTTATATTCACAAGTAGTGAAAATCACTAGTCATGATTGTATTAAGTAAATTCTAGGCAAGAGTATCATGCAATTCATAGTTACGAATGCCTAGTCAATGCTTAGGGTTTTCAAAAAGCTTAATGATCTTTGAATTTATCTCTATTATGCAGTTCATGTAGGGAATTTGATAAGAATAATTTGATTGTCGATGTGTATTCCATCCAATTCAATGAAACTAGGAAAATCTGAAACTTAATTTGTGCTTTTCACAATTAATTTGGGGCATTGTCATTCATGGTTTAAGGGGATAAAATCAGGAAATCAATTTGTGTTACATATGTGCATGTGTGGAGAAGGACCCTCTAACTAGCCTTTTTCCCATTCAATTCACCTAATTTAGTGCCTAATCTGTTTAGTTTACAATCTGTCCAATTTAATTAATTTCGTCCAAATCAATTCCCCCTTTTATTAAGTGTGTTAGATTAGTTAGAAAAGTGTTTGAATCTATCCAAATTAGTGTTTTGAGTCTAAGTTAGTTAAATTTCGTCCAAATCACCCTTTAGAGTCTAGTTTGAGTCTATTTGATTGTTTTGTGCTGTTTTGAGTCTTTTTAATTTGTTTTGAGTCATATAGGTCTAGTTAAGTGTTTTGAAGTTTAGTTTTGTGTTTATAAGTCAGTTTAGAGTAGATTAGCATCCCTAGTTAATCCTCGGTTAGAATGATCCCTACTTGCATATATACTACAATTGTCACAAATAGGGTTTAATTTGTGTGTCAAGTTAATTTTCACACCAACAAGGTTTGTTTTGGAAATAAGCTATTCGAACTTGTTCTCAGACATTAGGATGATAACTCAAAACCAGCCTATGCAATCTAGGGTCATATTGGAGAGTTTCCAAGTTAACTTTCATAGAATCCACATGAGTTT
This sequence comes from Pyrus communis, assembly GCF_041283825.1. Classification (NCBI taxonomy): domain Eukaryota; kingdom Viridiplantae; phylum Streptophyta; class Magnoliopsida; order Rosales; family Rosaceae; genus Pyrus; species Pyrus communis. Next base: position 12,192,863 of record NC_142566.1, read on the forward strand.
GTATTGAACTACTTTCATTGTTCTTTGGATTCTTTGGAGATGGCTCTAATATCTCAGGTTGTGATTTTCTTTTGAAATGTGTTTCCATAACTGAAAATTGAAAAATATAAATTGACTAACTTTAAATTATAATAAATTCATACACATAAACTAAATTTTACAAACTGAAACAAATTAGGTAATTAATTAAAAGAAAGTGCAAGATATCAATTTAATAAGAAAATAATCATAATTTAGAAACCAAAATTGCAAGAGGAATTGAGGGTAAAATGCATACTTTGGGTTGTGGGCCTATTAACTAAACTTCCGCCTTTTTCTTTGTTGGAACAATGGAATTAATTTTCTGATCGTAAAATAAATATTATTTGTTAAATTAGTTTACACTTGGAGATGATAACTTATATAAAATTAACAAATTGTAAAAAATTAAACATGAGAACCTGTGTATTTGGAGTTCATGATGGACTTCTAATTGCGCAGTTAAAAGAGACAAAAGAACAAAGAGCCATGAACAGATGAAAATAAAACAAAGAGATATGATGGGGATGAAATAGGAATGAGATCTTTTTGTTTCAAATAAAATATTAATTTAAATATAGGAAGCGGAATGGATGTTTAGATTGTGAAGTCAAGGTAAAATAATCATTTAATATTGTAAAGAGGGCTGAAGAATTTATTTGGAAAATTGCATTGAAATGGCCAATGTGAAGATTGTGGAAAATAGGCGGAATGAAAAGTTAATACTAGTATTAATTTTCTTTAAAAGGTAGGGTGGGTTGTCCACGTGACACAAATTTGACATCACATTAGTAAAAATGCGGGACTTACAATTGACACATCATCATTTAACATTTAAATTAGCAGATTGACTAACAGGTGTATGATATTGCAGCGAATTCATAAGTCGAAGCATGACATTGCAATGTTAAAAAATGAGGTATGAGTTTGTATGTGACCCAACCTTGAGGGTGCAAAATGTATTATACCTAAACAATAAACATGTGACGGTATATCCGTACTCTGTAAGTTGTTATTCTTGAACAAATGATATGAAACACCTACTGCAAACCAATGAGTCTTTATTGGGCCTTATCATCTAGATTAATAAATATTGGCATCACCTGTTATTGCTTTATCAACAATTGTTATTCATGACATGTAAACTTAAATGGTTATGACATGCTAAAAGAAGTTCTTATGCTTTATTACGTCAATGGCATAATACTACATTTAAAAGAATTTATTCCTGCATGGTGTGACGGGTCGAAAAATTTGTCATGTAAATTAAAAAATTTACTAAAGGAGATTGTCAGTAATCAGTGCTGAATTTTGACGACACATCAAATAACCAACAAGTGAAACAAAATAATGCTATGTGCTAACACAGGACTAAAACAAAAGAGGATTAAATATAAAAAAATTTCATAAAGGCATCAATTCATAAAATGCTTCTTAGTGTAGTTTACCAAAATAAAATGTCTTTGCATAAGAAACAGAAGTAGCATGCAGTTCACATATATTTTGTTTGTGCATGCAACATAACAAAATATACGTCTTGCAAACTCTGTTATTGACTCTGCGATTATAAATTTTTTTAAAACAGATCTTGTGTCAATAGCAAGTAATTATAGAAGTGGAATACCCAAAATAAAATACACATCTCTAATACTCTGAGGCAATCCATTATCAAGTCCTCCACAACTTATTTCTTTTGGAAATGAACATCTTGAACACTGAAATGGAATAGAGCAAAATTGAACAAGTGTTGTTGCCGCATATAGGATTAAGATAATTGACTTATCAGTGCATTGTAATTATACCTCTATTTGATTTTCTTTGGTTGTTGATAGGAGCATATTTATGCTACTCAGCTATGGATTGAGTAGCTTAACCATGGAGCAAAGTGGATGGACGAAATTGAAGTCAAGAGAGGCTAGGAAAGGCTACAAATCTGGAGAAAGAAGTTCAAATGCAAAGAAGATAAGGAAAGAGCAAGAAACAAGGAACCTTATCCAACCCTATCTTATCCTATCCTAACCAACCTTATCCTTTCCTAAATCTAACATTATCCTATCTTATCCTATCCAAATCAGGTTGTGCCTTAAATCTAGCTATTTTGAGGGGATTAGATATACATTTAAACACACAACTTAGATTCTAGAAGCCTAATCCTTGTGCATGCCGCATATAGGCCATTCCTTGGAGGTTTAGGAGTTGTAATCCCTTTCCTACACCTATGCCGTGAGTCCTTATCCATTTAGATCCAGAAATCTGCCCTTTATCCCTTCTAGAAGTCTAATTTCTGCCACAAAATACCTAGTTTCTAGAAGCCCTTAAGGTCTGGCGAAAATTCCCTACTTTTCCCATTGGACTGTGCAATCCTTTTTCCTTCAGAAATTGTGCATAAATTAGCCTATAAATACAACCCTATGCCGCACCATTCAAACCATCCATTCACTCATTCATTCATTCATACATTTAGCCATTAAACACCACAATTCACCCTACACCACCCTAGTGCCGCAAGCAAGGAAGGAAGGAGAGGAGGACTTGTGCAATCTGCATCCAGGGGAGTGTCGTGCATGCCACTGGAGTGTGGAGTGTTTCTAGGTGTATTCTATCCTTAGTTTTAGTTCAAGGTTTATGTTAATTTGGTTTTGAATTATGATGAACATGTGGAACTAATTCTTTTTAGTTGGAGGTGAATTCGAAGCCATGATTATATGTTTTATATGAATTGATTATATCCAATTATTGTTTCTTAAGGCATGAATGTGATTTGCTTATCTAAGTTATTAAAACTTGCTTATGTATGTGGGTTGGGGGTCGACACTTAATTTGCATGCATGAATTTGATGCTAGAGTATAAGGGGATTTCACGTAATAGTTATTCACTTATATTCACAAGTAGTGGAGGTTGCTAGTCACAATCGTGTTAAGTAAATCCTTGGTATGAGTCTCATGCGTTTCATGGTGATGAATGCCTTGTCAATGCTAATGATACAAAACTTAATGACTTTTGACATGTATCTTTAGTATGTGTTTCATATAGGGAACTTGAGAAAGATAATTTGGTTGCGATGTGTATTCCATCTAATTCAATGAAATAAGGAAGATCTGATGGTTAGTTGTGCGATGCAATTAACTCGGGGCGTTGTCATTCATAGTCTAAAGGAATAATAACTGGAAATTGGTTCATATGCATATATCATGTGTGGAGAAGGACCCTCTAACTAGCCTTTCGCCCATTTAATTCACCTAATTTCGTTTTCACAAAGTGTTTTCTACAAAGTTTTTGTTTTAAGTTTTAAATTCATCAAAAACAATCCCCCTTTCATTTAGTCTTGTTATTTGAGTCAAAATCTGTTTTCTTTTAGTCTTTTGAGCCAAGTTAAGTTTTATTTTCGTCAAAATCACTTGTTAGGTCTAGAATTGAGTCTTTTTGATTGCTTGTTGCTGTTTTAAGAATTTTAAGTTAGGTTTGAGTCTATAGAGTGTTGTTTAGTGTTTTTAAGTCCTATTTTTGTTGATTAGCATCCCTAGTTAATCCCCGGTCTAGAACGATCCCTACTTGCATATATACTACAATTGTCACAAATAGGGTTTAATTTGTGTGTCAAGTTAATTTTCACATCAAATTTTGGCGCCGTTGCCGGGGATTAGCAAACTTGCTAATCCCTTTTTTTTGTGTCATGTCAAAGTGTCTAATTTGTGTCTTTGTGTCTTTTTGTTCAAGTTTGCTGTGCCCCTTTAAAATGGTTGCTAATTTGTTTTTGTTTTTTGTTTCAAGTACTAGTTTATGACTCATCGTTCTCAACCTATTTGTGCAAACATATTGGATTTTGACGACGATTTTGAACGAACTTTGAGAAGAAAGAGGAAACAACTAGAACCTAATCCACCTAGTTCAAGTCCAGAGTTTGAATCTGAATTTGAAAAAGAAGAAAGCATGGCGGCGGATGATGCGAGATTTATACGCGCATAAATTAAACCCTCCTTTCGTCAAATTGTAGTATATGTATAAGTAGGGATCGTTCTGGACCGGGGATTAGGAGGGATTGTTAATCACTTGGATTTGACTCAAAAACGTAAAAACAAAGTTAAAAACGTTCACAAAGACTCAAAGGACTCAAAACAAGTTCAAAAGACTCAAAACTGCCTAAAAACACTAACTAGGCAGTTTCTGACCTTAAACCCAATGTTGGACGAATTTAAGATTATGGTTTGATTCAAACGTAAAAACACAATATAAAACACTATACTAGACTCAAAGAATGCAAAACTAAACTTTAAAACACTAAAACAAACCAAAAGACTCAAACATCACCCAAAACACTCAAAACTGCCTTAAAATCACTTTCTGGGCAGTTTTGAGCACTTTGGTGAATTTGGACGAAATTGGGAAACAAAATGAATCAAAACACTCATAAACACAAACGAAAACACTTTCTAACTCAAAGAATGTAAAACTAAACACTTAAAACATTAAAACAAACCAAAAGACTCAAACATCACCCAAAACACTCAAAACTGCCTTAAAATCACTTTCTGGGCAGTTTTGAGCACTTTGGTGAATTTGGACGAAATTGGGAAATAAAATGAATCAAAACACTCATAAACACAAACTAAATGTATTTCTAACTAAATTGGACATTAAAGTAAAGGGGGATTGGTTTTGGATGAAATTAAACTAAAATGTACAGATTCGAATTAAAACAGATAGTATATATGAATGTGATGAAATGAATGGATGAATGCTAGCTAGAAGGTTCTTCTCCACACATGTTACACTTGCATAATAAAATGATTTCCAATTGCATTTCAATAAACCATTAATTCTCAACACCCCAAGTTAACCGTGATGCACTAATTAACCTTCAAATCTTCCTAACGTTATTGAATTGGATGATGCATGCGACAATTCAAAACATTCCCCACAAGTCCTCAACATGAATGCATAGAAGAGGTACAAGCAAGAATCATTACGCTCTATGAAAATTATAAGTGTTGACGAGGCATTCGTTACTATGATTGCATGAAACTTATGCCAAGAATTCGTTTAACGCGATTGTTTATAAGCAACCTCCACTACTTGTGAATATAAGTTCGTAACTATTAGGTGAAACTCACTTATATTCTAGCGTCATATTCATGCATGAAAATTAAGCGTGCACTCTCAATAAACATACATAAATAAGTTATCAATCAAACGGTTAAACAAATTGAATCACAACTTATGAAACGCAATTAGAAGTAATCAAATCAAAATGTAAGCATAAACATATATTTCGAATTTCCTCATAACTTTGAAATCAAAGAAACACCTAAACATTCCAACAACTCAAACTTGAATTGTATGAACGTTTAGGCACTCTTCTCTTCCATTCCTCATACGTACAAAACAAAGAGAATTGAATTTAAACATTGAAATCAAAGAAACACCTAAACATTCCAACAACTCAAACTTGAATTGTATGAACGTTTAGGCACTCTTCTCTTCCTCGTTGTTGTAGCACAAGGTCTAAGGATAGTTTGATGGTGTGAATGGTTTGGGGAGTGGTGTTTGGATTAATAGGGAAGGCACGGCACAAGGGTGGTTTGATGTCTACATTTCTGCAATGGATGAGTTTATGGAAGAGTGTTTGGAATGGATGAATTTCTAGCACAAAGGTCTTATTTCTGTGGTGAATGGATTGTGTATGAATGAGTGTGAATGAATGAGTATTTATAGGTGAAATGGGGGGAACATGACAGCTAGGTTGCATGTGCACATGTTGGTTGAATGATTATGAGTGCATGTGGCTGAAATAGCATGTGGAATGGCTGGAAATGCAAGGAGAAGGCATGTGCACGGTTTTGGGAGAGAATGGGAGTGCAAGTGGCTGAAATGTTAGAGGAACAAGTGCATGTGGCTGCATTGTGGTGCAATGATGGAGGAACAATCTGAAAATGCAAGGTATGGCTGGAATGATTGTGTTTGTTTGAATGTGCATGTGATTAAATTAAAGGATGCAAAGTAAATAAATAATGAATGCATGTGTTGAATTATGAAGATGCATGTGCAATGAAGTGGAATGACAATCTGAAATGGGATAGGTACCCACGGCAATGATGATTTCTGGTGGTGTTTTGGGTGCATGTGGAATGAATGATTTCTTGGTGAGTGGATGCATGTGTTGATTAAAGGGGGAATGCAAAGGAAAAGCTAGAAATGCATGTGGAGTGGCTGCAAGGTGAATGAATAATGAAATGGGAAAGCATGTGCAAGGTTTTGGTGTGAATGATTGAATGTGCATGTGGCTGCAATGGAGGAGGAATCCTTCAATTTCGTCCATCCTCTTGGCTCCAAGCATATGATATCCATTCCAATCTCTAATTTGCTCCAAAAGGCTCCAAAAGGCATCCTTTTGCATACTTTGCCCTTAGAACCTGAAAACACACAAAAGAAGCATAAAGGACTAAAATAACTAAAGAAACATAACGTAAATGCACGAGAACAAGCCATTTAAGTCGCATGAATATGCTCCTATCAAATACCCCCACACTTATCTTTTGCTAGTCCTCGAGCAAAACAAAACAACAAAAGAACACGAAACTAGACAAAACGAACAAAACACAACCTACACCTTCCAACAATTGTCTCACGGATTTCCAATGCACATGACAAGTTAAAAATCATTAGTCCCATAGATTTTTGTCATCTTCACACTTAAGTACATTCTTACTCATATTCACCACATATTATTTCACAATTAAGCATTTAAAACTATGTTTTGAATGTAGTAACATGCCTTAGAGAATTTGCTCAAATCCTTACAAGATATGCACTCGTTTTTCACACAGATTTTCTGACTACACACCCTACACTAGGTATATGTGAGAAGATTGATGTAAACATGTAGACGAACACTCACATATGTTATAACAAGGAAAGCATTTTCTGGAATTATTAACATGTATATATATGATCTCATGAATGGAATGCTACTACTTAGAACGAGAACCAGTGATTCCATAAGCTCATATCAATTCCAAACTCCACATTATTGAACACATAACGATCAAGATAGAAGCATAAGGGTTGAAACGGGGCTAAAGGTGTTTGGCTAACAAAGAAAGGATAGGGAAAACAAATGTTCTTTAAGAAATAGTGAGCAAAGTATTGAATTAGGCACTTAGAATTCCCTTTAGAACGCAGAAGTCAACTTTGAACACCCAAGGGGAAGTCACACAAAACTTAGGGCCATATTCAAACTTTTTGGGCCCTTTCTTCAACAATCACACTTGTGAGTCCATTCTCACTTATTTTCACTCTTTTTCTTTCTTTTCTTCTTCTTTTTCTCACATTTTTTTTTTCTTTTTCCCGTGCCTCCTTTAAGACTTAGGCACATACATACACACAAAAATCCCTTCCCCCACACTTATTTTCTGCAACATATTAATCAAAAGGAATTCTTTTAAGTCATGCTCACTATACTTCAAGAACAAGGGTATAGGAAAGTCCTACTCTAGGTTACGTAAGGGGTGATTTGGTTAGCAAAGAAAATAGGCTAAACGAGGCTCAACGGGGTTAAAACTAATATATACGAAATATGGGAAGTAAGGCTATTTGGCTATGGTGGCAACAACTTCATCTTGATATATATTATGCAATTCAATGTCGTGCTTTGAATGAAACGGATATAAGTTCTAGCATTTAGTTCTATCATGATACAATTGCATTCTAAGTAGCAACCAAGCAAGGAATAATGAGATCATGCAACAACTTTAGAAAACAAAGAATCACAGAAAATAACTCTCCAAAGAAAGTAATGGCTCGAGTCTCACAGGGATGTAGCGTTTGTTTGAGTTCCTTCCTTCAAGCATGTTACAAAAACGAATTTTTCTTTTATGATTGCATGTGAAGTCATACATTATAACCATAACCAAGCATATACCAAGAGTAAATCAAACTTTTCTCTATGTTTATAACTCTTTTTAACCGTCATGCAATTACAAACCAAATCCTTATCATTGTGTTGGAAGGTACCCTAAGACACAAACACACAAAAACGACTCAAAACACTCTTTTTAGGCTTTTTAAAACATGTTTTTCAAATTTTTATGTGATTTTTGGAGTTATAAAAACAAAACATACTAAAACACTCTAAAACAACTTAAAAACACCTTAAAAAAGTAAGGAACAACATTTGAAGTTATGGGTGATAAAATCCAACGAGTTTGCATCAACATACTTAGTTACCCCCCCACACTTAAATCAAACATTGTCCTCAATGTTTTAAGCATAGATTCACACAAAACATAAGTAAACACACAAAAAGCACTTAAACATAGTAAACATGGCAGAATGTAATTAACAAAGAGAAGAGTTTAGGGACGCAAATCTGGTTATGGAGTGTAAATTCCCTCTTCTCCTTGGTGATTGCACTGAGGCTTGATTTTGTTGATTCCACAAGGGTTCCTCCCATCGTTGATTTTCCTTTGTGTTACTCTTGAAATGGGCAGCAGGATTCTTTTGGTCTCCCCCGAAGGTCTGAGCTTACTCCTTTGGTCTGTTTCTTTGTTCAATCTTTCCAATTCGTATTGAAAAGGGTTGGAGGATAACTCAGCCTATGTTTGTCTCCACATGCTTCAATGTATCATTTTCCTTTGCCTTGCTTGCTCCCCTTGCAGAAGTGGTCCCTTCTCTGGAAGTGTGTCAACCGTTGAAGATGACTACTCGAGAGCAACGCTAGGTAAGCAATCAGGAATGGATTCCAGGCAGTCGGTTCCAGAACAGAAGACTGACTCCAAGTGCCTTTGATTGCTTTCGTTTTACTTTGCCATGCGAGTAATAACAAGGACAAAGGAAAGGACAGGGAAAGAGCATGATATGAGATACTTTTGCTTTAGACCTTGATGATATGAGATACCTTTGCTTTTGAAGAAACGGCGAATGAAGCAGCACATGTATTTGTTGTGGTTTTCTCCACATGCTTCGATCGACCGTTTCCTTTTGCCTCATCTGTACTCCCGGTATCTGGTATCTTCTTTGGGGGAGAAAAAATTGAGTATTTCAAAAGGCGTTGCTGGGAGAGCGCCCTCAGAGGTGCGGAAGAGTTGGACATTTTCTTCAGGTTTGCCTTGCCATAAAAGACGAAGGTCGACATATATAGAGATAATATCAAGTGGTGGTACTGTTCTTTTACCCTTGTCGACAAATGTCTCTTCGATATCAGAACGACGCCTCTTCGATTTCTGAGCAGGCGCCCCTTCGATTTCTGAACGACGCCCCTTCGATTTCTGCACAAGCGCCCCTTCGCTTTCTGAACGACACGTGGTAGTGCGGATGCGGCTCTGTCAGAGCTCTTTTGACAAAGTCGCACTCGTTTTCTGAAAAGCAGAGAAAGCGTCGCCGAAATTTACGCTTGTCGGCAAAAGTGTAGCTGCGATGATGACCTCCACGTGAACTTTTGACAAAGTTGAACGCGTTTTCTGAAAAGCAGAGAAAGCGTCGCCGAACTTCTGCCGGAAATTCCGGCTTTTTGAATCGGTGGACGCGTCGCTTTGGCTTTTTTTTATAGAGCTATCGATCACCACAACAAACACACTCTGAAGATTTCCCATTCTTGAAAATCGACTCCGGCCCTTTGAAATTTAACTCCATCCACCCCTTCTCTTTGAACACTTTTGAAAATGGCAAACCCATCGAACCTTAGCTTGGAATTGAGCCTTAGCAGTGATACGGGCGCGCCGCGTCAAGGTAACGTATGGCGCCCTTCTTTCTTATCTTCTAACGGTCCTCTTTCAGGTGAAGACTCTGTGATGCAGGACGCCACAACAGCTACAATAGTAGCTAGGAACCTCCTCACTCCAAAAGATAGTAGGCTGCTGTCAGGACGGTCCGATGAGTTGGCCGTTCAAGAGTCCCTCGCACTTAGTGTTCAGTGTGCGAGTTCTGTGTCCAACATGGGCCAACGCCTGCTTGCCCGCTCCCGTCAGGTGGAATCATTGATGACAGAGGTAGAAAGTCTTAAGCAAGAGATTCAGCAGCTTAAGTACGAGAATAGAAGTTTGCATGTGCTTGCAAATAACTATTCGTCGGGCATGAAGAGGAAGCTTGATGAACTGCAAGAGACTGAAGGTCGGATTCAAAGCGACCGTCAAAGGTTTTCTGCTTATCTCCAGAGGCACCTTTTTCCTGGCTCATCCAGCGCTTGGCCAAGTATTGAGGCCTGGAATACTCTAGCTCCGATGCCTCTCGCTCCGATGCCTTCCGCTCCAATGCCTTCTGCGCCGATGCCTTCCGCTTCAAAGCCGTCCGCTTCGATGCCTTCCGCTCCGACGCCTCGTAGTGGGGCTTCACGTAAACAACCTTTGTGAAGCTCCATCTTTCTCCATGTTTAGTATCTTTTTTTTTTTTTTTTTTTGAACATGCTTTGTTTTATTCAGTGCATTGGGTTGCCTCCCAAGTAGCGCTTTCTTTTACGTCTTGCAGCCGGATGAAGAACCCAATCACTCCAGGATATGTTCACGAATCGGATGAGAACTCCGAGTCATAAACTAGTACCTAGAACAAGAAACAAAACAAGATTAAGAAACTGGAATAAAATAAAAATAAAAGAAAATAAAACAATCCAAGGGATTAGCAAATTTTCTAATCCCCGGCAACGGCGCCAAAATTTGATGCGAGATTTATACGCGCATAAATTAAACCCTCCTTTCGTCAAATTGTAGTATATGTATAAGTAGGGATCGTTCTGGACCGGGGATTAGGAGGGATTGTTAATCACTTGGATTTGACTCAAAAACGTAAAAACAAAGTTAAAAACGTTCACAAAGACTCAAAGGACTCAAAACAAGTTCAAAAGACTCAAAACTGCCTAAAAACACTAACTAGGCAGTTTCTGACCTTAAACCCAATGTTGGACGAATTTAAGATTATGGTTTGATTCAAACGTAAAAACACAATATAAAACACTATACTAGACTCAAAGAATGCAAAACTAAACTTTAAAACACTAAAACAAACCAAAAGACTCAAACATCACCCAAAACACTCAAAACTGCCTTAAAATCACTTTCTGGGCAGTTTTGAGCACTTTGGTGAATTTGGACGAAATTGGGAAACAAAATGAATCAAAACACTCATAAACACAAACGAAAACACTTTCTAACTCAAAGAATGTAAAACTAAACACTTAAAACATTAAAACAAACCAAAAGACTCAAACATCACCCAAAACACTCAAAACTGCCTTAAAATCACTTTCTGGGCAGTTTTGAGCACTTTGGTGAATTTGGACGAAATTGGGAAATAAAATGAATCAAAACACTCATAAACACAAACTAAATGTATTTCTAACTAAATTGGACATTAAAGTAAAGGGGGATTGGTTTTGGATGAAATTAAACTAAAATGTACAGATTCGAATTAAAACAGATAGTATATATGAATGTGATGAAATGAATGGATGAATGCTAGCTAGAAGGTTCTTCTCCACACATGTTACACTTGCATAATAAAATGATTTCCAATTGCATTTCAATAAACCATTAATTCTCAACACCCCAAGTTAACCGTGATGCACTAATTAACCTTCAAATCTTCCTAACGTTATTGAATTGGATGATGCATGCGACAATTCAAAACATTCCCCACAAGTCCTCAACATGAATGCATAGAAGAGGTACAAGCAAGAATCATTACGCTCTATGAAAATTATAAGTGTTGACGAGGCATTCGTTACTATGATTGCATGAAACTTATGCCAAGAATTCGTTTAACGCGATTGTTTATAAGCAACCTCCACTACTTGTGAATATAAGTTCGTAACTATTAGGTGAAACTCACTTATATTCTAGCGTCATATTCATGCATGAAAATTAAGCGTGCACTCTCAATAAACATACATAAATAAGTTATCAATCAAACGGTTAAACAAATTGAATCACAACTTATGAAACGCAATTAGAAGTAATCAAATCAAAATGTAAGCATAAACATATATTTCGAATTTCCTCATAACTTTGAAATCAAAGAAACACCTAAACATTCCAACAACTCAAACTTGAATTGTATGAACGTTTAGGCACTCTTCTCTTCCATTCCTCATACGTACAAAACAAAGAGAATTGAATTTAAACATTGAAATCAAAGAAACACCTAAACATTCCAACAACTCAAACTTGAATTGTATGAACGTTTAGGCACTCTTCTCTTCCTCGTTGTTGTAGCACAAGGTCTAAGGATAGTTTGATGGTGTGAATGGTTTGGGGAGTGGTGTTTGGATTAATAGGGAAGGCACGGCACAAGGGTGGTTTGATGTCTACATTTCTGCAATGGATGAGTTTATGGAAGAGTGTTTGGAATGGATGAATTTCTAGCACAAAGGTCTTATTTCTGTGGTGAATGGATTGTGTATGAATGAGTGTGAATGAATGAGTATTTATAGGTGAAATGGGGGGAACATGACAGCTAGGTTGCATGTGCACATGTTGGTTGAATGATTATGAGTGCATGTGGCTGAAATAGCATGTGGAATGGCTGGAAATGCAAGGAGAAGGCATGTGCACGGTTTTGGGAGAGAATGGGAGTGCAAGTGGCTGAAATGTTAGAGGAACAAGTGCATGTGGCTGCATTGTGGTGCAATGATGGAGGAACAATCTGAAAATGCAAGGTATGGCTGGAATGATTGTGTTTGTTTGAATGTGCATGTGATTAAATTAAAGGATGCAAAGTAAATAAATAATGAATGCATGTGTTGAATTATGAAGATGCATGTGCAATGAAGTGGAATGACAATCTGAAATGGGATAGGTACCCACGGCAATGATGATTTCTGGTGGTGTTTTGGGTGCATGTGGAATGAATGATTTCTTGGTGAGTGGATGCATGTGTTGATTAAAGGGGGAATGCAAAGGAAAAGCTAGAAATGCATGTGGAGTGGCTGCAAGGTGAATGAATAATGAAATGGGAAAGCATGTGCAAGGTTTTGGTGTGAATGATTGAATGTGCATGTGGCTGCAATGGAGGAGGAATCCTTCAATTTCGTCCATCCTCTTGGCTCCAAGCATATGATATCCATTCCAATCTCTAATTTGCTCCAAAAGGCTCCAAAAGGCATCCTTTTGCATACTTTGCCCTTAGAACCTGAAAACACACAAAAGAAGCATAAAGGACTAAAATAACTAAAGAAACATAACGTAAATGCACGAGAACAAGCCATTTAAGTCGCATGAATATGCTCCTATCAGCGGACAATCGAACAATCAAAGAACTTTCGGCCTCGGGGTTGGACAATGCCGTGCCTATTTGCATTGAATATCCAAGGCAGCCCCGGACAAGACCGATGAGTTTGAAGTAAAGTCAAGCTTGCTGCATCATATTCCCAAATACCATGGGCTATCCATGGAAGATCCAAACAAGCATTTGAAGGAGTTTGAAGTTGTATGCTCAAGCATGACACCCATTAACGTGGATGGGAATATTTTGAAGATGAAAGCCTTTCCATTCTCTCTTTTGGAAAAGGCTACAGATTGGCTGTACGAATTGGCGCCCGGAACCATTACTTCTTGGGAAAGTATGAAACGAGCGTTCTTGGAGAAATTCTTCCTAACTTCAAGAGTGATTCTTTTGAGGAAGAAAATTAATGGCATTCAACAAAACCAAGGGAAGTCATTTCCAGCATATTATGAGTGTTTCAAAGCCCTTGTTGCATCTTGCCCACAACACCAAATGAAGGAAGAGCTTCTAATTCAATACTTTTACGAAGGACTCCTTCCAATTGAGGGACAAATGCTAGATGCTTCAGTGGGAGGTGCTTTGGTTGACAAAACACCAGTGGCTGCCAAGGTTCTAATTGCAAATCAAGCCTTGAATGCACAACAATACGAGGGAGTTGGACAAAGAGACCCCGCACGGCAACAACAAGTGAATGAGGTGAGTGCAATTTCTGAAATTCAATCTCAATTAGCTAATCTCACTTTGCTTGTGTCTCAAGTTGTTGAAGGATCCAAATGCAAAGTGCGGCCATATGTGGAATGTGCTCTATGCAAGGACATCTCAATGATCAATATCCTCAATTGATAGAGAATGGAGGATGGGAGAGTGGCCATGCTGTGGGGTACCAAAGTCAAAATCAACCAAGGAATGATCTATACTCAAATACATACAATCCGGGATAGAGAGATCACCCAAATTTCAAGTGGAGGGAGCCTCAACAACCTCAACAACAAGGAGGAATTCGACAGCCACCCCTTGGGATATATTAAAGGCCATTTGCACAATCTCAACCTCAATCACAAACTGCCCAACAAAACTCAGGTTCGCTAATTGATAATGATCGAACTTTTCAATTACTAACTTCTATATCGCAGGGATTACAAAATCAAAATAATAGAATAGCAAACCAAGAAAAAGAGATGAGTGACGTAAAGAAGCAAATAGGGCAGATTTCAGAGTTCCTTGGGCAGTTTCGAGAGCAAGGCAAACTTCGTAGTTCAACCATTGTGAATCCAAAGGGAAGCTTTGAAACCGCCAAGGCCATTACGTTGAGAAGTGGTAAGTGATGCGAGATTTATACGCACACAAATTAAACCCTCTTTTTGACAATTGTAGTATAAGTATAAGTAGGGATCGTTCTGGACCAGGGATTAGGAGGGATTGCAAATCTCTTGGAAACTGACTCAAAAACGTAAAATAAAGTTTAAAACACTAAACTAGACTCAAAGAATGCAAAATTAAAGTTTAAAACACTAAGACAAACCAAAAACTCAAAATGCTTTAAAAACACAAACTAAATTGAATTCTAACTAAAATGAACATTAAAGCAAAAGGGGGATTGAGGTTTTTACGAAAATTGAAATAACGAAACAAGTTAATAAACTAGACAGAATGTAAATATGAAATTTATGGATGAATGCTAGCTAAGGGGTTCATCTCCATACATGTTACACTTGCATACAAGATTGATTCTCAGTTGGTCTTTCGATAAATTATGAAACTCAACACTCCGGGTTAATTAGGTCCGCTTAAATTAACCGTCAAGTTTTCCTTAAGTTAATGAATTGGATGGGTTAGCGAAACGCAATTCACAACATTCTCCAAAAGTCCTTTACGTGAACAGCACAATAAAGATACAATCAAAGATCATTAAGCATCATGAAAACTATAAGTGTTGACAAGGCATTCGTTACTATGATGAGCATGAAACTCGTGCCAAGAATTCATTTAACGCGATTGTTTATAAGCAACCTCCACTACTTGTGAATATAAGTTCATAACGATTAGGTGAAACTCACTTATATTCTAGCGTCATATTCATGCATGAAAATTAAGCGCGAGTTCTTAATAAACATACATAAATAAGTTATCAATCAAACGGTTAAACAAATTGAATCAACAACTTATGAAATTCCAACGAAAGTTAATCAATTCATATTGCAAATATAAACATAGTTTCGAATCACCCCCTAGCTAAAGGGGGATTAGTTCCTCATAACTTTGAAATCAAAGAAACACCTAAACATTCCAACAACTCAAACTTGAATTGTATGAACGTTTAGGCACTCTTCTCTTCCATTCCTCATACGTACAAAACAAAGAGAATTGAATTTAAACTTTGAAATCAAAGAAACACCTAAACATTCCAACAACTCAAACTTGAATTGTATGAACGTTTAGGCCCTCTTATCTTCCTCGTTGTTGTAGCACAAGGTCTAAGGTGAGGTTTGGGGGATTATGGAAATGGATGAGGAGTGGTGTAGAAGTGGAAGGGGAATGGAAAAATGGTGTTTGGATTATAAGGGGAGAGATGGGAAGCTCACGGCTAGGGAAGGGAGAATGTGTTTGTAATGTGTTGTGTATGAAATGAGATGATCTTGAATGAATGAATGCAAGGGTATTTATAGGAGTAATGGAGGGAACATGACAGCTAGGAGGTGGGTGGAAATGTGGCTGCAAGTTTGGTGAATGATTATGAGTGAATGCATGTGAATGTGGCTAGGTTGGAAAGCTGGAAATCTGAAAATGCAAATGGGAATGCTGAAATGCAAAGGTGGCCACGGTTTTGAGTGTGTTTTGTGTTGGAAATGCATGTGAATGCATGTGAATGTTGTTTGTGTGAAGTGTGTGTGGGTTAAAGAGTGAATGGTGGTGTAATGATGAAGTGTGATGGCTGAAAATGTCAAGGGAAATGCATGTGATTGCACGGCAAAGAATTTCAGGATGCATGTGTGTTGGTGTGTTGTGTGATTGTTTTGTGGTTGAATGATTAAGTGGCTGAATTAAAGAATGGGAGTGCATGTGGCTTAGGTGGTGTAATGATGAAGTGGGAATTGAAAGAATGTGGTTGGAAAGTGGAAGGGAAGGCACGGCACAAAGGGGGAAGTGTTGGAAATGCATGTGATGCATGCCAATGTTGTCTTTTGGTGCATGTGTGTGTTGAATGGTGTCCTTTAATTATGCACGGTTTAGGGCTGTTAAGGGGAGAGAAATGGGAGTGAATGTGGCTTAATGATGAAGGGGGAAAGCTTGGAAAGCATGTGGCAAGGTTGGTTGCATGATGATGATGCATGTGAGTTGAAATGCATATGTTTAAATGGTTGAAATGTGTAGATGATTATGAGTATGATAAGTGATAAGTGAATGATGTATTAAGTGATAAATGAATGATATGTTAAGTGATAAATGAATGATATGTGGTGAGTGATAAGTGAATGGAAGTGATAAGTGATAAGTGAATGGAAGTGATAAGTGATAAGTGAATGGAAGTGATAAGTGAATGGTTTGATAAGTGAATGATATGATAAGTGAATGCTTATAATAAGTGAATGATATGATAAGTGAATGATATGATAAGTGAATGATTTAAGTGTTTAAAATAGGGAACAAAGCCCTTCCTTGCATGGCAAGGAAGGGAGACACAAGGAAACACACGACAATGTCCTAAGGTTGCAAGGAATGTTGTTTTTGTGTTCTAAAATGCGTAGGAGTCTTCAATGATGCTTAAACATGAGGTCTTTTAGGATTTAACTTTCCTACTTCAAGTCTTTAATTTCGTCCATCCTCTTGGCTCCAAGCATATGATATCCATTCCAATCTCTAATTTGCTCCAAAAGGCTCCAAAAGGCATCCTTTTGCATACCTTGCCCTTAGAACCTGAAAACACACAAAAGAAGCATAAAGGACTAAAATAACTAGAGAAACATAACATAAATGCACGAGAACAAGCCATTTAAGTCACATGAATATGCTCCTATCAGTAAGGAGGTTGGAACCACTCCAAAACCGTCCAAAACAAGCCAAGAGGAGGAAAAGTTGCTGCAAGAAGAAGAAAAGGGAGCAAAGGCCACGGCAAGGGAAGCCAAAACCTTGCCGCAACCCCCTAGTGCACCAAAACCACCCCAAACCACCAAGGTAAGTCCAAATTTGAATTTTTCTAGTTCTATTCCACTAAATGTACCATTTCCTAGCAAGTTTATGCAATCTAAGACAGAGGAGGATGAAAAAGATATTTTGGAGATGTTTAGGAAGGTGCACGTCAATATCCTGCTCCTTGATGCAATAAAGCAAATTCCGAAGTATGCTAAGTTTTTGAAGAAGATTTGTACAACAAGGAAATGGATTCGTGAGAAAGAGGTGGTACATATAAGTGAGAATGTCTCTGCAATATTGCAAAGAAAGCTGCCACATAAATGCAAAGATCCAGGTAGTTTCACTATCCCTTGTGTAATTGGTAATACAAGGTTCGAACATGCTATGCTAGATTTAGGTGCATCAATTAATGTCATGCCATACTCTGTTTATGCATCTATGAATCTAGGAGAGCTTAAAAATGATGGCGTTATTATTCAATTAGCCAATCGATCTAAAGCATACCCGAGAGGAGTTTTGGAAGATGTTTTGGTACAGGTAGACCACTTGATTTTTCCTGCAGATTTTTATGTGCTTGACATGGAGGATTCAACCCACTCTTAACCATCGCCACTCTTACTTGGATGACCTTTCATGAAAACAGCCCACACCAAGATTGACGTGGCCAAGGAAGCCTTAACTATGGAGTTTGGTGGTGATATGATTAACTTTAGAGTTTCTGAATCCATTGAGAATCCTAATGATGTTCATTCTTGTTTTGCCATTCGTATAATTAAAAATATAGGGCAGGAACATTCAACACCAATCAAGAAGTATGCATCTAGAACCACCATCGACGAAGGAATTGGAGTGGAGCACAAGGAGCACGTCACTACCCTAAAAACACCCAAACTAGCCGTGCCTAATGATAAAATTGGTGAGATGGTGGCTACCCTAGAGGTATTGCCATAACATCCTAGTAAGTCTCCAATCCCAATTCCAATTCCCATTTCAACTAATAGGTTGTTACCTTCTTTGGTGCAGGTTCCAAATCGATTTCAAGGTGGTGGGAGCATTTACATGGACTTTAGGAACCAAAACACCACAATTAGGGATGATCACTATCCCCTCCCATTCATTGAGCCATACTATGAGAACTTTGAGGAGCATGTCGTGGATGGTGCAAGCTTCCATTCCGTGGGCTCCAATGAAGCCTAAACGGAGGCCTCGTTCGTCTGGAAGGCGTTGAAGCAAGCGCTTCTTGGGAGGCAACCCATGCATGCAAATAAAGAAGACCTAGGAATCTCCAACACTCCATAACCAGATTTGCGTTCTTAAACCCTAGTCTTTATTGCTTTTACTTTGCCATGATTGTCATGTTTGTTAGTTGTGTTATTTGTTTGTTTGTTTGTGAGTCCATGCTTAAAACATTGAGAACAATGTTTGGTTTAAGTGTGGGGGGTGGGGGGGGTAACCAAAGTGTTTTTCATGAAAATTAGTGGCATTTTATCACCTATCACTTCTAAAGTTGTTATTCACTGTTTTTAAGTGTTTTTATGTGTCTAAAACAGAAAATCCGAAAATTTGAAGAAAAAATCGAAAAAGAGTGTTTTAAAAACCCAAAAAGCTGCTTTTAGAGTCATTTTTGTTTTTATGTTTGTTTGTGTCTTAGGATACCTTCCAACACAATGATGTGGATTTGGTTTTTAATTGCATGACTATTAAAGAAATTTACAAGCATAGATGGAAGTTTGATATGCTCTTTGGTTTATGCTTAGTTGTAGTTGACATTTACGAATTCCCATGTAATCACAAAGGAAAAAAAATCAGTTTTTGTAACATGCTTGAAGGAAGAAACTCAAACTAACGGTACAACCCTAAGAGACTTGAGCCTAAACATTCTTTTGAGAGTTATTAATCTTGACTTCTTGTTTTCTAAGTTGTTGCATGATCTCATTATTCTTTGCTTGGTTGCTACTTAGAATGCGTTTTATCACTATAGTTCCAAATGCTAGAATTCATGCCCATTTCATTCAAAGCATAAATTGAGTGCATAACATAAAACAAGATGAAGTTGTTTAGTTAAAACCAGAGCCAAAAAGCCTTACCCTTTGCATATGTATTGTATGTTAACCCCTTTGAGCCTTTGTGAGCCTATTGTCTTTGTTAGCCCACATTATCCTTACCTAGCCTAGAATAATAGGATTATCCATACCCTTCTTCTTAAAGTATAGTAAAGCATGACTTAGAGGGAATTCCTTTTGATCTAAAAATTGCAGAAAAACAAGTGTGGGGGAAGGATTTTTGTGGGAATCTAGGGGGATGGATGATTTATGTGCCAAAGGAAAGATTAGGGCACGAAAGGAAAAAGAAATTAAATAAATAAATAAAACGTGAAAAAGAAAGAAAAAAGAAGAAAAAGTTGAAGAAAAGAAAGAAGAAGAGTTGAAAATAAGTGAGAATGAACTCACAAGTGTTGATTGTTGAAGAAAGGGTTCAAAAGTTTGAATTTGACCCAAAGTTTTGTGTGAATCTTCCCTTGGTGTTCAAAGTTGATTTCTGCATTCAAGAGTGAATTCTAAGTGTTTATTACTTTGCTTACTATTGCTTTAAGAACTTTTGTTCATCCTTAGCTTTCTTTGTTTGCCAATACCTTAGCCCCGTTATAACCCTTAGACTTCGATCTTGATTGTTAAGTGTTTGAATATGTGGAGTTTAAAATTGGTTTGAGCATATGGTATCCCTGGTTCTCGCGTCTAAGTAGTGGGATTCCATTCATGAGATCATATATATATACATGTTAATAATTCCAGAAACTGCCTTCTTTGTTATGACATATGTGAGTGTTAGTCTACATGTTTACATCAATTGTCTCACATATACTTAGTGTAGGGAGTGTAGTCAGAAAATCTGTGTGAAAATAGAGTGTATCCAGTGAGGAATTGAGGGAATTCTCTAAGGCATGTTACTAAATCTAAAATGTTGTTTTAATTGATTAAATGCGAGCTAGTGAGTGGTGACTATGGTTAAGTATATGCTAAAGGGTAGGGATAGCTAAAATCTATGGGAGTAGTAATCTTTAAATATGTCATGTTGCATTGGAAATCCCTAAGTCAATTGTTGGAAGGTTTAGATTGTGTCTTGTTTGTTTTGTTTATTTCGTTTTGCTCGAGGACTAGCAAAAGCTAAGTGTGGGGGAATTTGATAGGAGCATATTTATGCTACTTAGTTATGTTGTTTCCTTGCATTTACTTAGTTAACAACTACTTGTTATGGGTAGTTTTGGGCAAAGGGAGCAAGAAACTGCATTTTGGAGCCATTCGGAGCAGTTTTGGGCATGGATTGGGTAGCTTAACTATGGAGCAAAGTGGATGGACGAAATTGAAGTCAAGAGAGGCTAGGAAAGGCTACAAATCTAGAGAAAGAAGGTCAAATGCAAAGAAGATAAGGAAAAAGCAAGAAATAAGGAACCTTATCCAACCTTATCTTATCCTATCCTAACCAACCTTATCCTTTCCTAAATCTAACATTATCCTATTTTATCCTATCCAAATCAGGTTGTGCATTAAATCTAGCTATTTTGAAGGGATTAGATATACATTTAAACACACAACTTAGATTCTAGAAGCCTAATCCTTGTGCATGCCGCATATAGGCCATTCCTTGGAGGTTTTGGAGTTGTAATCCCTTTCCTACACCTATGCCGTGAGTCCTTATCCATTTAGGTCCAGAAATCTGCCCTTTATCCCTTCTAGAAGTCTAATTTCTACCACAAAATACCTAGTTTCTAGAAGCCCTTAATTTCTGGCGGAATTTCCCTACCCTTTTCCCATTGGACTGTGCAATCCTTTTTCCTTCAGAAATTGTGCATAAATTAGCCTATAAATACAACCCTATGCCGCACCATTCAAACCATCCATTCACTCATTCATTCATTCATACATTCAGCCATTAAACACCATAATTCACCCTACACCACCCTAGTGCCGCAAGCAAGGAAGGAAGGAGAAGAGGACTTGTGCAATCTGCCATCCAAGGGAGTGCCGTGCATGCCATTGGAGTGTGGAGTGTTTCTAGGTGTATTCTATCCTTAGTTTTAGTTCAATGTTGATGTTAATTTGGTTTTCAATTATGATGAACATGTGGAACTAATTTCTTTTTAGTTGGAGGTGAATTCGAAGCCATGATTATATGTTTTAAATGAATTGATTATATCCAGTTATTGTTTCTTAAGGCATGAATGTGATTTGCTTATCTAAGTTATTAAAACTTGCTTATGTATGTGGGTTGGGGGTCGACACTTAATTTGCATGCATGAATTTGATGCTAGAGTATAAGGGGGTTTCACGTAATAGTTATTCACTTATATTCACAAGTAGTGGAGGTTGCTAGTCACAATCGTGTTAAGTAAATCCTTGGTATGAGTCTCATGCGCTTCATGGTGATGAATGCCTTGTCAATGCTTATGATTTTCACAAAACTTAATGACTTTTGATATGTATCTTTATTATGCGTTTCATATAGGGAACTTGAGAAGATAATTTGGTTGCGATGCGGATTCCATCAAATTCAATGAAATAAGGAAGATCTGATGGTTAGTTGTGCGATGCAATTAACTCGGGGCGTTGTCATTCATAGTCTAAAGGAATAATAACTGGAAATTGGTTCATATGCATATATCATGTGTGGAGAAGGACCCTCTAACTAGCCTTTCACCCATTTAATTCACCTAATTTCGTTTTTACAAAGTGTTTTCTACAAAGTTTTTGTTTTAAGTTTTAAATTCGTCAAAAACAATCCCCCTTTCATTTAGTCTTGTTATTTGAGTCAAAATTTGTTATCTTTTAGTCTTTTGAGTCAAGTTAAGTTTTATTTTCGTCAAAATCACTTGTTAGGCCTAGAATTGAGTCTTTTTGATTGCTTGTTGCTGTTTTAAGTGTTTTAAGTTAGGTTTGAGTCTATAGAGTCTTGTGTAGTGTTTTTGAGTCTTATTTTTGTTGATTAGCATCCCTAGTTAATCCCCGGTCTGAAACGATCCCTACTTGCATATATACTACAATTGTCACAAATAGTGTTTAATTTGTGTGTCAAGTTAATTTTCACATCAGTTGTGACTTGTTTCTTAGTGTGCTGATAGGAAGTTTGTCAGAAGGTTCAATGTTGGAGACAAACAGATTGGGTAATTCACTAGATATCCTGGCCAAATTAGCAGATTGCATTTGGGCCTCCTCATGATATTTGTTGTTAATCAATGTGCAACAAAAAAGTCAAAAAGAAACATAGTAAATGGGACCAAAACTTATCAACAATCATGTCATAACATTTCTCTAGTAGCCTCATCATGATCCTTCATTAGCTTCAAACCTGGTTATATTAGAGTACGAACTAGATTATAATCCTTCATTTAGAACCTGCCCAGAACTTCATGAGCATACTTTTTCTGCGAAATAAAAATTCAAGCAGCAAATTGCTCTACTTCGATGCCAAATAAATAATGCATTAATCTCAAGTCTTAACATTTCAAACTCAATCATCATGGATTGCTTAAAATCATCCATCATTGCCTTATCATTCCTTGTATATGTCAAATCATCTACACATAGGCAAACAATGAGAATTTTTCCTTCATCTTCAAATTTTGTGAAAAGTTTATGCTCATATGGACATTTTTGAAAATCTTCTTTTGAGAAATAGGCTCTATACGATTGTACCAAGCTGGAGGAGTCTGTTTGAGCCCACACAAAGCATTTTTTTTTTTTTTTTTTTTTTTTTTTTTTTTTTTTTTTTTAAAATTAAATTTGGATATTTGGATCTCCGTTTCTTACTGCACATAACCGAGGGGCTGCCCCACTTAAACTTGTTCTTGCAATTCACCGTGCAAGACTGCAGACTTCGCATCCAATTGGAAAATGAGCCAAAAATTATGTGCCGCCTTTAATTGTATCAAGCTTTGCGGCTGGAGAAGAAACTTCTTTATAGTTGATACCACTCTTGCTTATAGCCTTTTGCAACAAGGCATGCCTTGTATGCCCCTTCTTATTTAGCTTGTTTTATAGACCCTCTTCATTCCAATTTCCTTATGGCCTTCGGGAAGACAGAAAAATGAGCAATTGTTTTATCATCTTCATCTCTGACCTCGTAATCGATCATCCAAGTTGGCCTATTTTTACTGTTTCGATCTTACAAATTATAGCCTCCTCTTGGCTAACTTTCATTGGAACCATGTGGATGCAATGACTACTATTATGGTGAAATCTCGTCCCCATATTTCATTATTTAAAATTACGTATTTCGTATTCCTAGTTTCAACGCTTTTATAATTACGGCGTATAGATTTTTTTCGATAAGTAAAATGATGAAAACGCCCTTAATTCTTATATGTTTTGTCACTTTTATTTACATATTTGGATAGAGCTCGATCTCACAAGTGCGTAGGCGAAAACAATTCATGAAACAGAGTTTTAACGAAGGAGAAATTAACGATTAAATGCAGGGGTAAAATAGTAATTAACCACTAATTGGGAAGGGTCTAGATTTATTGAAGCAGCAATTTGGGTGCCACGTGTATGGCTGAGATGGGAAGAAGAGAAGAGAAATGAGGAAAATGAAGGGAGAAACTAGCCAATTAGAAAGGAGAGAAAGGAGATAAAGGAAAGAAATGAGGGAAGGGAACCCGGACCCCCCTTGGACGCGAGTGACTCGACCTGGTCCTGCCAGAAATTCCGACACCTTTCATGGTGTTTCTCCAATGAATTACGGGGCACCACCACCACCAAATAACTCGGCATCGTCTCAGTTTCCATTCCCACCAAACTTGATGGCTTTTGGTTGTGATTTCATGACGAACGAACATCGTCTTCTTCGGTACTCACGGCAGCAATCTTGTCGTTTTGGCGTTTCACAATGCTCACTACCACCTCAACTGATTGATGCGTGATTTATACGCACACAAATTAAACCCTCTTTTTGTCGATTTGTAGTACTTAGTATAAGTAGGGATCGTTCTGGACCGGGGATTAGGAGGGATTGCAAATCTCTTGGAAACTGACTCAAAAACGTAAAATAAAGTTTAAAACACTAAACTAGACTCAAAGAATGCAAAATTAAACTTTAAAACACTAAAACAAACCAAAAGACTCAAACAGTACCCAAAGCACTCGAAACTAAGAAAAACACTTTCTGGGCAGTTTTGAGCACCTTGAGTACTTTGGACGAATTTGGGAAACAAAATGAATCAAAATACTTATAAGCACAAGCTAAATGTATTTCTAACTAATCTAACACTTTAAAATAAATGGGGGATTGGTTTTGGATGAATTTAAACTAAATGCACAGATTCTAATTAAAACATATTATAAAAACGAAATTGATAAAATAGAATGATGAAAAACTAGTTAGAGGGTTCCTTATCCACACATGAACATAAGCATATAATTTGACTCCCAGTTATGACTTCAACAAACGATGAATGACAATGCTCCAAGTTAATTAGGTCCGCTTAAATTAACCTTCAGATTTCCCTAGATTCATTGGATTGAATGGGATACGCATTACAACCAAATTATTCCTAATCAAAGTCTCTCACATGGAATACGCATGATAGAGACATTCAACAAAGATCATTAAGTTCAACGGAAATCATAAACATCGACTAGGCATTCATAACTATGGGATACGCATGTTAATCCAGCCTAGGGTTTACTAAACACAATCGTGACTAGCGATTTTTACTACTCATGAATATAAGTTCATAACGATTAGGTGAAATTCCCTTATATCCTAGCATCAAGTTTTAGGCATGCAAATTAAGTGTCGACCCTCAACCCACATACATAAACAAGTTCTTAATCAAAACAGGAAAGTAACCCACATCTAAAGTTCATGAATTCATAACTGGAGTAAATCAAATCATAACCAACATATGTCCATGGCTTCAAATTCGCTTCTAACTAAAAAGAAATTAGTTTCACATGTTTAACATAATTGAATAACAAGTTAAATTAAACATGAAAACAAAAACAAGAAAAGAAAGAACAAATGGATGGAATTGAATGGATGGAAAGTTAGCTACGGGGTTCATCTCCTCATATGTTATACTTGCATAATAAAACGATTTCCAATTGCATTTCAACAAATCATTAATTCTCAACGCCCCGGGTCAATTAGGTTCGCTTAAATTAACCGTCAAGTTTTCCTTAAGTTAATGAATTGGATGGGTTAGCGCAACGCAATTCACAACATTCTCCAAAAGTCCTTTACGTGAAAAGCACAATAAAGATACAATCAAAAATCATTAAGCATCATGAAAACTTTAAGTGTTGACGAGGCATTCGTTACTATGGAATACGCATGAAACTTATGCCAAGAATTCATTTAACGCGATTGTTTATAAGCAACCTCCACTACTTGTGAATATAAGTTCGTAACTATTAGGTGAAACTCACTTATATTCTAGCGTCATATTCATGCATGAAAATTAAGTGTACACTCTCAATAAACATACATAAATAAGTTATCAATCAAACGGTTAAACAAATTGAACCACAACTTATGAAACGCAATTAGAAGTAATCAAATCAAAATGCAAGCATAAACATATATTTCGAATCACCCCCTAGCTAAAGGGGGTTTAGTTTATTATAACTTTGAAATCAAAGAAACACCTAAACATTCCAACAACTCAAACTTGAATTGTATGAACGTTTAGGCACTCTTCTCTTCCATTCCTCATACGTACAAACAAAGAGAATTGAATTTAAACATTGAAATCAAAGAAACACCTAAACATTCCAACAACTCAAACTTGAATTGTATGAACGTTTAGGCCCTCTTCTCTTCCTCTTTATTGTAGCATAAGGTCTAAGGATAGTTGGTTTGGGGGAATGGAAGTGTGGAATGGAGTGAGGAGTGATGGAAATGGAAAGATGGTTTTGGATTCTAAGGGGACTCACGGCAAAGAGAAGGAATGGAAGTGTTTGTGGTGTGTTGTGTATGAAATGAGATGATCCTTGAATGAATGAATGCAAGGGTATTTATAGGGGGAATGGGAGAATATGTGGGTGATTGTTTAAGAGTGAATGTGGTTGTTATGATTGAGAGTGCATGTGGATGAAATAATGATGGAAAAAGAGCTAGGTTGTTGGTGTGTGAATGCATGTGTTGAATTGGTGGTGCAATGATGAAAGAGTAAGTGCATGTGTGTGTGAATGGTGGTGCAATGATGAAAGAGTAAGTGCATGTGTGTGTGAAAGAGTAAGTGCATGTGTGTGTGAATGGTGGTGTAATGATGAAAGAATAAGTGCATGTGTGTGTGAATGGTGGTGCAATGATGGTTTTGGGGTTGTGATGCATGTGAATGCATGTGGCTAAGGGTTGTTGATTGGGCTAGAGGTTTTGCATGGCTCAAAGGATTGTTTGATTGGGCTAGGCCCTTTGTTTTATGTCCAAAGTGCATACAAGGCTTTCAAATTCGTCCAACACTTTGGCTCCAAGCATATGCTATCCATTCCAAGCCCAATTTTGCTCCAAAATGCTCCAAAATGCATCTTTTTGCTTCCTTAGCCATATGAACCTAAAAACACACGAAAATGGCTTAAACTACTAAAACAACTATGAATTAACAACATAGATGCACGAAAACAAGCTAAGTAAGTCGCCTAAATATGCTCCTATCAAATTCCCCCACACTTAGCTTTTGCTAGTCCTCGAGCAAAACAAAACAAAAGAAACCAAAAACAAAACGACACTGAACAAGTAAAACACAACCTAAACCTTCCAACAATCGTCTCAGGGATTTCCAATGCACATGACAAGTTAAAAATCATTATTTCCACAGATTTTAGCCATCTTTACACTTAAGTACATTCTTAATCATAGTCACCACATACTAGTTCACAATTAAGCATTTAAAACCATGATTTGAATGTAGTAACATGCCTTAGAGAATTTCCTCAATTCCTTATTAGAATGCACTCTATTTTCACACAGATTTTCTGACTACACACCCTACACTAGTTATATGTGAGAGATTGATGTAAACATGTAGACGAACACTCACATATGTTATAACAAGGAAAGCATTTTCTGGAGTTAATAAGCATGTTTAGATATGATCTCATGAATGGAATGCTACTACTTAGACGCGAGAACCAGTGACACCATATGCTCATACCAAGTTCAAACTCCACAAATTGAAATACACAACACTCAAGATAGAAGTCAAGGGTTGTAACGGGGCTTGGGGTATGTGGATAACAAAGAAGGGATATGGAAAACAAAGGTTCTTAAAGAAATAGTGAGCAAAGCATTTGAATCAACTTAGAATTCACTTTTGAATGAAAACTCAACTTTTGAACAAAAAGGGAGAATTTAGACAATTTACGCCCAGAATTGGTGTTTTGGAACCTTTCTTCAATCACTTATTCTTTCTTTGTTTTTTTTTTTTTTTTTTCAAGCTCTTTTTTCTTTCTTTCTTTCTTTTCTCTTTTTTTTTTCTTTTCTTTTGAATCTCAAAACATAAACACTTAAACATTCTCTCCCCCACACTTATTTTCTTTCATAATGTAACTCAAAAGGAATTCAATTAAGTCATGCTCACTATCTTTTAAGAACAAGGGTGGGGATTGTCCTAAACTAGGCTAGGTGAGGAAAATGTGGGTAAACAAAGAATAAAGGCTAAACAAGGCTCAACGGGGTTAAAACTTACAACATATACGAAGTATGGGAAGTAAGGCTATTTGGCTATGGTGGTGGTCACTACACAACTTCTTCTTGAATATGTGTTATGCAAATCAATAACATGCTTTGAATGAAATGGGCATGAGTTCTAGCATTTGGAACTATATGATGAAACGCCTTCTAAGTAGTAACCAAGCAAAGAATAATGAGATCATGCAACGACTTTAGAAAACAAGAAATCACAGATTATACTCTCCAAAGAACGTTATAGGCTCAAGTCTCTCAGGGTTGTAGCGTTTGTTTGAGTTCCTTCCTTCAAGCATGTTACAAAAACGAATTTTTTTTCTTTTATGATTGCATGTGAAGTCATACATTATAACCATAACCAAGCATATACCAAGAGTAAATCAAACTTTTCTCTATGTTAATAACTCTTTTTAACAGTCATGCAATTACAAACCAAATCCTCATTATTGTGTTGGAAGGTACCCTAAGACACAAACACACAAAAACGACTCAAAACACTCTTTTTAGGTTTTTCAAAACATTTTTTTCAAATTTTTATGTGATTTTCGGAGTTATAAAAACAAAACATACTAAAACACTCTAAAACAATTTAAAAACACCTTAAAACAGCAAGGAACAACATTTGAAGTTATGGGTGATAAAATCCCACGAATTTGCATTAGCAACATTAGTTACCCCCCCACACTTAAATCAAACATTGTCCTCAATGTTTTAAGCATAGATTCACACAAAACATAAGTAAACACACAAAAAGCACTTAAACATACTAAACA
This sequence comes from Pyrus communis, assembly GCF_041283825.1. Lineage (NCBI taxonomy): Eukaryota > Viridiplantae > Streptophyta > Magnoliopsida > Rosales > Rosaceae > Pyrus > Pyrus communis. Next base: position 12,221,675 of record NC_142566.1, read on the forward strand.
TGGCAAAATGTAATTAACAAAGAGAAGAGTTTAGGGACGCAAATCTGGTATGAAATGTAAATTCCATCTTCTCCTTGTTGATTCCACAGGGGTTCCTCCCATCGTTGATTTTCCTTTGTGCTACTCTTGATCTGGGCAGCAGGATTCTTTTGGTCTCCCCCGAAGGTCTGAGCTTACTCCTTTGGTCTGTTTCTTTGTTCAATCTTTCCAATTCGTATTGAAAAGGGTTGGAGGATAACTCAGCCTATGTTTGTCTCCACATGCTTCAATGTATCATTTTCCCTTGCCTTACTCGCTCCCCTTTGCAGAAGTGGTCCCTTCTCTGGAAGTGTGTCAACCGTTGAAGATGACTACTCGAGAGCAACGCTAGGTAAGCAATCAGGAATGGATTCCAGGCAGTCGGTTCCAGAACAGAAGACTGACTCCAAGTGCCTCTGATTGCTTTCGTTTTACTTTGCCATGCGAGTAATAACAAGGACAAAGGAAAGGACAGGGAAAGAGCATGATATGAGATACTTTTGCTTTAGACCTTGATGATATGAGATACCTTTGCTTTTGAAGAAACGGCAAATGAAGCAGCACATGTATTTGTTGTGGTTGTCTCCACATGCTTCGATCGACCGTTTCCTTCTGCCTTATTTGTACTCCAGGTTTCTGGTATCTTCTTTGGGGGAGAAAAAATTGAGTATTTCAAAAGGCGTTGCTGGGAAAGCGCCCTCAGAGGTGCGGAAGAGTTGGGCATTTTCTTCAGGTTTGCCTTGCCATAAAAGACGAAGGTCGACATATATAGAAATAATATCAAGTGGTGGTACTGTTCTTTTACCCTTGTCGACAAATGTCTCTTCGATATCTGAACGACGCCTCTTCGATTTCTGAGCAGGCGCCCTTTCGATTTCTGAACGACGCCCCTTTGCTTTCTGAACGACACGTAGTAGTGCGGATGCGGCTCCTTTTGACAAAGCTGCACGCGTTTCCTGAAAAGCAGAGAAAGCGTCGCCGAACTTTGCGCTTGTCGGCTAAAGATATGTAGTTGCGGTGATGGCCTCCACGTGTTGTCTGAAAAGAAGAAATCTTTTGACAAAGTTGAACGCGTCTTCTGAAAAGCCGAGAAAGCGTCGCCAAAATTACGCCGGAAATTCCGGCTTTTTGAATCGGTGGACGCGTCGCCTTGGCTTTTTTATTAAGCTATCGATCACCACAACAAACACACTCTGAAGATTTCCCATTCTTGAAAATCGACTCCGGCCCTTTGAAATTTAACTCCATCCCTTTTCTTTGAACACTTTTGAAAAATGGCAAACTCATCGAACCTTAGCTTGGAATTGAGCCTTAGCAGTGATACGGGCGCGCCGCGTCAAGGTAACGTATGGCGCCCTTCTTTCTTATCTTCTAACGGTCTTCTTACAGGTGAAGACTCCGTGATGCAGGACGCCACAACAGCTACAATAGTAGCTAGGAACCTCCTCACTCCAAAAGATAGTAGGCTGCTGTCAGGACGGTCCGATGAGTTGGCCGTTCAAGAGTCCCTCGCACTTAGTGTTCAGTGTGCGAGCTCTGTGTCCAACATGGGCCAACGCCTGCTTGCCCGCTCCCGTCAGGTGGAATCATTGATGGCAGAGGTGGAGAGTCTTAAGCAAGAGATCCAGCAGCTTAAGTACGAGAATAGAAGTTTGCATGTGCTTGCAAATAACTATTCGTCGGGCATGAAGAGGAAGCTTGATGAGCTGCAAGAATCTGAGGGTCGAATTCACAGTGACCGTCAAAGGCTTGCGGCTTGTCTCCAGAGGCACCTTTTTCCTGGGTCATCCAGCGTTTGGCCAAGTATTGAGGCCTGGAATGCTCTAGCTCCGATGCCTCCCGCTCCGATGCCTTCCGCTTCGATGCCTTCCGCTTCGATGCCTCCCGCTTCTATGCCTTCTGCTTCTATGCCTTCCGCTTCTGCGCCTCGTAGTGGGGCTTCACGTAAACAACCTTTGTGAAGCTCCACCTTTCTCCATGTTTAGTATCTTTTTTTTTTTTTTTTTTTTTTTTTTTATGAACAAGCTTTGTTTTATTCAGTGCATTGGGTTGCCTCCCAAGAAGCGCTTTCTTTTACGTCTTGTAGCCGGACGAAGAACCCAGTCACTCCAGGATATGTTCACGAATCGGATGAGAACTCCGAGTCATAAACAAGTACCTAAAACAAGAAACAAAACAAGATTAAGAATCTAGAATAAAATAAAAACAGACGAAAATAAAACAATCCAAGGGATTAGCAAATTTTCTAATCCCCGGCAACGGCGCCAAAATTTGATGCGTGATTTATACGCACACAAATTAAACCCTCTTTTTGTCGATTTGTAGTACTTAGTATAAGTAGGGATCGTTCTGGACCGGGGATTAGGAGGGATTGCAAATCTCTTGGAAACTGACTCAAAAACGTAAAATAAAGTTTAAAACACTAAACTAGACTCAAAGAATGCAAAATTAAACTTTAAAACACTAAAACAAACCAAAAGACTCAAACAGTACCCAAAGCACTCGAAACTAAGAAAAACACTTTCTGGGCAGTTTTGAGCACCTTGAGTACTTTGGACGAATTTGGGAAACAAAATGAATCAAAATACTTATAAGCACAAGCTAAATGTATTTCTAACTAATCTAACACTTTAAAATAAATGGGGGATTGGTTTTGGATGAATTTAAACTAAATGCACAGATTCTAATTAAAACATATTATAAAAACGAAATTGATAAAATAGAATGATGAAAAACTAGTTAGAGGGTTCCTTATCCACACATGAACATAAGCATATAATTTGACTCCCAGTTATGACTTCAACAAACGATGAATGACAATGCTCCAAGTTAATTAGGTCCGCTTAAATTAACCTTCAGATTTCCCTAGATTCATTGGATTGAATGGGATACGCATTACAACCAAATTATTCCTAATCAAAGTCTCTCACATGGAATACGCATGATAGAGACATTCAACAAAGATCATTAAGTTCAACGGAAATCATAAACATCGACTAGGCATTCATAACTATGGGATACGCATGTTAATCCAGCCTAGGGTTTACTAAACACAATCGTGACTAGCGATTTTTACTACTCATGAATATAAGTTCATAACGATTAGGTGAAATTCCCTTATATCCTAGCATCAAGTTTTAGGCATGCAAATTAAGTGTCGACCCTCAACCCACATACATAAACAAGTTCTTAATCAAAACAGGAAAGTAACCCACATCTAAAGTTCATGAATTCATAACTGGAGTAAATCAAATCATAACCAACATATGTCCATGGCTTCAAATTCGCTTCTAACTAAAAAGAAATTAGTTTCACATGTTTAACATAATTGAATAACAAGTTAAATTAAACATGAAAACAAAAACAAGAAAAGAAAGAACAAATGGATGGAATTGAATGGATGGAAAGTTAGCTACGGGGTTCATCTCCTCATATGTTATACTTGCATAATAAAACGATTTCCAATTGCATTTCAACAAATCATTAATTCTCAACGCCCCGGGTCAATTAGGTTCGCTTAAATTAACCGTCAAGTTTTCCTTAAGTTAATGAATTGGATGGGTTAGCGCAACGCAATTCACAACATTCTCCAAAAGTCCTTTACGTGAAAAGCACAATAAAGATACAATCAAAAATCATTAAGCATCATGAAAACTTTAAGTGTTGACGAGGCATTCGTTACTATGGAATACGCATGAAACTTATGCCAAGAATTCATTTAACGCGATTGTTTATAAGCAACCTCCACTACTTGTGAATATAAGTTCGTAACTATTAGGTGAAACTCACTTATATTCTAGCGTCATATTCATGCATGAAAATTAAGTGTACACTCTCAATAAACATACATAAATAAGTTATCAATCAAACGGTTAAACAAATTGAACCACAACTTATGAAACGCAATTAGAAGTAATCAAATCAAAATGCAAGCATAAACATATATTTCGAATCACCCCCTAGCTAAAGGGGGTTTAGTTTATTATAACTTTGAAATCAAAGAAACACCTAAACATTCCAACAACTCAAACTTGAATTGTATGAACGTTTAGGCACTCTTCTCTTCCATTCCTCATACGTACAAACAAAGAGAATTGAATTTAAACATTGAAATCAAAGAAACACCTAAACATTCCAACAACTCAAACTTGAATTGTATGAACGTTTAGGCCCTCTTCTCTTCCTCTTTATTGTAGCATAAGGTCTAAGGATAGTTGGTTTGGGGGAATGGAAGTGTGGAATGGAGTGAGGAGTGATGGAAATGGAAAGATGGTTTTGGATTCTAAGGGGACTCACGGCAAAGAGAAGGAATGGAAGTGTTTGTGGTGTGTTGTGTATGAAATGAGATGATCCTTGAATGAATGAATGCAAGGGTATTTATAGGGGGAATGGGAGAATATGTGGGTGATTGTTTAAGAGTGAATGTGGTTGTTATGATTGAGAGTGCATGTGGATGAAATAATGATGGAAAAAGAGCTAGGTTGTTGGTGTGTGAATGCATGTGTTGAATTGGTGGTGCAATGATGAAAGAGTAAGTGCATGTGTGTGTGAATGGTGGTGCAATGATGAAAGAGTAAGTGCATGTGTGTGTGAAAGAGTAAGTGCATGTGTGTGTGAATGGTGGTGTAATGATGAAAGAATAAGTGCATGTGTGTGTGAATGGTGGTGCAATGATGGTTTTGGGGTTGTGATGCATGTGAATGCATGTGGCTAAGGGTTGTTGATTGGGCTTGAGGTTTTGCATGGCTCAAAGGATTGTTTGATTGGGCTAGGCCCTTTGTTTTATGTCCAAAGTGCATACAAGGCTTTCAAATTCGTCCAACACTTTGGCTCCAAGCATATGCTATCCATTCCAAGCCCAATTTTGCTCCAAAATGCTCCAAAATGCATCTTTTTGCTTCCTTAGCCATATGAACCTAAAAACACACGAAAATGGCTTAAACTACTAAAACAACTATGAATTAACAACATAGATGCACGAAAACAAGCTAAGTAAGTCGCCTAAATATGCTCCTATCACTGATCTTTCCTTGAACTCAGGAGCAAGACCCACTCACAGTTCGTGGCATCGAAGTCCAGGTGACGTCGATTTGACAATCACTCATTATAGGGTTTTCGGTAAACTGGGTCAGATTTCATTTATTTCTTGGCCAAATTAGACTTTGGCCTAGGTATGAAAGTTTTTCCCCTTGTTGTGTTCTACAATTCTGTAAAATTTGGTAATTTTTGGAGTTAGTCAGAAAATTAGGTTTCCGTTCGCTAGAAACTGCCGCATACAATTGCGCGTGCAGTGAAGCATGCCTAGTGGCCCAACTTTGTCTTTCTAGGATAAATTCAATATTCTAAATTCAATTTTGACAGTTGTTTGTTGGGATTTCTTTGTTTTATTCTAGTTTCGTAGATTGCTGCTCCTTGACCTTTATAGTAAACTATAAACCGACCGTTGGATCGTCACCATATTTTAGTATGGATTTGTATGTATTATTAAGGACCTTAGGAACTTATGGATTGGAAATCCAGTGGGTGGACCTTCTTGATTGATTTACTAAGGTTAGTTTTGCTCAAAGTGTTCTTAATTGTTCTTAAATACTAAAATTAGTATTACAAAAGCCTAAGTAGGGCTTGGTGGGCCTATATTGGTTAGTGAGCTATCCCAGGTAATATATACCTCGGTTTATATGTATGGGACGCTTTGTTGCAATATATATGTGTATTTATCTTCTTGATAATATGAATGATATGTAAGATAACTATTATGACAATCTGAGCCTAGAATCCCTTTAGAAGTATTCTGTAGAGCTTATATGCTTATGTGACATGTTAGTTAGTGGCCATGAGAAGTTGATAGTGCAGATGCCTACGTGGTAACTCATAAGGGTTGAGGTAGGGGTAGGCTGTGTGTTGAACTTACTGCACCATGTAGCAGTAGTATATAGATGGTCCTGTTTTGTATATCCGTGATAGGGGACCATACGTATTTCAGGGGTGATCATGCTTGGTATATCAACAATGGGTGATCATTACCTGCACGATTAGACTATGTTTATGGTTCTGCTTGGTCTATCCGTAATGGGGGACCATACTATTTTAAGAGTGATCATGCTTAATATATCTGTAATGGATGATCACTACCTAGAGCTATAGGATATAGTCTTACTTGCTATATCCGCGATAGGTGATCACTGCCTATGTTATTAGACTGTGTCTATGGTTCTGCTTGGTTTATCAGCAATGGGGACCATACATATTCTAGGAGTGATCATGCATGGTATATCTGCGATGAGGGACTGTTAGGGGTGATCATGCTTGGTATATTCGCGATAGGGGACTATTAGGGGTGATCGGTATATCTGAGATGGGTGATCACTACCTAGAGCTATAGGATACAGTCCTACTTGGTATATCAATGATGGAGGACTGTTAGGGGTGATCATGCTTGGTATATCCGTGATGGGTGATCATTGCCTATGTTATTAGACTATGCCTATGGTTCTGCGTGGTTTATTCGTAATGGGAACCATACGCATTCTAGAAGTGATCATGCATGGTATATCCATAATGGGTGATCACTACCTAGAGTTAAGATGTGGTCCTGCTTAGTATATCTGCGATGGGGGACCGTACGTATTTCAGGGGTAGGTGATCACTGCCTGCACGCTTAGTTTATGCTTATGGTTCTGCTTGGTATACCCGCAATGGGGAACCGTACACATACTAGGGGTGATGAGGATTAGTTGTACTTGGAACATTTCGATAGGTGCCATATTTTAGTTGGATTTTGTTGAGTGGTCTGGAATCCTTGCTCTTGTTCATTTCCATAAAGTTAGTACGGAACCCTAGATTCGAGTGAATGGGGATTAACCACAGTAGACCTTGTGAATATAAATTAGAGTTACCATGTTATTACTTATAATGCAAGTAGGGAATGATGTAAAGTTCTATAATTAAATTAGTGAAATGATATGTTATTTCATTGATTGATTAACACAGTTAGATGTTCATATCGTGCATCTTTGATTCATAGAATTGATTAATTGATGTGATTGTGCAATGACATTGATATGATTGTTATTATTATGATTAGATTAGTTGATCAATGTGACTTGAGAATAATATTGTGCTTCGTTGGTTCTTTGATATGTTACATGTTGTGGATTGCGGTATCATGTTGAAAACATATGATTTATATGATGGATGGAATGGAAATCGTGAATGTCATATGGGTTTGTTATGTAGCTCTGAACCTAGTAATTTCATGCTTGTTAAGTTCTAATAACTGATTAAGGAATGCTATGCTTTTCTACTTGAATGTACTGTGATAAACGTTGGAGTGTAGTGAATGATGAACTACAAATGGCTTGATCCCTTCTTGGGGTACATAGGCAGTCTAACGCAGAGGTTAGATGTATCCACAAAATAAAGGAAATGACTGTGTGGTTAAATGGTGCGATATTTATACGCACACAAACTAAACCCTATTTGTGACAATTGTAGTAATGATGTAAGTAGGGATCGTTCTAACCGGGGATTAACTAGGGATGCTAAATACTTGACTCAAATAAATAAAACTAACTTTTAAAACACTAAGACAAACTAAAAGACTCAAAACAAGTTTAAAAGACTCCAAATACTCAAAAACATAAAATAAGACAAATCAAATGATTAAGACTTAACAAAATAAGGGGGGGTGATTGTGGTTGGACGAGATTAAATTAAACGGACAGATTATAATTTAAAACAGATAGTAAAGATGAATGTGATGAAAAGATGGATGATGAAATAGCTAAGGGGTTCTTCTCCACGACAAGTTACATTTGCATACAAGATTGATTTTTGGTTGGTCTTTAGATAAATTATGAAACTCAATGCTCCAAGTTAATTAGGTCCGCTTAAATTAACTTTCAGATTTCCCTAGATTCGTTGGATTGAATGGAATACGCATTACAACCAAATTATTCTTAATCAAAGTCCCTAACTATGGAATACGCATGATAGAGACATTCAACAAAGATCATTAAGTTCAACGGAAATCATAAACATTGACGAGGCATTCGTTACTATGGAATACGCATGAAACTTATGCCAAGAATTCGTTTAACGCGATTGTTTATAAGCAACCTCCACTACTTGTGAATATAAGTTCGTAACTATTAGGTGAAACTCACTTATATTCTAGCGTCATATTCATTCAAACGGTTAAACAAATTGAATCCACAACTTATGAAATTCCAACCAAAAGTAATCAATTCATATTGCAAGCATAAACATGTATTTTGAATCACCCCCTAGCTAAAGGGGGGTTTAGTTCCTCATAACTTTGAAATCAAAGAAACACCTAAACATTCCAACAACTCAAACTTGAATTGTATGAACGTTTAGGCACTCTTCTCTTCCATTACAAAACAAAGAAAATTGAATTTAAACATTGAAATCAAAGAAACACCTAAACATTCCAACAACTCAAACTTGAATTGTATGAACGTTTAGGCACTCTTCTCTTCTTCGTTGCTGTAGCACAAGGTCTAAGGTGAGTTTTTGGGGGATGAGGAGTGGTTGGAGTGGTTGGAATGAAGAGAAAATATGCAGAAAATGAAGGGATATGCACGGCAAGAATGGAGGATTTTGTGTTGTGTGTTGTGTATGAAAAATGAGATGGAGTGGGGAGTGAATCAATGACCAATGAATGAAGTGTGTGTGGTTTATATAGGGAGAGAATGGGTGAGAATGTGGCTGCAATGCATGTGAAAAACAGCTAGGAAAGTGGGTGGAAAGCTGGAATTGCACAAGGGGAATGCTGGAAAGCCAAGGGAACCCACGGCATTGAAGGTTTTGGTGCATGTGTTGGTTGATTTGTTTGTTGGGAAAAGCTTGTGAAAGCATGTGAATGTTGTTTGTGTGAAGTGTGTGTGAATGCATGTGGATTAAAGAGTGAATGATGGCTGAAATAATGATGGAAAACAGCTAGGAAAAGTATGGAATGCATGTGAAATGTAAAGGGAAAAGCGGGAAATGGGAATGAAGGCCACGGCATGGGATGTTTTTCTGGAATGATGGCAGGTTGTGTATGTGTTTGGGAAGAGAATAAATGTATGATGGTGGCTGAATGATTAAAGGGAATGAATGGGAGTGACACTAGGTTGGTTATGCATGTGGAATGTAGGTGTGTAGGTGCTGAAAATGCATGTGAATGCATGCTGGAAATGGGAGTGAAATGCACGGTATTGAGTTGGGAAATGAATGATTAAATGTGCATGTGGGTGAATGTGAAGGGAATGCATGTGTTGATTGATTTGTGGTGCAATGATGAAATGGGAAAGCATGACCAAGGTGGAAATGCATGTGAAATGTTGGAAAGGGATTGGGAATGCACGGCTTTGGGGAAAGAATGAGTGGATGTGCAAATGTGTTTTAATTAATGAAAGTGTTTGGAGAATGAATGCAATGATGAAGAGTGAATAAAGAATGCATGTAGGGTTAGCTAGGTTGGCTTTGTTTGGGTGCATGTGTGTTAATGGTGGTTTTGCATGTGAATTGATGGATTGTTTTTGATGGAATGGATGGTTCTTTGCATGGCTATAAGGGAGAGAATAAGAGAGAATGGGCTAGGCCCTTTGTTTTATGTCCAAAGTGAATACAAGGCCTTCAAATTCGTCCATCCTCTTGGCTCCATGGATAAGCTATCCAATCCATGCCCAAAAATGCTCCAAATGGCCTCAAAATGCACTTTCTTGCTCCCTAGGCCCTTAGAACCTGAAAACACACAAAAGAAGCATAAAGGACTAAAATAACGAGAGAAACATAACGTAAATGCACGAGAACAAGCCATTTAAGTTGCATGAATATGCTCCTATCAAACTCCCCCACACTTATCTTTTGCTAGTCCTCGAGCAAAACAGAAAAACAAAACAAAACCTAAACCTTCCAACAATCGTCTTAGGGATTTCCAATGCACATGACATGTTAAAAATCGTTATTCCCACAGATTTTAGTCATCTTCACACTTAATTACATTCTTAATCACAGTCACCACATACTATTTCACAATTAAGTATTTAAAACCATGTTTTGAATGTAGTAACATGCCTTAGAGAATTTGCTCAATTCCTTACAAGATATGCACTCAGTTTTCACTCAGATTTTCTGACTACACACCCTAAACTAGTTATATGTGAGAAGATTGATGTAAACATAAAAACGAACACTCACATATATGTATTTCAAAGGAAGCAATTTCTGGAGTTAATAAGCATGTTTAGATATGATCTCATGAATGGAATGCTACTACTTAGACGCGAGAACCAGTGACACCATAAGCTCATACCAAGTTCAAACTCCACAATTGAAATACATAACACTCAAGATAGAAGTCAAGGGTTGTAACGGGGCTAAAGGTGTTTGGCTAACAAAGAAAGGTGAAGGATAAACAAACATTCTTAAAGCAATAGTGAGCAAAGTATTTGAATTAGGCACTTAGAATTCCCTTTAGAACGCAAAAATCAACTTTGAACACCCAAGGGAAAGTCACACAAAACTTAGGGCCATATTCAACTTTTTGGACCCTTTCTTCAACCATCAACGCTCGTGAGTTCATTCTTACTTATTTTCACTCCTTTTTTTTTTTTTCTTTTTCTTTTCTTCTTCTTTTTCTTTTGAATCTCGAAACATACATATAAACGTAAGAACAAACTTTTACTCCCCCACACTCATTTTCTTGCATAATGTAACTCAAAAGGAATTCATTTAAGTCATGCTCACTATACTTTAAGAACAAGGGTATAGGAAAGTCCTACTCTAGGCTAGGTAAGGGGTGATGTGGTTAGCAAAGAAAATAGGCTAAACGAGGCTCAACGGGGTTAAAACTAATATATACAAAATATGGGAAGTAAGGCTATTTGGCTATGGTGGCAACTACACAACTTCATCTTGATATATGTTATGCAATTCAATGTCATGCTTTGAATGAAACGGATATAAGTTCTAGCATTTAGTTCTATCATGATACAATTGCATTCTAAGTAGCAACCAAGCAAGGAATAATGAGATCATGCAACAACTTTTAGAAAACAAAGAATCACAGAAAATAACTCTCCAAAGAACGTAATGGCTCGAGTCTCACAGGGTTGTAGCATTTGTTTGAGTTCCTTCCTTCAAGCATGTTACAAAAACGAATTTTTCTTTTATGATTGCATGTGAAGTCATACATTATAACCATAACCAAGCATATACCAAGAGTAAATCAAACTTTTCTCTATGTTTATAACTCTTTTTAACCGTCATGCAATTACAAACCAAATCCTCATCATTGTGTTGGAAGGTACCCTAAGACACAAACACACAAAAACGACTCAAAACACTCTTTTTAGGCTTTTTAAAACATGTTTTTCAAATTTTTATGTGATTTTCGGAGTTACAAAAAAGAAAACATAAAAAGAAAACATACTAAAACACTCTAAAACAACTTAAAAACACCTTAAAACAGCAAGGAACAACATTTGAAGTTATGGGTGATAAAATCCCATGAATTTGCATCAAATATACTTAGTTACCCCCCCCCCCCCACACTTAAATCAAACATTGTCCTCAATGATTCAAGCTTAAAACACACCAAACAAAAGTAAACACATAAACAGCAACTAAACATACTAAACATGGCAGAATGTAATTAACAAAGAGAAGAGTTTAGGGACGCAAATCTGGTTTTGGAGTGTAAATTCCCTCTTCTCCTTGGTGATTGCATTGAGGCTTTGATCTTTGTGATTCCACAGGCTTACTCTTGAACTGGTTTCCGCCCATCGTTGATTTTCCTTTGTGCTACTCTTGAACTGGGCAGCAGGATTCAATTGGTCTTCCCCGAAGGTCTGAGCTTACCCCTTTGGTCTGTTTCTTTGTTCAATCTTTCCAATTCGTATTGAAAAGGGTTGGAGGATAACTCAGCCTATATTTGTCTCCACATGCTTCAATGTATCATTTTCTCTTGCCTTACTTGCTCCGTTGAAGATGACTACTCGAGAGCAACGCTAGGTAAGCAATCAAGAATGGATCTGCTGATTGCTTCTTTCACTTTGCCATGCGAGTAAGAACAAGGACAAAGAAAAGAACAGGGAAAGAGCATGATATGAGATACTTTTGCTTTAGACCTTGATGATATGAGATACCTTTGCTTTTGAAGAAACGGCGAATGAAGCAGCATATGTATTTGTTGTGGTTGTCTCCACATGCTTCGATCGACCGTTACCTTCTGCCTCATTTGTACTCCAGGTTTCTGCTATCTTCTTTGGGGGAGAAAAAATTGAGTATTTCAAGAGGCTTTGCTGGGAGTGCGCCCTCAGAGGTGAGAGAGAGTTGGGCATTTTTCTTCAGGTTTGCCTTGCCAAAAAAAAAACGAAGGTCGACATATATAGAGATAATATCAAGTGGTGGTATTGTTCTTTTACCCTTGTCGACAAACGTTTTGATCCCGCAAATCCGGCTTTTTGAAATAGTGGCGCCTCTTCGATTTCTGAACGACGCCCCTTTGCTTTCTGAACGACATGTAGTAGTGCGGATGCGGCTCTTTTTGACAAAGCTGCACGCGTTTTCTAAAAAGCAGAGAAAGCGTCGCCGAACTTTGCGCTTGTCGGCTAAAGATGTGTAGTTGCGATGATGGCTTCCACGTGTTGTCTGAAAAGAAGAAATCTTTTGACAAGGTTGAAAGCGTCTTCTGAAAAGCCGAGAAAGCGTCGCCAAAATTACGCCGGAAATTCCGGCTTTTTGAATCGGTGGACGCGTCGCCTTGGCTTTTTTATTGAGCTATCGATCACCACAACAAACACACTCTGAAGATTTCCCATTCTTGAAAATCGACTCCGGCCCTTTGAAATTTAACTCCATCCCATCTCTTTGAACACTTTTGAAAAATGGCAAACTCATCGAACCTTAGCTTGGAATTGAGCCTTAGCAGTGATACGGGCGCGCCGCGTCAAGGTAACGTATGGCGCCCTTCTTTCTTATCTTCTAACGGTCTTCTTACAGGTGAAGACTCCATGATGCAGGACGCCACAACAGCTACAATAGTAGCTAGGAACCTCCTCACTCCAAAAGATAGTAGGCTGCTGTCAGGACGGTCTGATGAGTTGGCCGTTCAAGAGTCCCTCGCACTTAGTGTTCAGTGTGCGAGTTCTGTGTCCAACATGGGCCAACGCCTGCTTGCCCGCTCCCGTCAGGTGGAATCATTGATGGCAGAGGTGGAAAGTCTCAAGCAGGAGATCCAGCAGCTTAAGTACGAGAATAGAAGTTTGCATGTGCTTGCAAATAACTATTCGTCGGGCATGAAGAGGAAGCTTGATGAGCTGCAAGAATCTGAGGGTCGGATTCAAAGCGACCGTCAAAGGTTTTCTGCTTATCTCCAGAGGCACCTTTTTCCTGGCTCATCCAGCGCTTGGCCAAGTATTGAGGCCTGGAATGCTCTAGCTTCGATGGCTTCCGCTCCGATGCCTTCCGCTCCGATGCCTTCTGTTCCTACGCCTTCCGCTTCAAGAGTAAAGCCACGTAGTGGGGCCTCAAGCAAACAACCTTTGTGAAGCACCATCTTTCTTTGTTTAGCAGTGCCTATCAATAAATCAAACATTTTCTCAAAGTTACAATCATAAACTCACACAATTAATAAACAAACAAACAATAACAACTAAACAACCTAACAAGGCAGAAACGAAATAGCAACAAAGAGAAGAGTTTTTAGGAATCTGGAATTGGAGTGCTTTCTAAGTCTTCCTTTGTTGAATGCATGGGTTGCCTCCCAAGTAGCGCTTTCTTTTACGTCTTGCAGCCGGACGGTACCTCCGTTTAAGCTTGACTAGGTTCCACGGCATAGAGGGGTACCTCCTCCACGACATGCTCCTCAAACGTCTCGTAATAGGGCTTCAATCGATGCCCATTCACTTTGAATTCTTGATGCGTCCTTGAACTTTTGATTTGTACTGCACCATGAGGGAAAACATTAGTGACAATAAAAGGACCAACCCATTTGGAACGCAACTTACCCGGAAACAACCGAAGGCGAGAATTGAACAACAACACTTTCTGCCCAATAGAGAACGTCTTGGCACGAATCATCTTGTCATGGAATGCCTTCGTTTTCTCCTTGTAAATCCGGGCATTCTCATATGCTTCATTTCGGATTTCATCAAGCTCACACAATTGAAGTTTCCTATGTAAACCTGCGGCATCAAGGTCCATATTGAATGTTTTGACGGCCCAATGTGCACGATGCTCTAATTTGACGGGAAGATGGCATGGTTTCCCATAGATGAGCCGAAAAGGTGACATCCCAATGGGGGTTTTGTAGGCAGTGCGATACGCCCACAATGCATCGTTTAAGCGCAAACTCCAATCCTTCCTTGTAGACCCCACGGTCTTCTCAAGAATCTGCTTGATTTCCCTATTCGAAACCTCGGCTTGCCCGCTCGTTTGAGGATGATAAGGTGTGGCCACCTTATGCATGACGGTTCGATTGCAAAAATGGGAACCTCCATCACTGATTAGCACTCGTGGCATTCCAAACCTTGCAAAAATGTTAGTTTTCACAAAATCTGCAACCACTCGAGAATCATTAGTTCGGGTGGCTTTTGCTTCCACCCATTTCGACACATAGTCCACAGCAAGCAATATATATAGAAACCCATGTGAAGAAGGAAAGGGACCCATAAAATCAATACCCCAAACGTCAAAGATTTCAACACTAAAAATGGGGGTTTGCGGCATTTGTTGTTTAGGACCAATATTGCCCGTTCTTTGGCATCTATCACAAGACATGCAAAATGTTCTAGCATCCCTAAAAATGGTAGGCCAATAGAAACCACATTCTAACACCTTAAGTGCTGTTCTTTGAGTGCCAAAGTGTCCCCCACAAGCATAAGTGTGACAAAAGGTTAGAATAGCATTAAACTCAGAATCGTGCACACACCTACGTATAACTTGGTCAGGGCAATATTTCCATAAATACGGGTCATCCCACACATAAAACCGTGCCTCTTTCTTCAATTTATCACATTGGTGTTTAAGTAATTCACTAGGAACATGTTTAGACACTAAATAATTCACCAAATCAGCATACCAGGGTTCACTTACCTTGACGGACATCAGTTGCTCATCTGGGAATGTCTCTATGATAGGCACGGCATCCTCCTCATGCACCATACGGCTCAAGTGGTCAGCCACCACGTTTTCACTTCCTTTCTTGTCCCGGATTTCGATATCGAATTCTTGGAGAAGAAGCATCCAACGAATGAGTCGTGGTTTGGCCTCTTTCTTGGTGAACAAATACTTCAATGCTGCATGGTCAGTATAAATAATAACTTTAGTACCAAGCAAATAAGAACGAAATTTATCTAAAGCAAATACAACAGCAAGAAGTTCTTTTTCAGTGGTAGAATAATTCAATTGTGCATCATTTAAAGTCCGAGAGGCATAATAGATAACATGCGGCCTCTTTTCCTTCCTTTGCCCCAAAACAGCTCCTAATGCGTAATCGGAAGCATCGCACATAAGCTCAAAAGGAAGGCTCCAATCCGGTGGAACTATGATAGGGGCCGAAGTTAGCATTTCTTTGAGGTGATTGAACGCCTTCTCACACTCCTCTTTGAAGTCAAATGCCACATCTTTCTGGAGGAGACGGCAAAGAGGGTTTGAGATCTTGGAGAAGTCCTTGATAAATCGCCTATAAAATCCTGCATGACCAAGAAACGAACGAACCTCTCGAACCGAAGTAGGAGAAGGTAAGTAGCGCACAAGATCTATTTTCGATTTATCCACTTCAATTCCTCTTTCAGAAACAATATGCCCTAGAACTATGCCTTGTCTAACCATAAAGTGACATTTTTCCCAATTAAGCACAAGGTTAGTTTCTACACATCGTTTCAAAATTATTGTGAGATTTTCCAAACAATCATCAAATGAATCACCAAACACACTGAAATCATCCATAAATACCTCAATAATCTTTTCCACAAAATCTGAAAAGATACTTACCATACACCTTTGAAACGTGGCCGGAGCATTGCATAAACCAAAAGGCATGCGACGATAAGCAAAAGTACCAAAGGGGCACGTGAAAGTTGTCTTTTCTTGGTCATCCGGCGCTATGACAATCTGATTATATCCAGAATAACCATCAAGGAAACAATAAAAAGAATGACCGGCTAACCTTTCAAGCATTTGATCAATGAACGGCAAAGGGAAGTGATCCTTCCTTGTGGTGGCGTTGAGCTTCCTATAATCAATGCACACACGCCAACCTGTTTGGATACGGGTTGGCACAAGCTCATTCTCGGCATTCTTCACCACTGTCACTCCGGACTTCTTTGGAACACATTGCACCAGTGACACCCAACGACTATCAGAGATCGGATAAATCACTCCACAATCAAGAAGTTTGATAATCTCCTTTTTCACAACTTCCATCATTGGAGGGTTGAGACGGCGCTGAGCCTCTCGAGTTGGTTTAGCCCCCTCCTCTAGAAGTATGCGATGCATGCACGTAGTCGGGCTAATTCCCTTAATATCGGCCAAAGTCCACCCAATGGCCATCTTGTGCTCTTTCAACACTCGGATCAACTTCTCCTCCTCTATGGCGGTGAGTGATGAGGAGACAATGACGGGCAATGTCTCGTTGTCTCCCAGATAGACGTACTTTAAATGATCGGGCAACGGTTTAAGCTCAAGTACGGGTGCCTGAATCACTGAGGGTAACAACTTATTAGTGGAAACTGAAATTGAAATTGGGTTAGAAGGCTTACCATGGTGTTGAGGTAGTGACTCAAGGGCAGCCACTATCTCGGCCTCCTCCACACTTCTAGGCACGGCAAAACCAGATTTTTGCCCAATTCCTTGTGAAATTGTTGTTTCAAGTGTATCCCTCTCCAAACAATCGAGAAAATCCTGCGCCAAATCATCAATTATATCAATAGAAAAGCAAGAATGATCGTCCTTAGGAAATTTAATACTTTCAGAAAGATTGAAATCAATGACTTCCCCATCAAATTCCATCGTTAAAGTTCCTTTAAACACATCTATCTTGGTGCGGGCTGTTTTCATGAAGGGCCTCCCTAATAGAATCGGCAATGGGGTGGAATGGGGTGAATCCTCCATGTCAAGCACGTAGAAATCCGCTGGAAAAATCAAGTTACCAACCTGTACCAAAACATCTTCCAAAACACCCTTTGGATATGCATTAGAACGATCGGCTAATTGAATTATCACTCCATCATTTTTAAGCTCACCTAAGTTCATAGATGCATAAATAGAGTATGGCATAACATTAATCGAAGCCCCTAAGTCTAACATGCATTGTTCAAACTTAGTATTACCTATAACGCACGGAATTGTAAAACTACCCGGATCTTTGCATTTAGGGGGTAATTTCCTTTGTAACACAGCAGAGACATTTTCACTTACTTGAACCACCTCTTTGTTTGAAATCCTTCTCCTTGTTGTACAAAGTTCTTTTAAAAACTTAGCATACCTCGGGACTTGCTTAATCGCATCAAGGAGCGGAATATTAACTTGAACTTTCCGAAAGGTCTCTAGAATGTCCTTCTCAGCTTCTTCCTTCTTTGATTGCCTAAACCTGCCAGGAAAGGGCACATTTAGTGGAATAGAACTAGAAAAAGTTGAATTGGGACTGAAGGCCACGGCATGGGATGTTTTTCTGGAATGATGGCAGGTTGTGTATGTGTTTGGGAAGAGAATAAATGTATGATGGTGGCTGAATGATTAAAGGGAATGAATGGGAGTGACACTAGGTTGGTTATGCATGTGGAATGTAGGTGTGTAGGTGCTGAAAATGCATGTGAATGCATGCTGGAAATGGGAGTGAAATGCACGGTATTGAGTTGGGAAATGAATGATTAAATGTGCATGTGGGTGAATGTGAAGGGAATGCATGTGTTGATTGATTTGTGGTGCAATGATGAAATGGGAAAGCATGACCAAGGTGGAAATGCATGTGAAATGTTGGAAAGGGATTGGGAATGCACGGCTTTGGGGAAAGAATGAGTGGATGTGCAAATGTGTTTTAATTAATGAAAGTGTTTGGAGAATGAATGCAATGATGAAGAGTGAATAAAGAATGCATGTAGGGTTAGCTAGGTTGGCTTTGTTTGGGTGCATGTGTGTTAATGGTGGTTTTGCATGTGAATTGATGGATTGTTTTTGATGGAATGGATGGTTCTTTGCATGGCTATAAGGGAGAGAATAAGAGAGAATGGGCTAGGCCCTTTGTTTATATCCAAAGTGAATACAAGGCCTTCAAATTCGTCCATCCTCTTGGCTCCATGGATAAGCTATCCAATCCATGCCCAAAAATGCTCCAAATGGCCTCAAAATGCACTTTCTTGCTCCCTAGGCCCTTAGAACCTGAAAACACACAAAAGAAGCATAAAGGACTAAAATAACGAGAGAAACATAACGTAAATGCACGAGAACAAGCCATTTAAGTCGCATGAATATGCTCCTATCATTAAATCATTGATTATTTTTGGTCTTGTCTCGGAGATGAGACATGATAAATAAATAGGGATGTGCTGATGTCACAGGTCGATCTTGGACGTATGTCGGGATCAAGGTATGACAATTATGAGGACTGTTAGTTTTGCAGCAGTTGTTGATCTTGTTATTGTGGCGTATCCTTTATTTCATCAAAACTAATAGGCATGCATTGCTGCCTTGAAACACCTTTTTCACCCTTTTCGTCAAGCTTTTCTTTTCTCATCTAAGACCTGCGCATAAGCAATTCACCCAAAGATTTTGAAGTGATCAATGACAAGCTTTTGACTGCTCCAAGCTTCTTTTGGCATCATCTTTTAAACAACAAATGTGGGACTACCATTCAGAATGTGGATGCTCTAGATCATAACTTCGGGCCAAAAACTCTTCAGAATTTTTCCTTTTGCTAACATGTTTCTTGCCATGTTTAGGATAATACGATTTTTCCTCAGCGATATGCCATTTTGATGAGGCATGTAGGATGCTGTTAACTACCTTTGGATAGCATGGTCGTTAAAAAAATTTCTAATTCTTGTGATATGTATTCTCCAACACGATTAGTAAGGAGAGTTTTAGTGGCTCTCCCAACTTCATTCTCCATGACACTGAAGAGGAGGTCCAAGACGTTTTCCACATCACGATCCAAGATGACGAGGAAGACAAAGTTCCTGAGGAGGTTGTCACTGCTGCAGCACCACAACTTAAAGATGGAGGGCAAGCTATGGTTGATGATCTCAAGGAGCTCAACCTAGGCACAAGTGAGGAGCCAAAGCTTATCTTCGCAAGTGCATTACTAAGCGCAGATGAGATCGAGGAGTACTACCAACTGCTCTTGGAGTACAAAATTGTCTTTGCTTAGAACTATAAGGAAATGCCCGACCTTAACCCTACCATTGATGTTCATCGTTTGGCAATCAAGCCTAGAACGCGACCGATAAAGCAAACTCAAAGCCGCTATCGATCCGAACTTATCCCACAAATTGAAGCAGGCTTCATTCGAGAGGTGCAATACCCTAAGTGGATCTCTAACATCGTCATTGTCCTTAAAAAAATCTGGACAAATACGTGTTTATGTAGACTTTCGAGACCTTAACGACGTTTGCCCAAAGGATGACTTTCCTTTGCCAATCATTGAAATCATGGTGGACGCGACCATTGGCCACAAAGCGCTATCATTCATGGATGGCTCATTTGGGTACAATCAAATACAGATGGCTCCCAAAGATGAGGAACTAACAGCTTTCTGCTCCCTAAAAGGTATCTATTGCTACAAGGTAATGCCCTTTGATTTGAAGAACGCTGGAGCTACATATCAATGCACCATGCAGAAAATCTTCAACGACATGCTACATAAAAATGTAGATTGTTACATAGAGGACATAGTTGTCAAGACCAAGAAGAGATCCGATCACCTGAAGGATTTACGAATGGTGTTCGACAAACTACGGCATTATAACTTCAAGATGAACCCGTTAAAATGTGCATTTGGCGTCACCTCTAGGAAATTCCTTGATTTTATTGTCAAGCACCGTGGCATTGAAGTGGACTTGTCAAAGATTAAGGCCATTCAAAGCATGCCTGAGCCAAGGAATCTACACAAGCTAAAAAGTCTACGAGGACGGCTTGCCTTCATAATGAAGGAAATATTTGTGAAAACAAGTTCATTTGAGCAACATCTATGGCATGCAATTGACAATTAAAGGCAGAATCATGCTTGTATGCACCCAAAAACAAAACTTAACCCATGAAATTCAAAGCCTAGTAGTTAGGTGAACCAAGACTCAACTCAAGAACAAAGTGAGTTGAGAATACCTTTGGTGATTCCTCTTTGCATAAGCAAAGGCTAATCACCCAAGGAGATAGGGCCTTCATTCCTTACTTCTTAGCTCCATGGATTTCTTGGAGGAGAATGGTTGAAAGGATTCTCCATGTTCCCAAAATGCAGAACCTCTAATTTTTCCACACCTAGGAAAGCTTTGATGAGGAGATGAGTGACCTAGGAAGATTTAGATGCTAGTTAAATATTCCTAGGGTGGCCAGCCTCTTAGAGAGAAAAGGGAGCTTGTGTTCTCATCTTTTCTCCAAAAGAAACCCTAAGGATGAAATGACTATAAAGTTGCCTTTACACCACCTCATAATGTAATGGCAAACTTGCAATTAAAGCAAGTTCATTACCCTGTCTCTATATGGCCGGCCTTAAGGGTTTATAGGGCTTTCAACAACCCTTTTGTGTTTTCAAGTTGTCATACAACTTGAGTTATTGTACTTGACATTCAAGTCCAATTGGGCCTTGCAGCCTAAAACTAACCCAAGGTCTAAAATGAAGTTATTCCTTTAATTAATCATTATATTAATTAATCCTTGCGATAAATAATTAAACCATTTAATTATCCTTCGTCATCTCCATTATTTCTTCAATCTCTACCTTACATAGTGTACGATCCATTAGGTTCCTTTTAGCGAGGTAGTGGGCGATTATAACTCTTCATATCGATTGTGAATTGAAACTTACTTTCAATTCTACCTTTAGTGATTATACACGTTTAGGGCTTCCATAAACCATGAGAGACACCTAGCAGTATGTCATGGTTACCCAAGCTAATCAGAAGAGGTGGAAAACCTATTCAGTTTAGGATTACAATGCAATACGGTCTTTCTCTAATACAATACTCTTGACCACATTGTTTGGTTTGATAGCTTATTCATGTCTACTATCCAATGTGATTCTCTTACTTATATGATTACCTTGAATGTGATTTGGAACGACTTCCTAAATTTCATTCATACTCTGGCCAGAGATTCTTAATCATATCATAGAGTATTCTCCCTCAAACTGTTTGAAGGTTAGAGATCCTTTGTTGCACATTCACTTGCCTCCATGGCTAAGTGGCTTAACCCCAACTTTTCCATGGACACTCTCTGATAGAGTGATTTTGACATAGTCAAAGATCAAGGACCTAACCACAAGACAACTATGATGCCTCAGGTCAAAGGATTACTTTGCATTATCCCAACCATGAGTTTTTATGTGACATGAGTATGAGAACTCCTCGTTGATTATGTTCAGTGGACTCATTCTCTATTGAGCACTTACATGCTTGTCTTGGTGTCGGCCACACCAATGACTCGAGACCAGTCTCTCTCCCTAAGAAAAGACATAGCATGTACTGATCTTAACAAACTGTCAATGCCCAATTGGCAATCTTGTGATCAGGAACGTTTAGGATATGTATACGAAAGAGAATGGTCTCATGCATCTAACTTCTTTAGATTACATTCTCCCCGTTGCATATTCCTTGGACTTATTGTTTAAGCATATAACATTTATATGAGATGGCTTAAAACAACAATCTTTGCCCTTTATATTAAAGTATATTACTTTAACATGTGAAATATCTGTAAGGTATCATCATATGATTGGTTTTAGGGCACATTTCCAACACATAAGACGCTTCATCTCCAACCTTGCTAGATGCTGTCAACCTTTCAGTCGACTCATGAAAAATGACGCTTCATTCATATGGGGTGACGCCTGTCGCAATGCCTTTGAAAGCATAGCAAGCCCACCTATCTTAAGAACTCCCATGCCTGGAAAGCTACTCATTATGTACATTGTTGCACAAGAAGGTTCAATTTGAGAACTTTTAGAGCAAGAAAATGAAGACCAAAGGGAAAGAGCACTCTACTACCTAAGTAGAACCATTATTGGGGTCGAGCTCAATTACACCCTAATCGAGAAAATGTGCCTTGCCTCAGTCTTTGCTGTCCAAAAGCTCAGACACTACATGCATGCTTACACCATCCACTTGGTTGCCAAAGCTAACCCAGTCAAATAAGTCATGTCCAAGCCAGTTTTGACGGGGCGACTAGCAAAATCGGCATTGCTTCTTAATCAATACGAGATCATCTACGTTTCTGCTAAAGCCATCAAGGGAGAAACACTAGCAGACTTCCTTGCCGATCATCCAATCTTAGCCAATTGGAAAATCTCAGATGACTTGCTTAACGATGAGGTGTTCTACGTCAACATCATCCCAACATGGACAATGTTTTTCAACGGATCCGCATAAGCAGAATGAGTAAGGGAAGAAGTAGTATTCATGTCACCACAAAGATAAATACTACCCTATTCCTTCTGGCTAAGTGAGCTATGCTCTAACAACGTTGCTGAAAACCAAGCACTAATTATTGGACTCCAAATGGCGATAGACATGCAAATCACAACGCGAGAAGTGTATGGCAACTCCACGCTCATAATCAATAAACTCTTGACTGAATATGAAGTGAAGAATAATGATTTCATCCCATACTTTCGGCTAGCAACTCAACTGCTCCAAAAGTTTAAGGCCGTGATGCTAGAACATGTGCCAAGAACAGAAAATCAAATGGCAGATGCTCTTGCTAACTTAGCCTCAAGTATGGCGCTAGAAGAAGACGAACCTGCAGATGTGCCAGTTTGCTAAAGATGGGTGATCCCACCCATCACTAAAATGCTAATAGATGATACAAACGTCATCTCAATACTTCCAGTTGACACTAAAGAGTGGAGACAGCCGTTGATCAATTACTTGGAGCATGGAAAACTTCTTGATGATCCTAGACACCGCTCTGAAATACGTCAACGAGCACCTCGCATCCTCTACTACAAAGGAACACTCTACCAACGCTCTTTGGAAGGAATACTTCTAAGATACTTAGGTGAGGAAGAAGTTAATCAAGCCATGGAAGAAGCACACTCAGGCATATGCGGAGTGCATCAATCTGGACCAAAGCTGCACTTCCAACTCAAAACGATGGGCTATTACTCGCCAAGCATAGTGAAGGATTGCCTAAAACACGCCAAAAGGTGCCAAGCTTGCTAATTCCAAGCCATCTTCATACATCGACCACCTAAGCCATTACACCCTACGATTGCTTCATGGCCATTTGATGCGTTGGGATTCGGTATCGTAAGACTAATCACACCAATGTTGTCTGCCGAAGAAGCCTACATCTTAACTACAATAGACTACTTCTCCAAGTGGGCTAAAGCTGTACCCCTAAGGGAAGTCAAGAAGGAAACTGTAGTCCGTTTTATCAAAGGGCATGTCATCTGTCGATATGGTGTGCCTCACTACATCATCACCAGGAATGAGAAATAGTTCTCCAACCGACTCGTGGATGAGTTCTGCGAGAAATACAAAGTCAAGCAGCACAAGTCTTCCATGTATCATGCTCCCACCAACGGTCTTGCAGAAGCATTCAACAAAACACTGTGCAACCTCCTAAATCGACCAAACAAAGAGAGATTGTCACGAAAGAATAAGTGAAGCACTTTGGGCATATAGGACAACACATAGCACTTTTACCCAAGCTATGTAAAACAAATTCAAGACAAAGAAGATAGGAAAGAGCAAGAAATATGGAACCTTATCTAACCTTATCTTATCCAAACCTTATCCAACCTTATCTTATCTTAACCTAATCTTATTCCACCTTACTTCCAGCTGCAAAGAGGACTTAATTTCATATTAATACACATAAAAACCTGGTTTAATTCCAGCTGCAAAGAGGACTTAATTTCAGATTAATACACATAAAAACCTGGTTCTAGAAGGCTTATCTCTTCTCCAAAAAAAGGTGCCGCAACAACCCTTCTTGAAACTCTAGAATCTGCCGCAGGTCGCATCCTTGTTGGAGTGGGTTGTGTACTCCTTTTTCTACACAAATTTGTATCATATCAATCCCTCTCCAATCATGACAATGTGCCGCATCCCTGCCTTATAAATACCCCATCATTCTGCCGCAAAAAGAAGAACACACAGAAGAGAGCAATTGAAAGATTTTTAGAGAGTTTCAAAGGTGTGCCATAGCAAGGAGAAGGAAGGAAGGGAGAAGCCTTTGTGCCGTGCCTATGCCCAAGCTTTTCGAAGTGTTAGAGCGTCTCTGGGGTGTCTTCTATCCTTGTTTTAGTTTTACAATTATGTTGATTTCGTTGTTAATTTCTGCAATTATGTGGAACTAATTTCTTTTTAGTTAGAGGTGAATTCAAAGCCATGAACATATATGTGATATGAATTGATTTCCTCCAGTTATTGTTTCATAAAACATGAATGCGATTTACTTATCTGTTTGATTGATAACTTATTCTTGTATGTTAATTAAGGGTGCACACTTAGTTTGCATGCATGAATTTGATGCTAAAATATAAGGGAATTTCACCTAATTGTTATGAACTTATATTTATAAGTAGTGGAAGTCACTAGTCATGAGTGTGTTAAGTAAATCCATGGCAGGAGTATCATGCAGTTCATAGTTTCGAATGCCTTATCATGTAGGGAACTATTGAAGAATAATTTGGTTGCTGATGCGTTATCCATCCAATTCAATGAATTTAAGGAAATCTGAAAGTTAATTTGTGCTTTTCACGATTAATTTGGGGCATTATCATTCATGGTTTAAAGGAATAATAACTGGAAATTGATTTATATGCATATGTGTCATGTGTGGAGAAGGACCCTCTGGCTAGCTTTTCACCTGTAAAACACCCAATTTCGTGTCTAACCTGTTTAGTTTATGCAATCTGTTTAGTTTAATTAATTTCATCCAAAACCAATCCCCCTTTAATAATTTGTGTTTGAACTTAGTTAGAATCTATTTAAGTCTATTGAGTCAAGTTAAGTTTAAAATTTGTCAAATACCCCTTTAGTTCTTATTTGTGTTAGTTTAGTTTCAATTCGTCAGAATCTATCCCTATTTAGTATTTTGAGTCTTTTTAGTTCAATTTTCGTCCAAATCACTTTCTAGTACCTGTTTTGAGTCAATTTAACTTAGTTTGTGTGCTTTGAGTCTATTTAGCTTATTTTGAGTTGTTTAGAGTCTAGTTTTTTGTTTTTGAGTCTAGTTCAGTATTTTAGAGTTTAACTTGTGTAGATTAGCATCCCTTTTAATCCGTGACCTAGAACAATCCCTACTTACATATACTACAATTATATGGTTTAATTTGTGTGTTAGAATATATCACATCAAATTTTGGCGCCGTTGCCAGGGATTAGCAAAATTGCTAATCTCCCCTTTGTTTCTGTTTTATTTTTCTTGGTTTCTGATTCTTTTTGTTTTGTTTTCTTTGTTTTAGGTACTGGTTTATGACTCGACGTTCTCAACCTGTTCATCCAAATATATTGGAGTTTGACGACAATTTTGAACGAACTTTGAGAAGGAAGAGGAAGCAACCAGAACCCAATCCACCTAGTTCTAGCTCTGAATCCGAACTTGAAGAAGGGGAAGAGGAAGAACAAGACATGGTTGTGGACAATCGAACAATCAAGGAACTTTCAGCCTCGATGTTGGACAATGCCGTGCCTATTTGCATTCAATACCCTAGGGCAACTCCGAATAAGACCGATGAGTTTGAATTGAAGTCTAGCTTACTGCATCACATTCCCAAATACCATGGGCTGTCCATGGAAGATCCGAACAAGCAATTGAAGGAATTTGAAGTAGTATGCTTGAGTATGACACCCATTAATGTGGATGGGAATATTTTGAAGATGAAAGCCTTTCCATTCTCTCTTTGGAAAAGGCTAAGGATTGGTTATACGAATTGGCACCTGGAACCGTCACTTCTTGGGAAAGCATGAAGAAAGCATTCTTAGAGAAAATTTTCCCAACTTCGAGAGTCATTCTTTTGAGGAAGAGGATTAACGGAATTCAACAAAGTCAAGGAGAATCCTTTCCAGCGTACTATGAGTGTTTCAAGACTCTAGTTGCATCATGCCCTCAACATCAAATCAAGGAAGAGCTTTTAATTCAATATTTCTATGAGGGACTCCTTCCAATTGAAAGACAAAAGCTAGATGCCTCGGCAAGAGGTGCTTTGGTTGGCAAAACCCCAGTTACTGCCAAGATCTTAATTGCAAATCGAGCCTTGAATGCACAACAATACGAGGGAGTTGGACAAAGAGACCCCCCACGACAACACCAAGTGAATGAGGTAAGTGCAATTTCTGAGATTCAATCTCAATTGGCTAATCTCACTATGCTTGCGTCAAAGGTTGTTGATGGATCCAAAGCACAAGAAGCAAGTGTTTATGGCATGTGCACTATGCAAGGACATTCCAATGATCAATGTCCTCAATTGATAGAGAATGGAGGATAGGAAAGTGCCAATGTCGTGGGGTACGAAAGCCAAAATCAACCAAGGCATGACCTATTCGCTAACACTTCAATCCGGGTTGGAGAGATCATCCAAATATGACGAGGAGGGAACCTCAACAAACTCATCAACAAGGCGGATATAAACAGCCACCTCCGGGACTTTACCAAAGTCCATTCGCACCACCACAACTTCCACCACAATCTGCCCAAACAAATTCAGGTTCGTCGTTAGATAATGATAAAATTATTCAAATACTAACTTCTTTGATGTAGGGATTACAAAACCAAGCCAAGGAGATGGGCGAATTAAAGAATCAAATGGGGCAGATGGCGGAGTTCATTGGACAATTTAGGGAAAAAGGCAAACTACCTAGTTCAACCGTTGTGAATCCAAAGGGAGGTCTTGAAACTGCTAAGGCTATCATATTAAGAAGTGGTAGAAGTTGGAACCGACCCACAACCATCCAAATCAAGTCAAAAAGAAGACAAAAGGCTACTGCTCGAGGAAGAAGAAAATGCCAAAGCCACGACAAGGGTAGAACAACAGTTGCCGCAGCCCCTAATGCTCCTAATTGTCCAATCCAAGTAAGGTAGGTTCAAATTCAATTCCTTCTAATGTTATTCCACCAAATCTACCTTTTCCTGGCAGGTTTATGCAATCTAGGAACGAAGAGGATGAAAAAGACATTCTGGAGACGTTTAAGAAGGTGCACGTCAATATCCCGCTCCTTGATGCTATAAAGCAAATCCCGAAGTACGCTAAGTTTTTGAAGAGGCTTTGTACAACAAGGAAACGGATTTGGGAGAAAGAGGTGGTATATGTAAGTGGGAATGTCTCTGCAATGTTGCAAAGAAAGCTACCACCTAAATGCAAAGATCTAGGTAGTTTCACTATCCCTTGTGTTATTGGTAATACAAGGTTTGAACATGTTATGCTAGAGTTAGGTGCATCAATTAATGTCATGCCATATTTTGTTTATGCATCTATGAATCTAGGAGAGCTTAAAATGATGGTGTTATTATTCAACTAGCCAATCGATTTAATGCATACCCGAAAGGAGTTTTGGAAGATGTTTTGGTGCAGGTAGATCACTTGATTTTTCCTGCAGATTTCTATGTGCTTGACATGGAGGACTCATCCCACTCTCCACCATCGCCAATCTTACTTGGACAACCTTTCATGAAAACAGCCCACACCAAGATTGACATGGCCAATGGAGCCTTAACTATGGAGTTTGGTGGAGATACGATTAACTTTAAAGTTTCTAAATCCCTTGAGAATCCTAATGATGTTCGTTCTTGTTTTTCCATTGATGTAATTAAAAATATAGGGCAAGAATGTTCAGCACCAATTAAGAAGGATGTATTTCGGACCACCAACGAAGATGGAATTGGAATAAAGCACAAGGGACATGCCATTGCCATCAAGAAACCCAATCTAGCCGAGAGCATCCATAGTGATTTTGTGGATAGTGCTGCCACTTTTGAGTCTTCATCGCAATACATTGGTAAGCCACCTATTCCAATTCCAATTCCCATTTCAACTAATAGGTTGTTACCTTCTTTGGTGCAGGTACCTAATCGAATCCAAGGTGGTGGTAGAATTTACATTGACTTTAGGATGCTCAACGCCACAATCAACAAGGATCATTATCCCCTTCCTTTCATAGAGCTAATGCATGAGTATTTTGAGGAGCATGTCGTGGAGGATATACCCCTCCATGCCGAGGGCCCTATTGAAGCTTAAAATGAGGTATTTTCCGGTTGGAAGATGTTAAAGCAAGCAGTTCTTGGGAGCCAACCCATGCATTCAAATAAAGAAGACCTAGGAATCTCCAACAGTCCACAACCAGATTTGCGTTCCTTAACCCTTCTCTTTATTGCTTTTCCTTAGCCATAATTGTCATGTTTGTTTGATTGTTTGTTTGTGAGTCTATGTTTGAAACATTGAGGACAATGTTTGGTTTAAGTGTGGGGTGGGGGTAAACAAATGATTTTTTATTGATTTTCTTGGGATTTTATCACCTATCACTTCTAAAGTTGTTACTCACTGTTTTTAAGTGTTTTGTTGGGTTTTGGAGTGTTTTAATGTGTTTAGAAAGGAAAATGCGAAAATTTGAAGAAAAAATCGCAAAAAGTTTTGAAAAACCCAAAAAAGAGCTGTTTTTAGAGTCGTTTTTTTATGTGTGTTTGTGTCTTAGGGTACCTTCCCACACAATGATGAGGATTTGGTTTTTAATTGCATAACTGTTAAAGAAAATTACAAACATGGATGGAAGTTTGATATGCTCTTTGGTTAATGCTTAGTTGTAGTTGTCGTTTACGAATTCACATGTAATCACAAAAGAAAAAAATCAGTTTTTTGTAACATGCTTGAATGAAGAAACTCAAACAAACGCTACAACCCTAAGAGACTTGAGCCTAAACTTTGTTTGGAGAGTTATTAATTTGTGCTGTTTTTGTTTACTAAAGTCGTTGCATGATCTCATAATTTCTTTGCTTGG
Organism: Pyrus communis; assembly: GCF_041283825.1. Classification (NCBI taxonomy): domain Eukaryota; kingdom Viridiplantae; phylum Streptophyta; class Magnoliopsida; order Rosales; family Rosaceae; genus Pyrus; species Pyrus communis. Next base: position 12,250,852 of record NC_142566.1, read on the forward strand.
TTGCTACTTGGAATGCGTTTTCATCATTATAGTTCCAAATACTAGAACTCATGCCCATTTCATTCAAAGCATAAAATTCATTGCATAATTTACAATAAGATGAAGTTGTTTAGTTAAAACCAGAGCCAAAAAGACTTACCCTTTCCATATGTATTGTATGTTAACCCCTTTGAGCCTTAGTTAACCTAATTTTCTTTGTTAGCCCACATTATCCTTACCTAGCCTAGAATAGGACTATCCATACCCATGTTCTTAAAGGATAGTGAAGCATAACCTACAGGGAATTCCTTTTGATCTACAATTTGCAGAAAAACAAGTGTGGGGGAAGGTTTTTCTTTGGAAATATATGAATATGTATGATTTGTGTGCCAAAGAAAAAGAAAAAGGCACGGGGAAAAAAATGTGAAAAAGAAAGAAAAAAGAAGAAAGAGTTGAGAAAAGAAGGAAAAAGAGTTGAGAAATAAGTGAGAATGAACTCACAAGTATTGGTTGTTGAAGAAAGGGTCCAAAAGTTTGAATCTGGCCCTAAGTGCTGTGTGAAGTTTCCCTTTGTGTTCAAAGTTGATTTCTGCATTCAAAAATGAATTCTAAGTGTTTATTTCATTACTTTGCTTACTATTGCTTTAAGAACTTTTGTTTATCCTTACCTTTCTTTGTTAGCCAATACCTTAGCCCCGTTACAACCCTTAGACTTCGACCTTGATTGTTATGTGTTTCAATAGGTGGAGTTTAAAATTGGTACGAGCATATGGTATCCCTAGTTCTCGCGTCTAAGTAGTGGCATTCCATTCATGAGATCATACACATGTTATATTAATAATGCCAGAAAATGCCTTCTTTGATTATATATATGTGAGTGCTAGTCTACATGTTTACATCAATCTTCTCACATATACCTAGTGTAAGGAGTGTAGTCAGAAAATCTATGTGAAAATAGAGAGTATATCTGGTAAGGAATTGAGGGATTCTCTAAGGCATGTTACTATATTCAAAAAGTTGTTTTAATTGATTACATGCGAGCTAGTGAGTGGTGATTGCGGTTAAGTGTATGCTCAAGAGTAAGGATAACTAAAATCTGTGGGAGTAGTGATTTTTAACATGTCATGTTGCATTGAAAATCCCTGAGGCGATTGTTGGAAGGTTTAGGTTGTGTTTTGTTTCTTTGTTTTGCTCGGGGACTAGCAAAAGTTAAGTGTGGGGGAATTTGATAGGAGCATATTTATGCAACTTAGTTAGCTTGTTTTCTTGCATTTACATAGTTAGTCTCTATTTATTATAGTGATTTAAGCTATTTTTGTGTGTTTGTAGGTTTAAATGGCAAAAGAAGCAAGAAAGTGCATTACCCAAGCTATGCCTTATTGTATCTTATATGGCGTGGAAGTTGTTATGCCACTTGAAAGTCAAATCCCCTTACTAAGGATCGCCATACAAGAAGGCTTGGCTGAAAAGGAAAACGCAAACCTACGGCTTCAAGAGTTGGAAGCACACAACGAAAGGAAGCTCGAAGCGCAATAACACCTAGAATGCTACGAAGCATGGCTATCCAAGGCATTCAACAAGAAGGTTCGCCCAAGGTCTTTGCAAACTGGAGATCTTGTCTTGGCATTACAAAGGGCCATCATTGAGCTTACGTAATACAAGAGGTCTACACCAACGGTGCCTACTTAATCATAGAGGAAGATGGCTTGAAGATCAGCCCCATTAATGGTAGATTTTTGAAGTGCTACTACCCGCAAGGCAAACACTCAATACTCCTTGCCTGCACGAGCCACACGGCACAACGCTCCTTGTTCGCAAGAGTATAAAAAGCGGCACCCAACGCTCCTGGCCTATAAGAGCATAAATTGTGAATGGCAAAGCAAAAAAATAAATAAATAAATAAAAATCACCATTAAAATCGCCAACATCCATCACTCATTTGAACTACGTCATGACTTGATCCCTCCTCAATCAAGGGTATGTAGGCAACTTGAAACTTGAAAACTTCAAGTACAGTCACATCACCAACAAAACACAAACACTTTGAAGAATAAAGAGCAAATTCAAGTATGAATACTTTATTTCTTTAAAGGAAAATTTTGGCTATAAAGCCTTATTACAAAAAATAAGCAAAGGCAAAGAACACTTAAAGCACAAAAATGGAAGGCACTACTTGAAAGCTATGTCCCTAAAACTATGGCGAAGATCTTTAAGCAAGCCTTCCAAAGTCCTCAAAGTTTCTACATCGGTAGGAGACAAGGTGGGCACTTCCATGGCTACAAGAATAAGTTATCAATCAAACAGTTAAGTAAATTGCATTCACGATGTATAAAATCACAACTGGACGTAATCAATTCATATTGCAAATATAATCATGGTTTCAAAGTCTCCTCTAGCCAAAACGAAATTAGTTCCTCATGTCCACAGTAAAACAATGAAAACTTAAATTAAACATTGAAAACAAAAGATGGATTACACCTAAGAACGCTCCAACAATCCAATCTTGAATGGCAAGCATGTCCCAAGGTCCTCCTTCTTCTCCATTGCTGCGGCACAAAGGTGTGGGTGAAGGTTTGAGTGATGAATTGTATGAAAGAATGATTGAAAGGTTGAATGGTAGTGAATGGATCCCCCAAAAGTTGCGGCAAGGCTCTTGTTTATATGGGAAGGCAAGGGCACAGCTGGGAATTAAAATGGGAAAGGTTTAAGATTCCAAATCCTCGAAGAATAGGGTAATAAATCATAATCCTAAGAGAAAAGGGAAGGAAATCTACGGCAAGCCTAGAAAGAAAGGGAAAATGACTTCCTTGCACGGCAAGGAAAGGGAAGAAGGGAAAGGTGTGGCATCCCTCTTTGACTGGGATTAGGGCTTCTAGAACTTATATTTAAGTGTCCTAAATTAATTAGGAACCCTGCCCAACAGCTGGAATTTAAGTAGGAAAAGATTAGGATTGACTAAGTCAAAATAAGGAAGTTTGACTCATGTTTCTTTCTTTGTAGCTGATTCCTTTTCTTCCAAGTCTTGAATTAATTTCTTCCAACTCTTTAGCAGATTCCTAGCCTCCTTCGAAAATAGCTTAAAATACTAAAATAACTAGGAACTAACAACATAAATGCAAGGAAATAAGCTAACTAAGTCATATAAATATGCTCCTATCAAATTCCCCCACACTTAGCTTTCGCTAGTCCTCGAGCAAAATAAAAGAAACAAAACAATCAAAACACAATCTAGACCTTCCAACAATTGCCTCAGGGATTTTGAATGAACATGACATATTAAAAATCACTGCTCCCATAGATTTTAGCTCTCTTTACACTTAAGCAAACACTTAACCATAGTTACCACTTACTAGCTCACATTTAATCAATTAAAACAACATTTTGAATGTAGTAATCATGCCTTTCTTCAACAACCAACACTTGTGAGTTTATTCTCACTTATTTCTCAACTCTTTTTTTTTTTTTTCCCTTTCTTTTCCCGTGCCCTTTTACCTTCCCCCATACTTGTTTTTCTGCATAATGTAAGTCAAAAGGAATTCCCTCTAAGTCATGCTCACCTATTCTTTAAGAACAAGGGTATGGATAGTCCTATTTTAGGCTAGGTAAGGATAATGTGGCTAACAAAGAAAATAAGCTACATAAGGCTCAAAAGGGTTAAACCTACAATACAAATGCAAAGGGACAAGGCTTTTTGGCTCTGGTTTAACTAAACAACTTCATCTTATTGTATGTTATGCACTCAATATCATGCTTTGAATGAAATGGGCATGAGTTCTAGTATTTGGAACTATAATGATGAAAACACATTCTAAGTAGAAACCAAGCAAAGAAATGATGAGATCATGCAACGACTTTAGAAAACAAGAAATCACAGATTAATAACTCTCCAAACAAAGTTTAGGCTCAAGTCTCTCAGGGTTGTAGCGTTAGTTTGAGTTCCTTCCTTCAAACATGTTACAAAAACTGATTTTTTTCTTTGTGATTACATGTGAATTCGTAAACGTCAACTACAACTAAGCATAAACCAAAGAGCAAATCAAACTTCCATCCATGTTTGTAACTTTCTTTAATAGTCATGCAATTAAAAATCAAATCCTCATCATTGTGTTGGAAGGTACCCTACGACACAAACAACTCTAAAAACAACTCTTTTTGGGTTTTTCAAAACTTTTTTCGAATTTTTTTCAAAATCTTCGCTTTTTTTGTTTAAGACACCATAAAATACTTCAAAACACACTAAAAACACTTAAAAATAATGAGAAACAACTTAGAAGTGATAGGTGATAAAATCCCACGAAAATCATGCAAAAACAGCTTGTTTACCCCCCCACACTTAAACCAAACATTGTCCTCAATGTTTCAAACATAGACTCACACACAAACAATCAAACAACACAACTATCATGGCAAAGTAAAAGCAATAAAGAGAAGGGTTTAGGAACGCAAATCTGGTTGTGAAGCGATTCCTCGGTCTTCCTTATTTGAATGCATGGGTTACCTCCCAAGAAGCGCTTGCTTTAACGTCTTCTAGCTGGACGATACCTCTCTTTAAGCTTCATTGGAGCCCATGGCATGGACGGGTATTTCCTCCACCACATGCTCTTCAAAAAGGTCGTAGTAAGGCTTAAAACGATGCCCATTCACCTTGAATTCTTGTCCTGTCTTTAAATTTTGAATTTGGACTGTACCATAAGAAAAAACATTAGCAACAACAAAAGGACCAATCCATTTAGAACGTAACTTACCAGGAAACAATTGAAGGTGATAGTTGAAAAGTAACACTTTCTGCCCAATTGAGAATGTCTTGCAACAAATCATCTTGTCATGGAATGCCTTTGTTTTCTCCTTGTAAATTCGAGCATTCTCATAAGCTTCATGCCTAATCTCTTCAAGTTCATTTAATTGAAGCTTCCTATGCATTCTAGCAGCATCAATGTCCATGTTGAATGCTTTGACAGCCCAATGTGCCTTATGCTCTAATTCCACAGGAAGATGACATGGTTTGCCATAGATAAGCCGAAATGGGGACATTCCAATGGGTGTTTTGTAGGCCGTACGATATTCCCACAGTGCATTATCCAAATGTAAGCTCCAATCCTTTCTTGTTGGCCCAATGGTTTTCTCCAAAATCGGCTTGACTTCTCTATTTGAAACCTCGACTTGGCCACTTGTTTGGGGATGATAAGGTGTTGAAACCTTATGCGTGACATTATAATTCTTGAGCAGCACCTCAATGGTTCAATTACAAAAATGGGAACCTCCATCACTTATGAGCACTCTAGGCATCCCAAATCTGCAACCACTTTAGAATCGTTAGTACGGGTGGCTTTTGCTTCCACCCATTTCGACACATAATCAACCATAAGCAAAATATAATTGAAACCATGTGAAGGAGGAAAATGAACCATAAAATCAATGCCCCACACATCAAAAATTTCGACATAAAGTATGCATGTTTGCCGCATTTGGTCTCTTTGACTTATGTTTCCTGTTTTTTGGCAACGATCACATGTTATGCAAAAAGTTCTAGCATCCTTAAATAGAGTAGTGATAGGAGCATATTCATGCGACTTAAATGGCTTGTTCTCGTACATTTACGTTATGTTTCTTTAGTTATTTTAGTTCTTTATGCTTCTTTTGTGTGTTTTCAGGTTCTAAGGGCTTAGGGAGCAAGAAAGTGCATTTTGAGGCTATTTGGAGCATTTTTGGGCATGGATTGGATAGCTTATCCATGGAGCCAAAAGGATGGACGAAATTGAAGGCCATTTATGCAATTTAGGACATACAACAAAGGGCCTAGCCCATTCTCTCTTAAACCAAACCCAAGGCCATGCATTTCCTTCCAATTCCAAAATCCACAATCACTTCAAAGCCATGCAAAACCTTTCAACACCCTTTAATCATTCCCCTTTAAGTTATGATTTTATTTCCTAACCCTACATGCATTATTTATTAGCATCTTCACATGCATTCACACACACTTCACACAAACAATACCGTGCATTTCCACAATCCCATTCAACACATGCATTCCCTTCACATTCACCCACATGCACATTCAATCATTCACTCATGCACCCTTTATTCTTCATCAATTCAGCCACAAGACATTATCATTGCATAACATTCCATTTCCACCTCTTTCCAACCTAATTTACATGCATATCAACCCCACATGCATTCACTCTTCATAATTCATCATCAATCTCACTCCTTTGCCGTGGGTTCCTATCTCATTTCAGATTGGCATTCCACTTCATTGCACATGCATCTTAATAAATCAACACATACATTCATTATTCATTTACTTTGCATCCTTTAATTTAATCACAAGCACATTCAAACAAACACAACACCAAACCGTGCAAAACATTATCAATTCATTTCACATTCATTCCCTAGCATTCCCATCATAATTCCACCACCAATTCAGCCACATACTTTCATCATCATAACCCACCTACATTCCACCTAATTCACAAGCTTTTCCCAAACAAACAAATCAGCTTTCACATGCCTTCACATTGCATTTCCAGCACCAAAACATGCATTCACATGCATTTCCATCAACAACAACTCAATGTCGTGGCTCCCCCTTTGAAATTCCAGCTTTCCCATTCATCATTTCACCAACAATTCAGCCACATTCCACATGCATAACCAACCTAGTGTCACTTCCATTCATTCCCTTTAATCATTCAGCCACCATCATACATTTATTCTCTTCCCAAACACATACACAAACACCATCAAAACCGTGAGTTCCCACTCCCATTTCCAGCTTTCCACAACTTTTCCTAGCTATTTTATTACATACATTCCCCCTTCATTATTCCAATCACATGCACCCATAATCATTCATTCCCTCCTAGCTACAATATTCCCTCTTTCCTTCCTTCATTCACCTATAAATAAGCATCCATTACACCTCAATTCTCATTCACTCTTCCATACAGATTTCAGTCACAAACACCAAGCAACAAACCCCTTGTTGCCGTGTATCTCCCTTACAATCCAAACACCATTCCAACACTTCACAACACCACTCCTCTACCATTTTCATAATCCCCCAAACCTCACCTTAGACCTTGTGCTACAACAACGAGGAAGATAAGAGGGCCTAAACGTTCATACAATTCAAGTTTGAGTTGTTGGAATGTTTAGGTGATTCTTTGATTTCAATGTTTCATTTTAATTCTCTTTGTTTTGTACGTATAAGGAATGGAAGAGAAGAGTGCCTAAACGTTCATACAATTCAAGTTTGAGTTGTTGGAATGTTTAGGTGTTTCTTTGATTTCAACGTAATGAGGAACTAAAACCCCCTTTAGCTAGGGGGTGATTCGAAATAAATGTTTATGCTTGCATTTTGATTTGATTACTTCTAATTGCGTTTCATAAGTTGTGAATTCAATTTGTTTAACCGTTTGATTGATAAATTATTTATGTATGTTATTGAGAATGCGCGCTTAATTTTCATGCATGAATATGACGCTAGAATATAAGTGAGTTTCACCTAATCGTTATGAACTTATATTCACAAGTAGTGGAGGTTGCTTATAAACAATCGCGTTAAAAGAATTCTTGGCACGAGTTTCATGCTCATCATAGTAACGAATGCCTCGTCAACACTTATAGTTTTCTTAATACTTAATGATCTTTGATTGTATCTTTATTGTGCTATTCACGTAAAGGACTTTTGGAGAATGTAGTGAATTGCGTTGCGCTAACCCATCCAATTCATTAACTTAAGGAAAACTTGACGGTTAATTTAAGCGGACCTAATTGACCCGGGGTGATGAGTATCATAATTTATTAAAATGCAATTGGAAATCTTTTTATTATGCAAGTGTAACATGTATGGAGATGAACCCCTTAGCTATTCTATCATCCATTCATTCCATTTCATCAAATCCATATTTACATTCTGTTTTAATTTGTTCACTTAATTTAATTTCGTATAAACTTAAATCCCCCTTTACTTTAATGTCAATTTAGTTAGAAATCATTTTAGGTTGTGTTTTTAAAAGCATTTTGAGTCTTTGGTTTGTCTTAGTGTTTTAAAGATTAGTTTTGCATTCTTTGAGTCTAGTATAGTGTTTTATATTGTTTTTACGTTTTTGAGTCAATTTCCAAGAGATTAACAATCCCTCCTAATCCCCGGTCCAGAACGATCCCTACTTATACATATACTACAACTTAACGAAAAGAGGGTTTAATTTGTGTGCGTATAAATCACGCATCAAGTAGGCCAATAAAATCCACATTCAAGAACCTTAAGTGTTGTCCTTTGGGTGCCAAAATGACCCCAACATGCATAAGTGTGACACAAAGTTAAAATTGAATGAAATTCGAAATCATGCACACATTTATGTAGAATTTGATCAGGGCAATATTTCCACAAGTATGGGTCATCCCACACATAAAACCGTGCATCCTTTTTGAGTTTATCACGTTGGTGCTTGTTTAGGGTGCTTGGAACTTGTTTAGACACCAAAAAATTCACTAAATCGGCATACCATGGTTCACTTATCTCAATGGACAGCAGCTGCTCATCTGGGAAGGCCTCTAGGATAGGTAGAGACTCCTCGTTATGCACCAAACGACTTAAGTGGTCAGCCACCACGTTTTCACTTCCTTTCTTGTCTCTAATTTCGATATCGAACTCTTGGAGGAGAAGCATCCAGCGAATTAGCCTTGGTTTAGCCTCTTTTTTGGTGAGTAAGTACTTCAACGCTGCATGGTCAGAATAAACAATAATTTTAGTGCCAAGTAAATAAGAACAAAACTTATCTAAAGCAAACACAACAGCAATAAATTCTTTTTCAGTGGTGGAGTAGTTCAATTGAGCATCATTCAAGGTTCGGGATGCATAATAGATGACATGTGGCTGCTTGTTCTTCCTTTGGCCTAAAATAGCTCCAATTGCATAATCTGAGGCATCGCACATGAGCTCAAAATGAAGACTCCAATCTGGTGGAACTATGATGGGGGCTGAAGTTAGCATCTCCTTAAGGTGTTTGAAGGCCTTCTCAGATGCTTCATCGAACACAAATGGCACATCCTTTTGAAAGAGACGACAAAGAGGTTGGGATATCTTTGAAAAGTCCTTGATGAATCGCCTATAGAATCTTGCATGTCTAAGAAAACAACGAACCTCTCTCACAGAAGTAGGAGAGTGTAAGTGGCGTACAAGATCTATTTTTGACTTATCAACCTTAATTCCCTTTTCTGAAATTATGTGACCCAAAACTATGCCTTGTTTTACCATAAAGTGACACTTTTCCCAATTTAAAACAAGGTTAGTTTCAATGCATAGTTTTTAGATTAATGTGAGATTAGATAAGCAATCATCAAATGGATTTCCAAAAACACTAAAATCATCCATAAATACCTCAATGATCTTTTCCACAAACTCTGAAAATATACTTACCATGCACCTTTGAAACATAGTTGGTGCATTGCACAAACCAAATAACATTCGACGATAGGCAAAGGTACCAAAGGGGCACATTAATGTGGTCTTTTCTTGGTCATCCAGAGTTATAATGATAGGAGCATATTTATGCGACTCAGTTAGCTTGTTCTTGTGCATTTGTGTTGTTATTTCTTAGTTAATGTAGTATTTCGAGTCATTTTTGTGTGTTTATAGGTCCAAAGGGTTAAAGTGGCAAGAAAGTGCATTTTGGTGCATTTTGGAGCAGTTTTGGGCACTAAATGGATAGCACATGTATGGGCCAAGATGGATGGACGAATTTGGAGTTCAAAAGGCTAGGAATCTGATGAGAAGATGAAGAAATTAAATTAAAGACAAAGAAGATAAGGAATCAGCTCAAAAGAGGAAACATTATCCAAAACCTTATCTAACCTTATCTAACCTTATCCAACCTTATCTTATCCTATCCTATCCTATCCTAACCTTATCATGCCTTAATCTTAGCTGCAAGGGGACCTAATTATATATTTGTAGAACTTGTTTCTAGAAGCATTCTCTTCTAGAAGTCCCAAATCAGCCACAAAGCATATTGTTTCTAGAAACCCCACGAAGGTGGCGCCTAATCCCTTCTAGAATGCCTTGCCTTTCCTTGCAAGTCACTCTCCTTTCCCTCCAATTGTTGCCGCACCTCTCTAGACCTTATGCCTTGTGGACTCTGATTTGTAGGCCTCATTCCTTATGGATTTGGGTTACAGAAATCCTTTTCTGAAATTAATTGGGCCAAAACCCCTCCTAAGTGGATTTAATGACTTGTGCCGAACCCTAGGGCCCTAATCTTTAAAATCTGCTAAGTTGTAACCCTAATCTAATTAACCCTAGGGTTGGCCGAACTATATATTCATATTTTCAACACAATTTCGTGGGAACCCCTTATGCCATTCAGAAAATCCTTACCGCAAGCCATAGACACCATTCTCCATCATTCATTCAATCCATTCACTTCCATACACAACCTGCCACAACCTTTCACCTTAATTAGCCATCATTCATCATCCCAAGCAAGAATACACCATTCATCACCCCCAAAACCCCCAACCACACCTTGTGCCGCAGCAAGGAAGAAGGAAGAGAGCCCTAGACATGCATGCCATTCGAATTGAAGTTGCTGGAACGTTTTAGGTGTAATCTTTATTGTGTTTTCAATGTTTAAATTCTATAATCTTTGTTTTGTGAGTATGAGGAACAAATCCCCTCTTAGCTAGGGGGAATTTTGAATGGCTACATTTGCATTATGATTTGATTACTTCCAGTTATGATTCTATGAATTGTGAATTCAATTTACTTATCTGTTTGAATTAAAACTTGTTTGTGTATGTGGGTTAAGAGTGCACACTTAATTTGCATGCATAAATCTGAGGCTAGGATATAAGGAAGCTTCACCTAATTGTTGTGAACTTATATTCATAAGTAGTAAAGGTTGTTAGTCATAATCATGTTAAGTAAATTCCTAGCATAAGTATCATGCGCTTTCATAGTTACGAATGCCTTGTCAACACTTAGGATTTTCATAGAATTTAATGATCTTTGATTGTTTTTCTATTATGCGCTTTCATGTAGAGAACTTTTGAGGAATAATTTGATTGCAATGCGCTAATTCCATTCCATTCAATGACTTAAGGAAAATCTAAGGGTTAATTTAAGCGTACCTAATTAACTTGGGGTGTTGATGTTCATGGTTCATTGAAAAAGCAATTGGAGATTTTTTTATATGCAAGTATGTCATGTGTGGAGAAAGACCTCCTAGCTAGCCCATCATCCATCTATTTCCACCAAATTCGTGCAAATCTGCCTAGTTCTAGTTTTTATTTTGTTTACTTTATTTTCATCCAAAACCAAATCCCCCTTTACTTTAGAGTGTCTAAATAGTTAGAATCTGGTTTAGATTGCGTTTTCAAGTGTTTTGAGTCAAGTTAAAACCAAAATTGGTCCAAAATTGTGTTTAGAGTCAAATCTGCCCAGTTTGTGTTTTTAGGCTGTTTTGAGTGTTTTTAGCTTATTTTGAGTCTTGTGAACCTGCTTTGAGTCTTTTAAGTTTAGTTAAGTGTTTTAAAGCTTAGTTTTATCTATTTGAGTCAGTTTAAAGTGTTTAGCAATCCCTCCTAATCCCCGATTTAAGAACGATCCCTACTTATATATATACTACAATTGTCAAAAGAGGGTTAATTTGTGTGTTAAGTTAATTTTCGCATCATATAACAGTTTGATTATATCCCGAATAACCATCAAGAAAGCAATAAAAAGAATGACCGGCTAACTTTTCAAGCATTTGATCAATGAGCGACAAAGGGAAGTGATCATTCCTTGTGGTGGCGTTGAGCTTCCTATAATCAATGCAAACTCTCCAACCTATTTGGATATGGGTGGGCACAAGCTCATTCTCTTCATTCTTCACCACACTGACTCCGAATTTCTTTGGAACAACTTGGATTGGTGAAACCCAAAGACTATCCGAAATTGGATAAATCACTCCACAATCAAGAAGCTTAATAATCTCCTTCTTCACAACTTCCATCATTGGAAGGTTGAGTCGACGTTGAGCCTCTTTAGTTGGTTTAGCCCCCTCCTCTAGAAGTATGTGATGCATGCATGTTGTAGGACTTATCCCCTTAATGTCAACCAAGGTCTATCCAATGGCTGTTTTGTACTCTTTCAACACCCGAACTAGTTTCTCCTCCTCCAATGCCATGAGTGAGGAAGAGATTATGACCAGCAAAGTCTCTTGGTCTCCCAAGTAAACATACTTCAAATGATTTGGTAATGGTTTAAGCTCAAGGGAGGCTGAATCACTGAGGGTAACAACTTATTAGTAGAAACGGGAATTGGAATTAGGATTGAAGACTTACCAATATGTTGTGGCATTGATTCAAGGGCAGCCACGATCTCAACTTCTTCATCACTAGGCATGGCAAAGGAACACTCATTCTTGCCGTGAGTGTTCATAGGTCCTGCTTCTTTGTTTTTTAGACTTATTCCTTTCGTAATGGTTATTTTAAGGGCATCTTCATTCAAATCTTCAAAACATTGCTGCGCCAATGAATTAATTATATCAATAGAAAAATAAGAATGATCATCAATAGGATATTTCATAGCTTCAGAAATGTTAAAATCAATAATCTCGCCATCAAATTCCATTGTTAATGTCCCCTTGAACGCATCTATCTTGGTGCGGGCTGTTTTCATGAATGGTCTTCCAAGGAGAGTAGGCAAAGATATAGAATGGGCTGAATCTTCCATGTCAAGCACATAAAAATCCATCGGAAAGATTAAGTTATTAACCTGCACCAAAACATCTTCCAAAACTCCTTTTGGATATGCATTAAAATGATCGGCTAATTGAATAAAAATTCCATCATTTTTCAACTCCCCTAAGTTCATAGATGCATAAATAGAGTATGGCATGACAGTAATGGATGCACTTAGGTCTAACATGGCATGCTCAAACTTAGTATTGCTAATAACACAAAGGATTGTAAAACTATCTTTGCATTTAGGAGGCAATTTCCTTTGTAAAACCGCTGAAACATTCTCACTTACCCTTACCACTTCCTTGTTGGAAATACTCTTCCATGTGATGCAAAGTTCTTTCAAGAATTTGGCATACTTTGAAACTTGTTTGAATGCATCAAGAAGTGGAATATTGACTTGCACCTTCCTAAATGTCTCAAGAATGTCCTTGCCACTCTCTTCTTTCTTTGATTGCATAAATCTGCGAGGGAAAGGTACATTGGGTGGAATAGGGTTAGAAATAAGTGAATTTGGACCTAACTTACCTGTGGTAGACGAATTGGATGAATTGGGATCCCTCGGTGGTTGCGGCAAGGGTGGTTCTACCCTTGCTGTGGCTTGGCCTTGTTCCTTCTCTTTGTGCAGCAGCTTTTCCTCTTCTTTTTGGCTTGATTTGGATGGTTGTGGGTCGGTTCCAACCTCCTTTCAAGACTCTTGTTGTTGAGGTTGTTGAGGCTCCCTCCATTTCATGTTTGGGTAATCTCTTCATCCCAGATTGTAAGTGTTGGAGTATGGATCATGTCTTGGTTGATTTTGTCCTTGATAGCCCACGACATTGACACTTTCCAATCCTTCATTCTCAATCAATTGAGGGCATTGCTTAGATGGGTGACCTTGCATGGTGCGCACGCTATATATTGTGTTTTCTTGCACTTTGGGTTTTTCAACAGCCTGTGACACAAGAAGAGTGAGATTAGCTAATTGAGATTGAATTTCAGATATTGCACCTTACCTCATTCACATGTTGTTACTATGGGCGGTCTCTTTGTCCAACGCCTTCGTATTGTTATGCATTCAAGGCTCGGTTGGCAATTAAGGTATTGGCATCAATTGGTGTTTTGTTAACCAAAACTCCTTTCGCTGATGCATCTAGCATTTGTCTCTCAATTGGAAGAAGTCTTTCATAAAAATATTGAATTAGAAGCTCTTCTTTCATTTGATGTTGAGGGCATGATGCAACTAGAGTCCTGAAACGCTCATAATACGCTGGAAAGGACTCTCCTTGGTTTTGTTGAATGCCACTAATTTTCTTCCTCAAAAGAATGACTCTTGAAGTGGGGAAGAATTTTCTCTAAGAATGCTCTTTTCATGCTTTCCCAAGAAGTGACGGTTCTAGGTGCCAATTTGTACAACCAATCCTTAGCTTTTTCCAAAAGAGAAAATGGAAAAGCTTTCATCTTCAAAATGTTGGCATCCACGTTGGTTAGGGTCATGCTTCAACAAACCACTTCAAATTACTTCAAGTGTTTGTTTCGATCCTCCAGGAACAGCCCATGGTACTTTCGAATGTGATGCAGCAAACTAGACTTCAATTCGAACTCATCGGTCTTGTCTTGAGCTGCCCTAGGATATTGAATGCATAGGGTTGCGGCATTGTCCAATCCCAAGGCTGAAAGTTCCTTGATTGTTCAATTATCTACTGCCATGACTTGTGCTTCTTCTTCCACCTAAGCTGTGGCCTCTTCTTCCTCCTCAAACTCAGATTTTGAGCTAGAACTAGGTGGATTAGGTTCTGGCTCCTTCCTCTTCCTTCTCAAAGTTCGTTCAAAATCGTCATCAAAGTCAAAGATGTGCTCACAAACAGGTTGAGAACTTGGAGTCATAAACTAGTACCTAAAAATAAGAAAACAAAACAAGGTCAGAAACTAAAAGAAAAACACACGAAAAAGAAACAAAAAGAAACAATGGGGGATTAGCAAAGTTGCTAATCCCTGGCAACCGCGCAAAAAACTTGATGTGAAATATTCTAACACACAAATTAAGCCATCTTCTTGACAATAGTAGTATAAATGCAAGTAGGCATCGTTCTAGGCCGAGGATTAGGAAGGATTGCTAATCTACTTAAAACTTATTCAAAAACACAAAACTAGGCTTAAAAAAACTTAACTATACTCAAAGAACTCAAAACAAACTAACAACACTCAAAACAACACAAAACAATCAAATAGACTCAAACTAGACTCTAAAGGGTGATTTGGACGGATTCTAACTTAACTTTGAGTCAAAAATACAAGTTGGACAGATTCTAGCTAATTTGACACAACAAAGTAAGGGGAATTGGGTTTTTGACGAATTTAAAGTAAAAACAAACAAATGTAAGGACTTAAACAACTTTGGACGAATTTAGGGAAAACTATGGGTGAATGGCTAACTAGAGGGTCCTTCTCCACACATGACACACTTGCATACAAATTGATTTCCAGTTGCTTTTCCAATAAACCATGAACCTCAACGCCCCAGATTAACCGTGAACAGCACTAATTAACCCTTAGATTTTCCTTAAGTCATTGAATTGGATGGAATACACTACGGCAACCAAATTATTCTTCAAAAGTTCCCTACATGAACAACATAATAGAGATACAATCAAAGATCATTAAGCTTTGTGAAAATCATAAGCATTGACAAGGCATTCATAACTATGAACAACATGATACTCCTGCTAGGAATTTAGTTAACACGATTGTGACCAGCAACCTCCACTACTTATGAATATAAGTTCATAACGAATAGATGAAACTCCCTTATATTCTACCATCCAATTCATGCATGCAAACTAAGTATGCATACTTAATCAACATACAAGAATAAGTTATCAATCAAACAGTTAAGTAAATTGCATTCACGATGTATGAATTCACAACTGGAGGTAATCAATTCATATCGCAAATATAATCATGGTTTCAAAGTCTCCTCAAGCCAAAACGAAATTAGTTTCTCATGCTCACAGCAAAGCAAAGAAAACTTAAATTAAACATTGAAAACAAAAGATGGATTACACCTAAGAACGCTCCAACAATCCAATCTTGAATGGCAAGCACGTCCCAAGGTCCTCATTCTTCTCCTTTGCTATGGCACAAGGTGTGGGTGAAGGTTTGGGTGATGAATTGTATGAAAGGATGGCGGAAAGGTTGAATGGTAGTGAATGGATCCCCTAAAAGTTATGACAAGGCTCTTATTTATATGGGAAGGCAAGGGCATGATGTGAAATATTCTAACACTCAAATTAAAACCCTATGATTATAGTATATGAAAGTAGGGATCGTTTTAGGCCGGGGATTAGAAGGGATGCTAATCTACTCTAAACTGACTTAAAAACACAAAACAAAACTTAAAAACACTTAACTAGACTTATATGACTCAAAACAAACTAAAAAGACTCAAAACATACAAACTAAGTTAAATTGACTCGAAACAGACTCTAAGAAGTTATTTGGACGAAGTTTAGACTATTAAGACTTAAAACACTAAATTGGACAGATTTGAACACGTTTCTAACTAATCTAACACACTTAATTAAAGGGGAGATTGATTTCGACGAAATTAAGGTGAAAACAAACAGATTTAAAGACTTAAATAATTTTGGACGAAATTAGGGAAAAATATGGGTGATAAACTAGCTAGAGGGTCCTTCTCCACACATGACACACTTGCATACAAACTGATTTCTAGTTGCTTTTCCAATAAACCATGAACCTCAACACCCCAGATTAACCATGAATAGTACTAATTAACCCTCAGATTTTCCTTAAGTCATTGAATTGGATGGAATGTGCATCGACAACCAAATTATTCTTCAATAGTTCCTTACATGAATAGCATAATAGAGATACAATCAAAGATCATTAAGCTTTGTGAAAATCATAAGCATTGACAAGGCATTCGTAACTATGAACAACATGATACTCCTACCAGGAATTTACTTAACATGATTTTGACTAGCAACCTCCACTACTTATGAATATAAGTTCATAACTATTAGGTGAAACTCCCTTATATTCTAGCATCAAATTCATGCATGCAAACTAAGCGGGCCCTCTTAATCAACACACAAGAATAAGTTCTTAATCAAACAGTTAAGTAAATTGTATTCACGATTATGAAATCACGACTGATAGTAATCAATTCATATTGCAAATATAATCATGGTTTCAAAGTCTCCTCTAGCTAAAACAAGTTTAGCTCCACATGTTCGCAAAACAAAGATAATTAAACTTAAACATTAAAAACAAAGATAGAATACACCTAGAAACACTCCAGGTGGCTCCTCCTTCTTTCCTTGCTGTGCACAATGGGGATTTGTGTGAATTTAGGCTCTTGAGGTGTGGTGGATGGTGTGGTGTGAAATTGTGGTAGAGGGTGGTGGTTTATGAGTGTTGCGGCATCATGTATTTATAGGGTGAAGGGAAGGCACAAAATTGGGCTCAAAATGAGAGGAATTAGGACTCCAAATCACCAAAGAACAAGGACACTTTCAATCAGATTCCAAGGAGGACAAGGAATGATCCTTGTGGCAAATTCTAGAACTTCTAGAAGGGTTACATGTGACATAAACTTAGGGCACGAAAATAGGGCTTCAAGAACCTTATATTTAGGTGATTTAATGTGAAAAGGAGTCCTCTTTGCAGCTGGATATAAGGTAGGAAAAGATTAGGTTAGGATAAGATAAGATAAGGTTGGATAAGGTTTGGATAAGATAAGGTAATTTGGATAATGTTTCCTACTTCATGGCTGATTCCCTATCCTCCAAGTCGTTGATTTAATTCTTCCAGATGTTAAGCACATTCCTAGCCTCTTTTGAAATCCAATTTCATCCATCCACCTTGCTCCATGCATATGCAATCCATTCCAAGCCCAAAACTGCTCCAAATAGCACCAAATTGCACTTTCTTGCCAACTTTTTCATTTAAACCTATAAACACACGAAAATAGCTTAAAACACTATAATAAATAGAAACTAACTTACTAAATGCATAGAAACTAGCTAACAAAGTCGCATAAATATGCTCCTATCAAATTCCCCCACACTTAGCTTTTGCTAGTGCCCGAGCAAAACAAAACAAACAAAACATAACCTAGACCTTCCAACATTTACCTCAGGGATTTCCAATGCAACATGACATGTTAAAAATCACTACTCCCATAGATTTTAGCTATCCTTACCCTTTAGCATATACTTAACCATAATCACCACTCACTAGCTCGCATTTAATCAATTAAAACAACATTTTGAATTTAGTAACATGCCTTAGAGAATTCCTCAATTCCTCACTGGATATACTCTCTATTTTCACACAGATTTTCTGACTACACTCCGTACACTAAGTATATATGAGAAGATTGATGTAAACATGTAGATTAACACTCACATATGTATAATCAAAGAAGGCATTTTCTGGGATTATTAACAGGAATATATATATATATATATATGATCTCATGAATGGAATGCCGCTACTTAGACGCGAGAACCAGGGATACCATATGCTCATACCAATTTTAAACTCCACATATTGAAACACATAACAATCAAGATCGAAGTCAAAGGGTTGTAACGGGGCTAAGGTATTGGCTAACAAAGAAAGGTAAAGATAAACAAAACTTCTTAAAGCAATAGTAAGCAAAGTAATGAAATAAACACTTAGAATTCACTTTTGAATGCAGAAACCAACTTTAAACACGAAGGGAAGATTCACACATCAAATAGGGCCAGATTCAAATGTTTGGACCCTTTTTTCAACAACCAATACTTGTGAGTTCAACTCACTTATTTCTCAACTCTTTTTCTTTCTTTTCTCTACATTTTCTTCTTTTTTTTCTTTCTTTTTCACGTTTTTTTTTTTCTTTCCCTTGCCCAATTCTTTCTTTCTTTGGTACACTAAACATACATCCTCATAGGTTTCCAACGAAAAACCTTCCCCCACACTTGTTTTTTGGCAAATTGTAGATCATAATGAATTCCCTCTAAGTCATGCTTCACTATTCTTTAAGAACAAGGGTATGGACAGTCCTAATCTAGGCTAGGTAAGATAATGTGGTTAACAAAGAAAATTAGGCTAACTAAGGCTCAAAGGGGTAAAACCTACAATACATATGCAAAGGGGTAAGGCTTTTTGGCTTTGGTTTAACTAAACAACTTCATCTTGTCATATGTTATGCACTTAATTTTATGCTTTGAATGAAACGGGCATGAGTTCTAGTATTTGGAACTATGGTGATGAAACACATTCGAAGTAGCAACCAATCAAAGAAATAATGAGATCATGCAACGAATTTAGAAATCAAAAACATCTAAGATTAATAACTCTCCAAATAAAGTTTAGGCTCAAGTCTCTCAGGGTTGTAGCATTAGTTTGAGTTCCTTCCTTCAAGCATGTTACAAAAACTGATTTTTTTCCTTTTTGTGATTACATGTGAATTAGTAAATGACAACTACAACTAAGCATAAACCAAAGAGCATATCAAACTTCCATCCATGTTTGTAACTTTCTTTAACAGTCATGCAATTAAAAACCAAATCCTCATCATTGTGTTGGAAGGTATCATAAGACATAACACACAAAAACAAAAACGACTCTTTTTTGGGTTTTTCAAACATTCTTTTTTCAATTTTTTTTCAAATTTTCTGATTTTCTGTTTGAGACACATAAAAACACTTCAAAACACATTAAAAACACTTAAAAACAGTGAGTAAAAACATTAAAAGTGATAGGTGATTAAATCCCATGAAAATCATGCAAAAATAGCTTGTTTACACCCCCCCCCACCACTTAAACCAAACATTGTCCTTGATGTTTCAAACAAAGACTCACACACAAACAATGAAACAACACAACTAACAAACATGACAATCATGGCAAAGTGAAAGCAATAAAGAGTAGGGTTTAGGAATGCAAATCTGATTGTCGAGCCGGAGCTTCCTAGGACTTCTTTATTTGAATGCATGGGTTGTCTCCTAAGAAGCACTTGCTTTAACGTTTTCCAGCCGGACGATACCTCCTTTTAAGCTCCCCTAGTTCCCATGGCATGGAATTGATCTTTGAATGGGAGGTCATACTTGAGATATTCCGGTGATGGTTTAAATTCTAGAGTGGGTGCCTGCATCATTAACAACATATTAGTATAAAACAAAATTGAAATTCGGGGAGGTGGCTTACCTGCATGCTCTGACATGAACTCAAGAATAAACAACCCTTCAAAAGTTATAGGACTAGAAAATGCAGCCAGATTTGGTGTTTTGAGAGTTATGACTTGTCTCGTGTCATAAAATCCAACTTCTTTGGGAATTGTTGTCTCAAATATATCCTCTTTAATGAATTCTAGACAATCCCCAGCCACATCTTGCTCTTGATTCTTTGGGAAGGTTTCGAAGATGCTTTTCTCACCCTCTTCTTCCTTAGATTGCATGATCCTGCAAGGTATAGGGACATTTAGTGCAATGGGGTCAAGACGAATTGAATTTGGGCTTACCTTTGTTGTAGTGGACGACATAGAGGGCATATGTGGCTGTGGCAATGGTGGTTCTTCCCTTGCCGTGGCCTTGTTATCCTCCTCTTCATCGAGCAGTTGTTCATCCATCTTTTGGCTTGGTTTGGACATCTTGGGTTCATCTCCAACCTCCATGCCACTTTCCAAGGTGATAGCTTCAACAATTTCAACAATTGAGTCGGATAGTTCACTTTGTTCTTGCATTTGCCCCATGAATTCCATGATCCCTCCCATTTAATTCTTCAATTCACTCATCACTTGGGCTTGATTTTGTAATTCCTGCGTCAAAGCAGTTAGTACATCAAGAATTTGAGCACAATCTATTGACGAACCTGAATTCGGTTGGAATTGTTGCGGGGTAGACTGTGGTGGCTGCATAGGCGTTGTATAGAACTCTTCATATGGTTGCCAATATTCTCCTTGTTAAGCCTCCATGGCTTGATTTTGTGAGCCTTGCGCCAAAGAAATTAATTCATCAAGAATTTGATCATAATCTATTGCCGAACTTGAGCTTGGTTAGGCATATTGTATATGAGGTTGTGGTGGCTGCATAGGCGTTGAATAGAACTCCTTATATGGCTGCCAATATCCTTTGTGTTGAACTTGTTGAGATTCCCACCACATAGAGTTTAAATGATCAATCCAATCTCTTTGTGGACATTGATTTGCTTGATATTCTTGCCTATAAAAAGCACCAAATGTAAGGACACTTTGCATTGTGGACCCTTCGGCATACTGTGACAACTGAGAAGTAAGATTAGTTATTTGAGCTTGAAGATTAGCAATTGCTATGTCTTGCTTCTCTAGTACCTGGAATCAAAGAAATATAACTAAATCAAATATCAAAAGAAAAATAAACAAACAAACAGAGGGATTAGCAATTTTACTAATCCCCGGCAACGGCGCCAAAATTTGATGTGAAATATTCTAACACTCAAATTAAAACCCTATGATTGTAGTATATGAAAGTATGGATCGTTTTAGGCCGAGGATTAGAAGGGATACTAATCTACTCTAAATTGACTTAAAAACACAAAACAAAACTTAAAAACACTTAACTAGACTTATATGACTCAAAACAAACTAAAAAGACTCAAAACACACAAACTAAGGTAAAAACGAACAGATTTAAATACTTAAATAACTTTGGACGAAATTAGGGAAAAATATGGGTGATAAGCTAGCTAGTGGGTCCTTCTTCACACATGACACACTTGCATACAAATTGATTTCCAGTTGCTTTTCCAATAAACAAAGAACCTCAACACCCCAGATTAACCGTGAACAACACTAATTAACCCTCAGATTTTCCTTAAGGCAGTCAATTGGATGGAATACGCATCGGCAACCAAATTATTCTTCAATAATTCCCTACATGAATAGCATAATAGAGATACAATCAAAGATCATTAAGCTTTGTGAAAATCATAAGCATTGACAAGGCATTCATAACTATGAACAGCATGATACTCCTGCCAGGAATTTACTTAACACGATTGTGACTAGCAACCTCCACTACTTATGAATATAAGTTCATAACTACTAGGTGAAACTCCCTTATATTCTAGCATCAAATTCATGCATGCAAACTAAGCGGGCCCTCTTAATCAACACACAAGAATAAGTTCTTAATCAAACAGTTAAGTAAATTGTATTCACGATTCATGAAATCACAGCTGAAAGTAATCAATTCATATTGCAAATATAATCATGGTTTCAAAGTCTCCTCTAGCTAAAACAAGTTTAGCTCCTCATATTCGCAAACACAAAGATAATTAAACTTAAACATTAAAAACAATGATAGAATACACCTAGAAACACTCCAAGTGGCTCCTCCTTCCTTGCTTGCTTCGCACAATGGGGATTTGTGTGAATTTAGGCTCTTGAGGTGTGGTGGATGGTGTGGTGTGAAATTGTGGTAGAGGGTGGTGGTTTATGAGTGTTGCGGCATCATGTATTTATAGGGTCAAGGGAAGGCACGAAATTGGGCTGAAATGGAGAGGAATTAGGACTCCAAATCACCAAAGAACAAGGACACTTTCAATCAGATTCCAAGGAGGACAAGGAATGGTCCTCGTGGCAGATTCTAGAACTTCTAGAAGGGTTACATGCGACATAAACTTAGGGCACGAAAATAGGGCTTCTAGAACCTGATATTTAGGTGATTTAATGTGAAAAGAGTCCTCTTTGCAGCTGGATATAAGGTAAGAAAAGATTAGGTTAAGATAAGATAAGATAAGGTTGGATAAGGTTTGGATAAGATAAGGTAATTTGGATAATGTTTCCTTCTTCATGGCTGATTCCTTATCCTCCAAGTCTTTGATTTAATTCTTCCAGATGTTAAGCACATTTCTAGCCTCTTTTGATCTTCAATTTCATCCATCCACGTTGCTCCAAGCATATGCAATCCATTCCAAGCCCAAAACTGCTCCAATAGCACCAATTCGCACTTTCTTGCCAACTTTGTCATTTAAACCTGCAAACACACGAAAATAGCTTAAAACACTATATGAATAGAAACTAACTTACTAAATGCAAAGAAACAAGCTGACAAAGTCGCATAAATATGCTCGTATCAGGGCACGGCTGGGAATTAAAATGGGAAAGGTTTAAGACTCCAAATCCTCAAAGAATAGGGTAATAAATCAAAATCCTAAGAGAAAAGGGAAGAAAATCTGCGGCAAGCAAGAAAGAAAGGGAAGATGACTACCTTGCACGGCAGGGAAATGTGATGTGATAAAAGATAGCACTCAAATTAAACCCTCTTTTTGACAATTGTAGTATAGATATAAGTAGGGATCGTTCTAGGCCGGGGATTAGGAGGGATTGCTAATCTAATGAAAATTGACTCAAAGATGTAAAACTATGCTTCAAAACACTTAAACAAACTCAAAAGACTCTTAACTAAACTTGTACGACTCAAAACAAACTTCAAAGACTCAAAACAACTCAAAACAATCAAGAAGACTCAATTTAGACTCTAGGACTCAATTTGGACGAAAATACAATTGGTTTTGACTCAAAAGACTCAAAAACACATTTTGGACAGATTTGAAACAAGTAAGTAAAGGGGATTTGATTTTGGACGAATTTAAAAGAAAAACAAGTAAATTAAAGACTTAAAACAGATTTTGACGAATTTGGGAAAAATCAATGGATGATTAAATAGCCAAGGGATACTTCTCCACGCATGATACATTCAAACATAAATTGATTTTCAGTTGCTTTTCCGATAAATCATGAACCTCAACACCCTAGATTAACCGTGACATCACTAATTAACCCTCAGATTTCCCTTAAGTTATTGGACTGGATGACATCATACGACAACCCAAAGCATTCTTCAAAAGTCCCCTACATGACATCATACTAGAGATACAATCAAAGATCATTACGTTCAATGGAAATCATAAGTATTGACAAAGCACTTGTAACTATGACATCATGATACTCATGCTAGGAATTTACTTAACATGATTGTGAAAACAACCTTAACTACTTGTGAATATAAGTTTGTGACGATTATGTGAAACTCCCTTATATTCTAGCACCAAATTCAAGCATGCAAATTAAGTAGGCCTCCCTAATCAACATACAAGAATAAGTTATCCATCAAACGGTTAAGTAAATTGCATTCACAATTTATGAAATCACAACTGGAATTAATCAACTCATATTATAAATGTAATCATGGTTTCAAAGCATCCCAAGGCTAAAACGAGTTTAGCCTCTCATGTTCATAACAAAACAAAGGAAAATAGAATTAAACATTGAAAACAAAAGATAGATTACACCTAAAAACGTTCTAACACTCCAACTTGAATGCACTAACGTCCAAGGCTTCGTCTTTCTTCTCTTCTTCCTCGCTAAGTCACGGCACAAGAGCCTAGGGTGGTTTTGTGGATGATTTTCTGGTTGTGAATGGATTTAGGAAGGTAAGGTGGTGCGGCAAAGGTTAAGGATGGTGTATGGAGGCTTGGGTGAAGATATGGAAGTAGGAGAATGGTGGAAGGTTTGATGGAAGGCTGCGACAAGGTTGTGTTTCTGTGTGAATGAAGGCAGGTTGTATGGAAGGGTAATTAGGGTTCAATAAGGGTGCGGCATTGGGTATTTATATGGAAGAAAGAATCCTAAGGTATAGTTTAGGAAAGGATTTAACTCCAAATCCTTAAAGAAAAGGAAACATAAAGTCAGAAAATCAAGGGAAAGGGAATGATAATTTGCGGCAAAGGATTGCAAGAAAGGGAATGTGCTTTATTTCTGAAATTAGGCAAAGATTTTGGAATAGAAAAGGTATGTAAGTTGTGGCTGAGTTTGAGATGAAAAGGGAATGTGTTTTAATGATTTAGAATAAGAAACAAGGCCCTCCCTTGCACGGCAAGGAAGGGAAACACTAAGGGAGGCCATGGCATGGAATTTAGGTTGCAAGGGAACTTATTTAGTGTCCTAAAATACATAAGGTGCCTTCAAACTTGCTGGAATTTAAGGATGTTTAGGATTAGGAAAGGTTAAACCAAAATAGGAAACCTTGGCTTAACTTTCCTACTTCAAGTAGGAAACCTTCTTTGACTAGGATTCCTCATTTGATTAGGAATCCTCTTGTGATTAGGAATCCTCTTGTGATTAGGAATCCTAACTCCTTTAGGTCTTCAATTTCGTCCATTCCTTTTGCTCTAAGCATATGCTATCCATTCCAAGCCCAATTTTGCTCCAAAATGCTCCAAAATGCACCTTTTTGCTTCCTTAGCCATATGAACCTAAAAACACACGAAAATGGCTTAAACTACTAAAATAACTACGAACTAACAACATAAATGCACGAAAACAAGTTAACCAAGTCGCCTAAATATGCTCCTATCAAAAGGGAAAGAAGGGAAAGGTGCGGCATCCCTCTTTGACTGGGATTATGGCTTCTAGAACTTATATTTAAGTGTCCTAAATTAATTAGGAACCCCCCCCCCCCAACAGCTGGAATTTAAGTAGGAAAAGATTAGGATTGACTAAGTCAAAATAAGGATGTTTGACTCATGTTTCCTTCTTTGTAGCTGATTCCTTTTCTTCCAAGACTTGAATTAATTTCTTCCATCTCTTTAGCTGATTCCTAGCCTCCTTTGAACTTCAATTTCGTCCATCCACCTTGCTCCATGCATGTGCTACCTATTCCAAGCCCAAAAGTGCTCTAAAATGCTCCAAAATGCACTATTTTGCCTCTTCAGCCCTTTGGACCTGCAAACACATGAAAATAGCTTAAAATATTAAAATAACCACGAACTAACAAAATAAATGTAAGGAAATAAGCTAACTAAGTCGCATAAATATGCTTCTATCACTCAGTTGAAGTAACCATAAGTTTGGCAATCTTGGTTCTGAAAAGCGAGGAATCAACGCTAAGATGGCCAATCGCAGAAACAAGCTTCAATAAGTCCTCCTCAAGCAAAGAAAGGTCCTCCAATGGGCACTTGAAAATCCTTTTCCCAATATGGTTCTTAAGATCCATGGCTGTGCGAAGCTTGATACGATGGATAAACTGCTCCATGCCACTAAGGCTTGGCCCCCTCAAAACGATGTTAGAGCTAACCGACAAAGGTGTTGGACGCATGACAGGCTCTAGCACACCTCCACCTACACACAGCAAACTTGGGCAACTTGGCGGATTTGGAATGAGCTCCGCACTAGGCTGATCTCCAATCTTCTCGTTCGTAGGAAGATCGCCTCCAAATAACATCTCCATATAGGAATGAACACCTATGTTCGCCGAGTCAAACTAAGGAGGCTTAAACACCTTCTTCTACTTGTGACGGAAATTGACGTTGCTGTCATCCAAAGCATCTTCGCACGGTCGCTTGTTCAAAACTTGTTGACGTTGCCGCATAACAAGCTCATCTTCGTGCGGATCAACTTTGTTGCACCTCCTTTTCAAAAGCATCCAGATGTTGAGAAGACGAGCATAGACGTTGATGAGCTAAAGTTCCCACAATCAAGAGATGCTAGCTTCACAGGAACCATAGAATAACCTTTTTTTGGCATATCCTTGTGTGAATGAGAAGAATTGATACCACTTACCATCCCCCAAGTTCCCACGGTACACCTTTGACCACCAACCTACGTAGGCACAGGTCACTGGATTGCTTTTAAACTCGCATTTGGACGACAGAGTAATAGAAGCATTTGTGCATGCACAGGTACATGACTCTCAATGCATATACACGGCTTGCAAGGATTCTAACCGTGTATTTCCCTTCATCTTGCCTGGCACGTGTTAGACAAAATCAAATTGCTTACTGAAAGGGTGAGGGTTGTATGGTTGAATGATGCATTGATCTCCTTGCCATGAAGAAACATACCTAGAATGAAGACTTGTAAGATAAGACAAGTTGGAGGAATGAAGGTGCGAGTCATCTACAAGACCTCACCGCGCTGAGCCAACTCTGGCTAAGTGGTTAATCCTTAAGCCGTTACAACTTCTAAACAGCGCTTGCGCCTGTGAATCATCAAGACTCTTCATGGCAAGCACATCAGAATACCTCATCATCAAAGGCCCTAGCTTGACTCGAGTTAGTGAAGAAGGCCTTGGCTTATCTAAAATCGACGAAGAAAAATGAGTGCTGAAGTACTCACCCAACCAACCGTACACATAGTGGTAGGGAAGTACCGCAAAACGATCTTCGGTGAGTGCCGAGTTTGAAACAACGCTCAAGTCATTGTAAATATTGGCTAAGACTAGAATAGCAAGACTAAAGGATTCACCTACAGCCATCTTGCTAGCAACTTTTGATGCGAGATTTATACGCACACAAATTAAACCCTCTTTTCGTCAAATTGTAGTATATGTATAAGTAGGGATCGTTCTGGACTGGGGATTAGGAGGGATTGTTAATCACTTGGATTTGACTCAAAAACGTAAAATAACAATACGAATGTATTTCTAACTAATCTAACACTTTTAAAATAAATGGGGGATTGGTTTTGGATGAATTTAAACTAAAACAGAAACTTGGAATTAAAACAGATTCTAAAAACGAAATTAATGAAATTGAATGATGATAAACTAGTTAGAGGGTTCCTTATCCACACATGAACATAAGCATATAAATTGACTCCCAGTTATGACTTCAACAAACGATGAATGACAATGCTCCAAGTTAATTAGGTTCGCTTAAACTAACCTTCAGATTTCCCTAGATTCATTGGATTGAATTGAATACGCATTACAACCAAATTATTCCTAATCAAAGTCCCTAACCATGGAATACGCATGATAGAGACATTCAACAAGGATCATTAAGTTCAATGGAAATCATAAACATCGACTAGGCATTCATAACTATGGAATACGCATGTTAATCCAGCCTAGGGTTTACTAAACACAATCGTGACTAGCGATCTTTACTACTCATGAATATAATTTCATAACGATTAGGTGAAATTCCCTTATATCCTAGCATCAATTTTAGGCATGCAAATTAAGTGTCGACCCTCAACCCACATACATAAACAAGTTCTTAATCAAAACAGAAAAGTAAACCACATCTAAAGTTCATGAATTCATAACTGGAGTAAATCAAATCATAACCAACATATGTCCATGGCTTCAAATTCACCTCTAACTAAAAAGAAATTAGTTTCACATGTTTAACATAATTGAACAACAAGTTAAATTAAACATGAAAACAAAAACAAGAAAAGAAAGAACAAATGGATGGAATTGAATGGATGGAAAGTTAGCTACGGGGTTCATCTCCACATATGTTATACTTGCATAATAAAACGATTTCCAATTGCATTTCAACAAATCATTAATTCTCAACGCCCCGGGTCAATTAGGTCCGCTTAAATTAACCGTCAAGTTTTCCTTAAGTTAATGAATTGGATGGGTTAGCGCAACGCAATTCACAACATTCTCCAAAAGTCCTTTACGTGAAAAGCACAATAAAGATACAATCAAAGATCATTAAGCATCATGAAAACTTTAAGTGTTGACGAGGCATTCGTTACTATGGAATACTCATGAAACTTATGCCAAGAATTCATTTAACGCGATTGTTTATAAGCAACCTCCACTACTTGTGAATATAAGTTCATAACTATTAGGTGAAACTCACTTATATTCTAGCGTCATATTCATGCATGAAAATTAAGTGTACACTCTCAATAAACATACATAAATATGTTATCAATCAAACGGTTAAACAAATTGAACCACAACTTATGAAACGCAATTAGAATTAATCAAATCAAAATGCAAGCATAAACATATATTTCGAATCACCCCCTAGCTAAAGGGGGTTTAGTTTATTATAACTTTGAAATCAAAGAAATACCTAAACATTCCAACAACTCAAACTTGAATTGTATGAACGTTTAGGCACTCTTCTCTTCCATTCCTCATACGTACAAACAAAGAGAATTGAATTTAAACATTGAAATCAAAGAAACACCTAAACATTCCAACAACTCAAACTTGAATTGTATGAACGTTTAGGCACTCTTCTCTTCCTCGTTGTTGTAGCACAAGGTCTAAGGATAGTTTGATGGTGTGAATGGTTTGGGGAATGATTGAAATGGAAGAGGAATGGTGTTTGGATTATAAGGGGAGAGATGGGAAGCTCACGGCTAGGGAAGGGAGAATGTGTTTGTAATGTGTTGTGTATGAAATGAGATGAGATTTTTGTGTATGAATGCATGGGTTTTTATAGGGGGAATGGGGGAATATGTGGGTGATTGTTTAAGAGTGAATGTGGTTGTTATGATTGAGAGTGCATGTGGATGAAATAATGATGGAAAAAGAGCTAGGTTGTTGGTGTGTGAATGCATGTGTTGAATTGGTGGTGCAATGATGAAAGAGTAAGTGCATGTGTGTGTGAATGGTGGTGCAATGATGAAAGAGTAAGTGCATGTGTGTGTGAAAGAGTAAGTGCATGTGTGTGTGAATGGTGGTGTAATGATGAAAGAATAAGTGCATGTGTGTGTGAATGGTGGTAGCTAGGGTGAATTATGATGAATGTATGTGGAATAAAGATGGAGAAGGTGGTGTAATGATGAAGGAGTAAGTGCATGTGTGTGTGAATGGTGTTTCTTGATGGTTTTGGGGTTGTGATGCATGTGAATGCATGTGGCTAAGGGTTGTTGATTGGGCTAGAGGTTTTGCATGGCTCAAAGGATTGTTTGATTGGGCTAGGCCCTTTGTTTTATGTCCAAAGTGCATACAAGGCTTTCAAATTCGTCCAACACTTTGGCTTCAAGCATATGCTATCCATTCCAAGCCCAATTTTGCTCCAAAATGCTCCAAAATGCATCTTTTTGCTTCCTTAGCCATATGAACCTAAAAACACACGAAAATGGCTTAAACTACTAAAACAACTATGAATTAACAACATAGATGCACGAAAACAAGCTAAGTAAGTCGTCTAAATATGCTCCTATCAACTTTGAAAACTCTGGGATGGATAATGTTGACGTCGTTTTTGGTGAAAACAAACTTACAAAGCCAACAAGCTAAGAGAGCGGCTAGGTAAGATTCTTCCAAGTGCTCTAGCGCTATGCCAAGATCCTCAAATGCTCTCAATTCAGTAGGAATATGGTGCCCAACGGGACTAATAACACCTGAAGGATCGAAGTCTCCCTTCGGTATGGCTGTCTTATTGCGACCACTTTTCTTCAAAGGCTTCTTGTACTTCATGGCATCCCAATACCAAAATCGGATCCATGAAGAAATATTTATTCTTGGCTTACCCTGAGCCTCCTGGGAAAACTTGTGATATGCCCAAAACAAATAGCGGTAACTCGCAGGCAATCCTTGGCTGTTGCGATGAGAAAACTCCTGCACGCTAGGAACAACCTCGTCGTAAAATTTACCCTGGATCGGCAAGCCTTCTATCTTGTGGAGGTCCCAAAGAAAAATTGACATCTCCCTTTGAGCTGTGTGAAGAGTGTTGATCACTGAACACCAATGCTCGAAGAACGCACGAAGGATGGAAAGATGGTGATCGTAGCTAAACAAAGATGCGTACACAGCGTGATAAAGGCCCACGTTGGTAAGCACATCTTTGGATCGGCTCAAGATATCTTCAAGTCACTCCTAGTAAAACTCAACATAGGCAGCTTCCCTAGTAGTTGACAAGGCACTACTAGTCACAGCTCCAATGAAGCCGGTGAATTATAACAAATATAATGCGAAGGGGGTTCAAAACGAGAACCTTCAACGTACATGCCTTCTTCTTCATAGTAGATTGACCAAAGTCCATCACCTCCTAAGACTCTTCAGAAGACCATGACTTAATGTGCATTAAGTTGTCTTTTATAGGAAGAATAAGTGACTTAGGTCCAGTCAATGGAGCACAAAGCATCAACGTCGTGTCCCTATCTTGTGAATCACCTTCCTTCGCGAGAATAGTGATGGTATTGTTCTTGAAAAACTTGAAAAATACCATGGTTGCAACAAAACAAGCAAGGCAACATAAGCAAGAGTAGGGCACGGCAAGAAAAGAAAAGAATTTCTTTTTTTTTTTTTTTTTTGCTTCGCCAAAACTAATGGCATAGAGACTAACCTCGTGGGTGTCAAAGGATGATGTTCACAGCAATGAAAGAAATCAACCACAAAGCTTGATTGAGCACAACAAAGTGGGTAGCTCCAAGCAGCGACAAAGGGTAGGCCAACGTCACCATCGAGGAAAGTTGTGACCAAAAGGCACTACACAATGTAAAAATGCTACAATCTTTTGCATAACTCCACACGGTAAAAGTGACGCATTGCAAAAAGCTCCAAGTAGCAACTGCAGGGCGTGGTAGCGGCAACAACGGCAAAAGGCACGATTACGTCACCACCGAGGAAAGTTGTGACCAAAAGGCATTACACAGCGTAAAAACGCTGCAGTCTTTTACAATACCCCACATGGTAAAAGTGTCACATGACAACAAGCTCCAAGCAGCAACAACAGGCATGGCAAGCACAGCAGCAAAGAAAACCCACGACTCTAAGCAGTTACAAAGTGCACAGCAAGGGGAGTTGTGTTGTGAAAAAAATATACACCCAATTGTCCTATAAATATGGGTCAATTGCTTCCTAATGCTATGAGGGAAATACATACCTAAATAGAAAAAGGAAAGTCAAAACAAGGAAGCATATTCCCACCAAAAGAAGGAAAGCAAATTCCAAGCAAAGAAAAAAAAAAAGGCAAGTTTTAGCCAATTTGCACAGGCAGGACATTTTTGGAAATAATTTAACTTTCTGGAAGAGCTTTGCCAATTTGGAGAAGGAATCTAAGTTGCTGAGGTTCATTGTATCCAAATTTCATAATTTTCCCTAAAGCCAAACGTTCCAGTTTTCAAAATCATTCCCACAAAAGTTGCTTTCTCGTTAGGATTGCGCAGCTGTAGGAAAATCCAAAGTTGAAGGCCTTCCCCATTTTTTCTAGTGGCATGGAATATATGCCTGGAAAGATAAGGGATAAAGCTACATTTCCCATATTTTTACAGAATTATCCAGAAGAGAAATTAACCTCAAATTGGGCGTGCAAGTCAGATGACATGTTTCCCAAAAAAAAAAAAAAAAAAACGGGAGAAATACCTCTTTGTCGTGGGGAATCAAAAGGGGTAAGAAAAATACTCCTCCTAAGAAATAAAAAAAGGGAAAGAAAAATCCTTTCTTGCTATGGAAATCAAAATAAGAAACAAAAGAAATAAAAAATAAAGATCATTCCCTCCCTTGCCGTGGGAAATCACAAGAGGAAGCAAAAAGTACTCCTCCTTGCCGTGGGAAATTCAAAACAAGAAACAAAATCCCCTTCCTTGCCGTGGGGAAAGAAAAGAGGAAACAAAATTTTTCCCCTTGTCGTGGGGATCAAAAGGGAAAGGAAGAAAAAAAATTCCTCCTTGCCACAGGGAATAAAAGAAAAAGGGGAAAGTGAAAAATGCACATCCTACTCACCCAAGGAAAAGCATTACATATTTCCAAAACCTTGAAGTAGCTTTCCAACACTTTGAAGGAAGTCGCCATCGTTACCAAAATTGAAGGGGATTCCTATAGAAGGAAGGGAAACATTTTTTCCTACAACCACACAGAAAAAAAAAAATTCAAAATACACCACATTTATTTTGTCACAATTGTAGAAAATCAATACGCACAAGAAGTATGTGCCGATTTATCCATTTTCAAAATTTTCTATCAAGATCAAGCCTCTATGGTTCTTGAAGAAACAATGTCATTTCTTTCAAAATTAAGCCTCTGTGGCCGTTGAAAAAAAAATTCATGTCTTTCAAGATCAAGCCTCTATGGACCTTGAAGGAAAAAATTTAATTTAATTCAAGATCAAACCTCTACGGCCCTTGAAGAAAAACTTTAATTTCATTCAAGATCAAGCCTCTACGGCCCTTGAAGAAAATTTTTGTTTAATTCAAGACCAAGCCTCAATGGCCCTTGAAGAAATGTTTCATTCAAGAAATACGCCTTAACAGCCCTGGACGAAATTCATCATGTAAATTCAAGAAATACGCCTATATGGCCCTTGAAGGAGCAAGCTAATTCAAGATCAAGTCTCAATGACCCTTGAGTTAGAATATTCACATGGAAGGACTTCAAAACACGTTTCCTACATGTAACAAGCATATGCTTACAAGGTGCCTTGAAGTGGGAGCATTTGTAGACATCTAAATTTCATTGCATACAAGTGATGCATTGCAAAGCTCCATGTGACATATGACTCATCACAAATTGACAAGTCATCAATGACATGTGGCACAAGTCAAGCAAAGGAAGTATAAAACTTCCCCAAAATTTAGCAATAAGGGAGAATTCCCCTTAAATTTGGCTAGGGAATCCAAATTGATCCTAAAACTGGAAAGAAAGCTAAAACATCTTCATAAAACAAGTAAGAATTGAAGATTGCTCACAAAATAGGTAACAAGATCCTTAAATTCGGCCAAGGGAATAAAGTGGCTGAAATTAAGACACAAAACATGCCTAAAATTATCCCAAAGGCAAGCCTTGAGAAGCATATAAATACAAGGTCCTCCAATAAGCATAAGGGTCGAAAAAATCTCTACACAGAAGAACCTCTGCCAAACCAATGAAGACTAATACTCTACCAAAGCTCTATTTAAAGAACATTCAACCAAAGCCGAAGCTTTCCCTTGACCAAAGCCGAAGCACTTCCTTGAAGAATCAACAAGCATTCGTGCCGATTATTTCAAGACTTTGTTGTAAGCTTATAAACTTGTAGCAACGTTCGTGTCAAGATCAAGTCGTCAAGACCCTTGAAGCAATGAAATCCCGAATCAAACACTACCCTTTGCCGCACCCATGAGGTAGAGAACATCCATGCGTTGTTTTCAAGCTCAAAACTTGAAGCAATTGTTCAATTATTCTTCCGAGATCAAGTCATTGCGACCCTTGGATCAACAATCACACATCTACATCAAATTTGAAGAATGAATCAGAGGAAAATTGTAAATAGAGATTGTAACCTACAAATTCAAATCAATACAAATCTACTTTGTACACGTGTTCTCGTTTCATTTGATACAGAATTTTCGTGTTTACAGAGATTAAGCAGACGGAGCCATTGCGGAAGTTTAGCTTGCCAAATTTCATCTTGCTCAAAGGAGATGAAGATCCTGATATGCACCTGATGCACTACCAAAGCGCAATGACCCTTTACGGTAACAATGATGCTCTTATGTGTAAGATCTTTACCATGACGCTCCAAGGTGAGGCCCAACATTGGTTCTACACCCTGTTGCCACGTTCAATCCGGAATGTCAGCGAACTTTCCTTGGTTTACACTACGGAATATTTGTCCTACCACTTGATGAAGAAGAAGTCTGACCACCTTTTCAACATGAAGAAGGAATCGAATGAGTCGCTTCGCACGTACGTCAAAAGGTTCAAAGTAGAAAAGGCTAAAATTGTCGGATACGATCATAGCACTGTAAGCTTAGCCTTTCAGAAAAGGCTCCCAGCAGATCACCAACTTTTTGGAGAGCTGATTATGGACCACAACTTGACCCTGGCATATTCTTATACTTTGGTAGAAAAACACTCTATCTAGGATGAGGCTAAGCCCTTCCAGAAGGTAGACGATAAATTGCTCAATGACAAAACAAGCTTAGAAACAGACGCAGGGACCAATTGACTAAAGTGGGAAGAAAGTGCAATTTGGAGCATTTTGGAGCAATTTTGGGCTTAGAATAGAAAACACATGTTTGGAGCAAGGTGGATGGACGAAATTGAAGTTCAAGAAAGGCTCGGAATATGCTAAAGAGATGGAAGAAATTAATTCAAGACTTAAAAGACAAGGAATCAGCTACAAAGAAGGAAACATAGGTCAAACTTCCTTATTTTGACTTAGTCAATCCTAATCTTTTCCAACTTATGTTCCAGCTGCCAAAGGGATTCCTAAATATATTGGGACACTTAAATATATGTTCTAGAAGCCTAAATCCCATTCCTAAACTCAATGCCGCACCACATTTCCTTCCCTTTCTTCTCCTTCCTTCCTTGCCGTGCCCTTCTTCCCTTTTCTCTCTTGGATTCTGCCTTTAATTACCTTTTTTTCCTTGAGGATTTGGGGTCCAAATCTTTCCCAAAACATTTAATTAAAGTCATGATCCTTTCCCTAAAATATATAAAATTTGCCGCATAAAATATAATGAGACATTCATTCATCAATCATCTATCTTTCACATACAATTCCGCAACCCCTCATCATTCAGCCATTCACCCCTTACACACATACATATGCACCATACATTCATCCATCCCACACCAGATTTCGTACCACCTATCCATAATACACCACAATCACCTTGTGCCACAACTTTTCAAGGAGAAAGGAGAGAAGACCCCTTGGAGCCATGCTTGCCATTCAAGATTGGATTGTCGGAGCATTTTTAGGTGTAATCAATCTTTTGTTTTCAATGTTTAATTTAAGTTTTCTTTGTTTAATTGCAAACATAAGGAGCTAAACTCGTTTTGGCTAGAGGAGACTTCGAAACCATGATTGTATTTGCAATATGAATTGATTACTTCTAGTTGTGATTTCATAAATCGTGAATGCAATTTGCTTAACTGTTTGATTCAGAACTTATTCTTGTATGTTGATTGAGGGTGCACACTTCGTTTTCATTCATGAATTTGATGCTAGAATATAAGGGAGTTTCACATAATCATTATGAACTTATATTCATAGGTAGTGGAGGTTGCTAGTCACAATCGTGTTAAGTAAATTCTTGGCAGGAGTATTCATGCATGAATTTGATGCTAGAATATAAGGGAGTTTCACATAATCGTTATGAACTTATATTCATAAGTAGTGGAGGTTGCTAGTCACAATCGTGTTAAGTAAATTCTTGGCAGGAGTATCATATTGTTCATAGTTACGAATGCCTTGTCAATGCTTATGATTTTCACAAAGCTTAATGATCTTTGATTGTATCTCTATTATGTTGTTCATGTAGGGAACTATTGAAGAATAATTTGGTTGTCGATGCGTATTCCATCCAATTCAACGACTTAAGGAAAATCTGAGGGTTAATTAGTGTTGTTCACGGTTAATCTGGGGCGTTGAGGTTCATGGTTTATTGATAGGAGCATATTCATGCGACTTAAATGGCTTGTTCTCGTGCATTTACGTTATGTTTCTTTAGTTATTTTAGTACTTTAAGCTATTTTCGTGTGTTTGTAGGTCCAAAGGGCTAAAGGAGCAAAAAGATGCATTTTGGAGACTTTTGGAGCACTTTTGGGCTAAGGATGGATAGCCTATGCTTGGAGCCAAAGTGTTGGACGAAATTGAAGACCTAATTGAAGACCAAAGTGTTGGAACCTTGTTCCCTTTAGTTCTAGGACATTTAAACCTTTCCTTTATCCATTGCACATGCATTTCCAACCTAATCACTCACCCACACAATTTGCCATCTTTCCAATCAAAACCGTGCACATGCTATCACCATGCATTCACATGCACTTGTTCCTCCATCATTCCATCCTTTAAAACATTGCACATGCACTTTAATCATTCAACACATGCACTCCCATTCTTTAATCCATGCAGCCACACATTCACCCACATGCATTTCCACCCACATGCTATCCCATTTCAGATTGCATTCCCCCTTTAATCAACACATGCATCCATAATCATTTCTACAACCTTGCCGTGCACTCCTATCCCATTTCAGATTGCATTTCATTCATTTCACATGCATTCCATCCTTTAATTCACTCACATACACTCATAATCATTCACATAGCTTTAATTCACATGCAAACACATTGCATTACCATTCACCACAGAAAAACACCATCATTGCCGAGCCTAATTCCCTTTGCATCCATTCCACATGCATTCACTTCATCATTGCAGCCACATTTCCACCCACATCCATTTAATTCACATGCTTTCACATGCATTTTCAGCCATGCACATTCACCTTGCATTTGCAGAAAATCCACTTCCTTTGCACATGCATTCATCATCATCACTCTAGTTTTAATTCACATGCATTTCAGATTGCATTCCCCCTTTAATCACATGCATTCCATCTTTGTTCCAGCAACCCACATGCACAATCCACTCCACAAACATCCCATGCCGTGCACATTCATACACTTTCACATGCATCTTGGCAGATTTCACATGCACACACATGCATTTTCAGCACCAACAACACTCATTGCCATGCACATTCACTCACCATACCATTCCAGCATTAGCACATGCAACCTAGCTGTCATGTTCCCCCCATTTCACCTATAAATACTCATTCATTCACACTCATTCATACACACAATTCATTCACAACAGAAATTGGTCCCTTGGGGCCGTGCCCTTCACAAAGTCCATCCATTCCATTCATAAACTCATCCATTGCAGAAATGTAGACCATCAAACTCCCTTGTGCCGTGCCTTCCCCATTAATCCAAACACCATCCTTCCATTTCCACCACTCCTCTTCCATTCCTCCACCACTCCCCAAACCATTCACACCATCAAACTATCCTTAGACCTTGTGCTACAACGAAGAGGAAGAGAAGAGTGCCTAAACGTTCATACAATTCAAGTTTGAGTTGTTGGAATGTTTAGGTGTTTCTTTGATTTCAACGTTTAATTTCAATACTCTTTGTTTTGTACGAATGAGGAATGGAAGATAAGAGGGCCTAAACGTTCATACAATTCAAGTTTGAGTTGTTGGAATGTTTAGGTGTTTCTTTGATTCTCTTTGTTTTGTACCATGAGGAACTAAACCCCCCTTGGTTAGGGGGTGATTCGAATATACGTTTATGCTTGCATTTTGATTTGAATACTTCTAATTGCGTTTCATAAGTTGTGGATTCAATTCGTTTAACTGTTTGATTGATAACTTATTTATGTATGTTCATTGAGAGTGCACACTTAATTTTCATGCATGAATATGACGCTAGAATATAAGTGAGTTTCACCTAATCGTTATGAACTTATATTCACAAGTAGTGGAGGTTGCTTATAAACAATCGCGTTAAATGAATTCTTGGCATAAGTTTCATGCAATCCATAGTAACGAATGTCTCGTCAACACTTATAATTTTCATAGAGCGTAATGATTCTTGCTTGTATCTCTTCTATGCATTCATGTTGAGGACTTGTGGGGAATGTTTTGAATTGTTGTATGCGCTAACCCATCCAATTCAATAACGTTAGGAAGATTTGAAGGTTAATTAGTGCATCACGGTTAACCCGGGGTGTTGAGTTTCATGGTTTATTGAAATGCAATTGGAAATCATTTTATTATGCAAGTATAACATGTATGGAGATGAACCCCTTAGCCATTCTATCATCCATTCATTCCATTCCATCAAATTCGTTTTATAATCTATTTCGTTTATTAACTTGTTTTGTTATTTCAATTTTCGTATAAATCTAAATCCCCCTTTACTTTAATGTCCAATTTAGTTAGAAATCAATTTAGTTTGTGCTTTTAAGTGTTTTGATTCATTTTATTTCCCAATTTCGTCCAAATTCACCAAAGTGCTCAAAACTGCCCAGAAAGTGATTTTAAGGCAGTTTTGAGTGTTTTGGGTGATGTTTGAGTCTTTTGGTTTGTTTTAATGTTTTAAGTGTTTAGTTTTACATTCTTTGAGTTAGTTTAGTGTTTTATATTGTGTTTTTACGTTCTTGAGTCAAGTTATTACTTAATTTCGTCCAAATTTGTGTTTGTGCTCAAATCTGCCCAGAAAGTGGTTTTTAGGCAGTTTTGAGTGTGTTTGTGTTGTTTTGAGTCTTTTGGTTTGTCTTAGTGTTTTAAAGTTTAGTTTTGCATTCTTTGAGTCTATTATAGTGTTTCATATTGTTCTTTTACGTTTTTGAAAAAAATCCAAGTGATTAACAATCCCTCCTAATCCCCGGTCCAGAACGATCCCTACTTATACATATACTACAATTTGACGAAAAGAGGGTTTAATTTGTGTGCGTATAAATCTCGCATCATTTATTGGAAAAGCAACTGGAAATCAATTTGTATGCAAGTGTGTCAAGTGTGGAGAAGGACACTCTAGCTAGCTTATCACCCATCCATTCACCCAATTTCGTATCCCGTTACTTAGTTTCTGCAATTTGTTTGTTTAAGTTTTAAATTCGTCAAAAGCCCAATCCCCTTTACTTTGTTGTGTCAAATTAGTTAGAATCAATCTAGTTATTCTTCCTATAAACCATGAATGACAATGCCCCAAATTAATTGTGAACGGCACTAATTAACTCTCAGATTTTCCTAATTTCTTTGAATTGGACTCAGCGACGCAATCAAATTATTCTTATCAAGTTCCCTATATGAACTGCATAATAGAGATACATATCAAAGATCATTAAGTTTTATGAAAATCATAAGCATTGACAAGACATTCGTAACTATGAACTGCATGATACTCCTACCATGGATTTACTTAACACAATCATGACTAGTGACTTCCACTGCTTATAAATATAAGTTCATAACTATTAGGTGAAATTCTCTTATATTTTAGCATCAGATTCATGCATGCAAACTAAGTATGCATCTTTAATCAACATACAAGAATAAGTTATCAATCAAACACATAAGTAAATCGCATTCATGTGTTACGAAGCAATAACTAGTGGAAATTAATTCCTATCACATATATGTTCATGGCTTTGAATTCACCTCTAACTAAAAAGAAATTAGTTCCATGTGTTTGCAATTAAACAAAACCAATCTAATTTAAACATTAAACTAAATCTAAGGATAGAAAGAACCCAGAAACGCTCCAGCACTCCAATGGTCTTGGATAGCAGGTCACGGCACAAAGCTCTTCTTTTCCTTCCTTCCTTGCAAAGCTGTGGCACAAAGTTATTTGTTTGATTTTTCTCTCTAAGCTCTCTTTGATTTTTGCGGCATAAATGTGTATCTACAAGGCTAGGGTTCATGGTACCAATCCTTGGAGAACAAGGATAGGGCACGGCATAGTTGTAAGGGGAAAAGGTTAGGGTGGTGCTGCACCAATTTAGGGCTTCTAAAAAGGGGTATTGTGACAAGTTTTTAGAAAGACAAGGGATAGGCTATGCGGCACTAATCTAGGGCAGAGGATAGGGCCTCAAGAACCAGATATTTAGGTGATTTAATGTTAAATTGATTCCCCTTTGCAGCTGGAATTAAGGTAGGAAAAGATTAGGATAGGATAAGATAAGGTAAGGTTGGATAAGATTAGGATAATGTTCATTCCTTTTAGTTGATTCCTTATCTTCAATGTCTTGAATTATGTATACCAGATTTCTAGCACATTTTTAGCCTCTTTTGATCTTCCAAAATGTTCATCCACCTTGATCCATGCATGTGCTATCCATTACAAGCCCAAAACTGCTCTAAAATGCTCCAAATGGCCTTTTCTTGCCAACTTTGCCATTTGGACCTACAAACACACAAAAATGGCTTAAAACACTCTAATAAGTAGAAACTATCTGAGTAAATGCAAGGAAATAGGCTAACAAAGTCGCATAAATATGCTCCTATCAAATTCCCCCACACTTAGCTTTTGCTAGTCCCCGAGCAAAACAAAGAAAACAAAACACAACCTAAACCTTCCAACAATTGCCTCAGGGATTTCCAATGAAACATGACACATTAAAAATCAATACTGATAGGAGCATATTTAGGCGACTTACTTAGCTTGTTTTCGTGCATCTATGTTGTTAATTCATAGTTGTTTTAGTAGTTTAAGCCATTTTCGTGTGTTTTTAGGTTCATATGGCTAAGGAAGCAAAAAGATGCATTTTGGAGCATTTTGGAGCAAAATTGGGCTTGGAATGGATAGCATATGCTTGGAGCCAAAGTGTTGGACGAATTTGAAAGCCTTGTATGCACTTTGGACATAAAACAAAGGGCCTAGCCCAATCAAACAATCCTTTGAGCCATGCAAAACCTCTAGCCCAATCAACAACCCTTAGCCACATGCATTCACATGCATCACAACCCCAAAACCATCAAGAAACACCATTCACACACACATGCACTTACTCTTTCATCATTGCACCACCATTCACACACACATGCACTTATTCTTTCATCATTACACCACCATTCACACACACATGCACTTACTCTTTCACACACACATGCACTTACTCTTTCATCATTGCACCACCATTCACACACACATGCACTTACTCTTTCATCATTGCACCACCAATTCAACACATGCATTCACACACCAACAACCTAGCTCTTTTTCCATCATTATTTCATCCACATGCACTCTCAATCATAACAACCACATTCACTCTTAAACAATCACCCACATATTCTCCCATTCCCCCTATAAATACCCTTGCATTCATTCATTCAAGCATCATCTCATTTCATACACAACACACCACAAACACTTCCATTCCTTCTCTTTGCCGTGAGTCCCCTTAGAATCCAAAACCATCTTTCCATTTCCATCACTCCTCACTCCATTCCACACTTCCATTCCCCCAAACCAACTATCCTTAGACCTTATGCTACAATAAAGAGGAAGAGAAGAGGGCCTAAACGTTCATACAATTCAAGTTTGAGTTGTTGGAATGTTTAGGTGTTTCTTTGATTTCAATGTTTAAATTCAATTCTCTTTGTTTGTACGTATGAGGAATGGAAGAGAAGAGTGCCTAAACGTTCATACAATTCAAGTTTGAGTTGTTGGAATGTTTAGGTGTTTCTTTGATTTCAAAGTTATAATAAACTAAACCCCCTTTAGCTAGGGGGTGATTCGAAATATATGTTTATGCTTGCATTTTGATTTGATTACTTCTAATTGCGTTTCATAAGTTGTGGTTCAATTTGTTTAACCGTTTGATTGATAACTTATTTATGTATGTTTATTGAGAGTGTACACTTAATTTTCATGCATGAATATGACGCTAGAATATAAGTGAGTTTCACCTAATAGTTACGAACTTATATTCACAAGTAGTGGAGGTTGCTTATAAACAATCGCGTTAAATGAATTCTTGGCATAAGTTTCATGCGTATTCCATAGTAACGAATGCCTCGTCAACACTTAAAGTTTTCATGATGCTTAATGATTTTTGATTGTATCTTTATTGTGCTTTTCACGTAAAGGACTTTTGGAGAATGTTGTGACTTGCGTTGCGCTAACCCATCCAATTCATTAACTTAAGGAAAACTTGACGGTTAATTTAAGCGGACCTAATTGACCCGGGGCGTTGAGAATTAATGATTTGTTGAAATGCAATTGGAAATCGTTTTATTATGCAAGTATAACATATGTGGAGATGAACCCCGTAGCTAACTTTCCATCCATTCAATTCCATCCATTTGTTCTTTCTTTTCTTGTTTCTGTTTTCATGTTTAATTTAACTTGTTATTCAATTATGTTAAACATGTGAAACTAATTTCTTTTTAGTTAGAAGCGAATTTGAAGCCATGGACATATGTTGGTTATGATTTGATTTACTCCAGTTATGAATTCATGAACTTTAGATGTGGGTTACTTTCCTGTTTTGATTAAGAACTTGTTTATGTATGTGGGTTGAGGGTCGACACTTAATTTGCATGCCTAAAACTTGATGCTAGGATATAAGGGAATTTCACCTAATCGTTATGAACTTATATTCATGAGTAGTAAAAATCGCTAGTCACGATTGTGTTTAGTAAACCCTAGGCTGGATTAACATGCGTATCCCATAGTTATGAATGCCTAGTCGATGTTTATGATTTCCGTTGAACTTAATGATCTTTGTTGAATGTCTCTATCATGCGTATTCCATGTGAGAGACTTTGATTAGGAATAATTTGGTTGTAATGCGTATCCCATTCAATCCAATGAATCTAGGGAAATCTGAAGGTTAATTTAAGCGGACCTAATTAACTTGGAGCATTGTCATTCATCGTTTGTTGAACTCATAACTGGGAGTCAAATTATATGCTTATGTTCATGTGTGGATAAGGAACCCTCTAACTAGTTTTTCATCATTCTATTTTATCAATTTCGTTTTTATAATCTGTTTTAATTAGAATCTGTGCATTTAGTTTAAATTCATCCAAAACCAATCCCCCATTTATTTTAAAGTGTTAGATTAGTTAGAAATACATTTAGCTTGTGCTTATAAGTATTTTGATTCATTTTGTTTCCCAAATTCGTCCAAAGTACTCAAGGTGCTCAAAACTGCCCAGAAAGTGTTTTTTTTAGTTTCGAGTGCTTTGGGTACTGTTTGAGTCTTTTGGTTTGTTTTAGTGTTTTAAAGTTTAATTTTGCATTCTTTGAGTCTAGTTTAGTGTTTTAAACTTTATTTTACGTTTTTGAGTCAATTTCCAAGAGATTTGCAATCCCTCCTAATCCCAGGTCCAGAACGATCCCTACTTATACTTATACTACAAATCGACAAAAAGAGGGTTTAATTTGTGTGCGTATAATTCTCGCATCAAATTTTGGCGCCGTTGCCGGGGATTAGAAAATTTGCTAATCCCTTGGATTGTTTTATTTTCGTCTGTTTTTATTTTATTCTAGATTCTTAATCTTGTTTTGTTTCTTGTTTTAGGTACTTGTTTATGACTCGGAGTTCTCATCCGATTCGTGAACATATCCTGGAGTGACTGGGTTCTTCGTCCGACTGCAAGACGTAAAAGAAAGCGCTTCTTGGGAGGCAACCCAATGCACTGAATAAAACAAAGCTTGTTCATAAAAAATAAAAAAAATAAAAAGAAAAAAAAGATACTAAACATGGAGAAAGGTGGAGCTTCACAAAGGTTGTTTACGTGAAGCCCCACTACGAGGCATAGAAGCGGAAGGCATAGAAGCAGAAGGCATAGAAGCGGGAGGCATCGAAGCGGAAGGCATAGAAGCAGAAGGCATAGAAGCGGGAGGCATCGAAGCGGAAGGCATCGGAGCGGGAGGCATCGGAGCTAGAGCATTCCAGGCCTCAATACTTGGCCAAACGCTGGATGACCCAGGAAAAAGGTGCCTCTGGAGACAAGCCGCAAGCCTTTGACGGTCACTGTGAATTCGACCCTCAGATTCTTGCAGCTCATCAAGCTTCCTCTTCATGCCCGACGAATAGTTATTT
The DNA here is from genome assembly GCF_041283825.1 of Pyrus communis. Lineage (NCBI taxonomy): Eukaryota > Viridiplantae > Streptophyta > Magnoliopsida > Rosales > Rosaceae > Pyrus > Pyrus communis. The sequence goes on from NC_142566.1 coordinate 12,294,643, forward strand.
GCAAGCACATGCAAACTTCTATTCTCGTACTTAAGCTGCTGGATCTCTTGCTTAAGACTCTCCACCTCTGCCATCAATGATTCCACCTGACAGGAGCGGGCAAGCAGGCGTTGGCCCATGTTGGACACAGAGCTCGCACACTGAACACTAAGTGCGAGGGACTCTTGAACGGCCAACTCATCGGACCGTCCTGACAGCAGCCTACTATCTTTTGGAGTGAGGAGGTTCCTAGCCACTATTGTAGCTGTTGTGGCGTCCTGCATCACGGAGTCTTCACCTGTAAGAAGACCGTTAGAAGATAAGAAAGAAGGGCGCCATACGTTACCTTGACGCGGCGCGCCCGTATCACTGCTAAGGCTCAATTCCAAGCTAAGGTTCGATGAGTTTGCCATTTTTCAAAAGTGTTCAAAGAAAAGGGATGAAGTTAAATTTCAAAGGGCCAGAGTCGATTTTCAAGAATGGGAAATCTTCAGAGTGTGTTTGTTGTGGTGATCGATAGCTTAATAAAAAAGCCAAGGCGACGCGTCCACCGATTCAAAAAGCCGGAATTTCCGGCATAATTTTGGCGATGCTTTCTCGGCTTTTCAGAAGACGCGTTCAACTTTGTCAAAAGATTTCTTCTTTTCAGACAACACGTGGAGGCCATCACCGCAACTACATATCTTTAGCCGACAAGCGCAAAGTTCGGCGACGCTTTCTCTGCTTTTCAGAAAACGCGTGCAGCTTTGTCAAAAGGAGCCGCATCCGCACTACTACGTGTCGTTCAGAAAGCAAAGGGGCGTCGTTCGGAAATCGAAAGGGCGCCTGCTCAGAAATCGAAGAGGCGTCGTTCAGATATCGAAGAGACATTTGTCGACAAGGGTAAAAGAACAGTACCACCACTTGATATTATTTCTATATATGTCGACCTTCGTCTTTTATGGCAAGGCAAACCTGAAGAAAATGCCCAACTCTTCCGCACCTCTGAGGGCGCTCTCCCAGCAACGCCTTTTGAAATACTCAATTTTTTCTCCCCCAAAGAAGATACCAGAAACCTGGAGTACAAATAAGGCAGAAGGAAACGGTCGATCGAAGCATGTGGAGACAACCACAACAAATACATGTGCTGCTTCATTCGCCGTTTCTTCAAAAGCAAAGGTATCTCATATCATCAAGGTCTAAAGCAAAAGTATCTCATATCATGCTCTTTCCCTGTCCTTTCCTTTGTCCTTGTTATTACTCGCATGGCAAAGTAAAACGAGAGCAATCAGAGGCACTTGGAGTCAGTCTTCTGTTCTGGAACCGACTGCCTGGAATCCATTCCTGATTGCTTACCTAGCGTTGCTCTCGAGTAGTCATCTTCAACGGTTGACACACTTCCAAAGAAGGGACCACTTCTGCAAAGGGGAGCGAGTAAGGCAAGGGAAAATGATACATTGAAGCATGTGGAGACAAACATAGGCTGAGTTATCCTCCAACCCTTTTCAATACGAATTGGAAAGATTGAACAAAGAAACAGACCAAAGGAGTAAGCTCAGACCTTCGGGGGAGACCAAAAGAATCCTGCTGCCCAGATCAAGAGTAGCACAAAGGAAAATCAACGATGGGAGGAACCCCTGTGGAATCAACAAGGAGAAGATGGAATTTACATTCCATAACCAGATTTGCGTCCCTAAACTCTTCTCTTTGTTAATTACATTTTGCCATGTTTAGTATGTTTAAGTGCTTTTTGTGTGTTTACTTATGTTTTGTGTGAATCTATGCTTAAAACATTGAGGACAATGTTTGATTTAAGTGTGGGGGGGGTAACTAATGTTGCTAATGCAAATTCGTGGGATTTTATCACCCATAACTTCAAATGTTGTTCCTTGCTGTTTTAAGGTGTTTTTAAATTGTTTTAGAGTGTTTTAGTATGTTTTGTTTTTATAACTCCGAAAATCACATAAAAATTTGAAAAAAATGTTTTGAAAAACCTAAAAAGAGTGTTTTGAGTCGTTTTTGTGTGTTTGTGTCTTAGGGTACCTTCCAACACAATAATGAGGATTTGGTTTGTAATTGCATGACTGTTAAAAAGAGTTATTAACATAGAGAAAAGTTTGATTTACTCTTGGTATATGCTTGGTTATGGTTATAATGTATGACTTCACATGCAATCATAAAAGAAAAAAAAATTCGTTTTTGTAACATGCTTGAAGGAAGGAACTCAAACAAACGCTACAACCCTGAGAGACTTGAGCCTATAACGTTCTTTGGAGAGTATAATCTGTGATTTCTTGTTTTCTAAAGTCGTTGCATGATCTCATTATTCTTTGCTTGGTTACTACTTAGAAGGCGTTTCATCATATAGTTCCAAATGCTAGAACTCATGCCCATTTCATTCAAAGCATGTTATTGATTTGCATAGCACATATTCAAGAAGAAGTTGTGTAGTGACCACCACCATAGCCAAATAGCCTTACTTACCATACTTCGTATATGTTGTAAGTTTTAACCCCGTTGAGCCTTGTTTAGCCTTTATTCTTTGTTTACCCACATTTTCCTCACCTAGCCTAGTTTAGGACAATCCCCACCCTTGTTCTTAAAAGATAGTGAGCATCACTTAATTGAATTCCTTTTGAGTTACATTATGAAAGAAAATAAGTGTGGGGGAGAGAATGTTTAAGTGTTTATGTTTTGAGATTCAAAAGAAAAGAAAAAAAAAAGAGAAAAGAAAGAAAGAAAGAAAAAAGAGCTTGAAAAAAAAAATGAAAGAATAAGTGATTGAAGAAAGGTTCCAAAACACCAATTCTGGGCGTAAATTGTCTAAATTCTCCCTTTTTGTTCAAAAGTTGAGTTTTCATTCAAAAGTGAATTCGAAGTTGATTCAAATGCTTTGCTCACTATTTCTTTAAGAACCTTTGTTTTCCATATCCCTTCTTTGTTATCCACATACCCCAAGCCCCGTTACAACCCTTGACTTCTATCTTGAGTGTTGTGTATTTCAATTTGTGGAGTTTGAACTTGGTATGAGAGTATGGTGTCACTGGTTCTCGCGTCTAAGTAGTAGCATTCCATTCATGAGATAATATCTAAACATGCTTATTAACTCCAGAAAATGCTTTCCTTGTTATAACATATGTGAGTGTTCGTCTACATGTTTACATCAATCTCTCACATATAACTAGTGTAGGGTGTGTAGTCAGAAAATCTGTGTGAAAATAGAGTGCATTCTAATAAGGAATTGAGGAAATTCTCTAAGGCATGTTACTACATTCAAATCATGGTTTTAAATGCTTAATTGTGAACTAGTATGTGGTGACTATGATTAAGAATGTACTTAAGTGTAAAGATGGCTAAAATCTGTGGAAATAATGATTTTTAACTTGTCATGTGCATTGGAAATCCCTGAGACGATTGTTGGAAGGTTTAGGTTGTGTTTTACTTGTTCAGTGTCGTTTTGTTTTTGGTTTCTTTTGTTTTGTTTTGCTCGAGGACTAGCAAAAGCTAAGTGTGGGGGAATTTGATAGGAGCATATTTAGGCGACTTACTTAGCTTGTTTTCGTGCATCTATGTTGTTAATTCATAGTTGTTTTAGTAGTTTAAGCCATTTTCGTGTGTTTTTAGGTTCATATGGCTAAGGAAGCAAAAAGATGCATTTTGGAGCATTTTGGAGCAAAATTGGGCTTGGAATGGATAGCATATGCTTGGAGCCAAAGTGTTGGACGAATTTGAAAGCCTTGTATGCACTTTGGACATAAAACAAAGGGCCTAGCCCAATCAAACAATCCTTTGAGCCATGCAAAACCTCTAGCCCAATCAACAACCCTTAGCCACATGCATTCACATGCATCACAACCCCAAAACCATCAAGAAACACCATTCACACACACATGCACTTACTCTTTCATCATTGCACCACCATTCACACACACATGCACTTATTCTTTCATCATTACACCACCATTCACACACACATGCACTTACTCTTTCACACACACATGCACTTACTCTTTCATCATTGCACCACCATTCACACACACATGCACTTACTCTTTCATCATTGCACCACCAATTCAACACATGCATTCACACACCAACAACCTAGCTCTTTTTCCATCATTATTTGATCCACATGCACTCTCAATCATAACAACCACATTCACTCTTAAACAATCACCCACATATTCTCCCATTCCCCCTATAAATACCCTTGCATTCATTCATTCAAGCATCATCTCATTTCATACACAACACACCACAAACACTTCCATTCCTTCTCTTTGCCGTGAGTCCCCTTAGAATCCAAAACCATCTTTCCATTTCCATCACTCCTCACTCCATTCCACACTTCCATTCCCCCAAACCAACTATCCTTAGACCTTATGCTACAATAAAGAGGAAGAGAAGAGGGCCTAAACGTTCATACAATTCAAGTTTGAGTTGTTGGAATGTTTAGGTGTTTCTTTGATTTCAATGTTTAAATTCAATTCTCTTTGTTTGTACGTATGAGGAATGGAAGAGAAGAGTGCCTAAACGTTCATACAATTCAAGTTTGAGTTGTTGGAATGTTTAGGTGTTTCTTTGATTTCAAAGTTATAATAAACTAAACCCCCTTTAGCTAGGGGGTGATTCGAAATATATGTTTATGCTTGCATTTTGATTTGATTACTTCTAATTGCGTTTCATAAGTTGTGGTTCAATTTGTTTAACCGTTTGATTGATAACTTATTTATGTATGTTTATTGAGAGTGTACACTTAATTTTCATGCATGAATATGACGCTAGAATATAAGTGAGCTTCACCTAATAGTTACGAACTTATATTCACAAGTAGTGGAGGTTGCTTATAAACAATCGCGTTAAATGAATTCTTGGCATAAGTTTCATGCGTATTCCATAGTAACGAATGCCTCGTCAACACTTAAAGTTTTCATGATGCTTAATGATTTTTGATTGTATCTTTATTGTGCTTTTCACGTAAAGGACTTTTGGAGAATGTTGTGACTTGCGTTGCGCTAACCCATCCAATTCATTAACTTAAGGAAAACTTGACGGTTAATTTAAGCGGACCTAATTGACCCGGGGCGTTGAGAATTAATGATTTGTTGAAATGCAATTGGAAATCGTTTTATTATGCAAGTATAACATATGTGGAGATGAACCCCGTAGCTAACTTTCCATCCATTCAATTCCATCCATTTGTTCTTTCTTTTCTTGTTTCTGTTTTCATGTTTAATTTAACTTGTTATTCAATTATGTTAAACATGTGAAACTAATTTCTTTTTAGTTAGAAGCGAATTTGAAGCCATGGACATATGTTGGTTATGATTTGATTTACTCCAGTTATGAATTCATGAACTTTAGATGTGGGTTACTTTCCTGTTTTGATTAAGAACTTGTTTATGTATGTGGGTTGAGGGTCGACACTTAATTTGCATGCCTAAAACTTGATGCTAGGATATAAGGGAATTTCACCTAATCGTTATGAACTTATATTCATGAGTAGTAAAAATCGCTAGTCACGATTGTGTTTAGTAAACCCTAGGCTGGATTAACATGCGTATCCCATAGTTATGAATGCCTAGTCGATGTTTATGATTTCCGTTGAACTTAATGATCTTTGTTGAATGTCTCTATCATGCGTATTCCATGTGAGAGACTTTGATTAGGAATAATTTGGTTGTAATGCGTATCCCATTCAATCCAATGAATCTAGGGAAATCTGAAGGTTAATTTAAGCGGACCTAATTAACTTGGAGCATTGTCATTCATCGTTTGTTGAACTCATAACTGGGAGTCAAATTATATGCTTATGTTCATGTGTGGATAAGGAACCCTCTAACTAGTTTTTCATCATTCTATTTTATCAATTTCGTTTTTATAATCTGTTTTAATTAGAATCTGTGCATTTAGTTTAAATTCATCCAAAACCAATCCCCCATTTATTTTAAAGTGTTAGATTAGTTAGAAATACATTTAGCTTGTGCTTATAAGTATTTTGATTCATTTTGTTTCCCAAATTCGTCCAAAGTACTCAAGGTGCTCAAAACTGCCCAGAAAGTGTTTTTTTTAGTTTCGAGTGCTTTGGGTACTGTTTGAGTCTTTTGGTTTGTTTTAGTGTTTTAAAGTTTAATTTTGCATTCTTTGAGTCTAGTTTAGTGTTTTAAACTTTATTTTACGTTTTTGAGTCAGTTTCCAAGAGATTTGCAATCCCTCCTAATCCCAGGTCCAGAACGATCCCTACTTATACTTATACTACAAATCGACAAAAAGAGGGTTTAATTTGTGTGCGTATAATTCTCGCATCAACTACTCACATAGATTTTAGCTATCCCTACCCTCGACTTATACTCAACTGCAATCACCACTCACTAGCTCGCATTTAATCAATTAAAACAACATTTTGAATGCAGTAACATGCCTTAGAGAATTCACTCAATTCCTCGCCGAATATACTCTCTATTTTCACACAGATTTTTTGACTACACTCCCTACACTATGTATATGTGAGAAGATTGATGTAAACATGTAGACTAGCACTCACATATGTTGTAACAAAGAAAGCACTTTCTGGAATTATTAATACAACATGTACATGATCTCATGAACAGAATGCCACTACTTAGACGCGAGAACCAGAGATACCATATGCTTGTACCAATTTTAAACTCCACATATTGAAACACATAACAATCAAGATAGAAGTCTAAGGGTTGTAACAAGGCTAAGACATTGGCTAACAAAGAAAGGTAAGGATAAACAAAACTTCTTAAAGCGATAGTAAGCAAAGTAATGAAATAAACACTTAAAATTCACTTTTGAATGCAGAAATCAACTTTAAACACCCATGGAAGATTCACACAACACTTAAGGCCGGATTCAAACTTTTGGACCCTTTCTTCAACAACCAATACTTGTGAGTTCAATCTCACTTATTTCTCAACTCTTTTTCTTTCGTTTCTCAACTTTTTCTTCTTCTTTTCTTTCTTTTTTTTTCTTTTCACGTTTTTTTTTTTCTTTTTTTTTTCTTTCTTCTTTCGTGCCCTTTCTCTTTGGCACACAAAATGAACAACCTCATAGATTTCCAACGAAAAACCTTCCCCCACACTTGTTTTTCTACATAATGTTGATCAAAAGGAATTCCCACTAAGTCATGCTCCACTATTCTTTAAGATCAAGGGTATGGATAGTCCTATTAAAACATTTCAAAACACAATAAAAACACTAAAATATAGTGAGTAACAACTTTTAGAAGTGATAGGTGATAAAATTCAAAAATAAGTCATGGAAAGCATCTATTTAACCCCCCCTCCCCACACACACACTTAAATCAAACATTGTCCTCAATGTTTCAAAAGTAGACTCACACGCAAACAATCAAACAACACAACTAGCAAACATGACAGTTATGGCAAAGTAAAAGCAACAAAGAGTAGGATTAAGAAACGCAAATCTGGTTTTGGAGCCGAAGATTCCTAGGTCTTCTTTATTTAAACGCATGAGTTTCCTCCTAAGAAGCGTTTGCTTTAACGTCTTCCAGCCGGACGATACTTCCATTCAAGCTTCATTAGGGCTAACATCATGAAGGGGTACATCCTCCACAACATGCTCCTCAAAATACTCATAGTAAGGCTTCAAAAAACGGTATCCATTCGCTTTGAGTTCATGTGTTGTCTTTAAACTTTGAATTTGGAATGCACCATAAGGAAAGACATTAGTAACAACAAAAGGACCAACCCATTTAGAACGTAACTTACCTGGAAACAATCAAAGGTGGTAGTTGAAAAGCAACACTTTCTGCCCTACAGAGAATGTCTTACTACGAATCATCTTGTCATGGAATGCCTTCGTTTTGTCCTTGTAAATATGAGCATTCTGATAAGCCTCATTCCTAATCTCCTTAAGTTCATTCAATTAAAGCTTTCTATGAATGCCAGCCGTATCTATGTCCATGTTGAATGTCTTGACTTCCCATTGCACTCTGTGCTCCAACTCAACAGGAATATGGCACGGTTTCCCATAGATGAGCCAAAATGGAGACATCCCAATTGGTTTTTTGTAGGTTGTACGATATGCCCATAATGCATCATTCAAATGCAAGTTCCAATCTTTTCGAGTTGGTCTAGCTGTCTTCTCCAGAATCTGCTTGATTTCTTGATTAGAAACCTTGGCTTGCCCATTTGTTTAAGGATGATAAGGTGTTGAAACCTTATGCATGACGTTATACTCCTTAAGCTGCGCCTCGATGGTTCGATTGCAAAAATGGGAACCCCCATCACTTATAAGTACTCTTGGCATTCCAAATCTAGCAAAAATATTAGTTTTGACAAAATCTACAACCACTTTCGAATCATTAGTACGGGTGGCTTTTGCTTCCAGCCATTTTGATACATAATCAACCGCAAGTAAAATATAATTGAAACCATGAGATGAAGGAAAATGACCCATGAAATCGATACCCCAAACATCAAAAATTTCAACAAAATAGATTGGGGCCTGCGGCATTTGGTCTCTTAGACCTATATTCCCTGTTCTTTGAGAACGATCACAGGTTATGCAAAAAGTTCTAGCATCCTTAAATATAGTAGGCCAATAAAATCACATTCTAGAACTTTAAGTGTTGTTCTTTGAGTGCCAAAATGACCCCCACATGCATAAGTGTGACAGAAAGTTAAAATTGAATTAAACAAAGATTTATGCACACACCTACGAAGAATCTGATCAGGGCAATATTTCCACAAGTATGGGTCATCCCACACATAAAAATGTGCATCCTTTTTAAGTTTGTCACGTTGGTGCTTGTTTAGGGTGCTTGAAACTTGTTTAGACACCAAATAATTCACTAAATCTGCATGCCATGGCACACTTACCTCAATGGATAGCAGCTGCTCGTCTGGGAATGCTTCTAGGATGGGTAATGGCTCTTCATCATGTACCAAACGGCTCAAGTGGTCAACTACCATGTTTCACTTCCTTTCTTGTCCTGGATTTCGATATCAAACTCTTAGAGAAGGAGCCTCCAACGAATAAGTCTTGGTTTGGCCTCTTTCTTCGTGGGGTAAGCATTTCAAAGCTGGATAATCAGAATAAATGATGACTTTAGTTCCAAGTAAATAAGAACAAAACTTATCTAGAGTAAACACAACAAAGAATTCTTTTTCAATGGTGGAGTAGTTCAATTAAGCGTCATTCAAGGTCCGAGATGCATAATAGATGACATGTGACTGCTTGTCCTTCCTTTGTCCCAAAACAGCCCCTAACGCATAATCTGTGTTGATCAACAAAAATATATAACAAATGAAAAAATAGAGTCCATACAAATTGGGCCAAACTACAAGGCAAGACAAAATGTAATCCAGCCCAAAAGATGAGGATGGGCCTTACATACAAATCAACATCCATAAATAAATAAATAAGAAATAAAATAAGAATTTCTTCCTACGAAAGGGGGAAGAAACTGCAACACAGGGCTACAAAACAAAAGGAAAGAAAGAAAATTTGCCAATCTCTATATAGCCAAAAGATATTTGCTTCTCTGCCAAGTGAAGTTGGATTTAAAAGAGTTCAAGGTGTCCCTAATTCACAGAGAAGGAAAAACTTGCTATCAAAATTCCCAAAGTAGTTGAGAGGCTTACTCACATGGCAACCTTTACATTAAACACCCAAAGACTCATTCAAGTATGGCAGACATGAGGAGTGCGTCACTACAAAATTCGGGGGGGGGGGGGGGGGGGGGGGGCCGATTCTCACCTTTGGATCCATGAATCAACACTTGTCTTCAAAGTACTGCAAAATAGTTTGTTCAACAAATCGAAGAGATATTGTTGCCAGAAACTCCTACACGAAAGAATTGATGGGTTCATCGTTGTTAAAGTTTCATTCCACTCCAAATAAATAAGCAAACCCGGAACGTAACGAAAACGAAAATGGGTAACTTGCTGAATTTCTCCCCCTCTTCATTTTGAGCCTTCGATCCACAAAGGAAGCACACAAGCAAAAGAACGATGCAGCAGAAAAGATGAAAGTTTTTGTGACCTGTGCAAAAAGGGGATTTGCGATTTGCAAAAAGGGGATGTGCAAAAGAACGATGCAGCAGAAAAGATGAAATATAACGCAATCCACAGGAGCCCAAGTATTGCGGAACCGCCTTTTGCTTCTGGTGGAAGAGCATCGTGTGTTAGAAGTTAAAACCAAGGAAAAAGAGGATTTGTGAAGCCATCTCGCAAGGGGAAGAGGGATGAATAAAGCTGCACCTCACGTGGGAGCTTGCTCACGTGGAAAAGAAGAGAAGTTGTTGGACTTGGAAGCCTTAAAGCCACATAAATAAAGGAGATAGTAAAACTTGCTGTCAGATTTGAAAGAAACAAATGGGTAAAAAAAAAAAAAAAAAAACCATGTTAAAGGAGTTGAAAGTTCAAAGGAAGACAAATATAAAAAGGGGGGTTGGCTTTATCCTTTGTGGAAATCCCACTTTGTCTTCAAGTTTCAGCCACTTAAGGAAAAGTTTAAATGGTGCATCTCACGTGGGCCTAGGACTCTCACTTTATGTCTTCAAATCCTAAACTACTTAAGGAAAAGACAAAATCAAACTCCTTTTTCACAAAGCTTATTACCAAAGGTTATATATGGGTTTTAAATAAATCCAAGCGACTACTCATTTTGCCAAGTCTAAACACAAATAGGCAAATCCAAATCAAATACAGTACGAGCTACGCTGATTGAATTCCGTTAAAGATACGTAGGCAGTCTGATATCAAATTTTTTACGCAACCGTGAAATTAAGACTAATCCCTGGTTTATATAAACTAAATTCACTTCTGCTACTTTGACTAAGTAATCACAAATTCTACAAATAATACTAAAGGAAGTCTACGTTTGATCTCACGAGAACAAATCCAAATAGGAGGGTGTACTTTGAATTAATTCAAGGGCATGTGAATTAGTTCATGGACAAAAAGAAAGCTTGTTTTAAAATAAAAAAGCTTAGCACATGGAGGTTTCCAAATGAGCAGCTCACCATCAAAAGTTGGTTCAAAGTTTAATCAAAAGCATGGAGACAAAAGCTACAAGGCAAAAGTAAAGAGAGAGTTTGAAACTCAAAAGGAAAGAAAGTTAAATTTATACATGAAGTCTAAGATGCATGGCACCAAGACAAAGTCAAATACCAAAGTAACAGTGGGTTCATCACAAATATTCCCATTAAATTTAGGAAACACAAATGGCACGAAGCCGTATCAAATCCCAAAAGGCATGAAACCGAAGAAAAATCTTAAATGGCACAAAGCTGCGTCAAAATTCAAATGGCACGAAGCCATATCAATTCCCAAAACTGCACAAAACCATGCTCCAAATTTCAAGTGCCATAAAACCATGTCAAGTCTTAAATGGCACAAAGCCGAAGAAAAGTCAAATATCAAATGGCATGAAGTTGCGACAAGATACGAATGGCACAAACCTGCTCTAAATTCAAAAGGGCATAAAGCCGCAACAAGATTCAAATGGCACGAAGCCACATCGAGCTCCAATGGTTCAAAGTCCTCGCCTGCATGAGCTAAAACTGCACAAAGCATTAAATGTTCCTTGCCTACATAAGCAGAAATTGCGCAAGGCATCAAACCCCAACAAATACATAAGGAACTACGAGTGACTTGATCCCTCAACGAGGGTACGTAGGCAATCTAGGGCTCTACCTAGATGCAGTCACAAAATCAAATAAACACCCAAATCCCCACGTTACAATTTATTCATATTAGAATCAAAGGGTATTCCTTTCCCAAAAGAAGGGTTGTAATTAATAGGCGAGTAGCCTAGAATGGGTCGAACTCAATTTAATAAAACCCTCTTCGAAAAATGAAATTGTGTTGAGTGGATTATTTGTTTACATATTGTGTACAATTTTTGCTCAACATGATTTTTGGCACGCTCGATGGGACCCATTTCCCTTTCATCTCTAATTTTGAAAATAACTAATGTGCTATGTTTTTTGTTCCTTGTCACAGGAAGCATGGCGCCACAAGTTACTGTTTACTTCCACGAACTCCCTACTACTAAATCCAAACTTGGATGTAGAAGGCATGCTAGTCACCGAATCTCTTTCACCATCGATCAAACACCAGCTAGCTGCAACATGGTGAAGACGAGGGTAGCGACAAGACATGCAAGGTGGCTGTCAAAGTCATCAAAGTTGAGCCGAAGAAATGCCCATCCAAGAATGCTCTAAGGAATGCAAGGAAAAGAGCAGCACGAGCTCTTAGGAAGAAGATCACTAGGGATCGTTGATGCGAGAATTATACGCACACAAATTAAACCCTCTTTTTATCAATTGTAGTGAAGAATGTAAGTAGGGATCGTTCTGGACCGGGGATTAGGAGGGATTGTTAATCACTTGGAAACTGACTCAAATACGTAAAAACAAGTTTAAAACACTATACTAGACTCAAAGAATGCAAAACTAAACTTTAAAACACTAAGACAAACCAAAAGACTCAAAACAGCACCAAAACACTCAAAACTGCCTTAAAAACACAATCTGGGCAGTTTTGAGCACTTTGACTACTTTGGACGAAATTGGGTAATAAATTGATTCAAAACACTTAGAAACACAAACTAAGACACTTTCTAACTAAATTGGACACTAAAGTAAAGGGGGTTTGAGGTTTTGACGAATTTGAAAACAAAACTTAAACTTTGTAAAACGAACAGATTTTTAAACGAATTTGGATTTAATGAATGGAATGAAGGCTAGCTAAGGGGTTCATCTCCACACATGTTATACTTGCATATAAAACGATTTCCAATTGCTTTTCAATAACCCATGAATTCTCAACGCCCCAGATTAACCGTGAATTGCACTAATTAACCCTCAGATTTTCCTAACGTTATTGAATTGGATGATTGCATACGACAACCCAAAGTATTCCCCACAAGTTCCCTACATGATTGCATAATAGAGATACAAGCAAGAATCATTAAGTTCTATGAAAGCCATAAGCATTGACGAAGCACTTGTTACTGTGATTGCATGAAACTTATGCCAAGAATTTACTTAACGCGATTGAGATCATCAACCTTTACTACTTGTGAATATAATTCCATAACGATTAGGTGAAATTTCCTTATATCCTAGCATCCAATTTATGCATGATAATTAAGCGTGCACTCTCAACCAAAACACACACAAATCAATGTAATTCACATAGATAAGTAAATTGAATTCACAACTTATGAAACGCAATTAGAAGTAATCAAATCATATCGCAAGCATAAACATGTATTTCGAATCCCCCCCTAGCCAAGGGGGGGTTTAGTTCCTCATACGCACAAAACAAAGAGAATTGAAATTAAACATTGAATTCAAAGGAAAAGAAACACCTAGAAATTCCAGCGACGCGAACTCGAATTGCATGAACTCCCGAGCTTCCTTCTCCTCCTCCTTGGTGCGGCAAGGGTCTAGGGACAGGTTTAGGGCCTTAGGTGTATGGATGCATGGTCATGGAGGGATGTAGTAGTGTTTAGGGGAAGGGGATGGTGCGGCAAGGCTTAAAATTAAGGAGAAAGGTGTTTGGACGAATTTCTGGAATTAATGAATGTGTATGAGAGGTGGTGATCTGATCTAGGGGTTAATATGAGTATATATAGGCACTCAAAACCCTAGGGTAATCAGATATGGACTTGAATAACCCAAATCCACAAGGAAATAGGCTTAGAAATCAGAAATAGAAAGGGATAATGCTTCCTAGGTGCGGCAGGTAAGGAGATAAGGTGATAAGGCTTCTAGAATGCCTTGCAAGGCAAGGGAAATCAGCTTTCTAGAAGGGATAGGTGCGGCACTTAAAGGATAGGGCAGATTTAGGGCTTCTAGAAACCCTCCAATGCAAGGAAAACTCATGGCAAGGATGGATAAGGGTTCTAGAACAAAGATAAGGTTTCTAGAACAAGGATAAGGTTTCTAGAACAAGGATAAGGTGCCCTAAATGGATAAGGACTCCTCATTGCACATGGAAACTTTGCCTATTAGGATTAGGAAACCTTGTCTTCATCATTCCTTCTTCATCTTGGACTCCTTTTCCTTCTTGGACTTGGAAAACTTCTTTGTTGCTTCACTTGAGACCATTTGGACTTTGCCTTTCCTACTTCAAGTAGGAAACCTTGTTTGAGTAGGCAACTTTGTTCTTCTAGGAATCCTAATTCAACTAGGAAACTCATTTTAACTAGGAATCCTAATTCAACTAGGAAACCATATTCCATTAGGGACTTTCCTACTTCAACTAGGAACCCTTGCTCAAGTAGGAATCATCATCTTCAAGTCTTCAATTTCGTCCTTCCTCTTGGCTCCAAGCATATGATGTCCATTCCAAGCTCTAATTTGCTCCAAAAGGCTCCAAAACGCATCCTTTTGCATACTTTGCCCTTAAAACCTGAAAACACATAGAACTAGCTTAAAAGACTACTTTACTAAGGAAAAACACTATAAATGCACAAAAACAAGCTAAACTAAGGTGCGTAAATATGCTCCTATCAAATTCCCCCACACTTAGCTTTTGCTAGTCCTCGAGCAAAACAAAATGAAACAAAGTAAATAAACGAAGTAAACCAAGTAAAACACAACCTGCACCTTCCAACAATCGCCTCAGGGATTTCCAATGCACATGACATGTTAAAAATCATCATTCCCACAGATTTTAGCCATCTTTACGCTTAAGCATTTACTTAATCATGGTCACTACTCATTAGTTCACAAATAACCAATTAAAACATGATTTTGAATGTAGTAACATGCCTTAGAGAATTTCCTCAATTCCTTACTAGATATGCACTCTATTTTCACACAGATTTTCTGACTACACACCCTATACTAGTTATATGTGAGAAGATAGATGTAAATATGAAAACGAATGCTCACATATATGTATGACAAAGAAGCACTTTCCGGAGTTAATAACATGTTTAGATATGATCTCATGAATGGAATGCTACTACTTAGATGCGAGAACCAGTGACACCATATGCTCGTACCAATTTTAAACTCCACAAATTGAAACACATAACACTCAAGTTTAAAGTCAAGGGTTGTAACGGGGCTAGGGGTATTGGCTAACAAAGAAAGGTAAAGGATGAACAAACGTTCTTTAAACAATAGTAAGCAAAGCAATGAACTTGATACTTAGAATTCACTTTAGAGTGCAGAAAATAACTTTAAACACAAAGGGGAATACACGTGCATACTTAGGGTCAAATGAACGTTTTGGACCCTTTCGTCAATAACCAACAACTTAGAGCTCATTTTTTGCTCTTCCAACTCCTTTTCATACTTTTCACAACTTTTTCTTTTTTTCTTCTTATTTTCCACGAAATTTTCTCTTTTTTTTTTTTCTTTCTTTTCTTTGCCGTGCCTCATTCAAGACTTTGCCACACCCATATATCAAGAATCCTTCCCCCACACTTGTTTTCTACAATGCAATGATCAAAAGGAATTCATCTTTGAGTTATGCTTTTACTATGCTTCAAGAACAAAGGTCTGGATAATCCTAATCTAGGCTAGGTGAGGATAGTGTGGGTTAACAAACAACATAGGCTAAACGAGGCTCAACGGGGTTAAACCTACAAAAACACATGCATGGAATGATGGCTTTTTGGCTATGGTGGTAACTACTAACTTCATCTTGAATATGTGTTATGCAATTCAATAACATGTTTTGAATGAAATTGGCATGAGTTCTAGTATTTGGAACTAAATGATGAAATGCCTTCTAAGTAGTAACCAAGCAAAGAATAATGAGATCATGCAACGACTTTAGAAAACAAGAATGCACAGATTTTAACTCTCCAAATAAACGTTTAGGCTCAAGTCTCACAAGGTTGTAGCATTTGTTTGAGTTCCTTCCTTCAAGCATGTTACAAAAACTAATTTTTTTTTTTTTTTTTTCTTTTTGATTACATGTGAAGTCATAAGTTATAACCACAACCAAGCATAAACAAAGAGTAAATCAAACTTTCATCCATGTTAATCATTCTTTTTAACAGTCATGCAATTACAAACCGAATCCTCATCATTGTGTTGGAAGGTACCCTAAGACACAAACAAACACACAAAAACAACTTAAAAACAACTCTTTTTGGGTTTTCAAAACAATTTTTTCAATTTTTTATGGGATTTTCGGATTTTTAGAACAACAAATACTAAAACACACCAAAACAGCCTAAAAACACCTAAAAACAGTAAGAAACAACATTTGAAATTATGGGTGACAAAACCCTACGAATTTGCATCAAAACACTTTGGTTACCCCCCCCACACTTAAATCAAACATTGTCCTCAATGTTTCAAGCATAGACTCACACAATTAACAAACAAACAAACAAAACAACATCTAACAACCTAACATGGCAGAAACAAAATCAATAACAAAGAGAAGAGTTTAGGAACGCAAATCTGGAATTGGAGTGCTTTCTCGGTCTTCCTTTGTTGAATGCATGGGTTGCCTCCCAAGTAGCGCTTGCTTTAACGTCGTACAGCCGGACGAAGATGCTTCTTAGCCTCACTTACAGCCCACGGCATGGAGTGTATGGTCCTCCACAACCTGCCCTTCAACACTTTCGTAATATGGCTCTATGAATGGGAGGGGATAGTGATCCTCCCTAATGGTGGTATTGTGGTTCCTATAGTCCATGTAAATGCTCCCACCACCTTGAAATCGATTGGGTACCTGCACCAAAGAAGGTAACGCCGTATTAGTTGAAATGGGAATTGGAATTGGGGTTGGAGACTTACAAACATATTGTGATGGAGGCTCAAAAGTGGCAGCCATATCAACAAAGTCACTATGGCTACTCTCGGCCAGATTGGATGGTTTTAGGGCAACCACTCCAATTCCCTCTTCAATGGTGGTTCTTGATGCATCCTTCTTGATAGGTGTGGATTGTTCCTGCCCTAGATCCTTATGCACATCAATGGAAAAACAAGAACGAACATCATTAGGCTTCTTAATAGAGTCATAAACATTGAATTTAATTATATCACCACCAAACTCCATTGTTAATACTCCCTTGGCCACATCAATCTTCGTTTGAGCTGTTTTTATGAATGGTCGTCCAAGTAGGAGTGGCAAGGGTGGAGAATGAACCGAGTCTTCCATTTCAAGTACATAAAAATCAGCCGGAAAGATTAAATCATTAACCTGCACTAAAACATCTTCCAAAACACCCTTTGGATAGGCATTAGATCTATCGGCCAATTGAATGACCACACCATCATTTTTTAACTCACCTAGGTTCATAGATGCATAAATTGAGTAAGGCATAACATTAATAGATGCACCTAAGTCTAACATGGCAGATTCAAACCTAGAATTACCAATAACACACGGAATTGTAAAACTACCCGGATCTTTGCATTTTGGGGGCAGCTTGCGTTGTAAGATGGCTGAGACGTTTTCACCTACTTTGACCACCTCCTTGGTCGAAATCCTCCTCCTATTGGTGCAAAGTTCCTTCAAGAACTTGGCGTACCTCGGGACTTGCTTGATTGCATCCAAAAGGGGGATATTAACTTGAACTTTCCGAAACGTCTCCAAAATGTCCTTTTCCGCTTCTTCTTTCTTTGTTTGCTTAAACCTACTAGGAAAAGGAACATTCGCAGGAAAATCATTAGTAGGAACTGAACTTGACACGTTTTTACCTTTATTGGACAAATTGGACAACTTGGGATCACTTGGAACTTGCGGCACATTTGGTTCCACCTTGGCCGTGAGTGGCCTTTGCTCCTCCTCTTCAATTCTCAACTCGTCCTCCTCGTTGGAACGTGATTTGGATGGTTTGAGGTCATATCCGACTTGCTTTCCACTTCGCAAATGCATAGCTTTTGCAGATTCGAATCCACCTTTCGGATTGACCACCGTTGAGCTAGGCAACCTTCCTTGCTCACGAAATTGCCCCATGAACTCGGCAATCTGTCCCACTTGCTTCTCCAAGTTGTCCACCCTCTTGTCTTGGATTTGCCTCTCTTTGTTTTGAGTTTGGACTTCCTGCGTCAAAGTAGCAAGTAATTGAAAAATCTTATCATTATCACTTGAATTACCTACATTGCTTTGGGCAGGTTGTGCTTGGGCTTGTGGTGGTGCCAACGGCTTTTGATAGAAACCCGGAGGTTGTTGCCTAAATCCGCTTTGTTGTTGACCTTGTTGGGGGTCTCGCCATTTGAAATTCGGATGATCACGCCAACCGGGATTGTAAGTATTAGAAAACGGATCACCACGTGTTTGGTATTGGTTGCCATATCCCACGACATTGAGTGTCTCCCACCCTCCATTCTCGATCAATTGTGGGCATTTGTCCGTAGGGTGTCCTTGCATGGAGCATACGCCACAAGAAGCTACGGTTTTGACTTTTGGACCTTCCACCACCTGAGAAAGCAACGTAGTAAGGTTAGCCATTTGATTTTGAAGTTCGGTTATGGCACTTACCTCATTGACTTGATGTTGCCGTGGCATGCTCCTTTGTCCAACACCTTCGTATTGTTGAGCGTTCAACGCTCGATTAGCAATCAAGGTCTTTGCAGCCGTGGGGGTTTTGTCCACCAAGGCTCCTCCCGCTGAGGCATCTAGCATTTGACGTTCAATAGGTAGAAGTCCCTCGTAAAAGTATTGTAGAAGTAGTTCCTCCTTCATTTGATGCTGTGGACATGAAGCAACAAGAGATTTAAAACGTTCATAATAAGTAGGAAAGGATTCACCTTCATCTTGTTGAATTCCACTTATCCTTTTTCGTAGGAGGATGACTCGAGAAGTTGGGAAAAACTTCTCCAAGTAAGCTCGTTTCATGCTTTCCCATGATGTGACAGTTCCGGGAGCCAATTCGTACAACCAATCTTTCGCTTTCTCTTGGAGAGAAAAGGGAAAGGCCTTCATCTTCAAGATGCTCTCATCTACGTTCACCGGAGTCATGCTTGAGCAAACGACTTCAAACTCCTTCAAGTGCTTGTTCGGATCTTCCATGGATAGCCCATGGTACTTCGGAATGTGATGTAACAGGCTTGACTTCAATTCGAACTCGGCAGTCTTGTCTTGAGCTGCCCTTGGGTATTGGATGCACAAGGGTGCGGTATTGGCCAATCCCGAAGCGGAAAGCTCCTTGATTGTTCGGTTGTCTGCTGCCATGTCTTCCACTTATTCTTCAAATTCAGAAACGGACTCGGAACTTGCACTTGATTCACTAGGTTCTGGGTTCTTCCTCTTACGTCTCAACTCACGCTCAAAATCGTCGTCAAAGTCTAAAATATGTTCGTGAACCGGATTAGAACTCCGAGTCATAAACAAGTACCTAAAACAAGAAACAAAATAACATAAGAATCTGATGTAATAAGAAAAACGAAAATAACAATCCAAGGGATTAGCAAAGTTGCTAATCCCCGGCAACGGCGCCAAAAATTTGATGCGAGAATTATACGCACACAAATTAAACCCTCTTTTTATCAATTGTAGTGAAGAATGTAAGTAGGGATCGTTCTGGACCGGGGATTAGGAGGGATTGTTAATCACTTGGAAACTGACTCAAATACGTAAAAACAAGTTTAAAACACTATACTAGACTCAAAGAATGCAAAACTAAACTTTAAAACACTAAGACAAACCAAAAGACTCAAAACAGCACCAAAACACTCAAAACTGCCTTAAAAACACAATCTGGGCAGTTTTGAGCACTTTGACTACTTTGGACGAAATTGGGTAATAAATTGATTCAAAACACTTAGAAACACAAACTAAGACACTTTCTAACTAAATTGGACACTAAAGTAAAGGGGGTTTGAGGTTTTGACGAATTTGAAAACAAAACTTAAACTTTGTAAAACGAACAGATTTTTAAACGAATTTGGATTTAATGAATGGAATGAAGGCTAGCTAAGGGGTTCATCTCCACACATGTTATACTTGCATATAAAACGATTTCCAATTGCTTTTCAATAACCCATTGATAGGAGCATATTCATGCGACTTAAATGGCTTGTTCTCGTGCATTTACGTTATGTTTCTTTAGTTATTTTAGTACTTTAAGCTATTTTCGTGTGTTTATAGGTCCAAAGGGCTAAAGGAGCAAAAAGATGCATTTTGGAGACTTTTGGAGCACTTTTGGGCTAAGGATGGATAGCTTATGCTTGGAGCCAAAGTGTTGGACGAAATTGAAGACCTAATTGAAGACCAAAGTGTTGGAACCTTGTTCTCTTTAGTTTTAGGACATTTAAAACCTTTCCTAATCCCAATCATGCCATGCATAACACACATCCATTCTAACACATTGTCATTGCACATGCATTTCCTTCATTAGTTAATTCACATGCTCCATACTTATCATCACCACTCATTACTTATCACATATCATTCACCACTTATCATATCATACATTCATTTATCACTTATCATAATCATTCACTTATCACTTAACATATCATACACTTATCACTTATCACTCATAATCACCTACAACATCCACCTACTTCACCTACAACATCCACCTACTTCACCTACAACATCCACCTACTTCACCTACAAATGACATAGCCATATGTTCCCTCCACTACTCCTATAAATACCCTTGCATTCATTCATTCATGGACATCTCATTTTCATACACAACACACCACATTCACTCCCCACTCCATCTCCATCTCATTCACAACACAACACCCCTCAAACACTTCCATTATTCCCTAGCCGTGAGCTTCCCATCTTCCCCTTAGAATCCAAACCGTGAGTCCCCCTTCCACCATTCCTCATCCATTTCCATAATCCCCCAAACCTCACCTTAGACCTTGTGCTACAACAACGAGGAAGATAAGAGGGCCTAAACGTTCATACAATTCAAGTTTGAGTTGTTGGAATGTTTAGGTGTTTCTTTGATTTCAAAGTTTAAATTTAATTCTCTTTGTTTTGTACGTATGAGGAATGGAAGAGAAGAGTGCCTAAACGTTCATACAATTCAACTTTGAGTTGTTGGAATGTTTAGGCGTTTCTTTGATTTCAAAGATATGAGGAACTAAAACCCCTTTAGCTAGGGGGTGATTCGAAATTATGTTTATTACTTGCAATATGAATTGATTAACTTTCGTTGGAATTTCATAAGTTGTGGATTCAATTTGTTTAACCGTTTGATTGATAACTTATTTATGTATGTTTATTAAGAATGCGCGCTTAATTTTCATGCATGAATATGACGCTAGAATATAAGTGAGTTTCACCTAATCGTTATGAACTTATATTCACAAGTAGTGGAGGTTGCTTATAAACAATCGCGTTAAATGAATTCTTGGCACTAGTTTCATGCTCATCATAGTAACGAATGCCTCTTCAACACTTATAGTTTTCATAATGCTTAATGATCTTTGATTGTATCTTTATTGTGCTGTTCACGTAAAGGACTTTTGGAGAATGTTGTGAATTGCGTTGCGCTAACCCATCCAATTCATTAACTTAAGGAAAACTTGACGGTTAATTTAAGCGGACCTAATTAACCCGGAGTATTGAGTTTCATAATTTATCGAAAGACCAACTGAGAATCAATCTTGTATGCAAGTGTAATATGTGTGGAGAAGAACCCCTTGGCTATTCCATCATCCATATTTTCATCACATTTATATTTACGTTTTGCCTTTAATTACAATTTGTGCAATTTAGCTAATTTCGTCAAATCAAACCCCCCCTTTACTTTCCTGTTCTTTAGTGCTTAGAATCTGTTTAGTTTATGTTTTAAAGTATTTTTTTGTTTTTTTGGTTTGTCTTAGTGTTTTAAACTTTAATTTTGCATTCTTTGAGTCTAGTTTAGTGTTTTAAACTTTATTTTACGTTTTTGAGTCAGTTTCCAAGAGATTTGCAATCCCTCCTAATCCCCGGTCCAGAACGATCCCTACTTATACTTATACTACAATTGTCAAAAGAGGGTTTAATTTGTGCGCGTATAAATATCGCATCAAATTTTGGCGCCGTTGCCGGGGATTAGAAAATTTGCTAATCCCTTGGATTATTTGTTTCTGTATTGTCTTTTAGATTTAGTTTTTTTTTATTTGTGTTTTGTTTGTTAAGAACAACATGGCACTTGATAACGCTTCTCTTTTGTCACAGCTCATGGAAAGGTCCCAAATGCAAAGAGTTGATATATTTAATCTTCAATCAAGGAATAATGTGTTTTCCAATACTTACAATTCGGATTGGAGTGATCATTCAAACTCTATGTGGTGGGAACCTCAACATGTTCAACAAGAAGGATATTGGCAGCCACCACAACCTCATATTCAATATGCCCAACCAAATTTAAGTTCGTCAATAGATTATAATCAAAAGCTTAATGAATTAATTTGTTTGGTGCAGGGCTCACAAAATCAAGACAATGAGGCTCAACAAGAAGGATATTGGCAGCCGTATGAGGAGTTCTATTCAACGCCTATGCAGCCACCACAACCTGCCCAAAGTAATGTAGGTAATTCAAATGAAAATGATACGATTTTTCAATTACTTACTACTCTAGAAAAGCAAATTGGGCAGATAGCGGAGTTCGAAGGACAATTTTGTGACCAAGGCGAACTCCCTAGTTCAACCATTGCAAATCAGAAGGGAGAATTTGAAACCACCAATGCTATCATGTTGAGAAGTGACAAGGAGGTTAGAACGGACCCTCAACCATCAAAATCAAATCACAAGGAAGAGGAATACACCCAACCCACGGAAAGGGTGGAAACACCTTTACCGGAGGCACCTATTGCTCCTATGCCATCTAATACAGGTATGGTTGTTCCAAATTTCATTATTTTTAACCCCGTTCCAACAAGTATCCCTATTCCTTGCAGATTCATGACTTCCAAGGAAGAAGAAGGTGAAAAAGACATCTTGGAAGCCATTCCAAAGGTGACAAGTAGGGAATGTCATGAATTCATCAAAGAGGACGTTCTTGAAACCACAAAATCCAAAGAAGTTAAATTTGATGACATTGGACAAGTCATAACCATCACATGCAATCTGGCCAAGTCCAATATCCCTGAAACTTTCAAAGGAGTGGTGTTTGTCATTGAGTTCTTGTCAGACAAAACAAGTAAGTCATTTTTTCCAAATTTCATTACATTTTATACTAACTTGTTGTTTTTTATGAATCAGGCACCTACATTAGAATTCAAACCAATGCCGGTTCACTTCAAGTATCACCTTCCATTCAAGGACCAATTCCATGCCGTTTGATTTTATTTATGTTAAAAAAAAAAAAAAAAAAAAAAAAGATACTAAACATGGAGAAAGATGGAGCCTTCACAGAGGATGTTTACGTGAAGCCCCACTACGAGGCGTCGAAGCAGAAGGAATTGAAGAGGAAGGCATCGGAGCGGAAGGCATCGAAGAGGAAGGCATTGAAGAGGAAGGCATCGGAGCGGAAGCCATCGGAGCGGGAGGCATCGGAGCGGAAGCCATCGGAGCGGGAGGCATCGGAGCTAAAGCATTCCAGGCCTCAATACTTGGCCAAGCGCTGGATGACCCAGGAAAAAGGTGCCTCTGGAGATAAGACGCAAGCCTTTGACGGTCACTGTGAATTCGACCCTCAGATTCTTGCAGCTCATCAATCTTCAGAGTGTGTGTGTTGGGGTGGTTGATAGCTCTATAAAAAGCCAAGACGACGCGTCCACCGATTCAAAGAGCCGGATTTTCCGGCGTAATTTAGGCGACGCTCCCTCGGCTTTTCAGAAAACGCGTTCAACTTTGTCAAAAGATTTCTGACAAAGCTGAAAACACGTGGAGGCCATCATCGCATCTACACATCTTTAGCCGACAAGCGCAAAGTTCGGCGATGCTTTCTCTGCTTTTCAGAAGACGCGTGCAGCTTTGTCAAAAGGAGCCGCATCTGCACTACCACGTGTCGTTCAGAAAGCGAAGGGGCGTCGTTCAGAAATCGAAGGGGCGCCTGCTCAGAAATCGAAGAGGCGTAGTCAAAGATCGAAGAGGCGCCACTATTTCAAAGAGCCGGATTTGCGGGATCAAAACGTTTGTCGACAAGGGTAAAAAGTACCACTACTTGATATTATCTCTATATATATCGACCTTCGTTTTTATGGCAAGGAAAACCTGAAGAAAATGTCCAACTCTCCCTCACCTCTGAGGGCGCACTCCCAGCAAAGCCTCTTGAAATACTCAATTTTTTCTCCCCCAAAGAAGATACCAGAAACCTGGAGTACAAATGAGGCAGAAGGAAACGATCGATCGAAGCATGTGGAGACAACCACAACAAATACATATGCTGCTTCATTCGCCGTTTCTTCAAAAGCAAAGGTATCTCATATCAAAAAGGTCTAAAGCAAAAGTATCTCATATCATGCTCTTTCCCTGTCCTTTTCTTTGTCCTTGTTCTTACTCGCATGGCAAAGTGAAAGAAGCAATCAGCCGGCACTTGGAGTCAGTCTTCCGATCTGGAGCCAACTGCCTGGAATCTGTTCCTGATTGCTTACCTAGCGTTGCTCTCGAGTAGTCATCTTCAACGGTTGATACACTTCCAGAGAAGGGACCACTTCTGCAAAAGGGAGCGAGTAAGGCAAGTGAAAATGATACATTGAAGCATGTGGAGACAAACTTAGGCTGAGTTATCCTCCAACCCTTTTCAATACGAATTGGAAAGATTGAACAAAGAAACAGACCAAAGGAGTAAGCTCAGACCTTCGGGGAAGACCAAAAGAATCCTGCTGCCCAGATCAAGAGTAGCACAAAGGAAAATCAACGATGGGCGGCAACCAGTTCGAGAGTAAGCCTATGGAATCATCCAAATCAAGCCTCAATGCAATCAACAAAGAGAAGACGGAATTTACACTCCATAACCAGATTTGCGTCCCTAAACTCTTCTCTTTGTTAATTACATTCTGCCATGTTTAGTATGTTTAAATGTTTTTTGTGTGTTTACTTATGTTTTGTGTGAATCTATGCTTAAAACATTGAGGACAATGTTTGATTTAAGTGTGGGGGGGGTAACTAAGTATATTTAATGCAAATTCGTGGGATTTTATCACCCATAACTTCAAATGTTGTTCCTTGCTGTTTTAAGGTGTTTTTAAGTTGTTTTAGAGTGTTTTAGTATGTTTTGTTTTTATAACTCCGAAAATCACATAAAAATTTGAAAAACGTGTTTTAAAAAGCCTAAAAAGAGTGTTTTGAGTCGTTTTTGTGTGTTTGTGTCTTAGGATACCTTCCAACACAATGATAAGGATTTGGTTTGTAATTGCATGACTGTTAAAAAGAGTTATAAACATAGAGAAAAGTTTGATTTACTCTTGGTATATGCTTGGTTATGGTTATAATGTATGACTTCACATGCAATCATAAAAGAAAAAAATTCGTTTTTGTAACATGCTTGAAGGAAGGAACTCAAACAAACGCTACAACCCTGAGAGACTTGAACCTATAACGTTCTTTGGAGAGTATAATCTGTGATTTCTTGTTTTCTAAAGTCGTTGCATGATCTCATTATTCTTTGCTTGGTTACTACTTAGAAGGCGTTTCATCATATAGTTCCAAATGCTAGAACTCATGCCCTTTTCATTCAAAGCATGTCATTGATTTGCACAACACATATTCAAGAAGAAGTTGTGTAGTGACCACCACCATAGCCAAATAAACTTACTTCCCATACTTCGTATTTGTTGTAAGTTTTAACCCCGTTGAGCCTTGTTTAGCTTTTATTCTTTGTTTTCCCACATTTCCCTTACCTAGCTTAGTGTAGGACTTTCCTATACCCTTGTTCTTAAAGTATAGTGAGCATGACTTAAATGAATTCCTTTTGAGTTACATTATGCAAGAAAATGAGTGTGGGGGAGTAAAAGTTTGTTCTTACGTTTATATGTATGTTTCGAGATTCAAAAGAAAAAGAAGAAGAAAAGAAAAAGAAAAAAAAAAAAAAGGAGTGAAAATAAGTAAGAATGAACTCACGAGCGTTGATGGTTGAAGAAAGGGTCCAAAAAGTTGAATATGGCCCTAAGTTTTGTGTGACTTTCCCTTGGGTGTTCAAAGTTGATTTTTGCGTTCTAAAGGGAATTCTAAGTGCCTAATTCAAATACTTTGCTCACTATTGCTTTAAGAATGTTTGTTTATCCTTCACCTTTCTTTGTTAGCCAAACACCTTTAGCCCCGTTACAACCCTTGACTTCTATCTTGAGTGTTATGTATTTCAATTGTGGAGTTTGAACTTGGTATGAGCTTATGGTGTCACTGGTTCTCGCGTCTAAGTAGTAGCATTCCATTCATGAGATCATATCTAAACATGCTTATTAACTCCAGAAAATGCTTTCCTTATTATAACATATGTGAGTGTTCGTCTACATGTTTACATCAATCTCTCACATATAACTAGTGTAGGGTGTGTAGTCAGAAAATCTGTGTGAAAATAGAGTGCATTCTAGTAAGGAATTGAGGAAATTCTCTAAAGGCATGTTACTACTTTCGAAATGTGTTTTAAATGCTTAATTGTGAACTAGTATGTGGTGACTATGATTAAGAATGTACTTAACTGTAAAGATGGCTAAAAATCTATGGGACTAATGATTTTTAACTTGTCATGTGCATTGGAAATCTGAGACGATTGTTGGAAGGTGTAGGTTGTGTTTTGTTCGTTTTGTTTTGTTTTTGGTTTCTTTTGTTTTGTTTTGCTCGAGGACTAGCAAAAGCTAAGTGTGGGGGTATTTGATAGGAGCATATTCATGCGACTTAAATGGCTTGTTCTCGTGCATTTACGTTATGTTTCTTTAGTTATTTTAGTACTTTAAGCTATTTTCGTGTGTTTATAGGTCCAAAGGGCTAAAGGAGCAAAAAGATGCATTTTGGAGACTTTTGGAGCACTTTTGGGCTAAGGATGGATAGCTTATGCTTGGAGCCAAAGTGTTGGACGAAATTGAAGACCTAATTGAAGACCAAAGTGTTGGAACCTTGTTCTCTTTAGTTTTAGGACATTTAAAACCTTTCCTAATCCCAATCATGCCATGCATAACACACATCCATTCTAACACATTGTCATTGCACATGCATTTCCTTCATTAGTTAATTCACATGCTCCATACTTATCATCACCACTCATTACTTATCACATATCATTCACCACTTATCATATCATACATTCATTTATCACTTATCATAATCATTCACTTATCACTTAACATATCATACACTTATCACTTATCACTCATAATCACCTACAACATCCACCTACTTCACCTACAACATCCACCTACTTCACCTACAACATCCACCTACTTCACCTACAAATGACATAGCCATATGTTCCCTCCACTACTCCTATAAATACCCTTGCATTCATTCATTCATGGACATCTCATTTTCATACACAACACACCACATTCACTCCCCACTCCATCTCCATCTCATTCACAACACAACACCCCTCAAACACTTCCATTATTCCCTAGCCGTGAGCTTCCCATCTTCCCCTTAGAATCCAAACCGTGAGTCCCCCTTCCACCATTCCTCATCCATTTCCATAATCCCCCAAACCTCACCTTAGACCTTGTGCTACAACAACGAGGAAGATAAGAGGGCCTAAACGTTCATACAATTCAAGTTTGAGTTGTTGGAATGTTTAGGTGTTTCTTTGATTTCAAAGTTTAAATTTAATTCTCTTTGTTTTGTACGTATGAGGAATGGAAGAGAAGAGTGCCTAAACGTTCATACAATTCAACTTTGAGTTGTTGGAATGTTTAGGCGTTTCTTTGATTTCAAAGATATGAGGAACAAAAACCCCTTTAGCTAGGGGGTGATTCGAAATTATGTTTATTACTTGCAATATGAATTGATTAACTTTCGTTGGAATTTCATAAGTTGTGGATTCAATTTGTTTAACCGTTTGATTGATAACTTATTTATGTATGTTTATTAAGAATGCGCGCTTAATTTTCATGCATGAATATGACGCTAGAATATAAGTGAGTTTCACCTAATCGTTATGAACTTATATTCACAAGTAGTGGAGGTTGCTTATAAACAATCGCGTTAAATGAATTCTTGGCACTAGTTTCATGCTCATCATAGTAACGAATGCCTCGTCAACACTTATAGTTTTCATAATGCTTAATGATCTTTGATTGTATCTTTATTGTGCTGTTCACGTAAAGGACTTTTGGAGAATGTTATGAATTGCGTTGCGCTAACCCATCCAATTCATTAACTTAAGGAAAACTTGACGGTTAATTTAAGCGGACCTAATTAACCCGGAGTATTGAGTTTCATAATTTATCGAAAGACCAACTGAGAATCAATCTTGTATGCAAGTGTAATATGTGTGGAGAAGAACCCCTTGGCTATTCCATCATCCATATTTTCATCACATTTATATTTATGTTTTGCCTTTAATTACAATTTGTGCAATTTAGCTAATTTCGTCAAATCAAACCCCCCCTTTACTTTCCTGTTCTTTAGTGCTTAGAATCTGTTTAGTTTATGTTTTAAAGTATTTTTTTGTTTTTTTGGTTTGTCTTAGTGTTTTAAACTTTAATTTTGCATTCTTTGAGTCTAGTTTAGTGTTTTAAACTTTATTTTACGTTTTTGAGTCAGTTTCCAAGAGATTTGCAATCCCTCCTAATCCCCGGTCCAGAACGATCCCTACTTATACTTATACTACAATTGTCAAAAGAGGGTTTAATTTGTGCGCGTATAAATATCGCATCACCCATGAATTCTCAACGCCCCAGATTAACCGTGAATTGCACTAATTAACCCTCAGATTTTCCTAACGTTATTGAATTGGATGATTGCATACGACAACCCAAAGTATTCCCCACAAGTTCCCTACATGATTGCATAATAGAGATACAAGCAAGAATCATTAAGTTCTATGAAAGCCATAAGCATTGACGAAGCACTTGTTACTATGATTGCATGAAACTTATGCCAAGAATTTACTTAACGCGATTGAGATCATCAACCTTTACTACTTGTGAATATAATTCCATAACGATTAGGTGAAATTTCCTTATATCCTAGCATCCAATTTATGCATGATAATTAAGCGCGCACTCTCAACCAACACACACAAATCAATGTAATTCACATAGATAAGTAAATTGAATTCACAACTTATGAAACGCAATTAGAAGTAATCAAATCATATCGCAAGCATAAACATGTATTTCGAATCCCCCCCTAGCCAAGGGGGGGGGTTAGTTCCTCATACGCACAAAACAAAGAGAATTGAAATTAAACATTGAATTCAAAGGAAAAGAAACACCTAGAAATTCCAGCGACGCGAACTCGAATTGCATGAACTCCCGAGCTTCCTTCTCCTCCTCCTTGGTGCGGCAAGGGTCTAGGGACAGGTTTAGGGCCTTAGGTGTATGGATGCATGGTCATGGAGGGATGTAGTAGTGTTTAGGGGAAGGGGATGGTGCGGCAAGGCTTAAAATTAAGGAGAAAGGTGTTTGGACGAATTTCTGGAATTAATGAATGTGTATGAGAGGTGGTGATCTGATCTAGGGGTTAATATGAGTATATATAGGCACTCAAAACCCTAGGGTAATCAGATATGGACTTGAATAACCCAAATCCACAAGGAAATAGGCTTAGAAATCAGTAATAGAAAGGGATAATGCTTCCTAGGTGCGGCAGGTAAGGAGATAAGGTGATAAGGCTTCTAGAATGCCTTGCAAGGCAAGGGAAATCAGCTTTCTAGAAGGGATAGGTGCGGCACTTAAAGGATAGGGCAGATTTAGGGCTTCTAGAAACCCTCCAATGCAAGGAAAACTCATGGCAAGGATGGATAAGGGTTCTAGAACAAAGATAAGGTTTCTAGAACAAGGATAAGGTTTCTAGAACAAGGATAAGGTGCCCTAAATGGATAAGGACTGCTCATTGCACATGGAAACTTTGCCTATTAGGATTAGGAAACCTTGTCTTCATCATTCCTTCTTCATCTTGGACTCCTTTTCCTTCTTGGACTTGGAAAACTTCTTTGTTGCTTCACTTGAGACCATTTGGACTTTGCCTTTCCTACTTCAAGTAGGAAACCTTGTTTGAGTAGGCAACTTTGTTCTTCTAGGAATCCTAATTCAACTAGGAAACTCATTTTAACTAGGAATCCTAATTCAACTAGGAAACCATCTTCCATTAGGGACTTTCCTACTTCAACTAGGAACCCTTGCTCAAGTAGGAATCATCATCTTCAAGTCTTCAATTTCGTCCATCCTCTTGGCTCCAAGCATATGATGTCCATTCCAAGCTCTAATTTGCTCCAAAAGGCTCCAAAACGCATCCTTTTGCATACTTTGCCCTTAAAACCTGAAAACACATAGAACTAGCTTAAAAGACTACTTTACTAAGGAAAAACACTATAAATGCACAAAAACAAGCTAAACTAAGGTGCGTAAATATGCTCCTATCAATCGTTTACTCGAAGACATCGAAATTGTCTCACGGGAGTTTTTTGGAGCTATTTCATCTAAGGACACCAAGGTGCCTCGACGCAAAATTGTCAACGTGACATCATCACTGCATATCAAGGTTCTTGTCATTACTCAAATCATGATCGGAACAATTCCGATCACTCTACCTAGTCGATCATGATGACCTCTGTCGAGGAAGATGAAGAAATCTTGCCAAAAGCGTCTGGAAATGTTCAACAAAAGGCTGGCCTACGAACTTGTCGAGGAAGGTGACAACATTCAATTCGAAGGGCCTATCACCTGTGCAAGGGCCTGAGCATTGGCAGTCCACTATCTCGAGAGTTCATCTTCCCTTGGAGACGCTTATGGAGGAAACAAATCTTTTTCCCAAGAGGAGATTCCTAGAGTAATGACTCAATTCCAAAGGTTGGAGATAAATGAAGACGTCGAATCTGAGAACATGCAAGTTCTGACGACTAGCGCATCAAATACAGAAGAACAATTGCTAGAAATGCAAAGAAAACTAGCAGAAATGGCAGTTTTGGTAGCTAATAAGGAAGCTGAAATTGCGACTTTAGCAGCTCAATTAGCCGCTCAAGCTAGCATAAATAATACTAGAGATAGAGCAAGGAAAGAAATAGAAGGAGAAAGTTCCGGTGGCCAACTCATGCATCAAGATATTCATGCAATTTTCATTGAAAAGATTCGTGAATTTCAAATGTCTTTAACGACACCAAGTCTCGGATACCGGAAGCCTTATCTAACTCACTATGACATAGTGCCATTTCCCCGAGGATATCAAAAACCAAGCTTTGATAAATTTGATGGTTTAAGTGGTTCTCCTCAAGAACACTTAGCTCATTTTTACTCAGCTTATGGGGAAACATCGCAGTCAGATCCCTTATTAGTTCGGCAATTTGTTCAGTCACTCAAAGGGTCTGCTTTCACATGGTACACTCAGTTAGAGCCAGGATCTATTTTAACATGGGATGATATGCAAAGACCTTTTCTAGCTCAATTCGCCAGCTCAAAGAAAAAAGTCACACTAATAGATTTAGCTCAAACGACACAAAGGCTTGGAGAAAGCGCGAGCGAATTCATCACAAGATGGAGGAGTCTTAACCTACAATGCATGGAAAAGATTTCTAAATTTTCGGCAGTGCAAATATGTTACAACAACCTCATCCTTGACATTGCAACATTTGTATGAATTGCGGAACCTCGAACTTTTGACAAGTTGGTATCCATGGCAAGTAATGTGGAGAAGCAAATGTCCCAGAAAAATGTGATTGGAAAGATGATCCAAGACTTAGAAAATAAGTCTGACACCAAGAAAGGAGATAACGAAAGAACGCCGAAGAAGGGAGATTCTATGGCGACATTTGTCAAAGTAGACAAGAAAAATGACAATACAAAAAGAAAAGAAGAAACCAAAGGGACGAGGAGGCTTTCGCTTAAGGAAAGAAAAAAAGTTAAATATAGTTTCGACGATGAAGATGTTGGAACTATCTTAGACGAACTCCTTGCAGCAAAGATGATCACGCTTATGGAACCAAAATGTCCCACTGAAGTAAATAAAACTGATGATCCAAGGTATTTTCGGTATCATCGACTCATCAGCCATACGACAGAGGATTGTTATATCCTTAAGGATATAATTCAAGAGAAGATCAACAAGCATGAGATCGAGGTGGATTCATCCTCGAAACATCAGACGGTAACATCTAACATGATTTAAGGAAAATCAACACCCTCCACTCCATTACCAAAAGGGTCAATCCTTGTAGGATCCCATGTCGATAATGAAACCACAGTGGTCCATGCTTATCCTGACACACCTTGTTCCAGAAATCCAAAAATTCCAACTTTGTATGAGCTCATGACGGCACCAATTTTTTATGTTTGGGAGGATTCGTCGGAGTCATCACTTGAATCTGAAGATGAATGGCAAACCGTCAGTGAAAAGAAGGTGAAAAAGATCGCTAAACGTCTTTCTTCCACAAAGCGATCAAAAGGAAAATTATGGAGTGGACCACCTTCAAAGGATGGAAAGAAAAAGAAAAGGCCTAGATTCTTTCAAGACGATGATTACAAACAGCCTTTCAGAGCACCAACAACCCTCGGAGACTGCTTCCCTCCAAAACTTTTCAAAAGTAAGGAAAGCCAGGAAGAAATCGGAAATTGTTGCGCGACCTCATGTGAAATCCATAATGATGGTGGGGTAGATGAAATAACTCTACACTCTGGCCAAAGGATCCAGTCTGTGAACAAGAAAGGAGGTAAAGAAGCGGCTGATTCAGTCAATCATTCCGACAAACCAAGTGCAAAAGAGGTTCCAGTCACTATCACTACAGAGCCTGCAGTAGCAATTTCAATCTCAACCACAAAAGCAAGTACCTCTAAGAAACATTCAAAAGATGTACTATAGTCCCAAGATGGCAAATACGGCATCGTCAACCATCTTAAGCGCATCCCATCTTTTCTCAGTGTGTACGATGCTCTGAAAATGTCAAAGGAGCTTAGAGAAGCACTCATCATGGCTTTGACAAATTCTAAAGTATTTGAAACAAGCTTCAAATTTGCAGAAATGGATACAACGCTGCCAAAGTATTGCGCTTGCTGCCTCGCGAGTATCACATTTGATGAAAATGACCTTATACTATGAGACAAGTATCACAATCGGCCCTTTGCGTTAGTGGACTGGTGGAGATACATCAATAAATCGAATCTTGCTTGATTGCGAATCAACAGTAAACCTATTCCCTCTTCGAACACTTCGAGCTTTAGGGATAAATGTTTGTCAACTGACACCATTAATGCTAACTACTCAAGGCTTCAATCAAGTTGGACAAAAAGCAATGGGAACGATAGCATTATAAATGGAGAAAAGGAGAGTTGTACTCCGACACCCTTTTCAATGTAATCAATGCTAACACATCTTACAATGTTTTATTAGGACGTCCGTGGCTTCACACATATGGTGTCGTTCCTTCTACACTTCATCAGTGCTTCGAGTTTTTGGTAAATGACGAAGTCAAGAAAGTTCTAGCGGACACCGACCCATTTAGGGGTGAAGAAGTGATTTATGCTGATGCAAAATTCTACAGACAGTCAAAAGTCACTTTTTTGCAACCAACAAAAAATGAAGTGGTGTAGAAGAAATCACAATCACCAGCTGTGGAAAAGGCAAAGTCGTCGAGACTAGTCAAAATCGTGAGTTCTAAAACTCCAAAATCCTGGAAAGTAGTTCTTAATTGCTCATTAAAATATCGAAAAGAACTTGACAAGAAGACAATGGAGAAAATCCAAAATGCATTCGAAGCGCTCGTGACCAGCTACACGAAGCCTTTACGCATAATCAACCAATCAATTCCTAGAGACAATTTGGTAGTCTTAACAAATTTGCAAAGGAATAATGGTCGACATGGTCACATTGTTTCGTTCAAACGAAATGAGTTCTCGTCAAAAGTTCCATTAAAGATAAAGGCGAAAGGGTGCAAAAGCTAAAAGGAGTGCCATCAACGTGAAGTTGGATTTAAAAGAGTTCAAAGTGTCCCTAAATAGCCAAAAGAAAGAAAATTTGCCAATCTCTAAATAGCCAAAAGATATTTGCTTCTCTGCCAGGTGAGGTTGGATTTAAAAGAGTTCAAAGTGTCCCTAATTCACAGAGAAGGAAAAACTTGCTGTCAAAATTCCCAAAGTAGTTGAGAGGCTTACTCACATGGTAACCTTTACATTAAACACCCAAAGCCTCACTCAAGTATGGCAGACATGAGGAGTGCGTCATTACAAAATTCAGGGGGGGCGATTCTCAGCTTTGCAGCCATAAATCAACACTTGTCTTCAAAGTACTGCAAAATATCAACCAATCGAAGAGATATTGTTGCCAGAAACTCCTGCATGAAAGAATTGATGGGTTCATCGCTGTTAGAGTTTCATTCCACTCTAAATACATAAGCAAACCCGGAACGTAAAGAAAACGAAAATAAGTAACCTGCTTGATTTCTCCCCTCTTCGTTTTGAGCCTTCGATCCACAAAGGAAGCACACGAGCAAAAGAACGATATTTAAACAAAACCAATCTAATTTAAACATTGAACTAAATCTAAGGATAGAATGAGCATATTTATGCAACTTAGTTAGCTTTTTTTCTTACATTTATTTGTTAGTTCCTAGTTATTTCAGTATTTTGAGCTATTTTCGTGTGTTTGTAGGTCCAATTGGCTAAAGTGGCGAGAAAGTGCAATTTGGAGCATTTTGAAGCATTTTGAAGCAGTTTTGGGGTTGGAATGGTTAGCACATGCTTGGAGCAGGGTGGATGGACGAAATTGAAGACCAAAGGAGGATAGGAATTTGCTAAAGAGATGGAAGAAATTAATTCGAGATTTGAAAGAAAAGGAATTAGCCACAAAGAAGGAAACATGAGTCAAACTTCCTTATTTTGACTTAGTCAATCCTAATCTTTTCTTACTTATGTTCCAGCTATCAAAGGGGTTCCTAATCAATTTAGGACACTTAAATATTAGTTCTAGAAGCCCTAATCCCAGTCAAAGAGGGATGCCACACCACCTTACGCTTTTCCCTTTCCCTTGCCGTGCAAGGTGTCCCTTTCCTCATTTCCAATTCCTTGCCGCAACTTTCCTATTCTTTTCCCCAAGGATTCTGATTTTAACTACCCTTTTTCCTTGAGGATTTGGAGTCCAAATCCTTTCCTAAAATTAATTAGGGTTTTTTCCTTCTTAATATATATTCTTGCCACAAATCTCTACACCATTCATCATTAATCACCCACACAGCCGCATTTTTCCATTCAGCCATCATCCATACCACCTAACATCCATCCACCACAATTCACACCCATTCACCCTTGTGTTGCAACAAAAAAGAAGGAGTGAAGACCCTTCAAAATTGTTGGATTGTTGGAGCATTTCTAGGTGTATTCAATCTTTGTTTTCAATGTTTAATTTAAGTTTTCTTTGTTTTGCTGTGAACATGAAAGGCTAAACTTGTTTTAGCTAGAGGAGAATTCAAAACCATGAGTATATTTGCAATATGAATTGATTAACTCCAGTTGTGATTTCATAAATCGTGAATGCAATTTGCTTAACTATTGGATTAAGAACTTATTCTTGTGTGTTGATTAAAGGTGCACACTTAGTTTGCATGCATGAATTTGATGTTAGAATATAAGGGAGTTTCACATAATCATTATGAACTTATATTCACAAGTAGTGGAGGTCGCTGGTCACGATCGTGTTAAGTTGAATTCCTGGCATGAGTATCATGATGTCATAGTTACGAATGCCTTGTCAATGCTTATGATTTTCACAAAGCTTAATGATCTTTGATTGTATCTCTATTATGTTGTTCGTGTAGGGAACTATTGAAAAATAATTTGGTTACCAATGCGTATTCCATCCAATTCAATGACTTAAGGAAAATCTGAGGGTTATTTAGTCATGTCACTATTAATCTGTGGTGTTGAGGTTCATGGTTATCGACAAAGCAACTGGAAATCAATTTGTATGTGAGTGTATCATGTGTGGAGAAGGACCCTCTAGCTAGCTAATCACCCATCAATTCACCCAAATTCATATTCCTTTACTTAGTTTATGCAATTTACTTGTTTTTACTTCAAATTCGTCAAAAACCAAATTCCCTTTACTTTATTGTGTCAAATTAGCTAGAATCTGTCCAATTTGTGTTTTTAAGTGTTTTGAGTCAAGTTAAAGTTAGAATTCGTCCAAATCACCCTTTAGTGTCTAGTTTGAGTCTTTTTGAATGTTTTGTGTTGTTTTGAGTCTTTTTAGTTTGTTTTGAGTCATATAAGTCTCGTTAAGTGTTTTCAAGCCTAGTTTTATGTTTTAAAGTCAATCAGTTTTAAATAGATTGGCAAGCCCTCCTAATCCCCAGCCTAGAACGATCCCTACTTACATCTTTACTACAATTGTCAATAAGAGGGTTTAATTTGAGTGCTATTATATATCACATCAAAAGAACCCAGAAACGCTCCAGCACTCCAATGGTCTTGGATAGCAGGTCACCGCACAAAGCTTTTCTTCTCATTCCGTCCTTGCAAAGCTGTAGCACAAAGTTATTTTTTTGATTTTTCTCTCTAAGCTCTCTTTGATTTTTGTGCGGCATAAATGTGTATATATAGGGCTAGGGTTCACGGCACCAATCCTTGGAGGACAAGGATAAGGCACGGCAAAGTTATAGGGGGAAAAGGTTAGGGTGGTGTGGCACCAATTTAGGGCTTCTAGAAAGGGGTATTGTGACAAGTTTCTAAAAGGACAAGGGATAGGGTATGCGACACTAATCTATGGGCAGAGGATAGGGCCTCTAGAACCAGATATTTAGGTGATTTAATATGAAATTGATTCCCCTTTGTAGCTAGAATTAAGGTAGGAAAAGATTAGGATAGGATAAGATAAGATAAGGTTGGATAAGGTTTGGATAATGTTCCTTCCTTTTAGCTGATTCCTTATCTTCAATGTCTTGAATTATGTCTTCCAGATTTGTAGCACATTTTTAGCCAGTTTTGATCTTCAAAAACGTACATCCACCTTGCTCCATGCATGTGCTATCCATTACTAGCCCAAAACTGCTCTAAAATGCTCTAAATTGCCTTTTATTGCCAACTTTGCCATTTGGACCTACAAAAGCACGAAAATGGCTTAAAACACTCTAATAAGTAGAAACTAACTGAGTAAACGCAAGGAAATAGGCTAACAAAGTCACATAAATATGCTCCTATCATGCATGCAGGGATTTGATGCTAGAATATAAGGGAATTTCACCTAATCGTTATGAACTTATATTTGCAAATAGTAAAAGTCACCAGTCATGATTGAGTTAAGTAAATTATTGGCATATCATGCTTTTCATAATCACGAATGTTTTGTCAATGCTTATGATTTTCACAGAATATAATGATCTTTGAGATGTATCTCTTTCAAGCTTTTCATAGTTAGGGAACTTGAGAAGAATAATTTGGTTGCATCGCTAAGTCCAATTCAATGAACTTAGGAAAATCTGAGAGTTAATTAGTGATGTTCACAATTAATTTGGGGCATTGTCATTCATGGTTTATAGGAAGAATAACTAGATCGATTTGTATGCATATGTTTCATGTGTGGAGAAGATTCTTTTAGCTATCCTTTCATCCATATTTCATTCACAACTTAATTTACTAGCTGCCCTTTACTTTTGTTTTAGTTAAATTCGTCCAAAATCTCCCCCTTCATTGTTTTAATGTTAGTTTAACTATGTTTTCAATTTTATAAGTTTAGTTTGTGTTGATTAGCATCTCTTCTAATCCCCGAAATAGAACGATCCCTACTTACTCGTACTACAATTGCATAATTTATAGGGTTTAATATATGTGTTAGTTTCTACCACATCAAATCAGAGGAAAATTGGAAACAGACATTGTAACCCTACAAATTCATCAATACAAATCTACTTTGTACACATGTTCTCGTTTCATTTGTTACAAAATTTTCATGTTTACAAATTTGGCACGCCCAGTGGGACCTCTCCACCTTTCATCTCTGTCTTCAAATCCACAAGAAACACACATGGCATCAAGAAAAGATTAAGCTATTATCGCAACCAACGCGAAAAACAAGAACATGTTTGTCGTAAGTGGTGGCACTTTGGGCGTTACAACCCGAAGCTAGGCAGGAGCTTGATGTGAAATATATAAGCACACAAATTAAAACCCTCTTTTGACAATTGTAGTATATGAATAAGTAGGGATCGTTCTAGACCGGGGATTAGGAGGGATTGCTAAATCACTTGAAAACTGACTCAAAAACGTAAAACACAAGTTAAAACACTAAACTAGACTCAAAGAATGCAAAACTAAACAATAAAACACTAAAACAAACCAAAAGACTCAAAACAGCCCCAAAACACTCAAAACTGCCTTAAAAACACAATCTGGGCAGTTTTGAGCACTTACACTATTTTGGACGAATTTGGGTAATAACTTGAATCAAAACACTTAGAAACACAAACTAAGACACTTTCTAACTAAATTGGACACTAAAGTAAAGGGGGATTTAGTTTTTGACGAAATTAAATAAAATGCACAGATTGTAATTAAAACAGATTGTAAAGATGAATTTGACGAAAATATGGATGGAATGCTAGCTAGAAGGTTCCTCTCCACACATGTCACACTTGCATACAAGATGATTTTCAGTTGGTCTTTCGATGAATCATGAAACTCAACACTCCGGGTTAATTAGGTTCGCTTAAATTAACCTTCAAGTTTTCCTTAAGTTAATGAATTGGATAGGACAGCGCATACAAAATTCAAAACATTCTCCAAAAGTCCTTTACGTGAAAAGCACAATAAAGATACAATCAAAGATTAAGCAACATGAAACTAGTGCCAAGAATTCATTTAACGCGATTGTTTATAAGCAACCTCCACTACTTGTGAATATAAGTTTGTAACTATTAGGTGAAACTCACTTATATTCTAGCATCATATTCATGCATGAAAACTAAGCGTGCACTCTCAATAAACATACACAAATAAGTTATCAATCAAGCAGTTAAACAAATTGAATCCACAACTCATGAAATTCCAACCAAAGGTAATCAATTCATATTGCAAGCATAAACATGGTTTTGAATCACCCTCTAGCTAACTAGGGATTTAGCCTCTCATGTTCACAGAAAGAGAAACAAAATTGAATTTAAACATAGAGGACAAAAGATTGATTACACCTAAAACGCCCAACGAATCCACTTTGAATTTTTGCACGTTTCAAGCTCCTCTTTCTCCTTTCTTCTTGATGCGGCAGAGAAGGTTTTATGGGTTTTTGGATGATTTTCTGGGTTATAGATGGGTTTAGGGTGGTAAAGGGTTGTGGCAAAGGGTGTGGGTGGTGTATAGAGGTGTGGAATGGTGGGGGGAATGGATGGTGGTGCTGCGGTAGAGAGTGGAAGGTGGCTGCAATGGATGGTTGTTGCGGACTGAAGGTGGGAGAAGGGATGGTGGCTGTGGCAGAGATGTGTTTGTGGCTGAAAATATGAAGAATAAATGAATGAAAGAAGAGAGCTAGGGTGCGGCTTAGGGTTTAGTTTATATATGGTTTTAGAAAATAAAACCCTAGCTTATTTTTATTAACTAAAAATAAAATCAAAGGCTTCTAGAAAAAGGAAATAAAATCAGAAATTAAAGAGGGAATGGCTGCAAGGTGCGGCTAGGGTTTTAAATTAGGAGAGGAGCATGTGTTTATTTGCACAACCTAGGACAAAACTACCCCCCTTGCACGGCAAGGGAAGGGAATTAGGGGAAAGGCACGACAAAGAGGTTTAAGGGGGCTAAGGCCTTTGTTTTGTGTCCTAAAGTGCCTACAAGGCCTTCAAAGTGGCTAGAAAATACGGACGTTTAAGATTAGGAAAGGTTACCAAAACGGGAAACCTAGGATTAACTTTCCTACTTCAAGTAGGAATCCTTGTTGAAGTAGGAATCCTCGTTTGAGTAAGAATTCATCGTTGGAGTAGGAATTCATTGTTTCTTCAAGTCTTCAACTCATTCATTCCTCTTTTGCTCCAAAAGACTCCAATTGCATCTTCTTGCACACTTTGGCCTTATAATCTGAAAATACACAAAAGTGACTTTAAACACTAAAATAACTAAGGAAACACAACATAAATGCACGAGAACAAGCTAATTAAGTCGCATGAATATGCTCCTATCAAATTCCCCCACTCTTAGCTTTTGCTAGTCCTCGAGCAAAACAAAACAACTAAAGAAAATAAGACGAAACAAAACAAACAAAACATAACCTAAACCTTCCAACGTTTGCCTCAGGGATTTCCAATGAAACATGATATGTCAAAGATCATTACTCACATAGCTTTTAGTCTTCATTCTCTCAAGCACATACTTAATCATAGTCACCATTCACTAGTTCGCATTTAATCAATTAAAACACATTTTGAATGTAGTAACATGCCTTAGAGAATTCCCTCAATTCCTCACTAGTTATGCACTCAATTTTCACTCAGATTTTCTGACTACACACCCTACAATAGTTATATTCGAGAAGATTGATGTAAACATGAAAGACCAGTACTCACATATGTTATAGCAAAGAAAGCAATTTCTGGAGTAATTAAACATGTTTAGATATGATCTCATGAATGGAATGCTACTACTTAGATGCGAGAACCAGTGACACCATATGCTCATACCAAATTCAAACTCCACAATTGAAATGCACAACACTCAAGATAGAAGTCAAGGGTTGTAACGGGGCTTGGGGTATTGGCTAACAAGGAAAGATAGGGATAAACAAAAGTTTTTTAAGCAATAGCAAGCAAAGTAATGAAATTGAGACTTAGAATTCACTTAGAATGCAGAAATCAACTTTTAGACAAATAGGGGAGATTCAAACAACTCTTAGGGCAATATTCAACTTTTTGGACCCTTTCTTCAACAACCAACACTTGTGCGTTCATTCTCACTTATTTTCAACTCCTTTTCTTTCTTTTTTTTCTTCTTTTTCACATTTCTCTTTTTTTTTTCTTTTTTTTTTCTAGCCGTGCCTATGGCACACAAACTCACATCAATAATCCTTCCCCCACACTTACTTTCTGCAACACCTTAATCAAAAAGGAATTCATTTTCAGTCATGCTTACTATGCTTCAAGAACAAGGGTATGGGTGATCCTAATCTAGGCTAGGTGAGGATAATATGGGTTAACAACGAACATGGGCTAACACGGCTCAATGGGGTTAAACTTAAACACAAAATGAGTGAAGGGCACATGGCTATTTGGCTTTGATGGTGGTCACTACACAACTTCATCTTGAATATGTGTTATGCAAATCAATCACATGCTTTGAATGAAATGGGCATGAGTTCTAGCATTTGGAACTAAGTGATGAAACGCCTTCTAAGTAGTAACCAAGCAAAGAATAATGAGATCATGCAAGGACTTTAGAAAACAATGATGCACAGATTGTTACTCTCCAAATAACGTTTAGGCTCAAGTCTGACAAGGTTGTAGCGTTAGTTTGAGTTCATTCCTTCAAGCATGTTACAAAAACTAATTTTCCTTTGTGATTACATGTGAATTCGTAAACTATAACTACAAACAAGCATAAACCAAAGAGTATATCAAACGTCCATCCATGTTTGTAACTTTTTTAACCATCATGCAATTAAAAACCAAATCCTCATCATTGTGTTGGAAGGTGACCTATGACACAAACAAACACACAAAAACAACTCTTTTTTGGATTTTTCAACACAATTTTTCAAATTTTTCTGGGTTTTTCGGATTTTTAAGTCAACACACACTAAAACACTCTAAAATAGCTTAAAAACACTTAAAAATAGCAAGGAACAACATTGGAAGTTATGGGTGATAAAATCCCACGAATTTGCATCAACAACATTAGTTACCCCCCCCCCCCACACTTAAATCAAACATTGTCCTCAATGTTTCAAGCCTAAAATCACACTAAACAAAAACAAACACACAAACAGCAACTAAACACACTAAACATGGCAGAATGTAAATAAGAAAGAGAAGAGGTTAGGGATGCAAATCTGGTTATGGAGTGTAGATTCCATCTTCTCCTTGGTGATTGCATGGGTTGCCTCCCACGAAGTGCTTGCTTTAGCGTCTTGCAGCTGGACGATGGTATGCTCATGCCCCATTGGAGCCCACGGCATGCAATGGGATCTCCTCCACAACATGCCCTTCAACACTTTCATGATATGGCTCA
The DNA here is from genome assembly GCF_041283825.1 of Pyrus communis. NCBI lineage: Eukaryota > Viridiplantae > Streptophyta > Magnoliopsida > Rosales > Rosaceae > Pyrus > Pyrus communis. Next base: position 12,336,752 of record NC_142566.1, read on the forward strand.
ATGAATGGGAGGGGATAGTGATCCTCCCTGATGGTGGTGTTTTGGTTCCGAAAGTCCATGTACATGCTCCCACCACCTTCAAATCGGTTGGTCACCTGCACCACAGAAGGTAACAACCTATTATTTGAAATGGGAATTGAAATTGGGCTTGACGACTTACAAACATATTGTAGTGAAGGCTCAAGATCGGCAGCCCTATCAACAATGTCACCATGGCTACTTTCGGCCATATTGGGTGGTTGTAGGGCAATCACTCCAAGTTCTTCTCCAATGGTGGTTCTTGATACATCCTTCGTGATAAGTGTGGATCCTTTCGGCCTTATGTCCTTATGCACATCTATGACAAAACAAGAATGACTATCGTTAGGATTCTTAATAGAGTCATAAACATTGAATTTAATTACATCACCACCAAACTCCATTGTTAGTGCTCCTTTGGCCACATCAATCTTGTTTTGGGCCGTTTCATGAACGGTCTTCCAAGTAGGAGTGGCAAGGGTGGAGAATGACCCGAATCCTCCATTTCTAAGACATAAAAATCTGCAGGAAAGATGAGATGATTTACCTGCACTAAAACATCCTCAAGGACTCCCTTGGGATAAACATTAGAACGATCGGCCAATTGAATTATAACACCATCTTGTTTTAACTCACCAAGGTTCATAGATGCATAAATGGAATATGGCATGACATTAATAGAAGCACCTAAATCTAACATGCATTGTTCCAATCTAGTGTTTCCAATTATGCATGGGATAGTAAAGCTCCCTGGATCCTTACATTTTGGAGGTAACTTTCGTTACAAAACCGCGGATACATTTTCACTTACTTTCACAACTTCTTTGTTATTTTTTTCCTAGTTGTGCATAACTCTTTTAAAAACTTTGCATACCTGGGCACTTGCTTAATGGCATCAAGTAAAGGAATGTTTACTTGGACCTTCCTAAACGTCTCAAGAATGTCTTTCTCCTGCTCCTCCTTCTTTGTTTGGAAAAATCTCTGAGGAAAAGGAACATTGGGTGGAACGGGGTTAGAATTAATCAATTTTGAACCCAACTTACCTTTGGTGGCCGAATGGGATGAGTTGGATGCATTTGGGTCCCTAAGTAGTTGCGGCAAGGGTGTTTGTACCCTTGCCGTGGACTTGCTTGCATCTTCCTCATCATGTTGCAGCTTCCCTTCGTCATTAGGACTAGTTTTGGATGGTTTAGGACCTGCCCCAACTTCTTTTCCACTTCTCAAGATGATTGCATTGGCCGTTTTGAACCCTCCCTTTGGGTTTGGAATGGTTGAGCTTGGGAGCTTGCCTTGGTCTCGGAATTGCCCTACAAACTCCGCAATCTGCCCAATTTGTTTCTCCAATTGATCCACCTTTTTTTCTTGATTTTGCATTGCTTTGGCTTGATTCTCTTGCCCCTGAGACAAATTAGTTAGTAACTTAATAAGTGTATCATTGTCTAGGGACGTACCTGAAGCATTTGGGGCAGATTGTTGTGGAGCATGTGTGGGTGCGTATGGCTTAGTGAAGAACCCCGGGGGTTGTTGTCTAAAGCCTCCTTGTTGTGGTGGTTGTTGGGGCTCCCTCCACTTGAAGTTTGGGTGGTCTCTCCATCCTGGATTATAGGTGTTTGAATATGGGTCGTTCCTTGGTTGGTTTTGGCCTTGAAATCCAATTGCATTTGCGCTTTCCCATCCACCATTTTCAATGAGTTGTGGGCACTTCTCAGAAGCATGTCCTTGGATAGAACACACTCCGCATACAATTGGTCCTTGCATCCTCATTCCTTCGGCCATCTGAGACACAATGGAAGTAAGATTAGCTAATTGTGAATGAATGTCGGGTGTGGAACTTACCTCATTTACTTGCTGCCGTGGGGGTCCTCTTTGGCCTACACCTTCGTATTGTTGAGCGTTCAACGCTCGGTTAGCAATCAAGACCTTGGCAGCCATGGGTGTCTTGTCCACCAATGCTCCACCCGCCGAGGCATCGAGCATTTGACGTTCAATTGGTAGGAGCCCTCATAGAAGTATTGCAGAAGTAACTCCTCCTTCATCTGATGCTGTGGACAAGAAGCAACAAATGATTTAAAACGTTCATAATATGTAGGAAAAGACTCACCTTCTTCTTGCTGAATTCCACTTATCCTTTTACGTAAAAGGATGATTCGAGAAGTTGGGAAAAACTTCTCCAGAAATGCCCTTTTCATACTCTCCCATGATGTGATGGTTCCGGGAGCTAAGTCATACAACCAATCTTTGGCTTTGTCCATTAAAGAGAATGGAAAAGCCTTCATCTTCAAAATACTTCCATCGACGTTGACGGGAGTCATGCTTGAACACACCACCTCGAATTCCTTCAGATGCTTGTTCGGATCCTCCATGGACAACCCATGGTATTTTGGAATATGGTGGAGCAAACTTGACTTTAACTCGAACTCTTCGGTCTTCCCTTGGGCAGGCGGGGGATATTGGATACACAAAGGTACGACATTATCCAATCCCGAAGCAGAAAGCTCCTTGAGTGTCCGGTTGTCCATGGCCATGCCTTGTGGTTCTTCAAAAATCCTTGCCGTGGGTTCCTCTTCCTCTTCTAGGACTTATTCTTCGAGTTCAGGTACCGGGCTTTATGGATTTGATTCGTGTTGCTTTTTCTTTCGTCTCAAAGTCCTCTCAAAATCGCTGTCAAAGTCCAAGATATGCTCACGAATCGATTGAGAACTCCGAGTCATACACCAGTACCTAAAACAAGAAAAACAAAACAAGGTCGGAATCTTTAACAAACTAAACTAAACAGAACGTAACAATCCAAGGGATTAGCAAAGTTGCTAATCCCCGGCAACGGCGCCAAAAATTTGATGCGAAATATATAAGCACACAAATTAAAACCCTCTTTTGACAATTGTAGTATATGAATAAGTAGGGATCGTTCTAGACCGGGGATTAGGAGGGATTGCTAAATCACTTGAAAACTGACTCAAAAACGTAAAACACAAGTTAAAACACTAAACTAGACTCAAAGAATGCAAAACTAAACAATAAAACACTAAAACAAACCAAAAGACTCAAAACAGCCCCAAAACACTCAAAACTGCCTTAAAAACACAATCTGGGCAGTTTTGAGCACTTACACTATTTTGGACGAATTTGGGTAATAACTTGAATCAAAACACTTAGAAACACAAACTAAGACACTTTCTAACTAAATTGGACACTAAAGTAAATGGGGATTTAGTTTTTGACGAAATTAAATAAAATGCACAGATTGTAATTAAAACAGATTGTAAAGATGAATTTGACGAAAATATGGATGGAATGCTAGCTAGAAGGTTCCTCTCCACACATGTCACACTTGCATACAAGATGATTTTCAGTTGGTCTTTCGATGAATCATGAAACTCAACACTCCGGGTTAATTAGGTCCGCTTAAATTAACCTTCAAGTTTTCCTTAAGTTAATGAATTGTATGGGACAGCGCATACACAATTCAAAACATTCTCCAAAAGTCCTTTACGTGAAAAGCACAATAAAGATACAATCAAAGATCATTAAGCAACATGAAAACTATAAGTGTTGACGAGGCATTTGATGCGAGAATTATACGCACACAAATTAAACCCTCTTTTTGACAATTGTAGTAAGTATGTAAGTAGGGATCGTTCTGGACCGGGGATTAGGAGGGATTGTTAATCACTTGGATTTGACTCAAAAACGCTAAAAACACAATCTAAAACACTATACTAGACTCAAAGAATGCAAAACTAAACTTTAAAACACTAAGACAAACCAAAGACTCAAAATGCTTTAAAGCATAAACTAAATTGATTTCTAACTAAATTGAACAATAAGGTAAAGGGGGATTTAGGTTTTGATTAAACTAAATGACAAATTGTAAATTAAAGCATAAGGAAATGAAGTAAACACAAAATGAATGAATCAACAGCTAATAAAAAGAGATAGCACAAATGGAGATGAAGCTAGAGATTCGATTTCACCATTGCTAAGCCAAGTCCATGCTTGTTAAGTCAGATTATACTCATCCCTCTACTTATTTCTTGGGTTTGTTTCACTTAGATATGATCAGCCATATGATGTGTGGATTTGATCAAATGTCTCTAATCATGAGCCTAATTGTGATGTTTGATCAAAGGGAACACTCGGCAGGATGTTTGCAAAACATTCCCTTCATTCATTCACATATCTACCAAGATTATGCATGATGTGTGCTTTAATCTTGGCTAAACAACCTGTGATTAATTCAAATGATGATCAAGCATTAAAATCAACACACTAAGTCACAATTAAATCGGAGAATGAAACAAGAAATAGATAGATTAAATGAGAATTCCAAATTAACTACATGGCAATCTTGCAAGGCTACATCGAATCCCTAGAGAGAGATTAGTTACACTTCATGTTTACAAAAGGTTTGACATAAAAATATATAACATGAGTGAACATAGGATTAAGAAGAAAGAACCCTTGAAGCAAAACTGATGTCGAAATCCTTTAAGAAATGGGAGAGTGTATCTAATGGAATGAAGCCGAGAGGAAGTTCCTCATGGTACCAAAACAAAGAGAATCAAAGAAACACCTAAACATTCCAACAACTCAAACTTGAATTGTATGAACGTTTAGGCCCTCTTATCTTCCTCTTCGCCGTAGCACAAGGTCTAAGGGATGTTGTTGGTGTGTTGAATGGATTGGGGAATTATGGAAATGGATGAGGAGTGGTGTTTGGATTATAAGGGGAAATCTCTCGACCCATCCTCATCGTTTCTCAATCAACAAATCATTCATTGTTACATTTTTCTTGCATTTTTAGTTATTCTCATTAACAGCACACAACCTACATTTAATTTGTTATTTTCATTGTTTAGTTAGGGTTCTTTCAAGGCTAGTAATTTATAGAGGTCTAATCAGTCCCTGTGGTTTGACACCCTTACTTGTGCCATTACACTAACCATATATTGCACTCAGAAGGAACACATCAAAGGCCCATGATCACAACTCACAAAACAAAAAGCAAGTTCACATCAAAGTGGGAAGGACTTTACGTAATATAAGAGGTCTACACCAATGACGCCTACTTAATCATGGCCGAAGACGGCTTAAAGATCGGCCCCATTAATGGCAGGTTCTTAAAGCACTATTAACCCTAGACCAAACTCAATGTTCTTCACCTGCATGAGCCTAAACTACACATAGCACAACACTCCTTGTTATCATGAGCTTAAAAGCGACACACAACTCTCCTTGTTTGTACAGGCTTAAAAGGCGACACTCAATTCCCTGGCCCGCAAGAGCATAAATTGTGAACGGAAAAATAAAAAATAAAAATCATCATCAAAATAATCACCAAAACGGTCAAAAAACAATCTTTACTCCTTTGAACTACGTCATGACTTCATCCCTCCTTATCATCATCAACAAAAAACACAAACACTTCGAAGAATGAAAAGTAAATTCAAAGAATGTTAATATTTTATTTCTTTAAGGAAGAATTCAGCTACAAAGCCGTATTACAAAATCGGCATTAAAAAAAAAAAAAAAAAAAAAAAACAAAGAAACAAAGAAACAAGGCAACATAAGCATAAGAGTGGGGCGGCAAGAAGAAAAAAAAATTGCTTCACTAAAGCAAAAGACATGTGAGACAAACCTCATGAGTATTGAAGGATGACTATGACAAAGTCACAACGACTAAAAAAATTAGCCACAAAGCTTAAGCAGCACAGCAAAAAGGGCAACTACAAAAGGGTCCTTCAAAGCATGCTACAATAGCAAAGAAAGAAAAAATGCTATGCAATTGCACTACGCAACCCCCCAGCGATTACGCAAGCAATTTCTTGCACTGCACGGCAATGTCACCACCAAGGGAAACTGCGACCAAAAGGCACTACACAACATAACTTCACTGCAATCTTTTGTACAACATTATGTGGTAAAAAGTGACGTACTGCAACAAGCACCAAGCAGCAAAAGGCACGGGTCTAAGCAGCAAAACCCACGACACTAAGCAGTAGCAAGCACATGGCAAGCACAAAGGCAGAGCACGGTAAGGGTGGTCTGCGACAAAACACACAGCCAATTGTCCCATAAATAAAGGTCAATTGCCTCCTAATGCTATAAGGGAAATACACACCAAATAGCAAAAGGAAAATCAAACGTATGAAGAACATTCCAGCTACAAGAAGGAAACAAATTCCAAGCAAAAAGGGCACTTACCCAAGGATAAACATTAAAGGTTTCCAAAACCTTGAAGGAAATCACTAAAGCATTCTAAAACCTTGAAGGAAATCACTAAAGTTTTCCAAAACATTGAAGGAAATCACCCTTATTGCCAAAATTGAAGGAGGCTCCTACTTAAGGAAAAAACATTTTTTCCCACACCCACAAAGGAAAAATCCAAGCCTCAAAATGCACCAAGTTATGAAAAATCAATATGCACAGTAACTATGTGCCGAATTATCCATTTTCAAAATTTTCATTCAAGATCAAGCCTCTACGGCCCTTGAATTAAATTTTCATTTCATTCAAGATCAAGTCTCTACGGTCCTTGAAGAAAATTTCCATTTCATTCAAGATTAAGCCTTTACGGCCCTTGAAGAAACGTTTCGTGTAAGAAATACGCCTTAACGGCCCTTGAAGAAATGTTTCATTCAAGAAATACGCCTCTACAGCCCTTGAAGAAGCAAAGTAATTCAAGATCAAGTCTCGACGACCCTTGAGTTAGAACATTCACATTACAAGACTTCAAAACACATTTCCTACATATGACAAGAACATGCCTACAACGCGCCTTGATGTGGGGGCATTTGTAGACATGCAATCCATGCAAATGATGCATCACAAAGCTCCACGAGGCATATGACTCAACACAAATGGACAAGTCATCAATGACATGTGGCACAAATCCACCAAAGGAAGTCAAAAGCATTCCTAAAATGCTGCCAAGGGGAAGAAATGTCCTTAAAACAGGCAAGGGGCCCAAATTTCTCCCAGAACCGGAAAGAAAGCTAAAGCATCTTCACAAAACAAGAAAGAATTGAAGATTACTCACGAAATAAGAAGGAAAGCTCTATAGATTTCTGCCAAGCAAGGGAAAGTGGCTGAAAGCAAGACATAAAACATGCCTAAATTCTCCCAAGGACGAATAAAGACACAAATCAATGCCAAATCCAATCAATGGCAGGGCTTTGGAAGTCTATAAATATAAGATTCCAAGATAAGCATAAGGGGGACAATGGGTACATTGAAGGGCTGAAATTCTCACATTGAGAAGAACCTTTGCCAAATCTTTAAAGACTAATACGCTGCTAAAGCTCTCTTCGAAGAACGTACAACCAAAGCCAAAGCATTCCCTTGAAGAATCAACAAGCACTTGTGTTGATTCCTTCAAGACTTTGTTGCAAGCTTAAAACTTGTAACGACATTTGATTCAAGATCAAGTCGCCAGACCCCTTGAACCAACGAAATCCTACATCAATACTACCTTCGTAGTAGCTTTGAGGTGAAGACTATCGACGCCTTGTTTTAATCTCAAAACTTGAAGCAATCGTTCAATAGTTCGGTTGAGATCAAGTCATCACAACTCTTGGATCAACAATCTACACATTTACATCAAATTTGAAGACTAAAGTAGTGGAAAATTTGTAAACAGAAATTGTAACCTACAAATTCAAATCAATACAAATCTATTTTGTACTGATAGGAGCATATTTATGCGACTTAATTGGCTTGTTCTTGTGCATTTATGTTGTGTTTCCTTAGTTATTTTAGTGTTTAAAGTCACTTTTGTGTGTTTTCAGATTATAAAGCCAAAGTGTGCAAGAAGATGCAAATTGGAGCCTTTTGGAGCAAAAGAGGAATGAATGAATTGAAGACTTGAAGAAATATGAATTCCTAATTGAAGATGGATTCCTACTCACATGAGGATTCCTAGAAGAACAAGGATTCCTACTCCAACAAGGATTCCTACTTGAAGTAGGAAAGTTAAGCCAAGGTTTCCCATTTTGGTAACCTTTCCTAATCTTAAAAGTCCTTATTTCCAGCCACTTTGAAGGCCTCGTATGCACTTTAGGACACAAAACAAAGGCCCTAGACCCCTTAGGGACCTTTGCTGCACCTTTCCCTTTCTCCCCATCCCTTGCCGTGCAAGGGACCCCTTTTCCCTTCAGTTTTAGGACACTTCACCTTTCCTAAAGCATTAAGCCGCACCTCTTAACCTTTCCTTTTCCCTTGCCGTGCAAGGGGGGTCCTTATTTCCTATTTTCTGCACTTAAACACATTCCCCTTTCAAATAAAACCCTAGCCGCATATTTTAGCCAATTTCCTTTTAGTTTCTGATTTGATTTCCTAATTCTAAAAGCCTTTGACTTAATTTTAGTTAACCAAAATAAGTTAGGGTTTTAATTTCTAAAAACCCTTTTAATACTTGGACTTAAGTCGCACCCTTGGATCATTCTTTCATCATTCCATACATTGCCGCAGCCACCATCATTCTTCCACCTTTAATCCGCAACCTTCCATCCATTCCAGCCACCATTCTACACCTCCACACACTTACACACCATTGCAGCCACCTTCCACCTCTCTGCCGCAACCCTTTACCATCCTAAATCCCTTCCTAAACCAAAATCACATCCAAAATCACCCTAAGACCTCTGTGCCGCAGCAAGGAGAAGAAGAAAGAGGAGCTTGAACGTGCAGAAATTCAAAGTGGAATCGTTGGGCGTTCTAGGTGTAATCAATCTTTTGTTCTCTATATTTAATTTCAATTTTGTTTCTCTTTCTGTGAACATGAGAGGCTAAACCCCTAGTTAGCTAGGGGGTGATTCAAAACCATGTATATGCTTGCAATATAAATTGATTACCTTCAGTTGGAATTTCATGAGTTGTGGATTCAATTTGTTTAACTGCTTGACTGATAACTTATTCGTGTATGTTTATTGAGAGTGCACGCTTAGTTTTCATGCATGAATATGATGCTAGAATATAAGGGAGTTTCACCTAATAGTTACAAACTTATATTCACAAGTAGTGGAGGTCGCTTATAAACGATCGCGTTAAATGAATTATTGGCACTAGTTTCATGCTCATCATAGTAACGAATGCCTCATCAACACTTATAGTTTTCATGTTGTTTAATGATCTTTGATTGTATCTTTATTGTGCTTTTCATGTAAAGGACTTTTGGAGAATGTTTTGAATTGTTGTATGCGTTTTCCCATCCAATTCATTAACTTAAGGAGAACTTGAAGGTTAATTTAAGCGAACCTAATTAACCCGGGGTGTTGAGTTTCATGATTCATCGAAAGACCAACTGAAAATCATCTTGTATGCAAGTGTGACATGTGTGGAGAAGAACCTTCTAGCTAGCACTCCATCCATATTTTCATCAAATTCGTTTATACAATCTGTTTTCTTTGTTTTAATTTCGTCAAAACTAAATCCCCATTTACTTTAGTGTTTCAATTTAGTTAGAAAGTGTCTTAGTTTGTGTTTCTAAGTGTTTTGATTCAAGTTATAACCCAAATTCGTCCAAATTAGTGTTAGGTGTTCAAAACTGCCCAGATTGTGTTTTTACGGCAGTTTTGAGTGTTTTGTTGCTGTTTTGCGTCTTTTGGTTTGTTTTAGTGTTTTAGTGTTTAGTTTTGCATTCTTTGAGTCTAGTTTAGTGTTTTAACCTTTGTTTTACGTTTTTGAGTCAGTTTTCAAGTGATTTAGCGATCCCTCCTAATCCCCGGTTTAGAACGATCCCTACTTATACATATACTACAATTGTCAAAAGAGGGTTTTAATTTGTGTGCTTATATATTTCGCATCAAATTTTTGGCGCCGTTGCCGGGGATTAGCAACTTTGCTAATCCCTTGGATTGTTTACTTTCTGTTTATTTTATTTTGTTAAAGTTTTTGACCTTGTTTTATTTTTCTTGTTTTAGGTACTAGTTTATGACTCGGAGTTCTCAACCGATTCGTGAGCATATCTTGGACTTTGACGGCGATTTCGAGAGGACTTTGAGACAAAAGAGGAATCAACACGAATCAAATCCACCAAGCCCGTAACCTAACCTTGAAGAACAAGTCCTAGAAGAGGAAGAAGAGGCTACGGATCAGATTTTTGAAGAAACACAAGGCATGGCTGTGGACAACCGGACACTCAAGGAGCTTTTTTCTTCGGGATTGGATAATGCCGCACCTTTGTGTATCCAATATCCCACGCCTGCCCAAGGTAAGACCGAAGAGTTCGAGTTGAAGTCAAGTTTGCTCCACCACATTCCAAAATACCATCGGTTGTCCATGGAGGATCCGACCAAGCATTTGAAAGAATTCGAAGTGGTGTGTTCAAGCATAACTCCTGTCAACGTCGATGGAAGTATTTTGAAGATGAAGGCTTTTCCATTCTCTTTAATGGACAAAGCCAAAGATTGGTTGTATGAATTAGCTCCCGGAACCGTCACATCATGGGAGAGTATGAAGAGGGCAATTCTGGAGAAGTTTTTCCCAACTTCTCGAATCATCCTTCTACGTAAAAGGATAAGTGGAATTCAGCAAGATGAAGGTGAGTCTTTTCCTACATATTATGAACGTTTTAAATCACTTGTTGTTTCTTGTCCACAGCATCAGATGAAGGAGGAGTTACTTCTACAATACTTCTACGAGGGGCTCCTACCAATTAAACGTCAAATGCTCGATGCTTCGGCGGGTGAAGCATTGGTGGACAAGACACCCATGGCTGCCAAAATCTTAATTGCTAATCGAGCGTTGAACGCTTAACAATACGAAGAAGTAGGCCAAAAAGGACCCCCACGGCAGTAAGTTCATGAGGTAAGGTCAACACCCGACATTCATTCACAATTAGCTAATCTTACTTCCATTATGTCTCAGATGGCCGAAGGAATGAGGATGCAAGGACCAATTGTATACGGAATGTGTTCTATCTAAGGACTTGCTTCTGAGAAGTGCCCACAACTAATTGAAAATGGTGGATGGGAAAGCGCAAATGCAATTGGATTTCAAGGCCAAAACCAACCAAGGAACGATCCATATTCTAACACATATAATCCAGGTTGGAGAGACCACCCAAACTTCAAGTGGAGGGAGCCCCAACAACCACCACAACAAGGAGGCTTTAGACAACAACCCCTGGGTTTCTTCACTAAGCCATACGCACCCACACATGCTCCACAACAATCTGCCCCAAATGTTTCAGGTACCATCCCTAGACAATGATACACTTCTTAAGTTACTAACTAATTTGTCTCAAGGGCAAGAGAATCAAGCCAAAGCCATGCAAAACCAAGACAAGAGGGTGGATTAATTGGCGAAACAAATTGGGCAAATTGCAGATTTTGTAGGGAAGTTTCGTGACCAAGGCCAACTTCCTAGTACTACCATTCCAAACCCAAAGGGAGGCTTCGAAAGTGCAAAGGCCATACTCTTGAGAAGTGGAAAAGAAGTTGAGGCAGGTCCTACACCATCACCATCAGGTCCCAAAAAGGATGAAAAACTGAAAATTGAAGAGGATGAAGCAAGCCAACCCACGGCAAAGGTGGAAACACCTTTGCCGCAAGTTTCTAGTGATCCCAAATTGTCCAATTTGTCCAAAAAGGGTAAGAATGTGTCAAATTCGGTTCCTACTAATGTTTTTCCTTCGAATGTGCCTTTTCGTAGTAGGTTCATGCAAACAAAGAAAGAAGAAGCCGAGAAGGACATCCTTGAGACATTTAGGAAAGTTCAAGTTAACATACCCCTCTTGGATGCAATCAAGCAAGTCTCGAGATACGCCAAGTTTTTAAAGGAGCTTTGCACCACTAGGAAGAGGATTTTGACCAAAGAGGTGGTAAAGATAGGTGAAAATGTCTCCGCCATCTTGCAATGCAAACTACCCCCCAAATGCAAAGATCCGAGTAGTTTTACCATTCCTTGTGTCATAGGTAACACTCGTTTTGAATCTGCCATGCTAGACCTAGGTGCCTCTATAAATGTTATGCCATATTCAATTTATGCATCTATAAACCTAGGAGTATTGAAAAATGATGGTGTGATCATACAATTGGCCGATAGATCTAATGCCTATCCAAAGGGAGTTTTGGAAGATGTGTTAGTGCAGGTCAATCATTTAATCTTTCCGGCGGATTTCTATGTGCTCAAGATGGATGAATCTGACCATGCCCCTTCGTTGCCAATCCTCCTTGGACGACCATTCATGAAGATGGCTCGGACGAAGATTGATGTGTTTAATGGAACTTTGTCCATGGAATTTGATGGGGAAGCTGTTAATTTTAATCTCTCTGATTCTATTAAGTATCCTAGTGAGGATCATTCATATTTCTCCATTGATATAGTTGACTCTTTGGCACAGGGATACCTTGAAGAGTTGAACGCCGATGCACTTGAAAATGTCATTACAAGAAGCATGGAACTCAAAACCAAGGGAGGGGAACTTTTGCTAACCCACGGTACACATGCTCTATCCCATGCCGTGCCTCCTAGTGAGGAATGAAGGGAAAATATGAGATTTATGTGGGATTTCTATTGACTAGCATGCATATAAAATTCAAAATTTATATACGAAAACAACGGAAGCATGTCATCAATTAATATCAAAGCTCTAGTCATGAAAATCCCCTTCAAGATTCATAGGTTTATTTATGATGCATCAAAAACAATTTATTGAAGAACAAAGTTTAGGAGTAGTTTTATACCTCTTGATCTAGATCTTAGACCAAGGATGGACCACCTCCAAGCTCTTTGCTCCTTGAACTCCTTGAGCCTAGCCTCCCTCCTTGCATTCTCCACTTTGTTGAAAATGAGTGCTCCTAGGTTCTCTTCAAGTTTCCAAAATTGAAAACCTCTAAAGATCCTCACCCACTAGTGTAGCGAGAAGGATGAAGGAATAACCAAAGGGGTGATAAAATGATTAGCTGAAATCCCCCTATGGTGGCCGGCCCTTTTAGTGTTAGAGAAAGTTATTTTCTTTTCTCTTTTGTTGTTTTGAACACACAAAAAAAAAAAACCCTTTTTGAAACTTTCATTATAAAGTTCCTTTTATAACATAAAGAAACAAGTCAACAATTGTTTGGGCCTTGGGCTTTTATTATTTCAAGTCATCCAATGCTTGAATAAAAGCCCAATGGGTTTAGGCCCAATGGGCCCAATTAAACCCGAACATTTCTTTAAGCCCAAAACGATCTTTTATCGCTTTTATGATTTCTTTAGACTTTCTAAATTAATCACAACACTTAATTAATCCAATTAATTATTTCCATCATCCATTAGTTACTCACTACAAGAGTGTATTGGTGAACAATCTTTTAGGTTCTAATTAGCAAGGCAGTGAGGTGATTGGCACCAATCCAATTGATTATATTTAATCCATCCACTTAGTGAATTAAAACTTACTTTTAATTCACCTTCTTCTTTGATGACTACATTTAATCATCTAGAAGAACTCACAAGCCATGAGTGACATCTAAACATATATCATGGCTACCCAAGCTAATGTAGAAGTTCATTCGGAGAACCTATTCAGTTGGAATTACAATGTAATTCGATCCTTCTCTAAAACAATACTCTCAATCACATCACTAGGGTATGGATATACTATGTCAAACCCCTAATGTGATTTTGCTTTCTTATATGATTCAATTGAGTCGCATAGGAACGTTTTCCTTTATTACGCTCGAGACTTCGGCCGAAGATTCCCGAATCATATCTCAGAGTATTCTTCCTCTCATAACGAGGATCAGAGATTCCTTGTTGATCATTCACATGCCTACATGTTTAGATACCTTAACCCCAACAATGCCGTGGACACTCCAATGGAATGTCGTTTGACATGATCAAAGATCAAGGACCTAACCATTAGACATCTATGATGTCTCAGGTCAAAGGATTACTTACATTATTCCAACCTTCAGAGTTACTTGCTTGACATGTGAGTAGACCTCCATGCAAGTACTCTCGTTCGATTGTGTTCAGTGAACTCATTCCCTTAATGAGCACCTACATACTTGTCTTAGTGTCACTACACGAATGGGATGAGACTTTCCATCCTTCCATTTGAAGCAGACATAGTATGTACCGGTCTATGCATTGTCAGTATCCCTCCGACAATCTTATGACCAGGAACCTTTTTAGACATAATGGTTATGAGAAGAAGGTCTCTGTAGTCTAATCATCATTAGATTACTTCTTCCATCAATCCATTGTCCATGGATTCATTATTTAGGACATATTTCGTTCATTGAGATAGTCCTAATTAGTATCTTTGCCTTCCGATGTATAAGAGTCATATATACGTCATTACATTGTCCTGAAAGGTTTCATCCAAAGATTGACTTTCAGGGCATATTTCCAACAATCTCCCACTTGCACTAAAGTCAATCACTAGTGTAACTTATACATGCTAGTTGAGTGAGCTTATGCTCGTAGGTTAACTTGGTTATGTATTTAATCACCTTTTAATTTAAAAGGGATTTACTTATCAAATGTTTCTAAAACATTTTGATGATGTCTCTTTCTTGTGTTCGAATACTTTGATGAGACCTTGATTCCATGGCTTGAGCTATCACCCCATTACGTCGTAGTATCCTACTAACGACCTTATGGTTTGGATTCAATAATTGGTTCTAAAAGAACCCCTTTCATTCAAAACACCTTTTGAAGCAGTTTCTAAAACAATATATCGACATATATTTCGTTTGTATACTTTATACAAACTTTGCTCCAATCCTTGAGACCATTGTAGTACAATACTATCAATATATATTCATACGATTAGTACTTCATTCATTATGAAGTTCCATTTGTTTAAAATGGATTATTTTCACTTTGGTTCATAACCTAAGTGAATGCACGCTTCTAGAGTCCCACTCTGATGTTCCTTTCTTAAAGGCAATAATACTCTTTCAGTTGCTATGGTTCTGATCCTGGGATATAGTAATATCTTAAAGTGACAACCCATGTGGTTTATCACCTTTTGATATTTACTCACAAGTCCATACATGTGTCCCTTTTGTGATTTTATGACACATTTATTATAAGGGTTATGAAAGTGATTTTCTATCATATAGTAAAATGCTTTCTTAAATCTTCAATATTTGAGATTTAATTTCCCCATATAACTTCCTTGAGATAGCCTTTGTTATATCAATAAGTCCAATTTCAAGTCTATACTTAAAATTAACCATGTCATGTCTTGTCATTTTTCGAGTAACATCTAGGTTTGATCAAGTCTATCAAATAGACTTTATTCATATCTTGTTGCTCAAATTATGACATCATTCCCATTGGGCTTGTTGTAACTTAGCATTCATTCAAAAACTTAACACTTAAATTTTCTTGATTTGAATGCATATTGCTCCCACTAACTTGTTTTGGATCTATTGACAATCATTGAGATCCATTAGCTTATTAATGATGTCTCAACAATTTTGAGACTATCAACAACGCTAGCTAACACAAGTTATTTAAATGAATCATTTAAATGGTGTCATACACCATACTTCAAGTTTTAGTCATACTAAGACTTTAATGTAGTCATATAAGAATTATCCAAGTCTTTAGTGAAAGCATGGCTTCTACTAAGGATATAGAAACTCAACCATTCCTTCTAGGTGGTTGATAGAATTCTTTATCAAAACTACATAGAGCATTATAGTTACATAAGGTGACGAATTCGGATTGTCTTGTTGTTAAACTATATGTTGTGACTCATTTTGAAACTATTCCCTTTTGTTTCATCAACTTGTCCATATGCTTTGTTATTTAGCTTGTTCTCATAAAAGAGAATGATGGACAACTCCCAACATATAACCATTTTATGCTAGGTTGACGAAACCTACATTCAAAGACTATTCTTTAGAATGTTACACAACATAGAATATTAACGTTTTGTAGAGCTTGAGTCTTTTAACAATTAAAATTATAAACTCTCAATAATAGTCAAGTACTATTATTATTTAGACAACTATAAACCAATCATATTCAAGTTTATATCCAATTTCTCACCTCCCACTATTTCTCATGACTTTAATGAGAAATCATTTCATACATTCAAAAAAATGTATAAACGTGGAGTATACGGGTTGAGGACATTGTGTAGTAGCTTTAAAACCTTTCAAGCTCATTTGTTTCACTCTTCACTAAGTTGATGTCTTGTTATTAAGTGACTAAAATCTTTAAACATTTTATTGATTTAGACACTTCATTCTTGGTTTAATCACTAACACACTTGACATTTTAAAACAATTTTAAGAATGTCCAATTAATTTTTCAAAACTAATAATTGAATCAAGAGTGATCTTGATTATTGTGGTTTAAGTGATAACCATATAAGAAACGTTTTTCTTATTTCTAATATCATTATAATCATGTATCTCAATTAGGATACAACAAGACAATATTCAATTCATAACATTACTTTAAGGAAATATTTTATTTATTAGAAGGCATTCATCACATTACATTAATATGATAACACAAACATTCACAATGTTTAACTTAAAAGGAATTATCTCTAAACATTTAGAGACTTATTTAAGTACCTTCAAACATTTAGGCATTAATAGTGGTCTTCCATCATATGAAGCCACATAATAAGTTCTTAACACAATAAGAAAGTTTTAAAGACAATCTTTAAATGCCTAAACAAACTTCCCAAGTAGTAAGCAAAAAACATGGTGACCGAACCCTTCTCCACTCTTTTCTTTGCTTGTTCCTCTTCTACTTAGCTCCTCCACCTATATACAATTATACAAGTGATTAGCATTTTATATCAAATATAAATATTTAGAAGATCTAACAATTAGAATTGAAAATAAGAACATAAACCATACCTTGTGGCTTGTCCTTAAGAGTTGCAAGGTATAACCTGCAATTCCTCTTCCAATGCCCCTCCTTTCCACAGTGGTGTCAAGCCCCCTTGGGCTCCATTGCTTTCTTTTTCTTCACTCCTCCTTTCGGCTTAAGAGTGGGTGACTTCTTCTCCTTCCCTTTGCCTTTGCCTTGCGGCTAAGACTTGGAAGAGGATGGCTTGTTGTAGGCTACTGCAGAAGTCCCTACAACGTTCTCTTTCATCATAGTTTTCTCAGCAGTTACTAACATGTTTAGTAACTCAGAGAGAGTACTATCCATTTTATTCATATTGTAGTTCATTACGAACTGTGAGAATGAATCAGAAAGAGAAGCCAATATAAAGTCCTGGGCCAATTCCCCATCAAGTGGAGTACCTAGGTTCTCCAGTTGTTCAATGAATCCTATCATCTTCAGTGCATGTAGATGCACTGGAGCCCCCTTGACCATCTTGGTCTTCACAAGTTCACAGATAGTGCTAAAGCGACGGTTGCGCGTCCCTTCACCATATAACTCCGTAAGATGGAGTATTATGGAAAATGCACTGTCCATGCCCTCGTGCTGTCTCTGTAGCTCCTCATTCATGGAAGCCAACAGATAGCACTTGGCTTGTGTGTCATCCTCAATGTGCTTGTCAAACTTAGCACGTTCATCCTTAGTGGCCGAAGGGCCAAGAGGTATGTGAAGTGGAGCTTTGTCTAGTACGTAAACAATCTTCTCCAATGTTAGGAGAATCTTGACATTACGATACCATGATGGGAAATTGTGCCCCTCTAGGCAATGTTTGTCGAGTATTTTCGCGAGTGTGCTTCCAACCATATCTAAATACATAAACAATAAAATAAATTAGTTTGATTGTTGATTAAGTCACACGATTCGGGTCTTTGAACTGAATGACACCACCCACCATTTTTGGCAAATTCCATATCCCTCAAGATGGAATCCGGGAGATTTCAAAGAAAGCTCCTAGCAGGTTATAGGAGGCTCACTATTACCAAGCCCACCTCACGATGATACGATGTCGGCTAGCAAAAATAATAATGAGAGGGTATACTTACCCATTCACAACAACCTCTTGTGATTACCTATCTTATTGGCCTCTAGAGAATAATGCCTCACGATGATACGATGTTGGCACCATTTCTTCTTAGTTAAGTTCTTACCCACCATGCCGGTTTAGATAGGGGTCCAAGTATAACCTCACGATGATACGATGTTGGTTACACTTGTTGCCTACTTTCACCACATCAAATGTTTTTAAATAGACTCCTCCTGAGTATAAGCATGCACTTTGTACTCCCCCATGATAGGGTAAAGGCGGTGTACAAGTCATAAACGATTGGAGCCTACCATGGTGGAAGGCCACGAAAAAAGTGTTCAAAGCACTCTTACGCTTTCAACTTAATATTGTATTTGATTGAGGGATTTTAAGGTCTCATCAATTTTATTTATTTAAACACATTCAAATAAATTGTGTCCTATTATAACTACTAGTCCAAAGTTTAATGAAATTAGTAGCATACAATATCCCCACTATTCGTTTTCATAAAACAAATCAATATCAAAACATTTTTCAAAATATTGGAGATACATATAACTACTAATTGTATTCATTATTGTTTAGTAGCGTATGATACTCCCACTATTTGTTTTGAGAAAAAAACAAATCAATATCAAAAACGAATTTTTCAAATATTGGAAGTAACTACTACTACTACGGTTTTTGCATTCCCTTGAAATTGGACTTTATAGTCATCTTAGGCTCTTGGATGACCATGGACTTATTGGTTAATTCAACAACGAGCCAACATTGTTGAATAAGATCTCGGGGAGGTTGTGTCAATTTAATTACGTGCTTTCAATTCAATTAAAACATTTTTGATTGAGCCATTAGAAATGAAAGACAATGATTCATTGCTAATTAGGGCGTTGGACCCATTTAATCTTTTTATCTCATGTCAAAACCCTCTTTTAAATATGTCTCCTTACCAATAGTTAAAGAAACTCTACTCTAGTACTAGAGGGAATCAACTAACTAAAAGAGATTAAGAAGTAATAAGAATTACAAACCGATTTGTACAAATTCCTACAAATTACACATACTAAGAGGGAGAGATAGATTAATGTCAAACATGATAAGGTCTAATTGAAATAGAAATTAAAACACATTCCCAAGGTTCAAACAATTTGAGTTTAGCGCCTTATTCTCGTAGCTCAATTATCGTTTAAGGCATAAGTCCATAGTCACCCATTTTCTAATTACTTAATCACATTAAATGATTAAATGGAATGCAACATAATCAATTAGATTTAGTGCATATGGGCATAATTAAATGATGAGTTTAAACATTAAACAAAATTAAAATCAAACATTTCAATTTTTAAATAGTAGGGGTCTAAATGCAAATATGAAAAAGTTAGGGGTTAAACCATAAATACTAAAAGTAAAACCAAACTTTTCATGATTACAAAAGGATCCTCAAGTGGGAAATCCATTGAGTTTGGCCGGCCATATGAAGGGGGAGGTGGGTAGGTCTCACCCACCTTGCATTATTTCAACATAAAGAAGAAAAAGAATTCAAATTATGCTTGCACTTGATTTTGCTTTAAGGAAATTAGGGAAAAAGTTTTAAAATATCCTAAAGAAGTCTAGGATTGAAAAAACCTTTTGTAATAAATATTGATGATAAGAATATCATCCAAATCCATAAAACTATTTATGAACTTAAATAAAACTATTTTCAAAAAACAAAACCATGAACACCAAGAACATAACCAAGAACTTCAAGAACACATTTTTCTAGCTTCAAAGTGTGTGTGTGAGGTTCAAAACAAAACACAAACACATAGCCAAAAATTCCCTTTTGCCGTGCCCTCCCTATGATTCAAAACCCCAAAATTTGTTCTAAACTCACTCTTCATTCATGCATCCAAAACACCTTTTGCATACATATCTTTTTCAACTATTGATTCACAATTTTTCAACATTTGAAAAACAAAAGATAAACATACTTTGAATGAAGAACTAATATGTCAAACATAAAATTAATACCCATATGCATAAAATCCAAAAGGACACATCAAATATAAACCTTTGGCTCTGATACCACTTGAAGGGAAAATATGACATTTATGTGGGATTTCTATTGACTAGCATGCATATAAAATTCAAAATTTATATACGAAAACAACGGAAGCATGTCATCAATTAATATCAAAGCTCTAGTCATGAAAATCCCCTTCAAGATTCATAGGTTTATTTATGATGCATCAAAAACAATTTATTGAAGAACAAAGTTTAGGAGTAGTTTTATACCTCTTGATCTAGATCTTAGACCAAGGATGGACCACCTCCAAGCTCTTTGCTCCTTGAACTCCTTGAGCCTAGCCTCCCTCCTTGCCTTCTCCACTTTGTTGAGAATGAGTGCTCCTAGGTTCTCTTCAAGTTTCCAAAATTGAAAACCTCTAAAGATCCTCACCCACTAGTGTAGCGAGAAGGATGAAGGAATAACCAAAGGGGTGATAAAATGATTAGCTAAAATCCCCCTATGGTGGCCGGCCCTTTTAGTGTTAGAGAGAGTTATTTTCTTTTCTCTTTTGTTGTTTTGAACACACAAAAAAAAAACCCCCCTTTTTGAAACTTTCATTATAAAGTTCCTTTTATAACATAAAGAAACAAGTCAACAATTGACCTTCTCTCTCCCTCTCTTTGGCTGGCCTTCTTAGTGTTGTTTGGGCCTTGGGCTTTTATTATTTCAAGTCATCCAATGCTTGAATAAAAGCCCAATGGGTTTAGGCCCAATGGGCCCAATTAAACCCGAACATTTCTTTAAGCCCAAAACGATCTTTTATCGCTTTTATGATTTCTTTAGACTTTCTAAATTAATCACAACACTTAATTAATCCAATTAATTATTTCCATCATCCATTAGTTACTCACTACAAGAGTGTATTGGTGAACAATCTTTTAGGTTCTAATTAGCAAGGCAGTGAGGTGATTGGCACCAATCCAATTGATTATATTTAATCCATCCACTTAGTGAATTAAAACTTACTTTTAATTCACCTTCTTCTTTGATGACTACATTTAATCATCTAGAAGAACTCACAAGCCATGAGTGACATCTAAACATATATCATGGCTACCCAAGCTAATGTAGAAGTTCATTCGGAGAACCTATTCAGTTGGAATTACAATGTAATTCGATCCTTCTCTAAAACAATACTCTCAATCACATCACTAGGGTATGGATATACTATGTCAAACCCCTAATGTGATTGTGCTTTCTTATATGATTCAATTGAGTCGCATAGGAACGTTTTCCTTTATTACGCTCGAGACTTCGGCCGAAGATTCCCGAATCATATCTCAGAGTATTCTTCCTCTCATAACGAGGATCAGAGATTCCTTGTTGATCATTCACATGCCTACATGTTTAGATACCTTAACCCCAACAATGCCGTGGACACTCCAATGGAATGTCGTTTGACATGATCAAAGATCAAGGACCTAACCATTAGACATCTATGATGTCTCAGGTCAAAGGATTACTTACATTATTCCAACCTTCAGAGTTACTTGCTTGACATATGAGTAGACCTCCATGCAAGTACTCTCGTTCGATTGTGTTCAGTGAACTCATTCCCTTAATGAGCACCTACATACTTGTCTTAGTGTCACTACACGAATGGGATGAGACTTTCCATCCTTCCATTTGAAGCAGACATAGTATGTACCGGTCTATGCATTGACAGTATCCCTCCGACAATCCTATGACCAGGAACCTTTTTGGACATAATGGTTATGAGAAGAAGGTCTCTGTAGTCTAATCATCTTTAGATTACTTCTTCCATCAATCCATTGTCCATGGATTCATTATTGAGGACATATTTCGTTCATTGAGATAGTCCTAATTAGTATCTTTGCCTTCCGATGTATAAGAGTCATATATACATCATTACATTGTCCTGAAAGGTTTCTTCCAAAGATTGACTTTCAGGGCATATTTCCAACAAGGAATTCATTGAGTTGGTTGCTGCCCTTGAGTCATTGCCTAAGCACGATGGTAAGTCTTCTAACTTTGATTCAATTCCCATTTCAACTAACAAGTTGCTTCCATCCATAATTCAGGCACCTATCCTTGATCTCAAACCACTACCTAGCCATTTGAAGTACATTTTCTTGGGGGAAAAGGAGACCTTACCTGCCATTATTTCTTCATCACTCACGGCATAAGAAAAAGAGAAACTAGTGCGTGTTTTGAAGGAGTTCAAATCTGCCCTAGGTTGGACCTTGGCCGATATCAAAGGTATTAGTCCCACAACATGTATGCATCACATATTTCTTGAGGAGGGGGCCAAACCAACTAGAGAGGCTCAACGCCGTCTCAACCCTCCGATGATGGAAGTGGTGAAAAAGGAGATAATCAAACTCCTTGATTGTGGACTGATTTACCCCATCTCCGATAGCCGTTGGGTTTCACCTATCCAATGTGTTCCCAAGAAATCTGGAGTGACGGTTGTGGAGAATGTGGAGAATGAGCTTGTGCCCACCCGAATCCAAACCGGTTGGCGCGTATGCATTGATTATAGGAAGATAAACGCCACCACAAGGAAGGACCACTTCTCATTGCCGTTCCTAGATCAAATGCTTGAGAGGTCAGCAGGTCATTCCTTTTATTGTTTTCTTGACGGATATTCTGGTTATAATCAAATTGTTATTGCCCCGGATGATCAAGAAAATACCACTTTTACTTGTCCCTTTGGAACGTTTGCATATCAACGCACGCCATTCGGTTTGTGCAATGCTCCTACCACGTTTCAAAGGTGTATGATTAGCATATTTTCTGATTATGTTGAAAGGATTATTGAGATATTCATGGATGACTTTAGTGTGTTTGGTGATTCCTTCGATAATTGTTTGGCTAATCTCACTTTAATCTTGAAACGTTGTGTTGAAACAAACCTTGTGTTAAATTGGGAGAAATGCCACTTTATGGTTAAACAAGGTATTGTTTTGGGTCATATAATCTCTGAAAAAGGAATTGAAGTTGATAAGTCTAAAATAGATCTTGTACGCTACTTACCCTCTCCTACTTCGGTGAGAGAGGTTCGTTCTTTTCTTGGTCATGCAGGATTCTATCGACGATTTATCAAGGACTTTTCCAAGATTGCACAACCCCTATGCCGTCTCCTACAAAAGGAAGTATCTTTCGAGTTCAACGAGGCGTGTGAGAAAGCATTCAACCATCTCAAGGACCTCTTCACCACGGCACCAATCATCACTCCACCAGATTGGTCAATTCCCTTTGAATTGATGTGTGATGCATCGGATTATGCCCTTGGAGCTGTGTTGGGCCAAAGGAAAAACAAACAGCCACATGTTATTTATTATGCTTCACACACCTTAAATGATGCTCAATTGAATTATTCTACAACTGAAAAAGAACTTTTGGCGGTTGTATTTGCATTAGATAAGTTTAGATCATATCTAATTGGTACTAAATTAATTGTTTTCACTGACCATGCAGCCTTGAAGTATCTTCTCACCAAAAAGGAGGCCAAACCAAGGCTCATTCGTTGGATGCTCCTACTTCAAGAATTCGACATTGAAATTAGGGACAAGAAGGGATGTGAAAACGTGGTGGCTGACCACCTAAGTCAAATGGTGCGTGAAGAAGAGGCCCTTCCTATTTCAAAAACGTTTCCGGATGAACAAGTTCTGTCCGTTGAGGTAAGTACCCCTTGGTATGCCGATTTGGTCAATTTTTTGGTGTCTAAGCAAGTTCCTAACACCTTAAGCAAGGCCCAACGTGATAAACTAAAAAAGGATGCACGTTTTTATGTTTGGGACGACCCTTATTTGTGGAAAATCTGCCCGGGTCAGATTGTGAGTCGTTGTGTTCATGAATCTGAGTTTAATTCCATTTTGAGTTTTTGCCATACATATGCATGGGGTGGACACTTTGGCACACAACGCACAGCTTTTAAGGTTCTTGAAAGTGGTTTTTATTGGCCTACATTGTTTAGAGATGCTAGGGCTTTTTGCTTAAGATGTGATCGTTGTCAAAGGACAGGAAGTTTAGGCCAAAGAGACCAAATGCCGCAAACCCCAATCCTTGTTGTTGAAATCTTTGATGTTTAGGGTATTGATTTTATAGGTCCTTTCCCTATCTCTTTTGGTTTTACTTACATTTTACTTGCGGTTGATTATTTGTCAAATCTAACATTTTCTCTAGATTTGGGATGCCTAGAGTGCTCATAAGCGATGGTGGGTCTCATTTTTGCAACCGCACCATTGAGGCGTTGCTTAAGAAGTACAACGTGATGCATAAGGTTTCCACACCTTATCACCCCCAAACCAGTGGCCAAGCCGAAGTTTCAAATCGAGAAATAAAGCAAATCTTGGAAAAGACCGTTGGGCCAAATAAAAAAGATTAGAGCTTGCATTTGGAAGATGCATTGTGGGCGTATCGAACGGCTTACAAAACGCCCATTGGAATGTCCCCATTTCGGCTAGTCTATGGCAAGCCATGCCATTTACCCGTGGAGCTTGAACACAAGGCACATTGGGCGGTTAAGACTTTCAATATGGATGTGGACATGGCTGGAAACCATAGGAAGCTACAATTGAACGAGCTAGAAGAGATTAGGCATGAGGCTTATGAGAATGCCTAGATTTACAAAGAGAAGACCAAGGTATTCCATGACAAGATGATTAGAGGCAAAACCTTCTCAATCAGGCAGAAAGTGTTGTTATTTAATTCCCGTCTTCGGTTATTCCCCGGTAAGTTACGTTTTAAGTGGGTTGGTCCATTTGTTATCACTAATGTTTTTGTGCATGGTGCAGTCCAAATACAAAGTTTGAAAACTGGACAAGAATTCAAGGTGAATGGCCATAGGTTGAAACCCTACTATGAGAACTTTGTTGAGCATGTTGTGGAGGAGATCCCATTCCATGTCGTGGGCTCCAATGGGGAATGAGCATACCATCATCCGGCTGCAAGACGTTAAAGCAAGCGCTTCGTGGGAGGCAACCCATGCAATCACCAAGGAGAGGATGGCATTTACACTCCATAACCAGATTTACGTCCCTAGCCTCTTCTCTTTGTTATTTACATTCTGCCATGCTTAGTGTGTTTAGTTGCTGTTTATGTGTTTACTTTTGTTTGGTGTGATTTTAGGCTTGAAACATTGAGGACAATGTTTGATTTAAGTGTGGGGGGGGGGGGGGGTAACTAAGTGTTGTTGATGCAAATTCGTGGGATTTTATCACCCATAACTTCCAATGTTGTTCCTTGCTGTTTTTAAGTGTTTTTAAGCTATTTTAGAGTGTTTTAGTGTGTGTTGACTTAAAAATCCGAAAATCCCATAAAAATTTGAAAAATTGTTTTGAAAAACCCAAAAAGAGTTGTTTTGTTGCTGTTCTGAGTCTTTTGGTTTGTTTTAGTGTTTTAGTGTTTAGTTTTGCATTCTTTGAGTCTAGTTTAGTGTTTTAACCTTTGTTTTACGTTTTTGAGTTAGTTTTCAAGTGATTTAGCAATCCCTCCTAATCCCTGGTTTAGAACGATCCTTACTTATACATATACTACAATTGTCAAAAGAGGGTTTTAATTTGTGTGCTTATATATTTCGCATCATGTACACGTGTTCTTCTTTCTTCGATACAGAATTTTCTTATTTACAAATTTAGCACGCCCAATGGGACCTCTCTGCCTCTCATCTTTGTCTTCAACAACTGCATAAATGGCATCAAGAAAGGATCAAGTTGTTCCCATTCCCAACACGAAGAACAAAGGCATCTTTGCCGCTAGTAGTGGCACTTTGGCGTCACAACCCGAAACAAGGCAAAAACTCTCTCTGTTGTGCCTTCCACCCCTCCATCAACTTTGCTAAATGAGCAAGAGCACCTAAGACACGAACCTGTGATCACCCTGGCCTTACTAAGGACATTAAGGGAAAAAAAGTCCAATGAGATACTCTAAGTCTTTGACTTCTAATGCCGACTCCAGCAGCTCGTGCCCCGTAGCTAAACAAGTCATGACTATTGGCGCGACTTCCATCGAGGATCAGCTGGCTCAAATGAGTGAAGCAATTACAAGGCTGACAAGGACTGTGGTGGAAAAGGACTAGCAAATTGCTATGCTCGTAATCCGTCTAGAGTGCAACATGACGATAAGGCTGACCCACAGGTTGATCCACCAAACGAGGAAACCGACGAAAAGGAAGAGCCTCTGGTGGAAAATGCTAAAGAAAAGCTGGACCAAGCGATAGCACTCATGGGATCTCTCTTCATCCAGCAGCTGTAGGAGATGACTCCATGCTGTACTCAAAACCCTACTCTAAAAAGATTGAGGCCTTGAGGATGCCAAGGGGTTATCTACTGCCAAAGATAATGCAATTCGATGGAAAGGGCAATCCCAAACAACATATTGCCCATTTCATCGAAACTTGCAACAACACTAGAACAGAGGGAAACTACCTCGTTAAGCAGTTCGTGTACTTTCTGAAAGGTAATGCCTTTGATTGGTTGATGCGAGAATTATACGCACACAAATTAAACCCTCTTTTTGTCGATTTGTAGTATAAGTATAAGTAGGGATCGTTCTGGACCGGGGATTAGGAGGGATTGCAAATCTCTTGGAAACTGACTCAAAAACGTAAAATAAAGTTTAAAACACTAAACTAGACTCAAAGAATGCAAAATTAAACTTTAAAACACTAAACAAACCAAAAGACTCAAACAGTACCCAAAGCACTCGAAACTAAAAAAAACACTTTCTGGGCAGTTTTGAGCACCTTGAGTACTTTGGACGAATTTGGGAAACAAAATGAATCAAAATACTTATAAGCACAAGCTAAATGTATTTCTAACTAATCTAACACTTTAAAATAAATGGGGGATTGGTTTTGGATGAATTTAAACTAAATGCACAGATTCTAATTAAAACAGATTATAAAAACGAAATTGATAAAATAGAATGATGAAAAACTAGTTAGAGGGTTCCTTATCCACACATGAACATAAGCATATAATTTGACTCCCAGTTATGACTTCAACAAACGATGAATGACAATGCTCCAAGTTAATTAGGTCCGCTTAAATTAACCTTCAGATTTCCCTAGATTCATTGGATTGAATGGGATACGCATTACAACCAAATTATTCCTAATCAAAGTCTCTCACATGGAATACGCATGATAGAGACATTCAACAAAGATCATTAAGTTCAACGGAAATCATAAACATCGACTAGGCATTCATAACTATGGGATACGCATGTTAATCCAGCCTAGGGTTTACTAAACACAATCGTGACTAGCGATTTTTACTACTCATGAATATAAGTTCATAACGATTAGGTGAAATTCCCTTATATCCTAGCATCAAGTTTTAGGCATGCAAATTAAGTGTCGACCCTCAACCCACATACATAAACAAGTTCTTAATCAAAACAGGAAAGTAACCCACATCTAAAGTTCATGAATTCATAACTGGAGTAAATCAAATCATAACCAACATATGTCCATGGCTTCAAATTCGCTTCTAACTAAAAAGAAATTAGTTTCACATGTTTAACATAATTGAATAACAAGTTAAATTAAACATGAAAACAGAAACAAGAAAAGAAAGAACAAATGGATGGAATTGAATGGATGGAAAGTTAGCTACGGGGTTCATCTCCACATATGTTATACTTGCATAATAAAACGATTTCCAATTGCATTTCAACAAATCATTAATTCTCAACGCCCCGGGTCAATTAGGTCCGCTTAAATTAACCGTCAAGTTTTCCTTAAGTTAATGAATTGGATGGGTTAGCGCAACGCAATTCACAACATTCTCCAAAAGTCCTTTACGTGAAAAGCACAATAAAGATACAATCAAAAATCATTAAGCATAATGAAAACTTTAAGTGTTGACGAGGCATTCGTTACTATGGAATACGCATGAAACTTATGCCAAGAATTCATTTAACGCGATTGTTTATAAGCAACCTCCACTACTTGTGAATATAAGTTCGTAACTATTAGGTGAAACTCACTTATATTCTAGCGTCATATTCATGCATGAAAATTAAGTGTACACTCTCAATAAACATACATAAATAAGTTATCAATCAAACGGTTAAACAAATTGAACCACAACTTATGAAACGCAATTAGAAGTAATCAAATCAAAATGCAAGCATAAACATATATTTCGAATCACCCCCTAGCTAAAGGGGGTTTAGTTTATTATAACTTTGAAATCAAAGAAACACCTAAACATTCCAACAACTCAAACTTGAATTGTATGAACGTTTAGGCACTCTTCTCTTCCATTCCTCATACGTACAAACAAAGAGAATTGAATTTAAACGTTGAAATCAAAGAAACACCTAAACATTCCAACAACTCAAACTTGAATTGTATGAACGTTTAGGCCCTCTTCTCTTCCTCTTTATTGTAGCATAAGGTCTAAGGATAGTTGGTTTGGGGGAATGGAAGTGTGGAATGGAGTGAGGAGTGATGGAAATGGAAAGATGGTTTTGGATTCTAAGGGGACTCACGGCAAAGAGAAGGAATGGAAGTGTTTGTGGTGTGTTGTGTATGAAATGAGATGATCCTTGAATGAATGAATGCAAGGGTATTTATAGGGGGAATGGGAGAATATGTGGGTGATTGTTTAAGAGTGAATGTGGTTGTTATGATTGAGAGTGCATGTGGATGAAATAATGATGGAAAAAGAGCTAGGTTGTTGGTGTGTGAATGCATGTGTTGAATTGGTGGTGCAATGATGAAAGAGTAAGTGCATGTGTGTGTGAATGGTGGTGCAATGATGAAAGAGTAAGTGCATGTGTGTGTGAATGGTGGTGTAATGATGAAAGAGTAAGTGCATGTGTGTGTGAATGGTGTTTCTTGATGGTTTTGGGGTTGTGATGCATGTGAATGCATGTGGCTAAGGGTTGTTGATTGGGCTAGAGGTTTTGCATGGCTCAAAGGATTGTTTGATTGGGCTAGGCCCTTTGTTTTATGTCCAAAGTGCATACAAGGCTTTCAAATTCGTCCAACACTTTGGCTCCAAGCATATGCTATCCATTCCAAGTCCAATTTTGCTCCAAAATGCTCCAAAATGCATCTTTTTGCTTCCTTAGCCATATGAACCTAAAAACACACGAAAATGGCTTAAACTACTAAAACAACTATGAATTAACAACATAGATGCACGAAAACAAGCTAAGTAAGTCGCCTAAATATGCTCCTATCAAATTCCCCCACACTTAGCTTTTGCTAGTCCTCGAGCAAAACAAAACAAAAGAAACCAAAAACAAAACGACACTGAACAAGTAAAACACAACCTAAACCTTCCAACAATCGTCTCAGGGATTTCCAATGCACATGACAAGTTAAAAATCATTATTTCCACAGATTTTAGCCATCTTTACACTTAAGTACATTCTTACTTATAGTCACCACATACTAGTTCACAATTAAGCATTTAAAACCATGATTTGAATGTAGTAACATGCCTTAGAGAATTTGCTCAATTCCTTACAAGATATGCACTCAATTTTCACTCAGACTTTCTGACTACACACCCTAAACTAGTTACATGTGAGAAGATTGATGTAAACATGAAAACGAATACTCACATATATGTATCATAAAGAAAGCAATTTCTGGAGTTAATAAGCATGTTTAGGTATGATCTCATGAATGGAATGCTACTACTTAGATGCGAGAACCAGTGACACCATATGCTCATACCAAGTTCAAACTCCACAAATTGAAATACACAACACTCAAGATAGAAGTCAAGGGTTGTAACGGGGCTTGGGGTATGTGGATAACAAAGAAGGGATATGGAAAACAAAGGTTCTTAAAGAAATAGTGAGCAAAGCATTTGAATCAACTTAGAATTCACTTTTGAATGAAAACTCAACTTTTGAACAAAAAGGGAGAATTTAGACAATTTACGCCCATAATTGGTGTTTTGGAACCTTTCTTCAATCACTTATTCTTTCATTTTTTTTTTCAAGCTCTTTTTTCTTTCTTTCTTTCTTTTCTCTTTTTTTTTTCTTTTCTTTTTCTTTTGAATCTCAAAACATAAACACTTAAACATTCTCTCCCCCACACTTATTTTCTTTCATAATGTAACTCAAAAGGAATTCAATTAAGTCATGCTCACTATCTTTTAAGAACAAGGGTGGGGATTGTCCTAAACTAGGCTAGGTGAGGAAAATGTGGGTAAATAAAGAATAAAGGCTAAACAAGGCTCAACGGGGTTAAAACTTACAACATATACGAAGTATGGGAAGTAAGGCTATTTGGCTATGGTGGTGGTCACTACACAACTTCTTCTTGAATATGTGTTATGCAAATCAATAACATGCTTTGAATGAAATGGGCATGAGTTCTAGCATTTGGAACTATATGATGAAACGCCTTCTAAGTAGTAACCAAGCAAAGAATAATGAGATCATGCAACGACTTTAGAAAACAAGAAATCACAGATTATACTCTCCAAAGAACGTTATAGGCTCAAGTCTCTCAGGGTTGTAGCGTTTGTTTGAGTTCCTTCCTTCAAGCATGTTACAAAAACGAATTTTTTTCTTTTATGATTGCATGTGAAGTCATACATTATAACCATAACCAAGCATATACCAAGAGTAAATCAAACTTTTCTCTATGTTTATAACTCTTTCTAACCGTCATGCAATTATAAACCAAATCCTTATCATTGTGTTGGAAGGTACCCTAATACACAAACACACAAAAACGACTTAAAACACTCTTTTTAGGCTTTTCAAAACATTTTCTTCAAATTTTTATGTGATTTTCGGAGTTATAAAACAAAACACACTAAAACACTCTAAAACAATTTAAAAACACCTTAAAACAGCAAGGAACAACATTTGAAGTTATGGGTGATAAAATCCCAAGAATTTGCATTAACAACATTAGTTACCCCCCCACACTTAAATCAAACATTGTCCTCAATGTTTTAAGCATAGATTCACACAAAACATAAGTAAACACACAAAAAGCATTTAAACATACTAAACATGGTAGAATGTAACTAACAAAGAGAAGAGTTTAGAGACGCAAATCTGGTTGTGGAATGTAAATTCCATCTTCTCCTTGTTGATTGCACTGAGGCTTGATGTTGTTGATTCCACAGGGGTTCCTCCCATCGTTGATTTTCCTTTGTGCTACTCTTGAAATGGGCAGCAGGATTCTTTTGGTCTCCCCCGAAGGTCTGAGCTTACTCCTTTGGTCTGTTTCTTTGTTCAATCTTTCCAATTCGTATTGAAAAGGGTTGGAGTATAACTCAGCCTATGTTTGTCTCCACATGCTTCAATGTATCATTTTCCCTTGCCTTGCTTGCTCCGTTGAAGATGACTACTCGAGAGCAACGCTAGGTAAGCAACCAGGAATAAATTCCAGGCAGTCGGTTCCAGAACAGAAGACTGACTCCAAGTGCCTCTGATTGCTTTCGTTTTACTTTGCCATGCGAGTAATAACAAGGACAAAGGAAAGGACAGGGAAAGAGCATGATATGAGATACTTTTGCTTTAGACCTTGATGATATGAGATACCTTTGCTTTTGAAGAAACAGCGAATGAAGCAGCACATGTATTTGTTGTGGTTGTCTCCACATGCTTCGATCGACCGTTTCCTTCTGCCTTATTTGTACTCCAGGTTTCTGGTATCTTCTTTGGGGGAGAAAAAATTGAGTATTTCAAAAGGCGTTGCTGGGAGAGCGCCCTCAGAGGTGCGGAAGAGTTGGACATTTTCTTCAGGTTTGCCTTGCCATAAAAGACGAAGGTCGACATATATAGAGATAATATCAAGTGGTGGTACTGTTCTTTTACCCTTGTCGACAAACGTCTCTTCAATTTCTGAGCAAACGGCTCTTCGATTTCTGAACGGACGCCCCTTCGATTTCTGCACAGGCGCCCCTTCGCTTTCTGAACGACACGTGGTAGTGCGGATGCGGCTCTGTCAGAGCTCTTTTGACAAAGTCGCACGCATTTTCTGAAAAGCAGAGAAAGCGTCGCCGAAATTTACGCATGTCGGCAAAAGTGTAGCTGCGATGATGACCTCCACGTGAACTTTTGACAAAGTTGAACGCGTTTTCTGAAAAGCAGAGAAAGCGTCGCCGAACTTCCGCCGGAAATTCCGGCTTTTTGAATCGGTGGACGCGTCACCTTGGCTTTTTTTTTTATAGAGCTATCGATCACCACAACAAACACACTCTGAAGAATTCGCATTTTTGAACATCGTCTCTGGCCCTTTGAAATTTAACTCCATCCACCCCTTCTTTTTGAACACTTTTGAAAAATGGCAAACCCATCGAACCTTAGCTTGGAATTGAGCCTTAGCAGTGATACGGGCGCGCCGCGTCAAGGTAACGTATGGCGCCCTTCTTTCTTATCTTCTAACGGTCCTCTTTCAGGTGAAGACTCTGTGATGCAGGACGCCACAACAGCTACAATAGTAGCTAGGAACCTCCTCACTCCAAAAGATAGTAGGCTGCTGTCAGGACGGTCCGATGAGTTGGCCGTTCAAGAGTCCCTCGCACTTAGTGTTCAGTGTGCGAGCTCTGTGTCCAACATGGGCCAACGCCTGCTTGCCCGCTCCCGTCAGGTGGAATCATTGATGGCAGAGGTGGAAAGTCTCAAGCAAGAGATCAAGCAGCTGAAGTATGAGAATAGAAGTTTGCACGTGCTTGCCAACAACTATTCGACGGGTATGAAGAGGAAGCTTGATGAGCTGCAAGAATCCAATGGTCGGATGCAAAGTGACCGTCAAAGTGACCATCAAAGGCTTGCGGCTTACTTCCAGAGGCACATTTTTCCTGGCTCGTCCAGCGTTTGGCCAAGTATTGGGGCCTGGAATGCTCTAGCTCCGATGCCTCCTGCTCAGATGCCTTCCGCTCCTATGCCTTCCGCTTCGACGCCTTCTGCTCCGACGCCTTCCGCTCTGATGCCTCCTGCTTCTAGAGTTTTGCCCAGTAGTGGGGCTTCAAGCAAACGACCTCTGTGAAGGCTCCATCTTTCTCCATGTTTAGTATCTTTTTTTTTTCTTTTTTTTATGAACAAGCTTTGTTTTATTCAGTGCATTGGGTTGCCTCCTAAGAAGCGCTTTCTTTTACGTCTTGCAGCCGGACGAAGAACCCAGTCACTCCAGGATATGTTCACGAATCGGATGAGAACTCCGAGTCATAAACAAGTACCTAAAACAAGAAACAAAACAAGATTAAGAATCTAGAATAAAATAAAAACAGACGAAAATAAAACAATCCAAGGGATTAGCAAATTTTCTAATCCCCGGCAACGGCGCCAAAATTTGATGCGAGAATTATACGCACACAAATTAAACCCTCTTTTTGTCGATTTGTAGTATAAGTATAAGTAGGGATCGTTCTGGACCGGGGATTAGGAGGGATTGCAAATCTCTTGGAAACTGACTCAAAAACGTAAAATAAAGTTTAAAACACTAAACTAGACTCAAAGAATGCAAAATTAAACTTTAAAACACTAAACAAACCAAAAGACTCAAACAGTACCCAAAGCACTCGAAACTAAAAAAAACACTTTCTGGGCAGTTTTGAGCACCTTGAGTACTTTGGACGAATTTGGGAAACAAAATGAATCAAAATACTTATAAGCACAAGCTAAATGTATTTCTAACTAATCTAACACTTTAAAATAAATGGGGGATTGGTTTTGGATGAATTTAAACTAAATGCACAGATTCTAATTAAAACAGATTATAAAAACGAAATTGATAAAATAGAATGATGAAAAACTAGTTAGAGGGTTCCTTATCCACACATGAACATAAGCATATAATTTGACTCCCAGTTATGACTTCAACAAACGATGAATGACAATGCTCCAAGTTAATTAGGTCCGCTTAAATTAACCTTCAGATTTCCCTAGATTCATTGGATTGAATGGGATACGCATTACAACCAAATTATTCCTAATCAAAGTCTCTCACATGGAATACGCATGATAGAGACATTCAACAAAGATCATTAAGTTCAACGGAAATCATAAACATCGACTAGGCATTCATAACT
The DNA here is from genome assembly GCF_041283825.1 of Pyrus communis. Lineage (NCBI taxonomy): Eukaryota > Viridiplantae > Streptophyta > Magnoliopsida > Rosales > Rosaceae > Pyrus > Pyrus communis. Next base: position 12,370,680 of record NC_142566.1, read on the forward strand.
ATGGGATACGCATGTTAATCCAGCCTAGGGTTTACTAAACACAATCGTGACTAGCGATTTTTACTACTCATGAATATAAGTTCATAACGATTAGGTGAAATTCCCTTATATCCTAGCATCAAGTTTTAGGCATGCAAATTAAGTGTCGACCCTCAACCCACATACATAAACAAGTTCTTAATCAAAACAGGAAAGTAACCCACATCTAAAGTTCATGAATTCATAACTGGAGTAAATCAAATCATAACCAACATATGTCCATGGCTTCAAATTCGCTTCTAACTAAAAAGAAATTAGTTTCACATGTTTAACATAATTGAATAACAAGTTAAATTAAACATGAAAACAGAAACAAGAAAAGAAAGAACAAATGGATGGAATTGAATGGATGGAAAGTTAGCTACGGGGTTCATCTCCACATATGTTATACTTGCATAATAAAACGATTTCCAATTGCATTTCAACAAATCATTAATTCTCAACGCCCCGGGTCAATTAGGTCCGCTTAAATTAACCGTCAAGTTTTCCTTAAGTTAATGAATTGGATGGGTTAGCGCAACGCAATTCACAACATTCTCCAAAAGTCCTTTACGTGAAAAGCACAATAAAGATACAATCAAAAATCATTAAGCATAATGAAAACTTTAAGTGTTGACGAGGCATTCGTTACTATGGAATACGCATGAAACTTATGCCAAGAATTCATTTAACGCGATTGTTTATAAGCAACCTCCACTACTTGTGAATATAAGTTCGTAACTATTAGGTGAAACTCACTTATATTCTAGCGTCATATTCATGCATGAAAATTAAGTGTACACTCTCAATAAACATACATAAATAAGTTATCAATCAAACGGTTAAACAAATTGAACCACAACTTATGAAACGCAATTAGAAGTAATCAAATCAAAATGCAAGCATAAACATATATTTCGAATCACCCCCTAGCTAAAGGGGGTTTAGTTTATTATAACTTTGAAATCAAAGAAACACCTAAACATTCCAACAACTCAAACTTGAATTGTATGAACGTTTAGGCACTCTTCTCTTCCATTCCTCATACGTACAAACAAAGAGAATTGAATTTAAACGTTGAAATCAAAGAAACACCTAAACATTCCAACAACTCAAACTTGAATTGTATGAACGTTTAGGCCCTCTTCTCTTCCTCTTTATTGTAGCATAAGGTCTAAGGATAGTTGGTTTGGGGGAATGGAAGTGTGGAATGGAGTGAGGAGTGATGGAAATGGAAAGATGGTTTTGGATTCTAAGGGGACTCACGGCAAAGAGAAGGAATGGAAGTGTTTGTGGTGTGTTGTGTATGAAATGAGATGATCCTTGAATGAATGAATGCAAGGGTATTTATAGGGGGAATGGGAGAATATGTGGGTGATTGTTTAAGAGTGAATGTGGTTGTTATGATTGAGAGTGCATGTGGATGAAATAATGATGGAAAAAGAGCTAGGTTGTTGGTGTGTGAATGCATGTGTTGAATTGGTGGTGCAATGATGAAAGAGTAAGTGCATGTGTGTGTGAATGGTGGTGCAATGATGAAAGAGTAAGTGCATGTGTGTGTGAATGGTGGTGTAATGATGAAAGAGTAAGTGCATGTGTGTGTGAATGGTGTTTCTTGATGGTTTTGGGGTTGTGATGCATGTGAATGCATGTGGCTAAGGGTTGTTGATTGGGCTAGAGGTTTTGCATGGCTCAAAGGATTGTTTGATTGGGCTAGGCCCTTTGTTTTATGTCCAAAGTGCATACAAGGCTTTCAAATTCGTCCAACACTTTGGCTCCAAGCATATGCTATCCATTCCAAGTCCAATTTTGCTCCAAAATGCTCCAAAATGCATCTTTTTGCTTCCTTAGCCATATGAACCTAAAAACACACGAAAATGGCTTAAACTACTAAAACAACTATGAATTAACAACATAGATGCACGAAAACAAGCTAAGTAAGTCGCCTAAATATGCTCCTATCATTGGTACACTTACCTCGAGCCTGAATCCATCAATAGCTAGGACCAGCTTGAAAAGGAATTCCTCAACCGTTTCTACAGTACATGCCACACTGTAAGCATGCTTAAGCTGACAAGTACAAAATAATGGAAAGATGAGCCAGTCATTGACTACATTAACAGATGGTGTCATTAAGTCTGGATTACAAGGATCTGCTTTCTAAAGTCGTTTCATGATCTCATTATTTCTTTGCTTGGTTACTAATTAGAATGCCTTTTCATTAGTATAGTTCCAAATACTAGAACTCATGCCCATTTCCTTCAAAGCATAAAATTGATTGCATAACATACAATAAGATAAAGTTGTTTAGTTAAAACCAGAGCCAAAAAGCCCTACCCTTTGCATATGTATTATAGGTTTAACCCCTTTGAGCCTTAGTTAGCCTAATTTTCTTTGTTAGCCCACATTATCCTTACCTAGCGTAGAATAGGAATATCTGTACCCTTGTTCTTAAAGGATAGTGAAGCATGACTTAGAGGGAATTCGTTTTGATCCACAATTTGCAGAAAAACAGGTGTGGAGGAAGATTTTTCATTGAAAATATATGAAGATGTATGATTTGGGTACCAAAGAAAAAGAAAAGGACACGGAAAAAAAAAAACGTGAAAAAGAAAGAAAAAGAGTTGAGAAATAAGTGAGAATGAACTCACAAGTATTGGTCGTTGAAGAAAGGGTCCAAAAGTTTGAATCTGGCCCTAAGTGTTGTGTGAATCTCCTATGGGTGTTTAAAGTTGATTTCTGCATTTAAAAGGGAATTCTAAGTGTTTATTTCATTACTTTGCTTACTATTGCTTTAAGAACTTTTGTTTATCCTAACCTTTCTTTCTTAAACCAATACCTTAGCCCCGTTACAACCCTTAGACTTTTATCTTGATTGTTATGTGTTTCAATATGTGGAGTTTGAAATTGCTACGACCATATGGTGTCCCTAGTTCTCGCGTCTAAGTAGTGGCATTCCATTCATGAGATCATATACATGTACATGTTAATAATTCCAGAAAGTGCCTTCTTTGATTATATATATATGAGTGCTAGTCTACATGTTTTCATCAATCTTCTCACATATACCTAGTGTAGGGAGTGTAGTTAGAAAATCTGTGTGAAAATAGAGAGTATATCCAGTGAGGAATTGAGGGAATTCTCTAAGGCATGTTACTACATTCAAAATGTTGCTTTAATTGATTATATGCAAGCTAGTGAGTGGTCACTGTGATTAAGTTTAACCTCGAGAATAAGGAAGGCTAAAATGTATGTGAGTAGTGATTTTTAACATGTCATGTTTCATTGGAAAGTCCTGAGGCAATTGTTCGAAGGTTTAGGTTGTGTTTTGTTTTCTTTGTCTTGCTTGGGCACTAGCAAAAGCTAAGTATGGGGGAATTTGATAGGAGCATATTTATGCGACTTTGTTGGCCTATTTCCTTGCATTTAGCGAGTTAGTTTCTATTTATTATAGTGTTTTAATGCATTTTCGTGTGTTTGTAGGTCCAATTGACAAAGGTGGTAAGAAAAGGCATTTTGGAGCTATTTGGAGCAGTTTTGGGCTTGGAATGAATAACATATGTATGGAGCAAGGTGGATGGACGAATTTGAAGTCAAAGAAAGGCTAGGAATGTGCTTAACATCTGGAAGAATTAATAGGAGGAAACCTTATCCAAACCTTATCCAACCTTATCTTATCTTATCATATCCTAATCTTTTGCTACCTTAATTCCAGCTGCAAGGAGGACATCTAAATGACATTAGGATACGTAAATATTTGGTTTCTAGCCGCACCACCTCTTCTAGAAGTTCTAGAACCTGCCACAATGGCCATTCCTTGTCCTCCCTGGAATCTGATTGAAAATGTCCTTGTTCTTTGTTGATTTGGAGTCCTCTTTCTCAGCCCATATCGTGATTTCCCCTCTCCCTATAAATACTTATACCGTAGCAATCAACCACCACCCGTCTCTCACCACAATTCACACCACACATCCATCATACACAGAAGTCTCTCATTGTGCCACAGCTTTGCAAGGAGAAAGGAGAGGAAACCCTTGAAGCCGTGCCCTGCCATTCAAGCTTGGATTGCTGGAATGTTTCTAGGTGTATTCTATCTTTTGTTTTCAATGTTTAATTGAATTTATCTTTGTTTAAGTGTAAACATGAGGAGCTAAACTCGTTTTAGCTAGAGGTGGATTCAAAGCCATGAACATATATGTGATATGAATTGATTTCCTCTAGTTATTGTTTCATAAAACATGAATGTGATTTACTTATCTGTTTGATTGATAACTTATTCTTGTATGTTGATTAAGAATGCATACTTATTTTGCATGCATGAATTTGATGCTAGAATATAAGGGAATTTCACCTAATTGTTATGAAATTATATTTGTAAGTAGTGGAGGTTGCTAGTCACAATCGCGTTAAGTATATCCATGGTAGGAGTATCATGCAGTTCGTAGTTACGAATGTCATGTCAATGCTTATGATTTTCACAAAGCTTAATGATCTTTGATATGGATCTCTATTATGTTGTTCATGTAGGGAACTATTGAAGAATAATTTGGTTGCCGATGTGTTATCCGTCTAATTCAAGGAAATTAGGAAAATCTAAGAGTTAATTTGTGTAGTTCACGGTTAATTTGGGGCATTGTCATTCATGGTTTATAGGAATGATAACTGGAAATCGATTTGTATGAGTTTATGTAGAGAACTATTCTGCTGTTCATGTACGGAACTATTGATGAACCCTCTAGCTAGCCATTTACCCATTCATTCACCCTAATTTCGTACCCTTTAGTTTATTTTTGCAATTCATTTGTTTAAGTTTTAAAGTTTTTCCAAATACCACCTTAGTTCGTATTTGTGTTAGTTTAGTTTAAATTTGTCAGAATCTGTCCTCATTTAGTATTTTGAATCTTTTTAGTTTAATTTTCATCCAAATCACTTTCTAGTACCTGTTTTGAGTCAATTTAACTTAGTTTGTGTGTTTTGAGTCATTCTAGTTTGTTTTTAAGTCATTAGAGTCTAGTTTAGTGTTTTTGAGTCTAATTTGAGTAGCTTAGCATCCCTTCTAATCCCCAGCCTAGAACGATCCCTACTTACACATACTACATCAATGAAGCTGGCATAATAAGGGCAAATTGAACTTGACCTTGAAGACATGGCTGCAACACACACTACTGCAATTGTGTTTGGATCATTCGATCCTATGCCCTTCCAAGTGACGCAGGCTCATTCCCATCTATGCTCAAGCCACACAGCACTTTCTACACAATCATCCATGAGGGCAAGTGACCAAAGTACACCTATCGACGATGAAGAGGGGTGGACACTGGTGACCTTCAAGAAGACAAGGAAGCCAAGACCACAAGCCGTCAAACCGAAAGTGGAACAAGTGAGAAAGCACCGCTGCCGCAACAATAAGAAGCCCAAGAAAAATGTAAGAACTGCTACTAAGTCGACGTATGCTGGGGAACCTATGTAGCAAGAGCCACGCATTCCTGTCTCTTTGCACGAGTACTTCCCGAAGGATTTCTTCCAACAGTGCACTACCACTACCTGTCAGATGGTTGAAATAGAGATAGACAAGACTTGAAAGGGCAAAGTTATAGCCATCGAGGAAGAGAAACTCCCACGCTTGAAGAAAACCCGACATCATACCTTAGCATCGATGAGGCTCTATGATTGCCTAAGGAGATGTGAAGAGCACTAATAGCAGTCTTGGTGAGTCCTGATGACCACGAAGTGCAAGAAAGCAAAGACAAAGGCTTGGAGCTATGGCCACATGAATACTCCACATGCTATGCCGCCCATGACGCAATCACCTTCATTGACGAAAACTTGCTACTGGGTACGTGAAAGAGCACAAAGTTAAGCACATGCTTGTGGATGGTAGTTCAACTATAATCATCATGCCAAACTCAACAATGACTACAATCGGCATAAAGGTGGGCGAACTGACCCGAAGCCGTCTACTAATCCAAGGTTTCAACCAAGGAGGACAAAGGGCGATGGGCATGGTCTGTGAGAACTTCCATATGATTGACGTGAGAACTTTCTACAGCTTCCTCTTGGGAAGGCCTTGGATCCATGAGAATGGAGTTGTGTCATCTACCTTCCACCAATGCTTAAAATACTACCAAGAAGGAGTGAAGGTGATACAAGGCGGCACCAAGCAATTCACCGAAGCTGAATCACACTTCGCGGACGCCAAGTTCTACATGGATAAAGATACGGTACTTGAAGCTCTTCCAAAAGAGATCAAGTCCACATGTAATGCAGCACCCAAAAAGAAGGAGTGGCAAGTTGTGCCTAAAGAGCAAGAAGGGGAGGTTGTGCCATCTTCAAGCAAAAACGACGATGAGCCTACTAAGCCTGCAACAACCAAAGGGAATGTAATACCCTTAAAAGGATCAAACACACCCGTGTTTCGATACATCCTGATGTCGAGAAGAAAGAAGGGCAATCTTTATTTGAAACAAGCAAAGCCAACATACAGCTGCAAAAGGACAACATAAAGCTACTCAAGGAAAATGCAATTTTACCTCTGACATAGCTAGGCAATGCTAAAATATCAAAGCCACGACAAGGCTTCATACAACCCCTGCCAAAGGGGACTAAACCAAGCTTTATCCTAACCAATAGGCTGTAATCCAAACGCCTAGAAACTCATGTCAAAGGCTAGGTATGATTTCACTTCCTCTTTAAATCTTGGAAAGAATAATGCAAACATCATCAATGACAAAGAATGTGACCTTACTGAGAATCAAAAGAGGTTAAAGAAGCATGGTTACAGAGTTGACAACAACAAAACTGGACTTGGCTTCACACCAAATACACCCGTGAAGACTTCAAGAAAAACAAAAGAATGCTAGCGCTCAACACATCAGTGTAAGCGTTGAACAAAATCAAGATGAGCTTAAACTCGCCCCTCAAACATCAGTCTTCGATAGGTTGAATCATTCAAAACCTAGAATTTCGGCACTTGATCGCATTGGAGGTCAAGAACGAACTTCTGTCTTTAAACGGCTTAGCACCCCAACATCCCAAAGCTCTATCATCGAATGGTTGACAAAACCTAAGAAACAAAGAAACATGGCTAGGTCTCTTTCATGATGATCTAACTTGGAGAGACTTGTAGAGACCAAGAAGACTTCTAGAAAAAAGAACGACAACGCCAAAGGAAGAAAAGCTCGACAGTCTAGAAGAAAATGACGATGGTCGCAGCTTGATTCCTTCAAGGATAAAGTGCCAAGCAACCTCAAAAGTGGACACAAAAGGAAAATTGAAGGTAAAGAAGCGCACCATCATCCATATTGGCCAATCTTCATGCTAATAAGCCCAATTGGAGGGCATTAAAAAAGAGGTCCAAGACGTTTTCGACATCATAATCCAAGAGGATGAAGAAGACAAAGTTTTCCAGGAGGATGTCACCACTGCGCCACCACAACTCGAAGATGGGGGCCAAGCCACAGTTGATGATCTCAAGGAGCTCAACTTAGTTATAAGCGAGGAGCCAAAGCCTATCTTCGTAAGTGCACTACTAAGCGCAGACGAGATCAAGGAGTACTACCGACTGCTATTGGAATGCAAAGACATCTTTGCTTAAACTTACAAGGAAATGCTCGGCCTTGACCCTACCAATGTCGTGCATCACCTGGCAGTCAAAACTGGAACGCGATCGATAAAGCAAACTAAAAGATGCTATCGATTCGAACTCATCCCACAAATTGAGGTCGAGATTAACAAGCTGATTGAAACAGGGTTTATTCGAGCAGTGCAATACCATAAGTAGATCTCTAACGTCGTCATTGTCCTTAAGACGACTTTCTCTTGCCAATGGCCATGAGGTGCTATCATTCATAGACTGTTCTTCTGGGTACAATCAAATCTTCATGGGTTGAGTTAAATCTCTCAGGGTTGTAACGTTAGTTTGAGTTCCTTCCTTCAAGCATGTTACAAAAACTGATTTTTTTTTTTTCCTTTTGTGATTACATGTGAATTCATAAACAATAACTTATAACTAAGCATAAGCCAAAGAGCAAATCAAACCTCCCTCCATGTTTGTAACTTTCTTTAATAGTCATGCATTTAAAAACCAAATCCTCATCATTGTGTTGGATGGTACCCTAAGACATAAACAAACACACAAAAACAACTCTAAAACACTCTTTTTGTGTTTTTCAAAACTGTTTTTCAAATTCTTTTTTCAAATTTTCGTATTTTCTGAATAAGAGACATAAAAACACTTCAAAACACACTAAAAACAATGAAAAATAGTGAGTGACAACATTAGAAGTGATAGGTGAATAAATCCCACAAAAATCATGCAACAACAGCTTGTTTACCCCGCCACACTTAAATCAAACATTGTCCTCAATGTAACAAAGACTCACACACAAACAATCAAACAACACAAATGAACAAACACAACTAACATGGCCAAGTAAAAGCAATAAAGAGAGAGGTTTAGGAACGCAAATCTAGTTATGGATTGTTGGATTGCTGAAGTCTTCTTTATTTGAAAGCATGGGTTACCTCCCAAGAAGTGCTTGCTTTAACATCTTCCAGCCGGACGATACCTCTTCTTAAACTCTATTAGGGCCCACGGCATGGAGGGGTACATCCTCCACAATCTGTCCCTTAACATTCTCATAATATGGCTTCAAACGATGCTCATTCACCTTGAATTCTTAGCCATTCCTTAAGCTTTGGATTTGGACTGCACCATAAGGAAAAACATTAGTAATAACAAAAGGACCAATCCACTTAGAACGTAATTTATCGGGAAACAAACGAAGACGGGCATTGAAATGTAACATTTTCTGCTTAATGGAGAATGTCTTGTTACGAATCATCTTGTCATGGAATGCCTTTGTCTTCTCCTTGTAAATGTGAACATTCTCATAAGCTTCATACCTAATCTCTTCAAGTTCATTCAATTGAAGCTTCCTATGAATTCTAGTCACATCTATGTCTATGTTGAATGTTTTGACAACCCAATGCGCCTTGTGTTCTAATTCCACGGGAAGATGGCATGGTTTGCCATAGATAAGCCGAAATGGGGACATGCCAATGGGTGTTTTGTAGGCTGTACGATATGCCCACAGTGCACCCTCCAAACGCAAGCTCCAATCCTTTCTTGTTGGCCCAATGGTCTTCTCCAAAATCTGCTTGATTTCTCTATTTGAAACCTTGGCTTGACCATTTGTTTGAGGGTGATAAGATGTTGAAACCTTATGTGTGACATTATATTTTTTGAGCAGCGCCTCAATGGTGCGATTACAAAAATGAGACCCTCCATCACTTATGAGCACTCTAGGCATCCCAAATCTAGAGAAGATATTAGTTTTGATGAAATCTGCAACCATTCTAGAATCATTAGTACGGGTGGCTTTTGCTTCCACCCATTTCAAGACATAATCAACCGCAAGCAAAATATAAGTGAAACTATATGAAGAAGGAAAATGACCCATGAAATCAATGCCGGAAACATCAAAAATCTCAACATTGAACATAGGGGTTTACGGCATTTGATCCCTTGCACCTATATTGCCCATTCTTTGACAACGATCACAAGTCATACAAAAAGTTCTAGCATCCTTAAAGATTGTAGGCCAATAAAATCCACATTCTAACACCTTAAGGGTTGTGTGTTGTGTGCCAAAATGACCTCCAAATGCGTAAGTGTGACAAAAAGTTAAAATTGAATTAAACTCACAATCATGCACACACTTATGAAGAATCTGATCAGAGCAATATTTCCACAAATATGAGTCATCCCACACATAAAACCATGCATCCTTCTTGAGTTTATCATGTTGGTGTTTGGAACTTGTTTAGACACCAAATAATTCACCAAATCAGCATACCATGGCTCACTTACCTCAATGGACAACAATTGTTCATCTAGGAATGTCTTTTGGATGGGTAAGGACTCCTCATTATGCACCAAACGACTTAAGTGGTCAAGAACCACGTTTTCACTTCCTTTCTTGTCTCTAATTTCAATATCGAACTCTTGGAGGAGGAGCATCCAGTGAATTAGCCTTGGTTTGGCCTCCTTCTTGGTGAATAAATACTTCAAAGCTGCATGGTCAGAATAAACAACTTTAGTACCAAGTAAATATGAACGAAACTTATCTAAAGCAAACACAACAGTAAGAAGTTCTTTTTCAGTGGTAGAGTAGTTTAATTAAGCATCATTCAAGGTCTGGGATGCATAATAAATGACATGTGGCTGCTTGTTCTTCCTTTGGCCTAAAACATCCCCTATTGCATAATCTGATGCATCACATATTAGCTCAAAAGGTATGCTCCAATCTGGTGGAACTATGATTGGGGCCGAGGTAAGCAATTCTTTGAGGTGTTTGAATGCCTTCTCACACTCCTCATTGAACTCGAAGGACACTTCCTTTTGAAGGAGATGACAAAGGGGTTGTGAAATCTTTGAAAAGTCCTTGATAAATCACCTATAAAATCATGCATGTCCAAGAAAAGAACGAACCTCTCTCACCGAAGTGGGAGAGGGTAAGTGGCGTACAAGATCTATTTTTGATTTATCAACCTCAATTCCTTTTTCAGAGATTATGTGACCCTGATTACCATAAAATGACATTTTTCCCAATTCAAAACAAGGTTAGTTTCAACGCATTGTTTCAAGATTAAAGTGAGATTATGTAAACAATCATTAAACGAATCATCAAAAACACTAAAATCATCCATGAATACCTTAATGATCTTCTCAATATAATCAGAAAATATACTTACCATGCATCTTTGAAATGTGGTTGGTGCATTGCACAAACGAAATGGCATTCGATGATAAGCAAAAGTACCAAATAGACAAGTAAAAATGGTATTTTCTTGATCATCTGGAGCTATAATAATTTGATTATATCCCGAATAACCATCAAGAATGGCCAGCTAACCTTTCAAGTATTTGATCAATGAATGGCAAAGGGAAGTGATCTTTCCTTGTGGTGGCATTGAGCTTCCTATAATTGATACAAACTCTCCAACCTGTTTGTATACGTGTGGGAACAAGCTCATTCTCTTCATGCTTCACCACAGTGACTTCGAATTTCTTTGGAACAACTTGGATTGGTGAAACCTAACAACTATCAGAGATTGGATAGATCACTCCACAATCAAGTAGCTTGATAATCTGCTTTTTCACAACTTCCATCATTGGAGGGTTGAGTCGGCATTGAGCTTCTCAAGATGGTTTAGCCCCTTCATCCAAGAGTATACGGTGCATGCATATGGTAAGGCTTATTCCTTTGATATCGGCCAAGGTCCATCCAATTGCTGTTTTGTACTCCTTTAGCACCCTCACCAACTTGTCTTTTTCTTGTGCCGTGAGTGAGGAAGCCACAATGATGGGCAACGTTTCTTGTTCTCCCAAGAAAACATACTTCAAGTGGTTTGGTAATGGTTTAAGCTCAAGGGAAGGTGGATGTGCATCACTAAAGGAAGAAACTTATTAGTAGAAACGGAATCTGAAATTGGGATTGGAGACTTACCATATTGTTGTGGCAATGACCCTAAGGCAGCCACAACCTCAATTATTTCTTCACAAAGGGGCACGGCATAGAATTCCATTGCTGCCATGGGGTTATTTAGTGTTGCCTCTTGGTTTTTCAGTCCTATTTCACTTGTAATGATCGTTTCAAGTGCATCCTCATGCAATTGTTCAAGATGTTCATGCGCCAATGAATCAATAACATCAATAGAAAAACATGAATGATCATCATTAGAATATCTCATAGTTTCAGAAATATTAAAATCAATAATCTTTCCATCAAATTCCATTGTCAACGTCCCTTTGAACACATCTATCTTGGTGCGGGCTATTTTCATGAATGGTTGTCCAAGTAGGATCGGCAAGGGTGTAGAATGGGCCGTATCTTCCATCTCAAGCACATAGAAATCAGCCGGGAAGATCAAGTTATTAACCTGCACCAAAACAACTTCCAAAACTCCTTTTGGATATGCATTAGAACGATCGGCTAATTGAATAATAACACCATCATTTTTCAGCTCTCCTAGGTTCATGGATGCATAAATAGAGTATAGCATGACGTTAATTGAAGCTCTTAAGTCTAACATAGCATGTTCAAACTTAGTTTGGCCAATAACACAAGGGATTGTGAAATTACCTGCATGTTTACATTTATGAGGTAATTTCCTTGGTAAAACGGTGGAAACATTTTCACTTACCCTCACCACTTCTTTATTCGAAACCCTCTTCCTTGTTGTGCACAGCTCCTTCAAGAATTTGGCATAATTTGGAACTTGTTTAATTCCATCAGGGAGTGGAATGTTGACTTGCACCTTCCTAAATGTCTCAAGAATGTCCTTGTCATTCTATTCTTTCTTTTTTTGCATAAATCTGTGAGGGAAAGGTACATTGGCTAGAAGAGGGTTAGAATTAACGGAACTTGAACCCAACTTACCTATATTGGACTAATTGGATGAATTGGGGTCTCTAAGTGGCTGCGGCAAGGGTGTATCTACCCTTGCCATGGCTTAGCCTTGTCCCTCTTCCTTAAATTCTAGCTTCCCATCCTCTTTTTAACTTGATTTGGATGGTCTTGGGTCAGTGCCAACTTCTTTACCACTTTTCAATGTGATGGCTTTGGCAGATTCAAATCCCCCCTTCGGGTTGACAATGGTTGAACTAGGTAATTTGCCTTGGTCTCTAAATTGTCCCATGAATTCCGCCATTTGCCCCATTTGCTTCTTCAAATCATCCACCTCCTTAGCTTGATTTTGTACCCCCTGCGTCAAAGTGGTTAAGAATTGAATAACCTTATCATTATCCAAAGATGTACCTGAATTTGATTGAACCGAAGGTGGTTGAGGTTGCATGGTTATGAACGGCTTTTGATACATCCCAGAGGGTGTTGGATGAGATCCTCCTTGTTGTTGAGATTGGATTTTGGGGTTTTCAACAACCTGTGACACAGGAAGAGTGAGATTAGCCAATTGAGATTGAATTTCAAATATTGCACTTACCTTATTCACATGTTGATGTCGTGGTATGTCTCTCTCTCCAACTCCTTCATATTTTTGTGCATTCAAGGCTTGGTTTGCAATCAAAGTCTTGGCATTAATTGGTATTTTGTCAACCAAAGCCCATCCTGCTGATGCATCAAGCATTTATCTCTCAATTAGAAGAAGTCCTTCGTAGAAATATTGAATTAGAAGCTCTTCTTTTATTTGATGTTGAGGACATGATGCAACAAGAGTCTTGAAATGCTCATAATAAGCTGGAAAGGACTCCCCTTAATTTTGTTGAATTCCACTAATCTTCTTCCTCAAGAGAATGACTCTCGAAGTGGGGAAGAATTTTTCTAAGAATGCTCTCTTCATGCATTCCCAAGATGTGACTATGCCCGATACTAATTCATACAACCAATCCTTAGCTTTTTCCAAAGCAGAGAATGGAAAAGCTTTCATCTTCAAAATGTTGGCATCTACGTTGATTGGAGTCATGCTTGAACAAACCACTTCAAATTCCTTCAAATGCTTGTTTGGATCCTCCATGGATAGTCCATGGTACTTTGGAATGAGGTGCAACAAGCTAGACTTTAATTCGAACTCATCGGTCTTGTCTTGAGCTGCCCTAGGATATTGAATGCATAGGGGAGCGGCATTGTCCATTCCCGATGCTGAAAGTTCCCTTATGGTTCGATTATCCGCTGCCATGACTTGAACTTCTTTTTCCTCTCTTGTCGTGGCCTTTTCTTCCTCCTCAAAATCAGATTCTGAGCTAGAACTAGGTGGATTAAGTTCTGGCTCCTTCCTCTTCCTTCTCAAAGTCCGCTCAAAATCATCATCAAAGTCCAAGATATTTGCACGAACAGGTTGCGAACTTCGAGTCATAAACTAGTACTTAAAAACAAGAAAAGAAAACAAGGTCAGTAACTAAAACAAAGCACAAGAAAAAGAAACAAAAAGAAACAACGAAGGATTAGCAAAGTTGCTAATCCCTGGCAACAGTGCCAAAAATTTGATGTGATAAATAATAGTACTCAAATTAAACCCTCTTGTTGACAATTATAGTAAAGATGTGTAAGTAGGGATCGTTCTAGGCCGGGGATTAGGAGGGATTTCTAATCTACTAAAAACTTACTCAAAGACACAAAACTAGGCTTAAAAACACTTAAATAAACTCAAAGACCCGTAACTTAGACTTATATGACTCAAAACAAACTAAAAAGACTCAAAACAGCACAAAACAATCAAATAGACTCAAAACAGACTCTAGGACTTACTTTGGACGAAAATTGACTTGGTTTTGACTCAAAACACTTAAAAACACACAATAGGATAGATACTAGCTAATTTGACACAACAAAGTAAAGGGGATTGGGTTTTTGACGAATTTAATGTAAAAACAAGTAACTTGAAGACCTAAACAAAGTTTGGCACGAAAATTAGGTAAATGGATGGATGATTTGCAAACTAGAGGGTCCTTTTCCACACATGACTCACTTGCATACAAATTGATTTCCAGTTACTTTTTCAATAAACCATGAACCTCAACACCCCAGATTAACCGTGACATCACTAATTAACCCTCAGATTTTCGTTAAGCCAATGAATTGGATGGACAGCGCATTGGCAACCAAATTATTCTTCCCAAGTTCCCTACTTGAACTGCATAATAGAGACACAAGCAAAGATCATTAAGGTTCATGAAAATCATAAGCATTGACAAGGCATTTGTAACTATGACATCATGATACTCATGCCAGGAATGTAACTTAACATGATTGTGACCAGCAACCCTTACTACTTGTGAATATAAGTTTGTAATGATTATGTGAAACTCCCTTATATTCTAGCATCAAATTCAAGCATGCAAACTAAGTAGGCCTCCTTAATCAACATACAAGAATAAGTTCTTAATCAAACGGTTACGTAAATTGCATTCACAATTTATGAAATCACAACTCGAATCAATCAATTCATATCGTAAATATAATCATGGTTTCAAAGTCTCCTCTAGCTAAAACAAGTTAGCCTCTCAGTTTCACAGCAAAAGAAAGAGAATTTAAATTAAACATTGAAAACAAAAGATAGATTACACCTAAAAACATTCCAACAATCCAACTTGAATAGCCAAAAACGTCCGAGGCTGCCTCTCATTTCCTTCTTCCTTGCTAGGCTGCGACACAAGGGTGTAAGGCTATGAAATTGGGTTATGGTGTGTTATGGTGACAGATTGATGAATGGAAAGGAAGTATGATGGATGATGGGGTGTGAAAGTGTGTAATGGTGATGTTTTAATGGAAAGATGCGACTATAGGTGCGGCAGGATGTTAATATTTTAGGAAAAGGATCTTGACTTTAATTAAATGTTTCAGGAAAGAATTGGAACCCAAATCCCCAAGGAAAATGAGAATTAAAGTCAGAATCCCAAGGGAAAAGGGATAGGATTTGCGGCAAGGAGAATAGGAAAGGGAATAGTGTTTCCCTTGCACAGCAAGGAAGGAATAAAGGGTAAGGTGGTGCGGCATCCCCCTTTGGCTGGAATTAAGCTTCTAGAATTTATATTTAAGTGTCCTAAATTAATTAGGGACCCTCTTTGGTAGCCGGAACTTATGTAGGAAAAGATTAGGGAAGCAAAGTCAAAATAAGGAAGTTTGACTCATATTTCCTTCTTTATGGCTCATTCCTTTACTTCCAAATCTTGAATTAATTTCTTCCATCTCTTAAGCAGATTCCTAGCTTCCTTTGGTCTTTAATTTCATTCATCCACCTTGCTCTAAGCATGTGCTATTCCAAGCCCAAAACTGCTCCAAAATGCTCCAAATTGCACTTTCTTGCCACTTTAACCATTTAGACCCACAAACACATGAAAATAGCTCAAAATACTAAAATAACTACGAACTAACAACATAAATGTAAGAAAAAAAACTAAGTTGCCTAAATATGCTCCTATCAATAACTCAACTACTCTGAAAGTTCTAGGCCGTGACGTTAGAACATATCCCAACAAAAGAAAATCAAATGGCAGACGCTCTCACTAACTTAGCCTTAGGTATGGCGCTAGGAGAGGACAAAGCTCCACACGTACCAGTTTGCCAAAGATGGATGATCCCACCCGTCACTGAAATGTTATTGGATGATACAAACGTCATCTCAGTACTTCCAGTCGACAGTATGATGTGATATTTAATAGCACACAAATTAAACCCTCTTTTTGACAATTGTAGTATATATAAGTAGGGATCGTTCTAGGCTGGGGATTAGGAGGGATTGCTAATCTACTCAAATTAGACTCAATTACACTAAACTAGACTCAAAACCAGAAAACTAGACTTTAATAACTCAAAACAAACTAGAATGACTTAAAACAGCACAAAACAAGCAAATTGACTCAAAACAAAAACTAAGAATAACTTTGGATGAATTCTAACTTAACTTTGACTCAAAACACTAAAGGAAACAAATTAAAATAGGTTTTAACTAAGTAAAACACGAAATATTAAAGTGTGACATCCCACATCGCCCAGGGGAGTGATCCTTATATGTATATTCCCATCCCTACCTAGCACGAGGCCTTTTGGGAGCTCACTGGCTTCGGGTTCCGTAGGAACTCCGAAGTTAAGCAAGAACAAAACCATGAAGGAATGGCAATCCCAAGATGGGTGACCCACTGGGAAGTTCCTCGTGAGTTTCCAAAAACAAAATCATGAAGGAATGGTAAGCTCAAAGCAGACAATATCGTGCTACGGTGGTGGAACGGGCCTGGGACGTGGTTCCCCCCCGGCTCGGGATATGACAATTTGGTATCAGATCCTAACCCTGGCCGCATATGTGCCAACGAGGACGTCGAGCTCCTAAGGGGGGTGGATTGTGACATCCCACATCGCCCAGGGGAGTGATCCTTATATGTATATTCCCATCCCTACCTACCACGAGGCCTTTTGGGAGCTCACTGGCTTCGGGTTCCTTATGAACTCTGAAGTTAAGTGAGAAGGGGGCTAGAGCAATCCTCAGATGGGTGACCCATTAGGAAGTTGCTTGTGAGTTTCCAAAAACAAAACCGTGAGGGAATGGTAAGCCCAAAGTGGACAATATCGTGCTACGGTGGTGGAGCAGGCCTGGGAAGTGATCCGTCCTGGGCCGGGATGCGACATAAATGGGGGATTGGTTTTGACGAATTTAAAGTAAAAGCAAACAGATTCAAAAACTCTAAACAACTTTGGACGAATTGGGTGTTTTGATGGGTGAATGGCTAGCTAGAGGGTCCTTCTACACACATGACACATATGCATACTGTTGGAAATGTGCCCTAAAACCAATCATATGATGATACTTTACGGACATTTCACAAAGTTAAACTAATGTAGTTTAAATGTAAAGGGCAAAGATTATTGTTTGAGCCGTCTCATATAAATGTTATATGCTTAAACGATAAGTCCAAGGAATATGTGATTGGAAGAATGCAATCTAAAAGAAGTTAGATTCATGAGACCATTCTTTCGTTGACACATCCTAAACGTTCCTGATCATAGGATTGTCAATTGGGCATTGACAGTCCGTTAAGATCAGTACGTGCTATGTCTTCTCTCAGGGAGAGTGACTAGTCTCGAGTCATTGGTGTGTGTGACATCAAGACAAGTACGTAGGTGCTCAATAGAGAATGAGTTCACTGAACACGATCAACGAAGAGTTCTCATATTCATGTCACGTGAGAACTCATGGTTGGGATAATGCAAATTAGTCTTTTGACCTGAGGCATCACAGTTGTCTTGTGGTTAGGTCCTTAATCTTTGATTATGTCAAAGTCACTCCATCAGGAGGGTGTCCACGGCATCGTTGGGGTTAAGCCACTTAGCCATGGAGGCAAGTGAATGCGCAACAAGGGATCTCTAACCTTCAAACTGTTTGAGGGAGAATACTCTATGATATGATTAAGAATCTTTGGCCAAAGTATGAATGAGATTTAGGAATGTGTTCCAAATCACATTCAAGGTAATCATATAATCACAAGACTCACATTGGATAGTAGACATGAATAAACTATCAAACCAAACAATGTGGTCAAGAGTATTGTATTAGAGAAAGACCGTATTGCATTTGTAATCCTAAAACTGGATAGGTTCTCCACCTCTTCTGATTAGCTTAGGTAACCATGACATGCTGCTAGGCGTCAACCATGGTTTGTGGAAGCCCTAAAAGTGTATTATCACTAACGGGAGAATTGAAAGTAAGTTCCAATTCACAATCGATTTGAAAGAGTTTGAATCGCCCACTGCCTCGCTAAAAGGAACCTAATGGATCGTACACCGTGTAAGGTAGAGATTGAAGATTCAACGGAGATGAGTAAGAATAATTAAATGGTTTAATTATTTATGGCAAGGATTAATTAATATGATTATTAATCAAACGAATAAGTTCGTTAAAAGACCTCAGGATAGTTTTGGACCTTAAGGCCCAATGGGCTTCGAACGTCAAGTCCATTGACTTAAGTTGTGTGACAACTTAATGAATAATGATTCACAAAGGCCCAAATAGCCCAATAAATCCCATGTTAAAGAAGGAGTAGTTTTGGACTTATTTACAAGTTTGCCACTCAAATGAATTAAGGAATAAGTATGACTTTATAGCCAAAATTCATTAAGGGTTGTTTTTGGGGAAAGGATGAGAACACAAGCTCTCCTTTCTCTCTAAAATTTCAGCCACCTTGGAGGGATCATCTATTAATCAAACTCCTCCAAGGTCACTCATTTCTTCTACAATATGCCTTGGTGTGGAGACTTAGAGGTTTTCAATTTTGGGAACTTGGAGAAACCTTTTCATCCATCCAAATCCATGGATCTAAGATGCAAGGAATGAAGGCCCTCTCTTTGGGTGATTAGCCTTTGCTTATGCAAAGAGGAATCTACAAAGGTATTGATTTCTGATAGGAGCATATTCATGCGACTTAAATGGCTTGTTCTCGTGCATTTACGTTATGTTTCTTTAGTTATTTTAGTACTTTAAGCTATTTTCGTGTGTTTGTAGGCCAAAAGGGCTAAAGGAGCAAAAAGATGCATTTTGGAGACGTTTGGAGCACTTTTGGGCTAAGGATGGATAGCTTATGCTTGGAGCCAAAGTGTTGGACGAAATTGAAAACCTAATTGAAGACCAAAGTGTTGGAACCTTGTTCCTTTTTAGTTTTAGGATATTTAAACCTTTCCTATATCCTTAGTCGTGCATAACATTCCAACATTCCACTCCTTCATTCACCACTTATCATATCATACACTTATCTTATCATCACCACATATCATTCATTTATTACTTATCATATCATTCATTCATCTACATATCAATAACCACTTATCATTCATTTATTACTTATCATATCATTCATTCATCTACATATCAATAACCACTCATCTTATCACTCAACATATCATTCATTTATCACTCAACATATCATACACTTATCACTCATCACACTTCATCATTATACCACCATTCATTCTTTAAAACACATGCACATTCACACACACTTCACACAAACAACATTCACATGCAAACACAAGCTTTAACCAACAAACAAAACAGCCAACACATGCACCAAAACACCTTTGCCGTGGCCTTCACTCCCCCTTGCATTTTCAGCCATTCCACTTCATCATTACACCACCTTCTCCATCTTTAATCACATGCACCACCAATTCAACACATGCACTTGTTCCTCCATTAAATCAACCACATTCATCACCAAAGAACCCTTGTGCCGTGAGTTCCATTGCATTTCCAGCATCCTCACATGCATTCCCTTCACATTCACCCACATGCACATTCAATCATTCACTCATGCACCCTTTATTCTTCATCATTCAAGCCATGCCTTCACATTCATTTCCAAACAATAATCACTTCAAATCACATGCACAAACATGCATTTTCAGCACCATTACACTAGTCCATGCCGTGGCTCCCCCTTTGAAATTCCAGCTTTCCCATTCATCATTTCACCAACAATTTAGCCACATTCCACATGCATAACCAACCTAGTGTCACTCCCATTCATTCCCTTTAATCATTCAGCCACCATCATACATTTATTCTCTTCCCAAACACATGCACAACCTGCCATCATTCCAGAAAAACATCCCATGCCGTGGCCTTCATTCACATTCCAACACCTTCACATGCAATTCCAGCTTTCACATGTTTTCCTAGCTATTTGTCCATCATTAATTAGCCACTTGCATGCTTAAACAAACAGCCATTTATACCTTCATTCTCCTATAAAAGCCCTTGCATTCCCATCATTCAAACATCATCTCATTTCATACACAACACACCACAAACACTTCCATTCCTTCTCTTTGCCGTGAGTCCCCTTAGAATCCAAAACCATCTTCCATTTCCATCACTCACCACTCCTCTACCATTTCCATAATCCCCCAAACCTCACCTTAGACCTTGTGCTACAACAACGAGGAAGAGAAGAGGACCTAAACGTTCATACAATTCAAGTTTAAGTTGTTGGAATGTTTAGGTGTTTCTTTGATTTCAAAGTTTCATTTTAATTCTCTTTGTTTTGTACGTATAAGGAATGGAAGAGAAGAGTGCCTAAACGTTCATACAATTCAAGTTTGAGTTGTTGGAATGTTTAGGTGTTTCTTTGATTTCAACGTAATGAGGAACTAAAACCCTTTTTGGCTAGGGGTGATTTCAATACCATGATTATTTATGTGATATGAATTGATGAATTCCGGTTATGAACTCTTGATTCGTGAATGCAATTGGCTTAACTATTTGATGATTAACTTATTTGTGTTTGTTGATTGAGGGTCGACACTTAATTAGCATGCATGAATATGTGGCTAAAGTTTAAGAAGGTTTCACATAATCGTTACTAACTTATACTTGAAAGTAGTGAAGGTCGCTTGTCACGATCGCGTTAAGTTTAATTCTTGGCATGAGTAACATGATGTCATAGTTGCAAATGCTTTGTCAATGCTTATGGTTCTCATTATTCTTAATGATCTTCGATTGTATCTCTATTATGATGACATGTAGGGAACTTTTTGAGAATGTTTTGGGTTGTCGAATGATGCCATCCAATCCAATAATATAAGGAAAATCTGAGGGTTAACTAGTGATGTCACGGTTAATTTGGGGCATTGTCGTTCATAATTCAATGAAGGAATAACTGGAAATTGATTCATATGCATAAATATCATGTGTGGAGAAAGAACCTCTAGCTAATTCACCAACCATCTTGTTTCACAACACTTGTTACAATCTGTCCATTTTTGCATTTTGTTTGTTTATTTCAACTTCGTCAAAACTAAAACCCCCTTTTTATTTCCTTGTTCCCAAGTGTCTTAAATCTGTTTTAATTTAGTTTTTATGTTTTTAAGTCAATTTAGAAGGTTTTAGCAAGCCCTCCTAATCCCCGGTCTAGAACGATCCCTCACTTATCCATTCTACTACAATTGTCAAACGAGGGTTTAATTTGAGTGTCAAGTAATTCTCACATCAATTTCTCAACTCACTTTGTTTTGAGTTGAGTCTTGGTTCACCTATCTACTAGGCTTTGAAGTTCATGGGCTACGTTTTGTTTTTGAGTGCATATAAACATGATTCCGCCTTTTAATTGTTAATTGCATGTTGTTGATGTTGCTCAAATGAACTTGTTTTTCACAAATCTTCCTTCACATACAAATCGATTTCCAGTTGCTTTTCCAATAAACAATGAACATCAACACCCCAGATTAACCATGAACAACACTAATTAACCCTCAGATTTTCCTTAAGTCATTGAATTGGATGGACAACGCATCGGCAACCAAATTATTCTTCAATAGTTCCCTACATGAATAGCATAATAAAGATACAATAAAAAATCATTAAGCTTTGTGAAAATCATAAGCATTGACAAAGCATTCGTAACTATGAACAGCATGATACTCCTGCCAGGAATTTACTTAACACGATTGTGACTAGCAACCTCTACTACTTATGAATATAAATTCATAACGATTAGGTGAAACTCCCTTATATTCTAGCATCAAATTCATGCATGTAAACTAAGCGGGCCTTCTTAATCAACACACAAGAATAAGTTATCAATCAAACAATTAAATAAATTGAATTCACAATTTATGAAATCGCAACTGGAAGTAATCAACTCATAATCCAAATATGTTCATGACTTTGAATTCTCCTCTAGCTCAAATGAGTTTAACTCCTCATGTTCGCAATTAAAGAAAGAAAACTTAAATAAACATTGAAAATAAAAGATTGAATACACCTAAAAGCGCTCCAACAATCCAATAAGTCTTGGAATGGCAGGCACGGCTCCAAACTATCATCTCCTTCCTTGCAAAATTGCGGCACAAGGGTGGTTGTGGCTGAAATTGGGTTATTGTGTATTAGGGATGGGTTGTGTAAATTATGGTGATGGATGGATGAATGAATGGTCCGGGATCCCTTTTGTGCGGCATATTGTATATATTTTAGGGAGAAAAGCATGGCATTAATTAAATGTTTTGGGAAAGATTTGGACCCCAAATCCTCAAGGAAAAAGGGTAATTAAATCAGAATCCAAGAGAGAAAAGGGTAACAAGGGTGTGGCAAGGAAAAGAAAAGGAAAAAGGTGGTGCCTTGCACGGCAAGGGAAAGGGAAAGGGAAAGGGAAAAGTGGTACGGCAAGGAATGGGAAATAGGACTAGGTCTTCTAGAATCATTATTTAACTGTCCTAAAATAATTAGGGATCCTTCTTGTAGCTGGAACCTAGGTAGTGAAGGATTAGGATTGACTAAGTCAAAATAAGGAAGTTTGACTCATGTTTCTTTCTTTCTTGCCAATTCCTTGTCTCCCAAGTCTTGAATTAATTTTTTCAACTCTTTAGCATATTCCTAGCCCTTCTTGAACTTCAATTTCGTCCATCCACCTTGCTTCATGCATGTGTTATCCATTCCAAGCCCAAAACTGCTCCAAATTGCTCCAAATTGCCTTTTCTTGCCATTTTAGCCAATTGGACCTACAAACATATGAAAATAGCTTAAATCACTATAATAAATAGAAACTAACTCACTAAATGCAAGGAAATAAGCTAACAAAGTCATATAAATATGCTCCTATCACACTAAAAAGTGGAGACAGCTGTTGATCTGTTACTTAGAGCATGGGAAGCTTCTAAACGATCCTAGACACCGCTCTGAAATACGTCGACAAGCACCCCCCGATTCCTCTACTACAAAAGAATACTTTATCGACACTCTTTTAAAGGAGTACTTCTAAGATGCCTAGGTGAGGAAGAAGTTAATCAAGCCATGGAAGAAGCACACTCAGGCGTATGCAAATCGCAGCAGTTTGGACCAAAGTTGCATTTCCATCTCGAAAGGATAGGCTACTACTTGCCAAGTATGGTGAACGATTACCTGGAACACACCAAAAGGTGCCAAGCCTGCCAATTCCACACCAACTTTATACATCAACTCTTAAGCCATTACACCCTACGGTTGCTTCATGGCCATTTAATGTATAGCGATTGGACGTCGTGGAACCCATTGCAACAAAATCATTTGCCAGAGAGGCCTACATCCTAGCCTCAACAGACTACTTCTCTAAGTGGGTTGAAGCTGTGCCCTTAAAGGAATCCAAAAAGGAAACCGTAGTCCGTTTCATCAAAGAGCATATCATCTAACGATATGGTGTGCCTCCCTACATTATCTTCAACAACGAAAAATAGTTCTCCAACCAACTCGTGGATGAGCTCTGTGAGAATACAAGTTCATGCAGCACAAGTCTTTTATGTATCATGCTCTAACCAACGGTCTCATAGAAGCATTCAACTAAACGATGTGCAACCTCTTGGAGAAGGTAATCGGCTGAACAAAACGAAACTGGTATGAAAGAATAAGTGAAGCACTTTGGCCATATAGGACAAGACATAGGACTCCTTCCCAAGCAACGCCTTATTCTCTCGTATTGGCGTGGAAGCTGTTCTGCCACTCGAAAATCAAATCCCCTCACTAAGGATGACTATACAAGAAAGCTTGATTGAAAAGGAAAATGCAAAGCTACGACTTTAAGAGTTGGAAGCACTCGACAAAAAGAGGATCGAGGCTCAACAACACTTGGAATGCTACCAAGCACGACTATCCAATGCGTTCAACAAAAAGGTCCGCCCAAGGTCTTTCCAAGCTGGAGATCTTGTCTTAGCATTACGAAGGCCTATCATCACAACTCACAAGACAAAAAGCAAGTTCACATCAAAGTAGGATGGACCTTACGTAATACAAGAGGTCTACACCAACGGTGCTTACTTAATCATGGAAAAAGATGGCTTGAAGATCGGCCCCATCAACGGCAGATTCTTGAAGTGCTACTACCCCTAAGGGAAAACACAATGCTCCTCGCTTGCATGAGCCTAAACTACACACGGCACAATGCTCCTCACTTGCACGAGCCTAAACTACACACGGCATAATGCTTCTTGTTTGCACGAGCATAAATGGTGACACCCAATGCTCTTGGCCCGCATTAGCATAAACTGTGTACGGCAAAATAAAACAAAACAAAAAATAAAAAATAAATAAATAAAATTCACCATCAAAATCGTCACAATCTATTATTCCTTGAACTACATCATGACTTGATTCCTCCTCAACCGAGGGTACGAAGGCAACTTGAAACTTCAAAAATTTCCAGTACAATCACAACACCAACAAACACAAACACTTTGAAGAATAAAGAGCAAAAGATGTAAACTCTTGTAACTAAGTTTTCTCAATGTTGTATGAGTTGCTCAAAAGATGTAAGGAGAATTGGTGTAATATTAGAAAATGGATCGATGGTGTAGACTTCCCACTTCAATGGTATCCCAAGTAAATTTTGAGAAATGACACCAAGGATAGGCATCATCGAAACGTACAACACTACTTTCATTCTCTACGACATGTACTAAAAGGTCTTCACAACTTTTTTGAAACTCAATTCGCTCTTACAGCAGGAATTTGTCTCATGCTTCAAGTCTAATATTTATCTGTGGATGTGACCACAAGAATGACTGGACAAGAATATTCATGTTACCTAAATGGGTAACATGGTTAACACAACTATGAGTTTATTGTCCTACTACAAGGCTTGCTTCTAAATTCCCATAATTTTAATTCCTTTGGCTTAGGTAGTCCTTGTTAATTAGTTTATCAGTCGCGTCACTAATTAACGCATATATGATATTTTGATTTTGTTCACTACCCTGAAATTGTGAACCGGCGTTTGATGTGAAAATTAACTTAACACACAAATTAACCCTTTTTTGACAATTGTAGCATATAAATAAGTAGGGATCGTTCTTACACTGGGGATTAAGAGGGATTGCTAAACATTTAAAACGGACTCAAATAAATAAAACTAACCTTTAAAACACTTAACTCAACTTAAAAAGACTCAAAACAAGTTCACAAGACTCAAAACAAGCTAAAAACACTCAAAACTGCCTAAAAACACAAACTGGACAATTTTAAGCCTAAACACAAACTTGGACGAAAATTGGTTCTAACTTGACTCAAAACTCTTAAAAACACAATCTAAAACATATTTGAACCAATTAGACACTCTAAGACAATTGGGGATTTGGGTTTGGACGAAAATCAAACAAACAAAACAATAATGTAAACTAGGCAGATTTTGGGCGAAATTGATCGAATTAAGTGGATGGTGAGATGGCTAGGAGGTTTTTCTCCACACATGGCATACTTGCATACAACACAATCTTCAGTTGCTTATTCAATGAATTACAAACCTCAACACCCCAAGTTAACTAGGTACGCTTAAATTAACTCTCAGATTTCCCTTAGGTCATTGAATTGAATGGAATTAGCGCATTGCAATCAAATTATTCCTTAAAAGTTTTCTATATGAAAGCACATAATAGAAAGACAATCAAAGATCATTAGGTTCTATGGAGATTATAGGTGTTGACGAGGCATTTGTAACTATGAAAGCGCATGATACTTATGCCAAGAATTTACTTAACATAATTGTGACCAACAATCTTAACTACTCATGAATATAAGTTCCCAACGATTAGGTGAAGTTTCCTTATACCCTAGCATCATATTTATGCATGCAAATTAAGTGTGCACTCTCAATTCATATACATAAACAAGTTTTAATTAAAACAGATAAGTAAATTGAATTCATCATTCATGAAATCACAACTGAAAGTAATCAAATCATCATGCAAATATAACCATGGTTTAGAAATTCCCCCTAGCCAAAAAGGGGATTAGTTCCTCATGCTTGCACAACAAAAATTATTAAATTTAAACATTGAAATCATAAGAAAGATTACACCTAAACGTTTCAGCAATTCCAAGATGGAATTGATGCACGGCTTGGGCTCCTCTTCCTCCTCCTTGCTGCGGCACAAGGTATGTGTGGTGGATTTGGGGGTTTTGCATGGTGTGCTCTTGTTTACAAGGATGGAGGATGGTTGATTATAATGGTAGGGTTGCGGTAGATGTGTATGGAGGTGTATGGAGGTGTATGGAGGTTGAAGAATGGAGAATGGAGGTTGCGGCACAAGGGTTCTGAACAGCATAAAGGGGTCCCCGAATTTTTGGCTCAATTTATGTTTATATAGTCCTAGGGTTAAGTAGATTAGGGTTAGACTTAACAGATTCTATGGATTAGGGCCCTAGAATTCGGCTACAGGTGATCAAATCCACCTAGGAGGGGTTTAGCCCACTTAGTTTCATATTAGGCTTGTGTAACCCAAATCCAAAAGGGATTAGGCCCTAGAAATCAGAATCCAAAGGGAATTAGGCCTAGGAAGGTGCGGCACAAGTGAGGGAAAGGGTGGATTGGCTTGCAAGGCAAGGCAAGGCCTTCTAAAAGGGTTTGATGCGCCACTTTTGTAGGGCTTCTAGAAAGAATGGGTTTTGTGGCTGATTTGGGCCTTCTAGAAAATGATGCTTTTAGAAATAGGTTCTAGAATTATCTATTGAGGTCCCCTTGCAACTAGGATTAAGACATGATAAGGTTTGGATAGGATAAGATGAGATAAGGTTTGGATAATGTTTTCGATAATGTTGGATAAGGTTTAGAGAAGGTTTTGGATAGGGTTTCCTCTTTTGAGCTACTTCCTTATCCACTTTGTCCTTAGCTTAGTTCCTTCCTCTTCTTATCATATTTCTAGCCTCTTGAAGTCCAAATTCGTCCATCCATGTTAGCCCATATGCAAGCTATCCACATGGTGTCCAAAATTGCTCCAAAATGCACCAAAATGCACTTTCTTGATACTTTAACCCATAAGACCTACAAACACATGAAAATGAGTTGTAATACGACATTAACTAGGAAATAATAGCACAAATGCACAAGAATAACCTAGCTAAGTCGCCTAAATATGCTCCTATCAAATTCCCCCACACTTATCTTTTGCTAGTCCTCGAGCAAAATAAACAACAAAAAGTAACGAAACAAACAATCTAAACCTTCCAACGTTTGCCTCAGGGATTTCCAGTGAGACATAACATGTCAACGATCACCACTCACATAGATTTAAGCAATCCTTACCCTCGAGCATACTTAATCATAGTCACCATTCACTAGCTCGCATTTAATCAATTAAAACAACATTTTGAATGTAGTAACATGCCTTAGAGAATTCACTCAATTCCTTACTAGATGTACTCTCGATTTTCACACAGATTTTCTGACTACACTCCCTACACTAGGTATATGTGAGAAGATTGATGTAAACATATAGACAAACACTCACATATGTTATAACAAGAAAAGCATTTTCTGGAATTATTAACATGTATATATATGATGTCATGAATGGAATGCCACTACTTAGACGTGAGAACCATGGATACCATATGCTCAAACCCATTTTAAACTCCACATATTGAAACACATAACAATCAAGATAGAAGTCAAAGGGATGTAACGGGGCTAGGGTATTGGCTAACAGCGAAAGGTAAAGGATAAACGAACATTCTTAAAGCAATAGTGAGCAAAGTATTGAATTAGGCACTTAGAATTCCCTTTAGAACGCAGAAGTCAACTTTGAACACCTAAGGGGAAGTCACACAAAACTTAGGGCCATATTCAAACTTTTTTTGGACCCTTTCTTCAACAATCAACACTTGTGAGTTCATTCTCACTTATTTTCACTCCTTTTCTTTCTTTTCTTCTTCTTTTTCTTCTTTTTCACAATTTTTTTTCTTTCATTTTTTCTTTCTTTTTCCCATGCCTCTTTTATGACTTTGGCACACACACATTCACAAAATCCCTTCCCCCACACTTGTTTTCTGCACAAATGTCACTCAAAAGGAATTCCTTCCATTGTCATGCTCCACTATACTTCAAGAACAAGGGTATGGAGAGTCCTATTCTAGGCTAGGTAAGGGTGATGTGGTTAACAAGAAAATAGGCTAAATGAGGCTCAAAGGGGTTTAAACCTACAATACAAATGACAAGGGTGGATTCGGCTATTTGGCTATGGTGGTGACTACTACACAACTTCATCTTGTTATTTGTTATGCTAATCAATTTCATGCTTTGAATGAAACGGGTATGAGTTCTAGTATTTGGAACTATAGTGATAAAACGCATTCTAAGTAGCAACCAAGCAAAGAATAATGAGATCATGCAACGACTTTAGAAAACAAGAATGCACAGATTAATAACTCTCCAAATAAACATTTAGGCTCAAGTCTCTCAGGGATGTAGCATTTGTTTGAATTCCTTCCTTCAAGCATGTTACAAAAACTTATTTTATCTTTTGTGATTACATGTGAATTCGTAAACTATAACTACAACCAAGCATAAACCAAGGAGCAAATCAAACTTCCATCATTGTTTGTAACTCCCTTTAACAGTCATGCATTAAAAACCAAATCCTCATCATTGTGTTCGAAGGTACCCTAAGACACAAACAAACACACAAAAACAACTCTTTTTGGCTTTTTCAAAACACTTTTTTCAATTTTTTTTCAAATTTTCGGATTTTTCCTTCAACACACACCAAAACAGCTCAAAATGCATTAAAAACACTTAAAAACAGTGAGAAAGAACATTAGAAGTGATACGTGATAGAATCCCACGAATTTTGCATAAAAACACTTGTTTACCCCCCCCCCCCCACACACACACACTTAAATCAAACATTGTCCTCAATGTTTCACATAAAAACTCACACAAAAGCAAACAAATAACAAACAACTAAGCATGATAAAATAAAGCAGCAAAGAGAAGGGTTTAGAAACGCAAATCTGGGTTTGGAGTGGAAGTTCCATCTTCTCCTTGTTGAATGCATGGGTTGCCTCCCAAGAAGCGCTTGCTTTAACGTCTTCCAGCCGGACGAATATGCCATCCTAACCTTCACTAGTACCCACGGCATGGAGGGGTACATCATCCACAACATGCCCCTCGAAATTCTCATCATATGTCTCTATGAATGGAAGGGGATAGTGATCCTCCCTGATTTTGGTGTTTTGGTTCCTAAAGTCCATGTAAATGCTTCCACCACCTTGAAATCGATTGGGTACCTACACCAAAGAAGGTAACAACCTATTAGTTGAAATGGGAATCGCAATTGGGGTTGGAGACTTACAAACATATCGTGATGGAAGCTCAAAAGTGGTAGCCCTATCAATAATGTCACTATGGCTACTCTCGGCCAGATTGGGTGGTTTTAGGGCAACCACTCCAATTCCCTCTTCAATGGTGGTTCTTGATGCATCCTTCTTGATAGGTGTGGATTGTTCCTGCCCTATATCCTTATGCACATCAATGGAAAAACAAGAACGAACATCATTAGGCTTCTTAATAGATTCATAAACATTGAATTTAATTATATCACCACCAAACTCCATTGTTAATACTCCCTTGGCCACATCAATTTTTGTTTGAGCTATTTTCATGAATGGTCTTCCAAGTAGGAGTGGCAAGGGTGGAGAACGAACCGAGTATTCCATTTCAAGCACTTAAAAATCAGCCGGAAAGATTAAATGATTGACCTGCACTAAAACATCTTCCAAAACACCCTTTGCATAGGCATTAGATCTATCGGCCAATTGAATAATCACACCATCATTTTTTAACTCACCTAGGTTCATAAATGCATAAATTGAGTACGGCATGACATTAATAGATACACCTAAGTCTAGCATGGCATGTTCAAAACGATTATTGCCAATAACACAAGGAATTGTAAAACTACCCGGATCTTTGCATTTAGGGGGCATTTTACGTTGTAAGATGGCTGAGACATTTTGACTTACCTTTACAACCTCTTTGTTCGAAATTCTCTTCCTAGTAGTGCAAAGTTCTTTTAAAAACTTGGCATACCTTGGAACTTGCTTAATTGCATCCAAAAGTGGTATATTGACTTGGACTTTTCTAAATGTCTCCAAAATGTCCTTTTCAGCCTCCTCCTTCTTCGTTTGCTTGAATCTACAAGGAAAGGGTGCATTTGGAGGAATAACATTAGAAATAATCGAATTTGGAACCTCCTTACCCTTGGAAGCCGAATGGGGTTGTTTGAGTGGTTGCGGCATGGATGTTGTTACCCTTGTCGTGGCTTGCTCTTGCTTCCCCTCCTCAAATTGCAACTTTTTGTCCTCTGTTGGGGCTGAATTAAAGGGTTGTGAGGCTGTTCTAACTTGTTTTCCACTTCGCAACATGATTGCTTTGGCAGATTAGAATCCTCCTTTTGGGTTGACAATAGTTGAACTAGGCAACTTGCCTTGTTCTCTGAATTGACCCATGAACTCTGCAATTTGCCCTACTTGCTTCTCTAATTCATCAACCCTTTTATCCCTATTTTGCATTCCCTGCGCCATAGAAGTTAGTAATTGAAAATTTTGATCATTATCTATGGACGAACCTGATTTGGATTGGGCAACTTGGGGTTGTGTGGGTGCATACGGCCTTTCGTAGAATCCTGGAGGTTGCTGCCTAAATGTCCTTTGTTGTTGAGGTTGTTATGGCTCTCTCCATTTGAAATTTGGATGATCTCTCCAACCGGGATTGTATGTGCTAGAGAAAGGATCACTCCTTGGTTGGTTTTGGTTCCCATAACCCATGGCATTGGCAGATTCCCACCCTCCGTTCTCAATCAATTGAGGGCACTTGTCCGTAAGATGTCCATTCATGGAGCACACGCCACAAACAGCTACACTTTATACCCTTGGTATTTCAACCACCTGCGAAAGAAGAGAAGTAAGATTAGCCATTTGATTTTGAAGTTCGGAAATAGCACTTACCTCATTAACTTGTTGTTGCCGTGGCATGTCTCTTTGGCCAACGCCTTCGTATTATTAAGCATTCAAAGCTCGGTTGGCAATGAGAGTCTTGGCGGCCAAAGGTATTTTGTCCACTAAAGCTCCACCTGCTGAGGCGTCTAGCATTTGACGTTCAATTGGTAGAAGCCCTTCGTAGAAATATTGAAGAAGAAGCTCCTCCTTCATTTGGTGCTGTGGACATGAAGCAACAAGGGTTTTAAAACGTTCATAATAAGTTGGAAATAATTCACCTTGATTTTGCTGAATGCCACTAATCCTTTTACGTAAAAGAATGACTTGAGAGGTTAAGAAAAACTTCTCCAAAAACGCCATTTTCATACTCGCCCATGATGTGACAGTTCCGGGGGCTAGTTTATACAACCAATCTTTAGCCTTTTCCAAGAGAGAAAAGGGAAAAGCCTTCATCTTCAAAATGCTCCCATCAACTTTCACTGGGGTCATACTTGAGCAAACAACCTCGAACTCCTTCAAGTGTTTATTAGGATCTTCCATGGACAACCCATGGAACTTAGGAATATGGTACAATAAACTAGACTTGAGTTCGAACTCGTCAGTCTTGTCGGGGGCTGCCCTTGGATATTGAATGCATAGAGGCATGGCATTATCCAATCCCGAAGCGGAAAGTCATTGATTGTTCGGTTGTCGGTTGCCATAACTTGTTCTTCCTCAAAAACCCTTGTCGTGGCCTCCTCTCCCACTTGTGTTTCGTCCTCTTCAAGCTCAGGTGCAGGTTGAGGTGGTTGAAGCTCTTGTTGATTCTTCTTTCTTCTCAAGGCTCGCTCAAAATCATCGTCAAAGTCTAAGATATGCGCATGAACCGGTTGAGAACTCTGAGTCATAAACTAGTGCCTAAAACAAGAAAGCAAACAAGTCAGAAACTAAAACCAATAACAAACCAATAACACATGAAAATAACTAAAAAGAAATAACAAGGGATTAGCAAAGTTGCTAATCCCCGGCAACGGCGCCAAAGTTTGATGTGGAAATTAACTTAACATACAAATTAACCCTCTTTTGACATCGTTCTTACACTGGGGATTAGGAGGGATTGCTAAACACTTTAAACTGACTCAAATAAATAAAACTAACCTATAAAACACTTAACTCAACTTAAAAAGATTCAAAACAAGTTCACAAGACTCAAAACAAGCTAAAAACACTCAAAACTGCCTAAAAACACAAACTGGACAGTTTTAAGCAACACAAACTTGGACGAAAATTGGTTCTAACTTGACTCAAAACTCTTAAAAACACAATCTAAAACATATTTGAACCAATTAGACACTCTAAGACAATTGGGGATTTGGGTTTGGATGAAAATCAAACAAACAAAACAATAATGTAAACTAGGCAGATTTTGGACGAAATTGATGGAATTAGGTGGATGGTGAGATGGCTAGGAGGTTTTTCTCCACACATGGCATACTTGCATACAACACAATCTTCAGTTGCTTATTCAATGAATTATGAACCTCAACACCCCAAGTTAACTAGGTACGCTTAAATTAACTTTCAGATTTCCCTTAGGTCATTGAATTGAATGGAATTAGCGCATTGCAATCAAATAATTCCTTAACAGTTTTCTATATGAAAGCGCATAATAGAAAGACAATCAAAGATCATTAGGTTCTATGGAGATCATAGGTGTTGACGAGGCATTCGTAACTATGAAAGCGCATGATACTTATGCCAAGAATTTACTTAACATAATTGTGACCAACAATCTTAGCTACTTATGGATATAAGTTCCCAGCGATTAGGTGAAGTTTCCTTCTACCCTAGTATCGTATTTATGCATGCAAATTAAGTGTGCACTCTCAATTCATATACATAAACAAGTTTTAATTAAAACAGATAAGTAAATTGAATTCATCATTCATGAAATCACAACTGAAAGTAATCAAATCGTCATGCAAATATAACCATGGTTTCGAAATTCCCCCTAGCCAAAAAGGAGATTAGTTCCTCATGCTTGCACAACAAAAATTATTCAATTTAAACATTGAAATCATAAGAAAGATTACACCTAAACATTTCAGCAATTCCAAGATGGAAGTGATGCATGGCTTGGGCTCCTCTTCTTCCTCCTTGCTGCGGCACAAGGTATGTGTGGTGGATTTGGGAGTTTTGGATGGTGTGCTCTTGTTTAAAGGGATGGAGGATGGTTGATTATGGTGGTAGGGTTGCGGCAGATGTGTATGGAGGTGTATGGAGGTTAAAGAATGGAGAATGGAGGTTGCGGCACAAGGGTTCTGAATAGCATAAAGGGGTCCCCGAATTTTTGGCTCAATTTATGTTTATATAGTCCTAGGGTTAAGTAGATTAGGGTTAGACTTAACAGATTTTATGGATTAGGGCCCTAGAATTCGGCTATAGGTGATCAAATCCACCTAGGAGGGGGTTTGGCCCACTTAGTTTCATATTAGGCTTGTGTAACCCAAATCCAAAAGGGATTAGGCCCTAGAAATCAGAATCCAAAGGGAATTAGGCCTAGGAAGGTGCGGCACAAGTGAGGGAAAGGGTGGATTGGCTTGCAAGGCAAGGCAAGGCCTTCTAGAAGGGTTTGATGCGCCACTTTTGTAAGGTTTCTAGAAAGAATGGGTTTTGTGGCTGATTTGGGCCTTCTAGAAAAGGATGCTTCTAGAAATAGGTTCTAGAATTATCTATTGAGGTCTCCTTGCAACTAGGATTAAGACATGATAAGGTTTGGATAGGATAAGATGAGATAAGGTTTGGATAATGTTGGATAAGGTTCAGAAAAGGTTTTGGATAGGGTTTCCTCTTTTGAGCTACTTCCTTATCCACTTTGTCCTTAGCTTAGTTCCTTCCTCTTCTTATCACATTTCTAGCCTCTTGAAGTCCATATTCGTCCATCCATGTTAGCCCATATGCAAGCTATCCACATAGTGTCCAAAATTGCTCCAAAATGCACTAAAATGCACTTTCTTGATACTTTAACCCATATGACCTACAAACACACGAAAATGAGTTGTAATACGACATTAACTAGGAAATAATAGCACAAATGCACAAGAATAAGCTAGCTAAGTTGCCTAAATATGCTCCTATCAGCGTTCTGGCACAAATGTATTAATCCCAGATACCAGCATGTCTCCGGTATCAGAAATCATATAGCTAGAATACTAGTTGACAGCTTCTGGATATCAAACGATATCGTCAGTTAGCAGTGCCATGTTGGAAATGTGCCTTAAAGCCAAGCATATGAGGATACTTTACAGACATTTCACATGTTAAACTAATCTAGTTTAGTATAAAAGGCAAAGATTATTGTTTAAAGTCGTCTCGTATAAATGTTATATGCTTAAACGATAAGTCCAAGGATTAAGTAATTGGGAGAATGTGATCTAAAGAAATTAGATTCATGAGACCTTTCTCTTTCTTATACATATCCTAAATGTTCCTGGTCATAGGATTGCCAATTAGGCATTGACAGTCCATACACCGTGTAAAGTAAAGATTGAAGAAACAACGAAGATGAGTAAGGATAATTAAATGGTTTAATTATTTATGGCTAGGATTAATTAATATGTTAATTAATCAAACGAATAAGTTTGTTTTATCTTTTGAGTAATTATTAGACCTCAAGGCCCATTGGGCTTAGAACCATCAAGCCCACTAACTTAAGTTGTATAACAACTTAATGACTAAAGACTCAAAAGGGCCCAAATAGCCCAAAGCCTTTAGAAGGCCAACCATATCATGAATGAAAGCGTTTTGGTTCTTTTTGTCACTTAAGTGAAGTGACTATATGGAGAGAACAAAAGCTCTCATTTTCTCTCTAGAAGGCCGGCCCCCTTGGAAGGGATTTACTAGTATCAATCCTCCTTTAAGGTCACTCATCTCTTCTTTAAGTCCATTCTTGGTGTGGAAACTTAGAGGTTCCCTTTCTTGGGAACTTGGAGAATCCATTCAACCATCTTCCTCCAACAATAGTATAATATTTCTCAACTCACTTTGTTCTTGAGTTGAGTCTTGGTTCACCACAACTACAATGCCTTGAATTTTCATGGGTAAAGTTTTGCTTTTGAGTGCATACAAGCATGATTTCGCCTTTTAATTGTTAATTGCATGCATAGATGTTGCTCAAATGAACTTGTTTTTCCCAAATTATCCATCACGCCACTGGAGGCTAATTACAAGCTAAAGCCCACCTGGGTGGATGGTTTCAAATAATTGGTAAAAAACTGGTCCTAAAAGGTGGTTTCATTGATTCTAGGGAAAATAGGTTATTGCCTCTAGTATCCTTGATAACCGTAGGTATAACAACTCGTACTCTCATGCCCATACTCATCGAAATGACGAGCACAACATCAAAATTATGGGAGCTAGTGTTAGTTGAAAAGTCCTAAGGCCGGAAGAAGGAATTGCTAACAACTTACATAGAATGGACTTAAACGAAAATTGATCTTCCTCCAGAGGGTCTGGAATTATCACTACGCTTGAAAAAATAGTATTGTCAGGGACCAAAGTGGCTATCCCCCCAGATATTCTTCCATCGAGTGCTACCACTTTAGCACCACATTGTCACTCGAGACATTTTTGGGAATTTCGACGAAAAGTAAAACTTCATAGGAATTCTAATAGGTAGTATACTAATAAGTACTGCCAAGGAATCAAAACTATTTTTTATTTCCTGACTCAAAATGATTGATAATGATGATTAGATAGTAGTAGTGGAATGATTGATAAATCTACGATGGTACGCAATTACCAACACATTAGCCCTGCTTTAGGGCCATAACTTGCCTCAAATCTACATTTTTCCTTGGCAAAGAGTTTCTTCGCTTTAAGTCTAAAGGCGTTCACCAAAATGAGCTTCTAAAATATTGATAAGTCGTCTAACGGCCCAAAACTTAGGAAAAACTAATGCATTTTTTGTGCTTGAGGAGGTGGCAAGATTTGAAAATTAGGCTCAAGAACCGAGAATGCCTACATCACGCTTGTGATGAACGAAATACTGCCCAAACTTATGCTCTGACACCAAAATGGCACACCCTGACTCGGAACGTCCACCTAGACTCCAAATCGAGTTCCACTAGCTAGCACTAGGAAGGTGACGAAGCAATAAAGTGTAGTGATGTGGAAATGTGAGTAAATTTAAACCTAAAAGTGCCTAAACATGAAAGTGTGCTTGTGACCGGGAATGAACCCATTTCACACATGATGTCAGAGCATAAACAAAGTACAGTAAGGTAGGATAAGATTTTGTTGGAAGTATGCCACAAAGCCACTCATTTGATGTAATAGCCTTTGAAATACTAATTGTGTTAAACTATTATATGTTTAATAAAGGGCAAAGCTCATTGTTAATCACTATTTATTGTATTGTGTGTTTAAGCAATAAGGGAATCCAAGGAATGTATTTAATCTAAGAGAGAAGTGATCCAAGTAAGTTAGATTAACGAGACCTTTCTCTTATGTTCATTCCTAAAATGTTCCTAGCCATAGGATTGCCAATTGGGCACTGACAATCCGCTAAGGTTAGTATGTGTTATGTTAACTCAAGCATGAGTATGATGATAGGAGCATATTTATGCGACTTTGTTACCCTATTTCCTTGCATTTACTCAATTAGTTTATATTTATTAAAGTGTTTTAAGCTATTTTCGTGTGTTTGTAGGTCCAAATGGCAAAATTGGCAAGAAAAGGCAATTTGGAGTATTTTAGAGCAGTTTTGGGTTTGGAATGGATATTACATGCATAGAGCGAGGTGGATGGACGTTTTTAAGGATCAAAAGAGGCTAGGAATGTGCTAAATAGTTGAAGAAATTAATTCAAGACATAGAAGATAAGGAATCAGCTAAAGAGAAGGAACATTATCCAAAACCTTATCTTATCTTATCCTAATTCTATCATAATCTTATCCTAACTTAATTCCAGCTACAAGGGGGAATCAATTTCACATTAAATCACCTAAATATCTGGTTCTAGAAGCCTTATCCTATGCCCTAGATCTGTGCCACACAAGCTAACCTTTTTCCCCTAGGAATCTGTCGCAGCACCCTAGTCCTTTTCTTTCTTGGTTTGTGCCATGTAATCCTTCTCGTTGACAGCCTTTGCCGTGCCCCCTAGCCCTATAAATACACCACACATCTACTACATAAATGGAGAACACAAGAGCCTAAAATCAGAAAAACACACTTGTGCCATATCTTTGCAAGGAAGGAGAAGCCGTGCCTGCCATTCAAGACCTTTGGATTGTTGGAGCGTTTCTAGGTGTATTCTATCTTTTGTTTTCAATGTTTAATTTTAATTGTCTTTGTTTAATTGCAAACATGAGGAACTAATTTCGTTTTAGCTAGAGGTGAATTCAAAGCCATGAACATATATGTGATATGAATTGATTACATCGAGTTATTGTGTCATAAATCGTGAATGCAATTTACTAAACTGTTTGATTGATAACTTATTCTTGTGTGTTGATTAAGAGGGCCCACTTAGTTTGCATGCATGAATTTGATGCTAAAATATAAGGGAGTTTCACCTAATAGTTATGAACTTATATTTACAAGTAGTGGAGGTTGCTAGTCACGATCGCGTTAAATAAATTCCTGGCAGGAGTATGATACAGTTAATAGTTACGAATTCCATGTCAATGCTTATGATTTTCATAGAACTTAATGATCTTTGATATGTATCACTATTATGCAGTTCATGTAGAGAACTTGATAAGAATAATTTGGTTGCGTCGCTGAGTCCAATTCAATGAATTTAGGAAAATATGATGGTTAATTTGTGTAGTTCATGGTTAACTTTGGGCATTGTCATTTATGGTTTATAGGAATAATAATTAGAAATCGATTTGTATGCATATGTATCATGTGTGGAGAAAGACCCTCTAGCTAGCCTTTTTACCCCCTTAATTCACCTAATTTCGTACCCTTTAGTTTGTTTCTACAACTTTGTTTGTTTAAATCTTAAATTTGTCAAAACAACCCCCCATTTAGTATTCTGAGTCCTTTTAGTTTAATTTTCATCCAAACCTCCCTTTAGTTCCTATTTCGAGTCAATTTAACTTAGTTTGTGTGTTTTGAATCAGTTTAGCTTATTTTGAGTAGTTTAATTTTAGTTTTCTGTTTTTGAGTCTAGTTTAGTGATTTAGAGTTTAATTTGTGTAGATTAGTAGCCCTCCTGATCTCCGGCCTAGAACGATCCCTATTTTCACATACTACAACTATCAAAAAGAGGGTTTAAGTTTGTGTGCTATTTTATATCACATCATATGACTAGTCTCAAGTCATTTAGAGTTGGACACTGAAACAAACACATAGGTGCTCAAAAGGTAATCGAGTACACTGAACAACGATCAAAAGAGAGTTCGAATGTACATGTCATGTAAGAACTCGTAAGTTGCAATACGCACAGTAGTCCTTTGACCTGAGGCATCATAGATGTTTAATGGTTAGGTCCTTGATCTTTGATCATGTCAAACGAATTCCATCAAGAGTGTCCACGTCATTGTAGGGGTCAAGTTATCTAGTCATGTACGCATATGAATGCACAACAAGGGATCTCTAACCTTCCATGGTGGATGGAGAATACTCTGAGATATGATTCAGGAGTCTTTGGCCAAAGCATATGAATATGACTTAGGAAGTTTGTTCCAAATCATATTCAATGAATCATTTAGACAAGTATCACATTGGATAGTAGACATGAAGCAAACTATCACTCAAACAATGTGATTAAGAGTATTGTATTAGAGAATGACCGTATTGCATTGTAATTGTAACTGGATAGGTTCTCCAACCACTTCTACTTAGCTTGGGTAGCCATGATACTGCTAGGTGTCACTCATGGTTTGTATAAGTCCTAAAGATTAGCGAACACTAATCTTCATCAAGGGGAGAATTGAAATGTAGTTTGAATTCACAATTGATTGTTAAGAGTAAAATCGCCCACTGCCTCGTTAATTGGAACCAAATGGATCGTACACCAAGTAAGGATGAAAGTGAAGAAATATAAATAAGATGGATAAGCAATTAAATAGTTTCATTGAGAGTGGTCAAGATTAATTAATTAGTTAATTAATCTTATGAAAGGTTCGTATTGGGCTTTTAAGTTGGTTTTGGGTTTTAGGGCCCAAAAAGGGCTTTTTTGGTCCTCAAGGCTCATTGAGTTTAGGTTGTATGACAATTAAAACTATATGAAATTTAGCCCAATAACTAAGTCAAAACCGGACATACGGTGAGTGGATGCAAACTTGGCTTAATTGCAAGTTTGCCACCCATATGTGAGGAGGTATAAAGGCAACTTTATAGACATTCTTTCACTAGAGTTTTCTTGAGGCAAAGAAGAGAAACACTTTCTCTCTTTTTCTCTACAGAGGCCGGTCACTTAGGGAGACTTCCACTAGCATCAAAAGTCTCTCCAAGTCATCCATCTTCTCTTCACACTACATCTTTGGTGTGGAGACTTAGAGGTACCAAACCTTTGGTGCTTTTGGAGTTCCTTTCCTCACATCCTCAAGGAGCAAAGGAGATTCAAAAGGAAGAAAAATCACAAGGAAGATTCAAGGAGCTAGGAGGTGACTTGAAGGCCTTCCACTTGGGTGAATCCCTTGTGTAAACAAGGATGAGCTTCAAGGGTAATGAATCCCAAAAACCTTTCTTCCCTTTAATGTTGTTAAAGAGTCTTGTGTTTCACCATTCACTAGGCTTTGAAAGTCATGGGTTTTAGAATTGTTTTTGAATGCATGCATACTTTAAAGTGTTAATAGTTTGCTTATGTGTTCAAATGTTCTCACATGTTCTTAGCTAGGGCAAAATTTTTCCTTCAAGTGGTATCAGAGCCCAGGTCTAGTGTATGGTGAATCCTTTTGGGTTTTGTGTTTTTCATGGTTTGTGATTTAAATGTTGTAAATGTTATGAGCTTTGTTCTTTCTTTTTTAGTACAAATTTTGCTTGAAAATTTAGCATCTCAAATGTTTTAGATGTAGTTCATTTAAGCATGAATATTGGAACTAAAATTTGGATCCATGTATGTGGGGAAGTTCAGCCAAATCCAAAGGGTGGATTTTTGGGTTCACGTTTATCTTGTTAAAAATGTTTTAAAGTGACTTTTGGAACCCTCTTTTGAGTAGAGAAAATTTGAGTTTTCTTGAGTGAAAACATTCATGAAGCTCTTATGAGTTTTCATGTGTGTTCTTCAATGTTCTTGTTGTGCTTATCAAGAACAAAAAGTTTTAGTGTTTTGATTCAACGCGTTTGTTGTTTTTCATAAAGTTTTGGTTTGTTATTGATTGGTGATGGATGATTTGTGTCTTTATTGTTTTTCTTACAACCCATACCAATCAACTATTCAACCCATACCATACCTTTCACTTTTTCAACACTTTAAAATTTTGAATTTTCACCAAAAACCAAAACCCCTTTTTACACTACCAAAACCGGCCACCCCTTAGTGGGGGTACTTTTTGGGCTTTTTACTTTTATGTAAAGTCCCAAAAACCAAAAACCCCTTTTGGGGCTTTTTACTTTCACCAAAAACCAAAGCCCTTTTGATACTTTTGTGTATTTGCACTTTGGCCCAAAAGTTTACGTTTTTATGTAAAGTCCCAGAATCACTAAAGGACAAATTGTGTTGCTCCTTTGATGAAGTTTATGCAATGTTTAAAAAAATTTGGGTTCTAGTTGTAATTACATGGAGTTGTGGACTCTTGTGTTTTTACAAAGTGACCCCAAAAGGTTTGTATTTTGCTTAGTGGCCCAATAGTTAAGGTCATTGGCTTTTCGGGCCAAAATATGATGAGAACAAAATGGTTTTGTATCTTTCATGAGAATTGGATTTTCATTTCATTTAGCTCCATTTAAATCAATTCTATGAATCCAAAAACCAATTGTTTAAGTTGCTTTCTTAGTTAATGTGATTGATTAAGAAAAGGGTGATTATGAACCAAAGGCCTCGATAATTGAGCTATGTGATTGGCCGCTTTACATTATGAATGTTTGGGTTAAGTAGTTTAGATTTGAATGTAATTTGATTAGTTCAAATGTGTTGTAAATGAGCATAAGTCCATCAAATGTGTTGTAAAAGGGCATAAGCCCTTCTCTTTATTTCAAGTATTCCTTTTTGTTTATTTGCATGCAAATTGGAATAGTTGGGTCTAATGCCCAATAGCAAATAACGGTTTAATTAGATTAAATGTGTAACTAAAATCAACAACTACCTACCTTAGACCCAAGGTCCAACACAAAGCTCGTGTTGGATCAAATCAAATGGTTCATAATCATCCTAAGACCTAAAATGACTATATAGTCCATATGAGGATGCAATGCATTTGTTAGTAGTTCCATATAGTCTTGCTTGTTTCATCAAAATAGTGGGAGTATTATATACTACTAATTCATATAAACTTGGACCAATGGTTGTGAGAGGCCCAAGTTCTTTTAATAAGATTAAAATGAAATTGATGTAGCCCAACACTACTCCCTCAACAAAACGAATATTAAGTTGATAAGCGAGAGATGCTTTGAACATCTCTTCATTCTTCATAGGCCTTCCACCGTGGTGGGCCCCAATCGTTTGTGACTCGTACACCGACTTCACCCTATCATGGGGAAGTTCAAAGTATGTGCTTACATTCAGGAAGAACCCATATATACATACATGATGTGGTGAGGTAGGCAACGAGGATGGCCAACATCATATCATTGTGAGGCTATTCTTCAACCCCTACACGAACTAACATGGTGGGAATAACTTAACTTAGTGCAATGGGGCCGACATCATATCATTGTGAGGCATCATTCTCTAGAGGCCAAACTAGATGGGTAATTACAAGGGTTGTAAATGACTAAAGCGTTATTCTCTCATCATTATTGTTGCTAACCAACATCATATCATTGTGAGGTGGGCTTGGTAATGGTGAGCCTCCCATACCCCACTAAGAGTTCAACATAACTCTTGGATTCCATTCAGGGATGTGGAATTTGCCAAAAATAGTGGGTGGTACTATTTGATTTAAGACCTATTCAAGTAGTTTTAAAATCAACAATCTAATACGATTTATGTTATGTTATGTAGTTAACGACATGCCTAAAATTTCACCTACCATTATACTTGACATAAAGGGCCTTAGGGGTCAACATTTCCTTGCTTGGTATCATCACATAGATAATGTTTGAAAGATGAAAGACATATCGTATGTGCTCAAGCAATCCCTTCCTCATGTACCTTCTACGAAACTAGCTTGAAATGAGGAGTGTCAAAATTAAACAAGACACTAGAAGGATGACTTACAAGCCAAATGCTTAATCCTTACTTCAATTAGTGAGGAGCTTAAGAAGCTACATGAGCACATGAACACTTCTTGTGCCATGGTTGATAGTTTGCATAAGATGCATGACATTGAGACAAGTAATGTACGATTCT
Source organism: Pyrus communis (assembly GCF_041283825.1). Classification (NCBI taxonomy): domain Eukaryota; kingdom Viridiplantae; phylum Streptophyta; class Magnoliopsida; order Rosales; family Rosaceae; genus Pyrus; species Pyrus communis. Next base: position 12,413,379 of record NC_142566.1, read on the forward strand.
CAAATGTTTGTAGTCCATTGAATGCCAAAATGGCAAAGGGGACATTGGTCCAAAAACATGGACAAAAGATGGAAAGGATCTTTCAAGATCTTGAGGGTTTAGGAACTTCCATCGATAGGAAAATAGCCCAAGACTTTTTCCTTACATCTCTCTTGGATGATTTCACTAAGTTTATAATAAACTATCAAGTGAATAGATTCGATCGTACTCTTTTTGAGATGATTAACATGTGTTGTAAGTTTGAACAAGGTTTCAAAAAGGACAATGGGAGTGAGAATGTAATCACAATGAAAAGGTTGCATAAGAAGAAGGTAAGAAAATCCAAGGGAACATGCTTTCATTGTGGAAAGGATGAACGTTGGAAGAAGAAATACAAGGTGCGCATTACGAGCCTTATGACAGGAACTTTTGAAGGGACTATTTCTGTCATAGAGAGTGCTTTTACAGTAAGCTCCAATTCCTGGATATTTGATTCAGATGCTAGTCAACATATTTGTAATATGTTGCAGGGACTAAAAGGGAGCAGGAGCAGGACACTGCGCAATGGGGAGATGATTGTGAGAGTTGGGAATGGCATTAAGATCTCTACAAAAGCAGTGGGCACCTACATGCTTAAACTACCCTATGGGGAAGTCTTGGAACTTAAAAATTGTTTATATTTTCCTTCATATATAAAGAATTTGATTTCCATCTCTATGCTTTTACGAGATGGGCACTCGGTGTTGTTTGACAAAATGAGTTGCACTTTATACTTGAACGGTCGTATTATCATTCACGGTAATATGATAGAGGGACTTTTTCACCTAGAAACTAATAGGAGCATATTTATGCGACTTAGTTAGCTTGTTTTCTTGCATTCATGTGTTTGTAGGTCCAAAGGGCTAAAGTAGCAAGAAAGTGAAATTTTGAGCATTTTGGAGCAGTTTTGGGCTTGGAATGGATAGCACATGCTTGGAGCAAGGTGGATGGACAAATTTGAAGTTCAAAAGGAGGCTAGGAATGAGCAAAGAAATGAAGGAAATAAATTCAAGACAAAAGAAATCAAGGAATCCACCAAGAAAGAAGGAATGTTAGCCAAAGTTACTTTATTTTGTCCATTTCCTTTCCTAATCCTTCACCACCTAGGTTTCAGCTGCAAAAGAAGATCCCTAATTATTTTAGGACACTTAAATAATGATTCTAGAAGACCTAGTCCTATCTCCTTTCCTTGCCGCACCACCTTTCCCTTTCCCTTGTCGTGCAAGGCAAACACCTTTCCCCTTTTCTTTTCCTTGCTGCACCCTTGTTACCCTTTTCCTCTTGGATTCTGACATTTAATTACCTTTTTTCTTTGAGGATTTGGTGTGCAAATCTGTCTCCAAAATTAATTAGGGTTTTAGCTATCTTTCCCTTTAAATATAACATTGTGCCGCACCATAAAAAGAAACTCATCATTCATCATACTTCACACCAATCATCTAATCCACATAACCATTCATTCACACCCTTGTGCCAAAATTTTGTAAGGAAGGAGAGGATAGCTCGGAGCCGTGCCTGCCATTCAAGATTGTTGGATTGTTGGATTGTTGGAGCTTTTTTAGGTGTAATCTATCTTTTATTTTCGATGTTTAATTTAAGTTATCTTTGTTTAATTGTGAACATGAGGAGCTAAACTCATTTTAGCTAGAGGAGAATTCAAAGCCATGAACATATTTGCAATATGAATTGATTACTTCCAGTTGTGATTTCATAAATCGTGAATGCAATTTACTTAACTGTTTGATTCAGAACTTATTCTTGTTTGTTGATTAAGGATGCATACATAGTTTGCATGCATGAATTTGATGCTAGAATATAAGGAGTTTCACCTAATTGTTATGAACTTATATTCATAAGTAGTGGAGGTTGCTAGTCACAATTGTGTTAAGTAAATTCCTAGCAGGAGTATCATGCTATTCATAGTTACCAGCAGGAGTATCATGCCTTGTCAATGCTTATGATTTTCACAAAGCTTAATGATCTTTGAATGTATCTCTATTATGTTGCTCATGTAGGGAACTATTGAAGAATAATTTGGTTGCCGATGCCTTATCCATCCAATTCAATGACTTAAGGAAAATTTGAAGGTTAATTAGTGTTGTTCACGGTTAATTTGGGGCGTTGAGGTTCATGGTTTATTGGAATAGCAAATAGAAATCGATTTGAATGCAAGTGTGTTATGTGTGGAGAAAGACCCTCTAGCTAGCCAATCACCCATAATTTCCCCCAATTTCGTGCCAAACTTGTTTAAGTCTTTAATCTACTTGTCTTTACTTTAAATTCGTCCAAAAACCCAATGTCCTTTACTTTGTTGTGTCCAATTAGTTAGAATTTGTCCAAACTTGTGTTTTTAAGTGTTTTGTGTCAAGTTAAAATTAATTTTCGTCCAAATCACCCTTTAGTGTCTAGTTTGAGTCTATTTGATTATGTTGTGCTGTTTTGAGTCTCTTTAGTTTGTTTCGAGTTCTTTGAGTCTAGTTAAGTGTTTTCAAGCCTAGTTTTGTATTTTTGAGTCAGTTTTAAGTAGATTAGCAATCCCTCCTAATCCCCGGCCTAGAACGATCCATACTTACATATTTACTACAATTGTCAATAAGAGGGCTTAATTTGAGTGCTAGTGTATAACACATCAGAGACAAGTAGTGCAATGCACTATATTGAAAACGGGAATACCTCAAAACCCAAAAGGGCTAGAGAAGAAGTTAACCAAGAAAAGATGTGGTATCTTGAACTTGGACATGTGAACCTTGATAAGATTCGTAAGATGTCTAAAGACGGATATTTCCGCCCATTAGGTAATGACCAAATGGGTACTTGTGAATGTTGCTTGAAAGGGAAGATGATCAAATCTCCATTCACTGGGAAGGGAGAGCATGCCACTAAAATTCTAGGGTTAATCCACACTGATGTATGTGGACCAATGTCTACTACGTCGAGAGGAGGCTTCTCCTACTACATCACATTCACCGACAATCACTCTCGGTTTGTCTATGTGTATCTTATGTAGTACAAGTCAGAATCCTTTGAAAAGTTCAAAGAATTCAAGAATGAAGTTGAGAAGCAAACTGGGAAATAGAAACAGATCTTAAGATCAGATCGAGAGGGAAAGTATCTAAGTAACGAGTTCCTAGATTATCTCCAATAGTGGAATAATATCACAGTGTACTCCACCAGGAACTCAACAACTTAATGGAGTTTCTAAAAGGAGAAATCGAACCTTGATGAACTTGGTTCATTCTATGATGAGTTCCGCTGATCTACCAGTAACATTCTAGGGATATACTCTATATACAACAACTTACTTGCTTAATAGAGTACCTTCCAAGTCAGTTTCACAAACGCCCTATGAGATATGGTATGGCAGAAAGCCAAGTCTTAATCATATTAAGATTTGGGGTTGTGAAGCATATGTCAAGAAGCTTGAAACCACTAAGTTTAAAGCAAGATCAGTTAGGTGTTATTCTGTGGGATATCCTAGAGAAACTATGGGATATGAGTTCTACCATCCTGACGACCAGAAAGTCTGTCCTAAGAACTACTAAGTTTCTAGAGGACGAATTTTCTCTCAAAGGAACTACAAGTAAAACGATGGAAATTAATGAGATTAATGATAAACCACAAACAAGCACTCGACAAGTTGACAACCCTGTTCCTGAACCCCTAGCTCTATGTAGATCTGAATGGGTTAGCAAGCCACCTAAGAGGTATGGCTTGGATAATGACTTTGGGGAATTGCACCTTCTAGGTGACAATGACACAAAGAAGGACCTTAGAGACTACACTAAAGCAATGTCCGACATTGATTCAAAGAGATGGCAAGAAGCTATGAAATCCGAGATGGATTCCATGTATCAAAATCAGGTTTGCACTCTACTAGACCTTCTAGAAGGCATAGTACCTATTGGAAACAAATGGGTCTTCAAGAGGAAGATAGGTGCGGATGGGAATGTGGAGACTTATAAGGCTAGACTAGTAGCCAAGGGTTACAGGCAACGAGAAGGGATTGACTATGAAGAAACCTTCTCTCCTATCCTGTAGCCATGATTAAGTCCATTCGGATTTTGCTTACTATAGTTGCGTACCATGATTATGAGATATGGCAAATGGATGTGAAGATGACATTTTTGAACGGCTACCTAGAGGAAGAGCTCTATATGACGCAACCCGAAGGTTTTTGTGTCGTGTCCAAATCTGAAAAGGCTAAGGTATGCAAGCATCAGAGGTCCATTTATGGCCTTAAGCAAGCCGCAATGAGCTCGAACATTCGTTTTGATACTGAAATCAAATCATTTGGTTTTACTCAAAATGAAGACAACAATTGTGTTTATCAAAAGGTCGTTGGGGATACAGTTGTATTCCTAATGTTATATGTAGATGATATATTACTATTCGGGAATGACACTGCAGTACTTTCTTCTGTAAAAGTATGGTTGTCCAAAACCTTCCATATGAAAGATTTGGGAGATGCATCTTATGTATTGGGGACAAAGCTCTATCGTGATAGATCCAGAAAATTAATTGGATTATCCCAATCTATGTACATAGATAAGGTGTTAAGTAGGTTCCAGATGAAACAATCTAAGAAAGGTCTTCTTCCTGTGAGACATGGAATTCACCTTTCCAAATCCATGGGACCAAAAACTCTTGAAGAGATATGGCAGATGAGTAGGATTTTGATGTGATAAAAACTGATACACAAATTAAACCCTCTTTCTGTAGTTGTAGTATGTCTAAGTAGGGATTGTTCTAAGCCGGGGAATAGAAGGGACTACTATTCTACTTAAATGAGACTTAATTACACTAAACTAGACTCTAATGACTTAAAACAAACTAGAATGACTCAAAACAGCACAAAACAAACAAATTGACTCAAAACAGAAACTAAAGATTATTTTGGATAAATTCTAACTTAACTTTGATTCCAAACACTGAAAGAAACAAATTAAAACAAGTTCTAACTATGTAAACATGAAATATTAAAAGGGGGGATTGGTTTTGATGAAATTAAAGTAAAAACAAACAGATTTAAAGACTCTAAACAATTTGAGCGAAATTGGGTGTTTAAATAGGTGAATGGCTAGCTAGAAGGTTCATCTCCACACATGATACATATGCATATAAATCAATTTCCAGTTATTATTCCTATAAACCATGAATGACAATGCCCCAAATTAACCGTGAACGACACTAATTAACCTTCAGATTTTTCTTAAGTCATTGAATTGGATGGATTACGCATCGGCAACCAAATTATTCTTCAATAATTCCCTACATGAACAACATAAGAGAGATACATTCAAAGATCGTTAAGCTTTGTGAGAATCATAAGCATTGACAAGGCATTCGTAACTATGAAATGCATGATACTCTTGCCATGGATTTATTAACATAATCATAACTAGTGACTTCCACTACTTATATTCATAACGATTAGGTGAAATTCCCTTATATTTTAGCATCAAATTCATGCGTGCAAACTAAGTAGGCCTCCTTAATCAACATAAAAGAATAAGTTATCAATCAAACAGATATGCAAATCGCATTCATGTTTTACGTAACAATAACTGGATGTAATCAATTCATATCACACATATGTTCATGGCTTTGAATCCACCTCTAGCTAAAACGAGTTTAGTTCCTCATGTTCGCACTTAAACAAAGATAATTTAAATTAAACATTGAAAACAAAAGATATAATACACCTAAGAACGTTCCAGCAATCCAAGTTTGAATGGCAGGCATGGCTCCAAGGGTCTCCTCTCCTTTCTCCTTGCAAGGCTGCAGCACTAGAGAGATTTATGTGTATGATGGATGTGTGGTGTGAATTGTGATGAGAGTTGGGTCATGAATGAATGTTGCTGCACTATGTATTTATAAGGAAAAGGGAGGGCACGATAAAAGCTGAGAAAGAGGGGAATTAGGACTCCAAATCAACTAGGAAAAAGGACACTCTCAATCAGATTCCAGGAAGGAAAAGGAATGGTCCTTGCGGCAGATTCTAGAACTTCTAGAAGGGGTACATGCGGAATACTTTTAGGGATAAGGCTTCAAGAAACCTGATCTTTAGGTATCCAAATGTCATTTACATGTCCTCCTTGCAGCTGGAATTAAGGTAGCAAAATATTAGGATAGGATAAGATAAGATAAGGTTGGATAACGTTTGGATAAGATAAGGTAATTTGGATAATGTTTCCTTCTTCGTAGCTGATTCCTTATCTTCAATGTCTTGAATTAATTCTTCCAGATGTTAATCACATTCCTAGCCTCTCTTGAAATTCATATTCATCCATCCACCTTGCTCCATGCATGTGCTTTCCATTTCAAGCCCAAAACTGCTCTAAAATGCTCCAAATTGCACTTTCTTGCCAACTTTGTCATTTGAATCAGAAAACACACAAAAATAGTCTAAAACACTCTAATAAGTAGAAATTAGCTATGTAAATGCAAGAAAACAAGCTAACTAAGTAGCATAAATATGCTCTTATCAGATTCCTTATGCTTCCCATAGGAAGTATCATGTATGCCATGATATGCACAAGGCTTGATATCGCATATGCTGTGAGCATTACTAGTCGATATCAATCTAACCCAGGATCAGAACACTACGCAACTGTCAAGACCGTCCTTAAGTACTAAAAGAAGAACTATGGACATGTTCCTCGTTTATGGAGGAGGAACAGAGTTGCAAGTGGAAACCTATACAGACACAGATTTCCAATCTGACGTGGAGGATAGAAGTTATAACTCCAGATATGTATTCACTCTAAATGTTGGGGCTGTCAGCTGGAAAAGCAAGAAACAAGATGTAATTACTAATTCCACAACGGAGGCAGAATATGATGCTGCAATTGAAGCTGACAAAGAAGCGTTCTAGATAAAGAAGTTCATTACTAAACTTGGAGTGGTTCCAACCATTACATCACCAGCAACTTTGTACTGTGTTAATAGTGAGGTGATAACTTAAGCCAAGGAACCCAGGGCTCATCTAAAGAACAAGCATTTTGACATATGCTTTAATATCATTAAAAGATATGCTGCCGAGGGGAAAGTCAACATCCTCAAGGTTGCCTCAGCCGATAATGTAGTAGATCCACTGACGAAGCCAATGTCTCTAATCCAACTTAACCGCCATATGGAAAAGATGGGTATTAGATACATGGGAAGGTGGCTTTGAGTGTAAGTGGGAGATTATTGGAAGTATGCCTACACTCATTTGATGTAATAGCTTTTGGAATACTTATTGTGTTAAACTATTATATGTTTAATAAAGGGCAAAGCTTATTGTTAATCGCTATTTGTTGTATTATGTGTTTAAGCAATAAGGGAATCTAAGGAATGTACTTAATCTAAGAGAGAAAAGATCTAAGTAAGTTAGATTAATGAGACCTTTCTCTTATGTTCATTACTAAAACGTTCCTAGCCATAGTATTGCCAATTGGGCATTGACAATCTGCTAAGGTTAATATGTGTTATGTTAACTCAAGCGTGAGTATGACTAGTCTCAAGTCACTTAGAGTTGGACACTGAAACAACCACATATGTACTCTCAACGTAATCGAGTGCACTGAACAACGATCAAAAGAGAGTTCGAATGTACATGTCATGTAAGAACTCGTAAGTTGCAACATGCAAAGTTGTCCTTTGACCTGAGGCATCATAAATATCTAATGGTTAGGTCCTTGATCTTTGATCATGTCAAAGGCATTCCATCAAGAGTGTCCACAGCATTGTTGGGGTCAAGCTATGTAGTCATGTAGGCATATGAATTCACAACAATGGATCTCTAACCTTCCATGGTGGAGGGAGAATACTCTGAGATATGATTCAAGAGTCTTTGGCCAAAGCATATGAATATGACTTAGGAAGTTTGTTCCAAATCATATTCAAATGAATCATATAGAGAAGTATCACATTGGATAGTAGACATGAAACAAACTATCACTCAAACAATATGATTAAGAGTATTGTATTAGAGAATGATCGTATTGCATTGTAATTGTAACTGGATAGGTTCTCCAATCACTTCTACTTAGCTTGGGTAGCCATGACATACTACTAGGTGTCATTCATGGTTTGTGGAAGCCCTGACGATTAGCAAACACTAATCTTCATCAAAGGGAGAATTGAAATGTAGTTTGAATTCACAAACGATCATTAAGAGTGACAATCGCCCACTGCCTCATTAATTGGAACCTAATGGATCGTACACCGAGTAAGGATGAAAGTGAAGAAATATAAATGAGATGGATAAGCAATTAAATAGTTTAATTGAGAATGGTCAAGGTTAATTAATTAGTTAATTAATCTTACGAAAGGTTCGTATTGGGCTTTTAAATTGGTTTTGGGTTTCAGGGCCCAAAAGGGGTTTTTTTGGTCCTCAAGGCTCATTGAGTTTAGGTTGTATGACAACTAAAAACTAAATGGAAATTAGCCCAATAACTAAGTCAAAACTGGCCATAGGGTGTGTGAATGCAAACTTGGCTTAATTGCAAGTTTGCCACTCACATGTGAGGAGGTATAAAGGCAACTTTATAGACATTCTCTCAATAGGGTTTTCTTGAGGCAAAGATGAGAAACACTTTCTCTTTTTTTCTCTATAAAGGCCAGCCACTTAGGGAGACTTTCACTAGCATCAAAAGTCTCTCTAAGTCATCCATCTTCTCTTCACACTACATCTTTGGTGTGGAGACTTAAAGGTACCAAACCTTTGGTGCTTTTGGAGTTCCTTTCCTCACATCCAATTGAGCAAAGGAGATTCAAAAGGAAGAAAAATGACATGTAAGATTCAAGGAGCTAGGAGGTGACTTGAAGGCCCCCCACTTAGGTGAATCGCTTGTGTAAACAAGGATGAGCTTCAAGGGTAATGAATCTCAAAAACCTTTTTTCTCTTTAATGTTGTTAAAGAGTCTTGTGTTTCACCATTCACTGGACTTTGAAAGTCATGGGTTTTAGAATTGTTTTTCAATGCATGCCTACTTTAAAGTGTTAATAGTTTTCCTATTCACATGTTCTCACACGTCCTTAGCTAGGACAAATTTTTTCCTTCAAATTTATACTGTCAAGAGTATTTCCGTAACAATGTTTTGTCAGAAAGTCGTCGCTGATGCGAAAGCTCTGCTACTAAAACCTATAGGGGAGAAAAACAAGGGTGAGTAGGCCTAGAACTAAAACTTTGTAAAACCTTTTTGATAGCGTAATAACCCCTCGCCGTAAAAGAAGTATAGTTTCTAAATATACATGCTACATATAGTATGAAAATACTTACCGTAACCTGCAATATCACAAGAACGCCCTACGTCTCGATATTGCGTAAATAAACACATAACGATAGATATCACATAATCTCGCATAAACAAACATATCATATCAAGTGCTCATCGACATATGTTGACACACGAGTCTATACGGAGATATTCTAACATGAACAGGATTGGGTGTAATAATGATTTACGCTCTAGTACTACAATCACGTGAAGATTGGCACTATGCGCATCACATACGACTCCTAATTGCCTATAGCAATCTAGGACAAGACTGTCACCTACAATGGATCCAAAGTGAGAGTACGGTGCGATGTGAACATACACGTGAAGACTTGCCCTAGTCTGGGTGAGTGCTAGTCCAGCAACAATGAGCATATTGCGTAAATAAAATCATACAATAGTAAATCAATAATATACGTTGACATAATACTATTCACTACTGTAAATATAAATAAGGTAACCCGCCATAATATGCATACATGTGCATTATGTGGGATTCATAATAATCTCACAATTTTAAGCATTGCAACAATTCTTATAACGTCAATTTAATTATGGCATCACTTAGAAAATTCATTATTCATCTATGTATGGAAGCTCAAATAATATATATACTATATAAAAGAAAAGACACTCACAAACTCTTGCGAAGCCGTAGCCGTTCGACCGAGTAAATACTGATCGCCAATGCTAATCATACCTAAGCATAATAGAGACCCATTAGTAAAACTCAATTAAAACATTTGAAATGGACATCAGATTCAAAATCAGCGCGTCGAAATACGCTGAGAAGGGTCCCAGACGAATTTTGTAAGAAGTCAACGGTCAACCCTAAAAAAAGTCAACCGAGACACCGAGCCGGTCAACTATGTTTAAACTTCAGAATTTCACTAAATGGATGTCAAAAATGGACTTAGGACGTCGAAATTAGCCTATGAGGGTTTTCGATAAAATTATGAAAAAGTCAACACAAGGAATATTCCAGAGAATATTTCAGGGAATATTCCTACAATATTCTGGGCACATATAGGAACTGGGCTGAGCTGGAACAATGGACCAATTGTTTGGGCTAGGTTTAGGCTTAGGCTCTTTCTTTTCTTTTCTTTTTTAATTAAATCAGGTTGGGTCGACCCAGTGGGCTTGTGAGTTGTATCCACCAAAGCTAGTGAAGGAGCACACTGGAATTTTGGTCGGGAAACTTCTCCGACTCTGTTTGAGCTCAATTCTTAAACAAAATTGACGTTTTACCTATGAAAACGAAGCTTGGAGTGAGGAGAACAGATTTATACCAAAAAGAGGCCGAGTTATGGCCAGAGTTGGTTGAAAAACAGCTCAAAAGTTGTCTGTTCTCACCAAAAAAACTGGGGAGGGTTTCCCCCGAATTGTTCTGCACCAAAACTTTGACATTTCTCTCAAATAAGCCTAGAATCACAAACAAATCAGTGATCCAAGATGATTGACATTAATTTTCAGGTTTACCTTAGTCGAAATCATCATGTCCTCGCTGGAATCCTCTCAGATTCAAATAGAGCTCGGCATCCTAGCCATGAGCACAGAGATAGCGTGTGCGAGAGAGATAAATGTGGGGGGGGGGGGGGAGAGAGAGTCCAAGGGTTGGTTTGGTGGATCTCATCGAATGTGACAAGGATTTGGTGGAAGTTGGCCTCGGTGCCGGTGATTACAAAGGGAGGAGTGAGAGAGATAAAGTGAAGGAGGGTGAACACGCGGCATAGAGTTAGTGGTGTGTTTATGGTGAATGGGTACTACGGGCCGAAAATATTAATAAAATAATACAATAATAAATATATAAAATATAAAATAGTAATTTTTACAAAAGTATTTTTTAGATTTGTAGTTCCGTAAAACCTCCCTCGTAAATCTGATTTCGTTCCTGCTTGCGCCTACACTTTTTTATTGTTGAGTACTTCGAGAATACGGTAAAACATTAGTTCGTACACATCATGAAACGACAATCAACGAAAGTTAACGACCTCGCCTCTAGGGGCATTTTCATCAATTCACTTTTTTAAAATTTATAAAATTGTAAAATAGGGATGGGTTGTTACAACTTGGGCTCTCCAATAGCCTTCTTACCTCTAGCGACCATCTCACCTTTAATAGTTTTATGCATCCGCCACTTCATCTTCAGCAACTTCGGCTTTAGCATCCTCATCCTCAAGTGCTCCATCTACAACAACTAAGAAATCAAACTCAAGCAGCTTCCTCCCTCTTGGTATACATCATATAGCAGCAACAGAATGAGCAAACTTTGACGACTCTTTGGCAGTCGAATCCACTTTCTTAAGTGACAACTTTCGTCCCCATTTCTCATAATGGCGAGCTTTTTAGAAGCTAATCCAGACTTAGACACAAATGAACACTTCACTTTATCATTAGACCCACATGCTGGAAACAGCTCAATAATAAGCTTTCCAGAAGTTGGAGAACTCCTACGAGCAATAGTAGAAGTCCTAGAATTGTTCTCCACAAAAGTCCAGCAATCATGTCAACATACTAGCAAGGCCCCGCGTTTCTCTTGTGGCCCGAGCCGCGCTAACCTCTGCTTCATGTCTCCTAGCCACGTAGACTTTTGCTCGCAAATCATAGTCTTGCCGATCAGTCCTGGGATCCTAGCCACAAGCAATCAGGCAGCAACAAAAGTACTTGTAGTGCAATCTAGTGATGTGAAAATTATGTTGACACATAAATTAAACCCCATTTGTGACAATTGTAGTATATATGCAATTAGGGATCATTCTAACCGGGGATTAACTAGGGATGCTAATCTACTCTAAACTGACTTAAAAACACAAAATTAAACTTTAAAACACTTACCTAGACCTATATGACTCAAAACAACTTTAAAAGACTCAAAACAGCCCAAAACACTCAAATAGACTCAAACTAGACTCTAAAGGGTGATTTGGACGAAATTTAACTTAGACTCAAAACACTAATTTGGATAGATTCAAACACTTTTCTAACTAATCTAACACACTTAATAAAATGGGGACTTGATTTGGATGAAATTAATTAAAATGGACATATTGTAACTTAAACAGATTAGGCACTAAACTAGGTGAATTGAATGGGAAAAAGGCTAGTTAGGGGGTTCTTCTCCACACATGGACATATGTAACGTAAATTGATTTCCAGATTTCATCCCTTTTAAACCATGAATGACAATGCCCCAAATTAATTGTGAAAAGTGATAAGAGCATATTTATGCGACTTAATTGGCTTGTTCTCGTGCATTTACGTTGTGTTTCTTTAGTTATTTTAGTCCTTTATGCCATTTTCGTGTGTTTCTAGGTTCATATGGCTAAGGAAGCAAAAAGGTGCATTTTGGAGCATTTTGGAGCAAAATTGGGCTTGGAATGGATAGCTTATGTTTGGAGCCAAGGTGTTGGACGAAATTGAGGCACTTTAGGACACAAAACAATGGCCCTAGCCCAATTACATAACCTTGCCATGGCTTATCCCTTCTCCCCTTCCCTTGCCATGCAAACCACCCTATTTTAGGCCCATTCTATGTACTTAAACCTTAGCCCTTTAACCTTGCAGCCATATCCCCTCTTTTATCCACATGCATTCATAATCATTCATAATCATTCACCACCAATTCAGCCACATGCACTTGTTCTTTCATCATTGCACCACAATCCTTTACCATTGCAGCCACATGCACTCCCATCCTTTACCATTGCAGCCACATGCACTTCCCCCTTCATCATTTCAGCCACCAAACACCCACATGCACTCCCACTCCAGATTTTCAGCCATCCCAATTTATTCTTTGCACATCAACACATTCTATCATTTCCACATGCATTCCCCTTACAATTTCAGCCACTCCACATGCATTTCCAGCTTTCCACCAAGTTCCTAGCTGTCATGTTCCCTTTTTTTCACCTATAAATAAGCATCCATTGCAGCCACAAATCACTAACTCTTCCATATTCAGAAAACCATCTCATACACATTCATTCACGCCAGAAATTCATTCCTTCTCTCTAACACTGCCATACTTCACCATTCTTCATATTTTCTGCCCAAAAACACTCCTTGCCTTCCCCTACATCCATCCCTACCCTATACACATCATTCTACATCATCCATAACCCCCAAAACTCACCAAAACCCCTTGTGCTGCAGCAACTAGAGGATAAGAGGCCTAAACGTTCATACAATTCAAGATTGAGTTGTTGGGATTTTTAGGTGTTCTTCGTTCTTGTTTTCAATGTTTACTTTGTTATTACTCTCTAAGTTTGTTGTAATCATGAGTGGCTAAACCCCTAATTAGTTAGGGGAAAGTTTGAAACCATGGACATATGTTGGTTATGATTTGATTTACTCCAGTTATGAATTCATGAACTTTAGATGTGGTTTACTTTTCTGTTTTGATTAAGAACTTGTTTATGTATGTGGGTTGAGGGTCGACACTTAATTTGCATGCCTAAACTGGATACTAGGATATAAGGGAATTTCACCTAATCGTTATGAACTTATATTCATGAGTAGTAAAAATCGCTAGTCACGATTGTGTTTAGTAAACCCTAGGCTGGATTAACATGCGTATTCCATAGTTATGAATGTCTAGTCGATGTTTATAATTTCCGTTGAACTTAATGATCTTTGTTGAATGTCTCTATCATGCGTATTCCATAGTTAGGGACTTTGATTAGGAATAATTTGGTTGTAATGCGTTTTCCATTCAATCCAATGAATCTAGGGAAATCTGAAAGTTAGTTTAAGCGGACCTAATTAACTTGGAGCATTGTCATTCATCGTTTGTTGAAGTCATAACTGGGAATCAAATTATATGCATATGTTCATGTGTGGATAAGGAACCCTCTAACTAGTTTCTCATCATTCTATTTCATCCATTTCGTTTTTACAATCTGTTTTAATTAGAATCTGTGCATTTAGTTTAATTTCGTCCAAAACTCAATCCCCCTTTACTTTATTGTCCAATTTAGTTAGAAAGTGTCTTAGTTTATGTTTCTAAGTGTTTTGATTCAAGTTATTACACAAATTCGTCCAAATTCACCAAAGTGCTCAAAACTGCCCAGAAAGTGTTTTTAAGGCAGTTTTGAGTGTTTTGGGTGATGTTTGAGTCTTTTGGTTTGTCTTAGTGCTTTAAGCGTTTAGTTTCGCATTCTTTGAGTCTAGTTTAGTGTTTTAAACTTTATTTTACGTTTTTGAGTCAATTTCACATTGATTAGCATCCCTAGTTAATCCCCGGTCTAGAACGATCCCTATTTGCTCATATACTACAATTGTCATCCATAGGGTTTAATTTGTGTGTCAAGTTAATTTTCGCATCAAAAAGCACAAATTAACTTTCAGATTTTCCTAGTTTCATTGAATTGGATGGAATATGCATCGACAATCAAATTATTCTTATCAAATTCCCTACATGAACTGCATAATAGAGATAAAATCAAAGATCATTAAGCTTTTTGAAAACCCTAAGCATTGACTAGGCATTCGTAACTATGAATTGCATGATACTCTTGCCTAGAATTTACTTAATACAATCATGACTAGTGATTTCCATTACTTATGAATATAAGGTCATAACGATTAGGTGAAATTTCCTTATATCCTAGCATCAAATTCATGTATGAAAACTAAGTATGCATCCTTAATCAACACACAAGAACAAGTTCTCAATAAATCAATTAAGTAAATCACATCCACAATTCAAGAAACAAAATCTGGAGGAAATCAATTCATATAAAACGTATGCCCATGGTTTTGAATTCACCCCTAACTAACAAAAACTTAGTTACACATGCTCATAACAATTGAAAAGCAAATTAAAATAAACATGGAAACGAAATAAGGGAAGAAAGAACTCTGAAAGTCTCCAATGGATGCAGATTTCTTGCTACACAAGATGGTCTTTCTCCTATGGAAGCCATGACACTCCTTCTCCCTGGGACTTGCAGCACAAAGTGTATTTTCTGAATGGATGGTGAATGATGTGAATGGATGAATGAATTCAATGTTGAATGGCTGCCTAGGGTGTTTAAGGGGGTGCGGCATAATAATAGGCAGATATATATAGCATGGCCAATTCCCTAGCAATCAGACTTAGGGTTAAACCTAGCTGATGCAAGTGTTTTTGGGCCCCTAAGTTGTGGCAAGGGTTTGGGAATTAAGTCCTAGCCCAATCAATCTTAGATATGGACTTATACAATCCAAATCCAAGAGAAAAAGGGCCAAATAAAATCAGAATCCAATCAGAAAAAGCTTTAAGAATTTTCGTCCAAAATTGGGCCTTCTAGAAACTAAGTGTTTTATGGCTGATTTTAGGTGTTCTAGAAGGCATAAAAGAGGGGGAAGGTGTGGCACCCTTTTAGGGTCAGATAGGGCTTCTAGAAATTAGGTTTTTAGGTCCACTTACAGCTAGGATTAAGGTGGAACAAGATTAGGTTAGGATAAGATCAGATAAGGTTTGGATAAGATAAGGTCGGGTAAGGTTTTGGATAATGTTTCCTTTTTTCTTGCACTTTCCTTATCTTCTTTGTCATGAACTTTCCTTTTCTAATTTGTAGCATGTTTCTAACCTCTTTTGACTCCAAATTCGTCCATCCATGTTGCTCCATATACAAGCTATCCAAAATAAGCCCAAAACTGCTCTAAAAGGCTCAAAATTGCCTTTTCTTGCCAAGTTTGTCATTAGGACCGACAAACAAACGAAAATAGCTCAAAACACTATAATAAGTAATAATTAGCTCACTAAATGTAAGGAAATAACATAACTAAGTAGTATAAATATGCTCCTGTCACCTAGTAGCAGGCCCAACCCATGCTGATACTAACATCTCCTCCAAGCATGCCGAGGCTAGGGCTCATGTGTCAGGCCTACAACCAAAACAACCCGACTTCCTTGCGCTATGCCTTATCTATCACCACTTGCTAGGCAAGCCCAATGTCTCATCTCTCTGCCCAGTAAGGCCTTGCACCGTCCTGCCACACCTTTCAATAGCGCTAGCAATTCACCTCGGCTTTAGCCCAACTGCCCCATGGTAGCGGCATGAAGAAAGAGGAAAAAGAAATTTTTTCTTTTTTCTTCTTACCTTGGAGGCGCAACAACGACGACGACAACAACGACAATGATCGACCTTCCATGGGGCAAGCAAAGAAGAAAACTAGGGGAGAGGGTACAATTTCCTCTAGTTTTCTCTCCTTCTTGTTTGGAAGAAAATTGCTCTCTAGGTTTATTTAATCCTCCACTTAAGGTAAAATTAAATAAATTCCATAGGTAGTTGGACTTCTTCTCTCATAAGGCTTTTACTACAAGTCAAAGCTCATAATCCAATGCAGTCGAATAACTCAACTTTGGCAGGCTTACTTAACTTGGCTTCTACACATCCCGTACCTCCTACGTGCATCACAACAAGTTTGGGGCCATTTGTGTAGCAAAAAATAATACAATCATGTTGCTGACACGGGGACTTTTACCCACAAGTGACTAGAATGACCTTATTAAATTGGCGAGACCCACATTTAATCCACATGTGGTTCAACACTCTTGCAGACCTAAGTAGTTGACTAGAACCTTATCAAGCTATCCTATTCATGGTGAGAAGAAAAGTCAAAGGTACTAAAGATATGATTAATTGCTAAATCTTATCTTTATGTTTTTCTAATTGAAGACCAACTCAATCAATTAAGAAATCACAATCACATCCAATAAAAGATATTCAATTTCATACATTACTTATCATTTCATTGCAATTTCATACATCCGTTAGTCAAATCGTTAATTTGACAGTTAAGTGATGATGTGGCAAATAATTAAATATTAAAAAAAAATAAAGAAAAACGAAAAGAAGACTTCATGTTCCAGGCTCCTTTTCCCCAACATCTCTGTCGACGCCCACACGAATCCTCCAACTCAAACTGCTTCCTCTGTGAAAAAATACCAGCTTGCTTCTGTTGGTCGCGTTGGTCCCGCCGATGTCCTTGCCGCCGCCGCCACCCCCCCCCCCCCCCAAAAAAAAACCAACTGCTTCCTCTGTAAAAAAATACCAGCTTGCTTTTGTTGGTCACGTTGGTCCCGCCGATGTCCTTGCGACCCCCCCGCCCCGCCCTGCTTCGCGTACACCTGCTTCTAAACTTTTCGCCTGAAATTACATTAACCCATCTCGGAACATTAGTCATTTCTGACACATAATCGTCCATACTCGAGAGAATTGTTAGAATTAGACCCTCTGCCAGACCTTCCATCTGAATTGAAAGCTAATACCAAATCCTAGCAAAGTTTTCAACAAGAACAGAAGCAAAACCCGACCAAGGCCTGGTAAAAAAGCTTATCCATAACCTGGTATGTAAAGCTTGAAGCACTAGAAACTTAACCATCCCCATCACTCACTGTTTTCGATTGATAACCCCGCAATACCCCCAAAAGTTACAGCTTGTGTGACCGTAACAACAAACTCCGAAAGCTTACCACACCTAGCGATTTCCCATAATTGCTTCAAACTATTCAGAATTTTATCAGAATCGGACTTAAGAAAGTCCTTCGAATGCTTAGAGACAACTGCAATTGACTCAACAGTGTTAGAAACTACGTTAGGCACAGAAATTGAAGCCCCTAAAAGCTTTCAAATTCGCTTTCTGTTTTGAGAGAAACTACACACCAGCTTGTTTTTGTCGGTCGTATTCGGCCCGTCGTTGTCCCCGCCACACCACCCCAGCCTCCCCGCGCCGCTGTTTGCATACGAGGGAGTTAACGAGACTAGCGCAGCATGCCCAAGCTCACCCACATCTCCCTGGTCTCTTGTAATTCCATTGTCGGACCTCGATTCGCGCCCATGTTCTTGATTCCACGATCAACGGCGTCGCCGAGGTAGATCCCCATCTCAGCGATTTGAGCACAATATTATAACACATCCTCGTCTCACATCGAAGGTTGGCTTTATTTATAGTGGTGTAGAGTGTGGACTTTGTCTAAAGTTGAACAAAAACAGTCATGTCCGTGGAATTCGTAATATCCCCAATTATCAGCACAAATAAGTTATTGACGGAAATGTTCGCACCCAACAGCCGGAGCGGCCGAGCCAGGAGGATTTGAGCTTAACCCATTCGTGTTATATTTTCGTGATATACCCAATATCTTAACGGATCACGTTGTATAACATCTGTCAAAGTAAAGGAATAATATGACCCAATTCCAAATAGACTCGTTAATATTATCAGGAAATATGACCTGATCCCTTCCTATTAAAGAAAATATATTTTAAACAAATAAATAATGAAAATGAAAAATATAATTTGACCAAAAGAAAATTAGAAAAACATAATACTAAATTAGTATATGAATACTATATTGACACACCCCGACCGAAATCAAGGCATGCTGGCCGTCACGTGGAAGTGACGTAACCATGTGCACAGTGCGGAAGCTAATAAAATAATAATAAAGTACGAATAAATAAAAACCAGCTATAGACCACGTAAAAACATACATGTGCAAGCGTAAGTGTGAAAACAAAGTTCAGAGCTCAAAGACCTAATGCAGTCCGGGAGAACAATACTACATAAACACACCCCAAAGGTGGTCCTACACTGGTGATAATCTGTCAGATATGTCGGGGAAATCCTCTGGGGAGCCAGCAAAAGTGCTAACCAACTAGAACCTGGAGGGGCGCAAAACAAAAAGTGTGAGTGGGCAAAAACAAAGCTTTTCGAAAATCATTCCATAAACAAAGTTCTAACCCCTCACCGTAAAACCTATATACCTCCCAGAAAAATAGAATATACATATATATACGTCATGCTCAGAAATATGCCACGCCAAAAGCCTCGAAGTAAAATGCAAGTGCTCAGGAATGTCAAAATCAATGCCATGTAATCTGTTAGCCGGAGTCACCTAATGTGACCTGTACGGCTAAATCTAGAGCTCAAATCTCCATCTCACTAACTATACCTGCACTCGAGTCGGAACCACCTAAAGTGGTCTGTACGACAAGACTGGGTGTAATATAAGTATGCTCAAGTGCTACGATCACGTGAAGGCTGGACGAATAATTGCGGGTCACCTACGAGTCAGAACCACCTAAAGTGGTCTGTACGACAGGACTGTGCACCTAACTTGGATCCAAGATGAGCGTGTGGTGCGGGAGGTGAACATCACGTGAAGGACTGTGCCCAACTCTGGGCGGGAGCACTAACACCGAGGGAGGTTATGAGCTCTCTATGCATCTCAAATCGCTACTGAATATAAACATAAACCATAACTTACCTGGCACTTACCTGTGCGTCCACAGCACCAATATATATATATATATATATATGCAACTAACAATGCATAAACAAACGGCAACATAATGCATGACATAAAAATGTATAAATGTTTCAATTCATTTTCTGGGAAAAACATAAGTATATAGGTATATACGGAAAACCAAAAGCTCACTTATATACGAAACAACTATAAAAACATTAATTTTAAAGCACATAACCAGCATCACAAAATAACTTCTCATACAATGCTCAAATGGGGTGTCTGAATACACCAACATGATCTACTCAACCTCAGGAACATCCCCATATTTTTAGAAAAATTTTCCACCGCCGCACGTGCCCCCACGCGCCGGCCACTCGCAGGCACGTGCCTGGCACATTGACGGCGTCAGTTAACGCCGTCAGGAATATTCCGTTAACTTTAACGGATTCCGTTAACGCCGTTAGGAATATTCCGTCCAAACTGATGGAATATTCCGTCATCTTCTTCGGCGAAGCTCTGGCGCCGGAAAACCGGGAAATTTTCAAAACCTTGTAACTTCTTCGTTTTTCAACCAAATTTCACAAAATTGGTACCAAAATGAAGCTTACAACAAGAAAAACAAATTCATACCACTTTCAAGTGCAGAAACACACAGAATCTCGTCGGGAAAACACCACCAACTCCGGCCAACCTTGTATCTCACGATCTCGATGTCCAAAACCTTCAAACAAACCACCCCGAGCCTCCTAAGGACCTCACCAAGCTTCCTACAAGCTTGAAATTCCCAAAAACACAAGAATTAACGTGTGCATGAACAGTGACCAAATCGGGGTATCCCGAGTTCGACGTGAAAACGAAGGTATCCTTACCTGAAATGGGTATGGTTGAACTCCTACGGACCTCACGAGCATGAATATGTAATTTGTTTCCTCGATCTGTGAAGGTTTGGATGGTTCTTAGGTGTGTCCATACAAAGAGAATAGGAAAGGGAGAGAGAGAGGGCTCGGGACAGGGATGCAGTCAGGGGAAAGGGTGAGGGGGTGTGGGAGAGTGTGTGTGTGGACCAAAACCTGCCAACAAAATCCAAAAACAACCACACAACGAAATAACCACACTAGGGGCAAAAACGTCATTTCACCCTTACAGTTCGAAAATCCGGAACGGGCTGTCACAACCTACCCACCTTATTAGAATTTTGTCCCGAAATTCAAAACAACCACACAAAGCAAACCCCTAGCGATCAAAGAACAACCGAGGATCCAAATCTCTCATCCGATCTTCAGTTTTCCCAAGTAGCTTCCTCTACGGAATGATTCCTCCACAAAACTTTCACCAAATTCACTGTCTTGTTCCTCGGAACCTTTTCTTTGTAATCTAGAATCGTCACTGGTTCTTCATCATAAGTCAAATCCGAATTGATTTCCAAGGGTTGAGGAGGTATCACATGAGACGGATCAACAACATAATGTCGAAGCATGGACACGTGAAAAATGCTATGTACTTTAGCCAACTCCGGAGGCAACTCCAGCCTGTAAGCTACCTCGCCAACTCGCTCGGTGATCATGTATGGTCCGATATACCTGGGACTCAACTTACCTTTCTTTCCAAACCGTACAACGCCTCTCCAAGGTGAAAGCTTCAGAAATACCCAATCGCGAACCTCATACACTCTGTCAGTAGCATGCCGATCTGCTAAACTCTTTTGCCGATCCTGGGCCGCCTTCAGGTTAGACTTGATTACTTGAACATTTTGAGTAGTCTCCTCAACAATCTTCGGGCCCACCAAAACTCTTTCTCCGACCTCAGACCAACACAAGGGTGTGCGACAAGATCTACCATACAACGCCTCAAATGGTGCCATGCCGATACTCGAATGAAAGCTGTTGTTGTAGGTAAATTCCATTAAATCCAACCGCTTGTGCCAAGCATCACCAAATTGTAACACCGAAGCTCGCAACATATCCTCCAACGTCTGAATGGTTCTCTCAGATTGTCCGTCCGTCTGAGGATGATACGTTGTACTATAAGGTAGTCTCGCACCCAACGCTTCCTGAAAAGCTACCCAAAACTTAGATGTAAATCTCGGATCACGATCCGAGACAATACTCATAGGGACACCATGGTACTTCACAATCTTCGAGATGAACAACTCAGCTAATCGGCCCAAAGAGTACTTCTCCCTCACTAGAATAAAATGTGCTGACTTAGTAAGCCGATCAACAATCACCCAAATGCCATCAAAACCATTATGTGTACGCAGAAGCTTGTACACAAAATCCATAGTAATGTTTTCCCATTTCCACTTTGGAACAGGAAGCGGCTGCAACAACCCAAACGGCTTCTTCCTTTCCGCCTTAACTTGCTGACAAACAGCACACCTACTCACATACTCAGCTATCTCCATTTTCATACCTGGCCAATAATAAAATGGTCGAATGGTGTGATACATTTTAGTAGCTCCTAGATGCATAGCGTAAGCTGAGATATGTGCTTCATCGAGAATTGCTTTCTTTAAATCTAAATCGTTAGGCATAAACATCCTACCCTCCTGCATCAGCATGCCATCTGAATCACGAACTCTGAGGTCTCTCTTCCTCCCTCGATCTCGAGCTTAGATCAATTCTTGAGTTTCCTGATGCGAAAATTTATACGCACACAAATTAAACCCTCTTTTTGTCAAATTGTAGTAAGTATGTAAGTAGGGATCGTTCTGGACCGGGGATTAGGAGGGATTGTTAATCACTTGGATTTGACTCAAAAACGTAAAAACACAATATAAAACACTATACTAGACTCAAAGAATGCAAAACTAAACTTTAAAACACTCAAACAAACCAAAAGACTCAAAACAACACAAACACACTCAAATCTGCCTAAAAACCACTTTCTGGGCAGTTTTGAGTATAAACACAAATTTGGACGAAATTAAGTTGTAACTTGACTCAAGACTCTTAAAAACACAAACTAAATTGATTTCTAACTAATTTGACATTAAAGTAAAGGGGGATTTAGGTTTATACGAAATTAAATTAAATGAACAAATTGCAATTAAAACAGAATGTAAATATGAAATTGATGAAATGGAATGAATGGATGATAGAATAGCTAAGGGGTTCATCTCCACACATGTTACACTTGCATAATAAAACGATTTCCAATTGCATTTCAATAAACCATGAATTCTCAATGCTCCAAGTTAATTAGATTCGCTTAAATTAACTTTCAGATTTCCCTAGATTCATTGGATTGAATGGAATACGCATTACAACCAAATTATTCCTAATCAAAGTCCCTAACTATGGAATACGCATGATAGAGACATTCAACAAAGATCATTAAGTTCAACGGAAATCATAAACATCGACGAGGCATTCATAACTATGGAATACGCATGAAACTTATGCCAAGAATTCGTTTAACGCAATTGTTTATAAGCAACCTCCACTACTTGTGAATATAAGTTTGTAACGATTAGGTGAAACTCACTTATATTCTAGCGTCATATTTATGCATGAAAGTTAAGCGTGCACTCTCAATAAACATACATAAATAAGTTATCAATCAAACAGTTAAACAAATTGAATCCACAACTTATGAAACGCAATTAGAAGTAATCAACTCAAAATGCAAGCATAAACATATATTTCGAATCCCCCCCTAGCCAAGGGGGGTTTAGTTCCTCATACGTACAAAACAAAGAGAATCAAAGAAACACCTAAACATTCCAACAACTCGAACTTGAATTGTATGAACGTTTAGGCACTCTTCTCTTCCATTCCTCATTCGTACAAAACAAAGAGTATGGAAATTAAACATTGAAATCAAAGAAACACCTAAACATTCCAACAACTCAAACTTGAATTGTATGAACGTTTAGGCACTCTTCTCTTCCTCTTCGTTGTAGCACAAGGTCTAAGGATAGTTTGATGGTGTGAATGGTTTGGGGAGTGGTGAAAATGGAAGGGGGAGGCCACGGCAATGGGATGATTTCTGGTGGTGAATGTGCACGGCACTTTGGATTCTAAGGGGATGTTGTTGGTGTGTATGGATGAATTTCTGAAATGGAAGAAGTGTTGTGAATGGAATGCAATGGATGCTTATTTATAGGTGAAATGGGGGGAACATGACAGCTAGGTTATGATGATGAATGCATGTGCAAAGTTGGTTGAATGATTATGAGTGCATGTGGCTGAAATAGCATGTGGAATGGCTGAATGTGGTGCAATGATAATGTCTTGTGGCTGAATGGATTGAAGAATAGGAGTGCATGTGGGTGGAAATGCATGTGGGTTAAAGAATGAATGCATGTGCAATGACAGCTAGGTTGAATTAATTAAAGGGATTGCATTTGCAAGGTTTTGGTGTGAATGATTGAATGTGCATGTGGCTGATTTATGAAGATTGAATGCATGTGGCTGCAAGGTGTGAATGATTATGGGTGCATGTGGCTGCAATGGATTAGGAATCCTTCAATTCCGTCCATTCCTTTTGCTCCGAACATAAGCTATCCATTCCAAGTCCAATTTTGCTCCAAAATGCTCCAAAATGCATCTTTTTGCTTCCTTAGCCATATGAACCTAAAAACACACGAAAATGGCTTAAACTACTAAAATTACTAAGTACTAGCAACATAAATGCAAGAAAACAAGCAAACTAAGGCGCATAAATGTGCTCCTATCATTTCCCTATCAGCTACCTGAGCTTCAAGCACCCGATCAACTAAAATTGGCCTGACTTGAAAATTAGCAAGTAAAGCCACCTATCGATCTTCTGCCTCTAACCTCACTCCCGTAGATCTTAAGTCTACCAAAAAAGGAATACGACTAGCGTACAACGCATTGATACGGCCCTGAGACTTCCTGCTAAGTGCATCAACCACAACGTTTGCACGACCAGGGTGATAATCAATCGTGAAGTCATAATCACTGAGCAGCTTCATCCACCTCTGCTAACAAAGATTAAGATCATTCTGCGTAAAAAGATACTGAAGACTCTTATGATCTGTAAAGATCTTACATTTCTCTCCATAAAGGTAATGTCTCCACAACTTCAACGCAAAAATAATGGCTGCTAACTCCAAATCATGTGTAGGGTAATTCAACTCATGAGTTTTCAGTTGTCGTGAAGCATAAGAAATTACCCTACCATGCTGCATCAACACACAACCCAGACCATTCAAAGAAGCATCACTATAGACCTCGAAATCACCACTATCGTCCGGGAATGCCAAAACAGGTGCATGAGTGAGACAATACTTCAACTGCTGGAAACTCTGCTCACACTTATCATCCCACTCAAATTTAACATCTTTCCTCGTTAACCTCGTCAGTGGTAAAGCAATCACAGAAAAATCCTTAACAAACTGTCGATAATACCCTGCTAAACCAAGGAAACTCCTCACCTCAGTGACGGTTCGCGGTTGCTCTCATTTCTCCACAGCTGCCACCTTTTGAGGATCCACCAAAGTACCTTGAGCTGAAATGACGTGCCCCAAAAACGCAACTTGGTCTAACCAAAACTGGCACTTGCTAAACTTAGCATACAATTGGTGTTCCCTCAACCTTTTCAACACCAAAGTAAGATGTCAAACATGCTCCGCTTTAGATTTAGAGTACACTAGAATGTCGTTGATGAAAACAATAACAAACCTATCCAAATATGGCTAGAATACTCACTCGGTTCATCAAATCCATAAAAGCAGCTGGTGTATTCGTCAATCCAAATGGCATAACCAAAAACTCGTAATGACCATAACGAGTCCTGAACGCTGTCTTAGGAACATCATCCCTACTAATCTTCAGCTGGTAATATCCAGACCTCAAGTCAATCTTGGAGAATACACAAGCACCTCGAAGCTGATCAAATAAATCATCGTTACGCGGCAACGGATAGCGATTTTTTATCGTCACCCGATTCAATTGCCGGTAATCAATACATAGCCTCAATGTTCCGTCTTTCTTTCTCACAAACAACACTGGAACTTCTTTCTCACAAACAACATTGGAGCTCCCCAAGGTGAAGTACTAGGCTGAATAAAACCCTTATCCACTAATTCCTGCAACTGAACTTTTAATTCCCTTAACTCAGCAGGAGCTATACAATAGGGAGTCAAGGAAATAGGATTAGTACCTGGAAGCAACTCAATGGTGAACTCCATGTCTCCGCCTGGCGGCAAGCCAAGTAAATCCTCAGGGAAAACATCAAGAAAATGTTTAACTACCCTTACATCCTCCACTTTACTAGGAGCAGCCTCATCCAACACTACATGAGCTAAGTACCCCTAGCAACCTTTACATAACAACCTTTTCGTTGGCACGGCCGAAATAACGCCATGTCTCACCCCACTCTGCTCGCCCACAAAAGTAACCACAGGTAATCCAGGACGATGGAACGTAACTATTTTCCCGTAACAATCAATATTAGCACGATTGAAATGCAACCAATCCGTGCCCAGAATCACATCAAGTCAACAATATCCAACGGGATAAGATCAACTGGCATAACAACATCCTCCACTATCACTGGACATCCTGGGTACACACGATCTACAATACATCTCTCCCCTCTAGGCATAGCGAACTCTAAATCATACCCTAGAGGTGTGGGGTGAGGTTGCGTCACTTGAGCAAATGTATGAGAAATCACAGAATGTGTAGCACCACAATCAATTAATTCTCTAGCAAAATAACCAAGGATATTTAACGTACCCATGATCAAGTCTAGATTGTTTTGAGTATCCTGCAGAGAGATGTTATGAATACGCCCCTGAGTCTGCTGCCGTCCACCTCGACCTCTGCTCGTCTGGCCACCACGACTCTGCGTGCTACGCCCCTAACTGGGGTGACCAGACTACCTTGAGGACCCCGCACTACTCGTAGCAATCTCCCCCTGCTGAGTCTGTCCTCCCTGAAACCACTGAGACCCGCCTGATGGAACTGGAGGATATGGCATATAGCCACCAGAATATTGGGGATAACCACCCTGAGAATATGGGTCCTGGGGATATTGATACTGTCCCGGGACATAAGGAACAGCATCGCCCTAATAGTAATAAGCACCACCTCGACCCGTCTGCCCATAACTACCAGGACCATGAATCTGCTGAATCGGTACAAGTGGTGGCAAGAAAGTCTGATGGGGCTTCTGCTGACTTTGGGGACAATTTGCAGCCCGATGTCCCATCTGCCCACAAGTAAAGCAACCACTGCTGCCTCGCCTACACTCACCAAAATGTGGATTATTGCACCTGCGGCAAACTGGGGCTCTACCTCTACCAGCATCACTATGTCTCTGGCCTCTAGCACCACCAGTAAATTTACCACCACGACCCTGACCAGTGGCGCTAAAACCACCACTAGAAGAGCTAGAACTAGTGCCACCCCTCTTGAAGTTCTGGGTCCTACGAGGTCTAAGCGACGCCTGACCCTAGCCCTTATCATCCTTCCTCTGATTACCGTCTTTCTCTTCCTCCTCACTCTCGCTGGGCATGTTCTCTGAATCCTCAATTCTCAACAAAATCTCATAAAACTCATGGTAGGTGTCACAAGGGGTAGTGGTCGCCATCAAACGCCACTTCTTCTTAGTGTCTAAACGGAAACGACGAAGCACCTCCGCCGGATTGCCAGCAACATCTGGATGATAGCGAGACAAATCAGTAAACCTCTGGTAGTACTCGTTTACTGTCAGCTTCCCCTGTCTCAACTCAGTGAATTCCTACTTCTTGCGGTCAATATACTCAAGAGGCACAAACTTTCTCCTAAACAACTCTCAGAATACATCCCAATCAGTCTTCTCCATTGGAGTCAAACGATGAAGTTCCTGCTCCCACCATGATGCAGAATCTTTACCCAAAAACCACAATGTAGTCTCCACCCACTTCTCGACAGGGAGATTCCCCTGATTATGCAAAACACAAAAGGTCTTCTCAATATGTTCTAGCCTCCGCTCCACACCCTCAAAACCCTCGTTACCTTTGAACTTGTCCAACTTCAAATTATACATAGTCTCCAGAGGAGTCGTCTGGGGAGGGCGGAGCGCCAAATGAATAGCTGTAGCGATAGCTTCCCCCAGCTGAGCTACATCGGGGAAACTAGGCTCAGCAGATCGACGTGGTTCCCGACAAGGCGGCATAATTCTGACAGAAGACACCAAAACCATTAGAATACTTACAAAAGTACAAGACTGCCAAACCTAGGCTCTGATACTAAACTGACACACCCTGACCAAAATCAGGGCATGCTGCCCGTCATGTGGAAGTGACGTAACCATGTGCACAGTGCGGAAGCTAATAAAATAATAATAAAAGTACGAATAAATAAAAACTAGTTATACACCACATAAGAACATACATGTGCAAGCGTAAGTGTGAAAACAAAGTTCAAAGCTCGAAGACCTAATGCAGTCCGGGAGAACAATACTACATAAACACACCCCAAAGGTGGTCCTACACTGGTGATAATCTGTCAGATATGCCGGGGAAATCCTCTGGGGAGCCAGCAAAAGTGCTAACCAACTAGAACCTGGAGGGGCGCAAAACAAAAAGTGTGAGTGGGCAAAAACAAAGCTTTTCGAAAATCATTTCATAAACAAAGTTCTAACCCCTCACCGTAAAACCTGTATACCTCCCAGAAAAATAGAATATACATATATATAAGTCATGCTCATAAATATGCCATGCCAAAAGCCTCGAAGTAAAATGCAAGTGCTCAGGAATGTCAAAATCAATGCCATGTAATTTGTCAGCCGGAGTCACCTAACGTGACCTGTACGGCTGAATCTAGAGCTCAAATCTCCATCTCACTAACTATACCTGCACTCGAGTCTGAACCACCTAAAGTGGCCTTTACGACAAGACTGGGTGTAATATAAGTACGCTCAAGTGCTACGATCACGTGAAGGCTGGGCGAATAATTGCGGGTCACCTACGAGTCGGAACCACCTAAAGTGGTCTGTATGACAAGACTGTGCACCTAACTTGGATCCAAGATGAGCGTGTGGTGCGGGAGGTAAACATCATGTGAAGGATTGTGCCCAACTCTGGGTGAGAGCACTAACACCGGGGGTGCAGGTTATGAGCTCTCTATGCATCTCAAATCACTACTGAACATAAACATAAACCATAACTTACCTGTGCGTCCACAGCACCAATACACACATATATATATATATATATATATGCAACTAACAATGCATAAACAAACGGCAACATAATGCATGACATAAAAACATATAAATGTTTCAATTCATTTTCTAGGAAAAACATAAGTATATAGGTATATATGGAAAACCAAAATCCCACTCACTGGTATGTAAAAGGGTCGTAACCCCCTTGCCTATAGTGTCCGCGCTCGTCCTCGGGATAGGTCTCACCTATATGCGAAACAACTATAAAAACGTTAATTTTAAAGCACATAACCAGCATCACAAAATAACTTCTCAGACAATGCTCAAATGGGGTGTATGAATATACCAACGTGATCTACTCAACCTCAGGAACATCCCTATATTTTTAGAAAAATTTTCCACTGCCGCATTTGCCCTCACGCGCCGGCCACGCGTAGGCACGTGCCTGGCACACTGACGACGTCAGTTAACGTCATCAGGAATATTCCGTTAACGCCGTTAGGAATATTTCGTCATCTTCTCTGGCGCAGCTCCGGCGTCGTTGCTGGCGCCGGAAAACCGAGAAATTTTCAAAACCTTATAACTTCTTCGTTTTTCAACCAAATTTCACAAAATTGGTACCAAAATGAAGCTTACAATGAGAGGAACAAATCCATACCACTTTCAAGTGCTAAAACACACGGAATCTCGCCGGGAAAACACCACCAACTCCGACCAACCTTGTATCTCACAATCCCAACGTCCAAAACCTTCAAACGAACCACCCTGAGCCTCCTAAGCACCTCACCAAGCTTCCTACAAGCTTGAAATTCCCAAAAACACAAGAATTAACGTGTGCATGAACAGTGACCAAATCGGGGTATCCCGAGTTCGACGTGAAAACTAAAGTATCCTTACCTGAAATGGGTATGGTTGAACTCCTACGGACCTCACGAGCATGAATATGTAATTTTTTTCCTCGATCTGTGAAGGTTTGGATGGTTCATGGGTGTGTTCGTATAAAGAGAATAGGAAAGGGAGAGAGAGAGTGCTCAGGACAGGGATGCAGTCAGGGGAAAGGGTGAGGGCGTGTGGGAGAGTGTGTGTGTGGACCAAAACCTGCCAACAAAATCCAAAAACAACCACACAACGAAGTAACCACACTAGGGGCAAAAACGTCATTTCACCCTTACAGTTCGAAAATCCGGAACGGGTTATCACAACATTGTCACATAAATATTATTTCAAAACATAGAAAAATATTTGTCTTTCAAATATTATGTACTCTAAAATAAGAGTCTAATGATAAAACACTAGCACATTACAATAAGTTACAAAATGTTCAACGATATGCAAAATGAATGGAGTCATGTTTCAAGGTTGAGGAACCTTGCACGTGTATATTTGCTTTCACATTTTTTCAAACTTGTACATTAATGAATTATGCATTTTATTTATTTTGAACTCCTTTAAAAATGTTGTTATAAGGGTTTGTGTGGTTTCAAAAATTCAAACGACGATGTACCCCTACTCAAAGAGTAGAGGATGTGATCACAAGTTTTTGCATATTTTTTTTCACATTTTTTCATACTTGTGAATTAGTTATTATAATTTTTTAATGTGTCTGGAATTGTTAAATTACTTGATATTTTTATTTTTTCATATATTTTTTAATTTTTTAATATAATAATATAATAATACATTTTAATATACAATATATAATATGACTACGGTATTTTATAGTAAGTTTTTTTTAGTAGTTTAAAAAATTAAAATTATCAAAATAACTTTTTTTTAACATATTGAAATGGGTTACCCGCGTGTCACCTTCATATAAACTTGTTAAGGACCTATTATTATCGGGTTCTTATCATGTGATCCGATAATGACCTGATTAGTTATCATGCTGACCCAAAACCCATTATTCTTGTGTTGTGTAATAAATTGTCAAATCTAGTTTTAGCTATTTTGAGTTGACCATATTAATCACCCTTTGCTCTTCTACCACACTACAACTCTTGCAATTGCCTATGTTATTTTGGTCAAACAATGATGTTTATTTTTTTCCTAGAAAAAACAAAGAATCAGCTGGTGGCTTCACCACGACAGTCAACTTTTCAGGGGCCGAGAATTCTCATAAAGGGATTTTAGCCTCCCTTTGGCCACCATTGTGTGATTCACTAGCAAGGGGTAAGCACTTGCATGTATTTTCAAAAAAATTTTAGAGAAAGGCTTTGACTATAAACACGAAAATTTTGTAATGAATGAAACAAGAACATGTGTACAAAGTAGATTTGTATTGATGAATTTGTACGGTTACAATCTCTGTTTATGATTTTTCTCTGATTAAGTCTTTAAATTTGATGTAGATGCATAGGTTGTTGATCTAAGGGTCGCGATGACTTGATCTCGAACAAACAATTGGATGATTGCTTCAAGTTTTGAGCTTGAAACAATGCGTCAATAGTCTTGACCTCAAAGCTGCGGAAAAGGTGGTGTTGATGTAGGATTTCGTTGATTCAAGGGTCATGGCGACTTGATCTTGAATCGAACATCGTTACAAGTTTTAAGCTTGCAACAAAGTCTTGAAGGAATCAGCACAAGTGCTTGTTGATTCTTCAAGGGAATGCATCTTCAAAGAGAGCTGGCAGCGTATTAGTCTTCAAAGATTTGGCAGGGTATTCCTTTTGTGAGAATTTTGGCCCTTCAATGTAGAAATTGTTGACTTTATGCTTGTTCGAGAACCTTGTATTTATAGACTTCTTAAAGCTTGCCTTTGGATGGATTTGGCTTTGATTTGTGTCTTGATTCATTTATGGGAGAATTTAGGCATGTTTTGTGTCTTGTTTTCAGCCACTTTCCTTTGCTTGGCAGAAATCTATAAGGCTTGTTGCCTATTTTGTGAGCAATCTTCAATTCTTGCTTGTTTTGTAAAGATACTTTAGCTTTCTTTCAGGTTTTGGAAGCAATTTAGGCCCTTTGCCGATTTTAAGGAGATTTCTTCTCTTTTGCCGAATTTTAGGAATGCTTTTGAGCTTCATTTGC
This sequence comes from Pyrus communis, assembly GCF_041283825.1. Classification (NCBI taxonomy): domain Eukaryota; kingdom Viridiplantae; phylum Streptophyta; class Magnoliopsida; order Rosales; family Rosaceae; genus Pyrus; species Pyrus communis. The sequence continues at coordinate 12,445,050 of NC_142566.1, forward strand.
TTATTTGTGGCACATTTAATTGATGACTTGTCCATTTGTGATGAGTCATGTGCCACATGGAGCTTTGTGATGCATCATTTGTATGCAATGAAATTTACACGTATACATGTAGGCATGTGCTTGGCACATACTTTTTGTAGCTGCCTTCTTTGCTATGTTGCTCAAGCTTTGTGGCTGATTTCTTTTGGTCGTTGTGAATTTGTCATCGTCATCCTTGAATGCTTATGAGTTTTGTCTCACATGTCTTTTGCTTTAGTGAAGCAATATTGTTTTTCTTCTTGCCACCCCACTCTTAGGCTTATGTCGCCTTGTTTATTTTGTTGTAGCCATAGTATTTTTCAAGTGCTTTAAGAGCAATACCATTACCATTCTTGCAAAGGAAGGCGATTCACAAGAGAAGGGAATGACGTTGAAGCTTTGTGTGCCATTGACTGTCCCTAAGTAGCATGTTCTTCCTATAAAAGATAAATCAATGCGTATCAAGTCGTGGTCTTCTAAAGTATCTTGGGAGGTGACAAATTTTGGCTAACCAAATATGAAGAAGAAGGCATGTACATCAAAGATTCTTATCTTGAATCTTTCATACCATGTTAGTGACAATCCATCGACTTCGTTTGAGCTTCTTGGCTATCGCATCTGTTGCAAAGTTATGACTTGGAATAGCACCTTGTCGACTATTAGAGAAGCTATCTTTGTTGAGTTTTAATTAGAGTGGCTTGAAGATGTCTTCAGCCGATCCAAAGATGTGTTTACTAATGTGGGCCTTTATCACGCCGTATACGCATCTTTGTTTAGTTATGATCGTCATCCTTTTGTCCTTCGTGCGTTCTTTGAGCATTGGTGTTTAGGGACCAACACACTTTACACGTGACAAGGGGAGATGTCAATTTGACTTTGGGATCTCTACAAGATCGAAGGCTTGATGATCCAAGGTAAGTTTTACGATGAGGCTGTTCCTGGTGTAGAAGAATTTTTTTATCGCAATAGTCGAGGATTGTCTGCAAGTTGCCGCTATTTGTTTTGGGCGTATCATAAGCTTTCCCAAGAGGCTTAGGATAAGTCAAGCATGAAGATTTCTTCATGGATTCGATTTTGGTATTGGGATGCCATGAAGTACAAGAAGCCTTTGAAGAAAAATGGTCATAACAAGACCACTAAGCCAAATGGAGACTCAGACCCATCAGGTGCCATTGGTTCAGCTAGGTGTCATGCCCTTGCTGAGTTAAAACCATTTAAGGATCTTGGCGTAGTGTCAGAGCACGTGGAGGAATCTTACCTAGCCATTTTTTTAGCTTGTTGGCTTTGTAAGTTTGCTCTCCCCAAAGATGATGTCAACTTTATCCTTCTCGGAGTCTTCAAAGTGGCTAGAAAGATGGCTGTAGGTGAATCTATCAGCCTTGCTATTCTGGTTTTAGCTAATATTTATGATGGCTTGAGTGTTGTTTTGAACTTGACGAGCATCGAAGATCATGTTGCAGTACTTCCCTACCACTATGTGCATGGTTGGTTGGGTGAGTACTATGGCACTCATTTTTCTTCGTCGACTTTAGACAAGTTGGGGCTTTCTTCATCAACTTCAGCCAAGCTGGGGCCTTTGATGATAAAGTACTATTCCGTGCTTTCTGCAAAGAACCTTGATGATTTGTAGTCCCAGGCATTATTTAGAAGCTGTGAAGGTTTGAGAATAGACCATCTAGCAAGGGTTGGCTCAGCGCGGTGAGGCCTCATAGATGATTCACACCTTAGTTTCTCAAACTTGTCTTACCTTGCAAGTTTTTGCTCAAGGTATGTTTCTTTGTGGTAAGGAGACCAATGTATTGTTCAGCCGTATAGTCCTTACCGTTTCAGCAGGCAATTTGGCTTTGTCTAACATGTGTCAGGCAAGTTAAAGGAAAACACACAGTCGGAATCCTTGCAAGCCATGTATATACATTGGAAGTCTTGTACCCATGCATGTGTTTGTCTTCTTAGCGTTCGGATGCTTCTGAAGAGGCAGATGACGAAGTTGACTTGCACGAAGATGAGCTTGTTTTGCGGCAGCGTTAACAAATTTTGAGCAAGCAACCGCTTGAAGGTCCTCGGTTGAAGGTCCTCAGGATGACATTAATGTCAATTTTCGTCATAAGAAGAAGAAAGTGTTTAGGCTTCCTCAATTTGATGGTTGTGCGTCACTTGAGAAAGATGTATGTATTTCCGTCTTTCTTGCAATTTCTTCTGCTTTCATTGGTTTAGCTTTTGTTTCTAACATCTTTCTTTTTCTTTTTTAGGCTGGGCTCTATTGTTCTTTTGATTTGGCGAACATGGGCGTTTATTCCTTTACGGATATGCTATTTGGAGGCAATCTACCTACAGACGAAAAGATTAGAGATTCGTCTGTTGCAAAGCTTCTTCTGAATTTGCCAAGTGACCCAAGGTTGCTGAATGTAGATGTAGGCATGCCAGAGCTTGTTATGCGTTCAATACCTATGCCAGCTAGTTCTGAGATCTCTCTTAGAGGGCTGAACCTTAGTGGCACTGAGCAGCTCATCCATCATATCAACCTTCACGCGGTTGTACATATCAAGAGCCATATTGAGAAGAGGATTTCAAAGTGCCCATTGGAGGACCTTCAACTCCTGAAGGAAGATTTGTTAAAGCTTGTTTTTGCAATTAACAACCTTAACGTTGATTTCTTACTCTTGAGAATCAAGATTGCCAAGCTTATGGCTACCTCAACTGAGTATTCTTCTTTGCATGTTGTTTCCTTGAAGAAGTTGAATCCAGAGGTTAGAGCTTAGCAACTTGCAACAATAGACTTATCAATTGCCCAGGTTCGGTCTTCGCAGCAAGTTGTTTCGGAAGGTTATCAAGTCACAGAGACTTCTTTGGCTTCTATCCAAGTGCGTCTAAAAACGTTGGTGTGAGAACAAGAATAGTTGGAAGATGAAGCATCATGACTTTAGGGTGTTTTCTCGGAGCAAAAAGCTATACTTTCTCAGCATCAAGAGGAGATTTCACGCCTAGAGCAAGAGAAAGGCATGATTGTGGAGTTGCCCATCTTGTCTCCCACTGATGTGGAGACGTTGAAGACTTTGGAAAGCTTCCTTGAAGATCGTCGTCGTAGTTTTAAGGACATAGCTTTCAAGTAGTGTTTTCCGTTCTTTGTACTTTAAGCCTTTTTTTTTTTTTTTTTTTTTTTTTTTTTTTTTTGTACTAAGGCTTTGGAACCGACTTCTTCCTTTAAAGAAATAAAGTATTCACATTTTGAATTTGCTCCATATTCTTCAAAGTGTTTGCAGTTTTTTTTTTTTTGGTGATGTGACTGTACTTGAAGTTTTGAAGTTTCAAGTTGCCTACGTACCCACGGTTGAAGAAGGATCAAGTCATGACGTAGTACAAAGGAATGATTGATTGTTTTTTTTATGGTTTTGACAATTTTGATGGTGATTTTGTCGTACACAGTTTATGCTCTTGTGGGCCAGGAGCTTTGGGTGTCGCCTTTTAAGCTTGTGCAAATAAGAAGCATTGGGTGTCATCTTTGAAGCTTGTGCAAACAAAGAGCATTGTTGTCGTGTGCACTGTAGGCTCATGCAGGAGAAGAGCTTTGTGTCATGTGCAGTTTAGGCTCATACAAGCGAGAAGCATTGCTTGTTTGGTTTAGGGGTAGTAACGCTTCAAGAATCTGCCATTGATGGGGCCGATCTTTAAGCCATCTTCCACCATGATTAAGTAGGCGTCGTTGGTGTAGACCTCTTGTATTACGTAAGGTCCATCCCATTTTGATGTGAACTTGCTTTTTGTCTTGTGAGTTGTAATGATAGGCATTCGTAATGCCAATACAAGATCTCCAGTTTGGAAAGACCTTGGGCGAACCTTTGTGTTGAATGCCCTGGATAGCTGTGCTTGGTAGCATTCCAAGTGTTGTTCAGCTTCGGGCCTTATTTTGTCGAGTGTTTCTAACTCTTGAAGTTGTAGCTTTGCATTTTCCTTTTTAGAACAACTTCCATGCCATATACGAGAGAATAAGGCATAACTTGGGTAAGAGTCATATGTGTCGTCCTATATGCCTAAAGTGTTTCACTTATCCTTTTGTGCTAGTCACTCTTTGTTCAGCCAATCACCTTCTTCAGAAGGTTGCACATCATTTTGTTGAATGATTCCACAAGACCAGTGGCCAGAGCATGATACATGGAAGACTTGTGCTAATTGAATTTGTATTTCTTGTAGAGCTCGTCCATGAGTCAATTGGAGAACTGTTTTTGTTGTCAGTGATGATATAGCAAGGCACACCATATCGATAGATGATATAATCTTTGATGAAATGGACAACAATTTCTTTCTTGACTTCCCTTAGAGGTACGGCTTCAACCCACTTGGAAAAGTAATCCGTTATGGCTAAGATGTAAGCTTCTCCTACATATGACTTTGGTGTGATTAGTCTTATGACATCTAATCCCCATGCATCAAACAGCCATAAAGCAACTGTAGGGTGTAATGGTTCAGGCGGTTGATGTATGAAGTTGGTGTCGAATTGGTAGGCTTGGCACCTTTTGGCGTACTCCAGGCAATCCTTCACCACGCTTGGCCAGTAGTAACCCATTCTTTTGAGCTGGAAATGTAATTTTGGGCCAAACTGATGCACCCCACATACGCTTGAGTGTGCTTCTTCCATGGCTTGATTGGCTTTTTCCTTACCTAGGCATCTCAGAAGTACTCTTTCAAAATAGTGTTAATAGAGTGTTCGTTTGTAGTAGAGGAAGCGAGGTGCTCGTCGATGTATTTTAGAGCGGTGTCTAGGATCATCTAGAAGCTTTCCATGCTCTAAGTTATCGATCAGTGGTTGTCTCCACTCTTCAATGTCGACTAGAAGTATTGGTATGACATTTGTATCATCCAGTAGCATTTCAGTGACAAACAAGATCACCCATCTTTGGCAAACTGGCACGTTCGCAGCTTCGTCTGCTCCTAGTGCTATACTTGAAGCTAGGTTAGCGAGAGCGTCCGCCATTTGATTTTCTTTTCTTGTAACATGTTCCAATGTCACAACCTTAAACTTTTGTAGTAGTTGAGTTGCTAGCCAAAAGTATTGGAGGAGATCATATTTCCTTACTTCATATTCAGTCAAGAGTTGATTAAGTATAAGCTTAGAGTCGCCATACATTTCTAGCGTTGTGATTTCCATGACGATCACAATTTGAAGTCCAATGATCAGTGCTTGGTACTCAGTGAGGTTTTTGAAGCATAGCTCGCTTAGTCAGAAGGAATATGGTAGTACTTGTCTTTGTGGCAACTTGAATACTACTCCTACCCCCACTTTGTCCGTTCGTGCTGATCCGTCAAATAACATTGTCCATGTCGAGAAGATGTCGATGTAGAACACCTCCTCGTCAGGTAAGTTGTCTGAGATTTTCCAATCGGTTGGGATTGGATGACTAACAAGGAAGTCTGCTAGTGTTTATCCCTTGACGGCTTTAGCTGGGACATAGATGATCTCATATTGATTGAGAAGCAACACCCAATTAGCAAGTCACCTTGTCAGAACAACTATTTACACAAAAATTCTATAACGAATGAAATGAAAACATGTATACAAAGTAGATTTATGTTGATGAATTTGTAGGGTTACAATCTCTGTTTACAATTTTCCACTAATTCAGTCTTTAAATTTGATGTAGATGCGTAGGTTGTTGATCCAAGGGTCGCAATGACTTGATCTTAGACGAACGATTGAACGATTGCTTCAAGTTTTAAGCTTGAAACAATGCGCGGATAGTCTTCACCTCAAAGTTGCGGCAAAGGTAGTGTTGATGTAGGATTTCATTGATTCAAGGGTCTTGGGGAGTTGATTTTGAATTGAACGTCATTACAAGTTTTAAGCTTACAAAAAAGTCTTGAAGGAATCGGCACAAGTGCTTGTTGATTCTTCAATGGAAAGGTTCGGCTTTGGTCGAAAGAAAGCTTCGGCTTTGGTTGTACATTATTCGAACAAAGCTTTGGCAGCGTATTAGTCTTCTAAGATTTGGCAGAGGTTCTCCTTTTGTGAGAATTTCGGTCCTTCAACGTAGAAATTGTCAACCTTATGCTTGTCCAAGGACCTTGTATTTATACACTTCTCAAAGCTTGCCTTCGGATGGATTTGGCTTTGATTTTTGTCTTGATTCGTCCATGGGAGAATTTAGGCATGTTTTGTGTCTTGTTTTCAGCCACTTTCCCTTGCTTGGTTGAAATATATAGGGCTTGTTGCCTATTTTGTGAGCAATCTACAATTCTTGCTTGTTTTGTTAAGATGCTTTAGCTTTCTTTTCGGTTTTAAGAGCAATTTGTGCCCCTTGCCGATTTTAAGGAGATTTCTTCCCCGTTGCTGAATTTTAGGAAGGCTTTTGAGCTCCCTTTGCTTGATTTGTGCCATATATCATTGATGACTTGTCCATTTGTGATGAGTCATATGCCACGTGGAGCTTTGTGATGCATCATTTGTATGCAATGAAATTTACATGTCTACATTGACTCTTCAAGATTGAGAATGAGTTCCTCTTCAATTCACTTAGTGACCAATTCACGAAACATACTCAAAACTAGAAGGTTGTTTAGTCAATCACTTGTAACAAACAAATAGACGGTTCATAATTCATTTACCGAATCCCTTCATCTGTTTCTATATAGTTCAGTGACAAAACTTTACCGAATCCTTTCATCTATTTTTATATAGTTCAATGACAAAACTTTCTCATATTTAATTGATTTTTTTGTAGAGATGATATGAGGTGATCTTTACAAAATAATTTATAATATGGACAGTTACGATTATAAGCTTGAATAATTTTGTGAATCGGCTACATAGTAAATTGTAAAGGAACTCCTCCTTGTTTATTGAGGAGCCAAATTAATTCCGAAGTTTTATTGAACTAAGAAGGATTGCTTTGTTATCTAACCGTAGAGATGATATTCCAAACATAGAGGTACTTAAATCAGAGAAAATCTATAGCAAGTTAACGAGTTACAAGATTACACACTCAAGCATAGGTAAATGACAATAAAGTAAATGAAAACAGTCAAATAAAATCCCCTTGGTTCATCAATAAAATATCCATTTGATGCCTTCTACCTCAGTTGAAGGCTAAAAGAGATTTCTAATAACTGCAAACATTTTTTTGCAATGTTAATTGTCCTAAATTGTGAAATGATTTTTGAGTTAGAAAACATTTTAGTATTTCTAGAGAAGCATGTGGTGGTAAGTGCTTATTCATGAAGCAATTTCAAGTGATTATTTAAAAATAAAAACTTATATTTTTAACGAGGATAATACTTACATTACTCAGAATACACATATCTCACCTCTTGCGAATAACATATATGCATCGTATAAATCTTATAATTGAAGCCTTCCAATTTCTTAATGTTTGTTTGAAGATCATTCCTACAAAAAAAAAAAAATCATTCGAATTGGAGATTGTTTAGTCATCCAAAGGTATTACTAAATAGATGGTTCATCATAAATATATTACTTGGTATTCAAGTCATCCATTTGTTCTCTACATGTGGAGGCATTAACAATCTTTGATAGGAACGATTTTTTGTAGGGATAATCTTCATACAAAGAGTAACAAATTTAACATTCAGATTATGAACTTTATATAAAATGACGATACGTTATCAGTAAAGGGTGAAATATGTGCACTCCTTTTTGGAGGATACAAGTATTGTCCTAAACATAATAAATTAAACGTATATCCTAAATATGACCTAAATTTGCAAAAGTTTGTGCATGTTCCCCCATCGTGTATTTGAGTATTCATGAAGGAATACTTCATGCACCGCCTATACTCAAGGGAAGCTAACAAGTTGCGCTTTGCCTCCATATAAAAAATTAACAGTAACCACATCAAGATGTGAAGTATAAGCAATTAAACATCAAAATATATAATATCAATAGTGAGTGTTTTTATATATATTCTTAATCGATGGAATAGTAGTTTGTGTACGATGAAATCTGAAACGTGTGCAAAAGTTCATATACACACACATAGAATCCAAGAGCGTACATCACACCTTATCATCGAGGAGCGTAGTGGTAGCACTTGTAACATGCAATTTTAATTTTTTTTTAGGAATGCCAATTAATTAATAATAGTCCTATATTAATTGGGACAATGAAATGCAAAAGAAAAGATAGGAAAGGGAATCAAGAAGCAAAGCTCTCAGCATGGGGGCAGAAGTGTCATTTTCCCACCTCCATTTTAAGGTTCACCTCTCCTCCCCGTCTGCCCTAACTGAAAACGACTGCAAGCAACCTGTGGTCTACCAGTGTATATATCTCCACTAATATAGATATAATATATAGAATTTTATTAATTTCATGTATAAATATGGAATTTACACACCGACTTCAAAACCATTAGCCCTCATCTCTCTCTCTCTCTCGCTCTCTCTCTCTCTCTCTCTCTCTTTCTCCCTCGCCTTCTCTCTTCTTGTACTTATCTCTCCGACTCTCTCTCGGTTATGGATTGTGTTTGTTGATAAATTGATATATAGGGATAATATTCTGTGTAGCTCCTGAATTGATTCAAGAAACGAAGATGGTAGATCTTCAAACTGTTTGCTGCATGTGTGGTGACGTGGGTTTTCCTGACAAGCTCTTCCGCTGCAACAATTGCCGCGATCGCTTTCAACACTCGTATGTATTTTCGCCATCGCCCATCATCATCATCATCATTATCATCATCATCATCATCATCATCATCATCACCATCATCATCTCATATATGTCATGCATCATACATAATGTAAAGATATGATATTTGCTATGTATGTATGTATGTATGTAAACTGTAAAGACATCATATATATTTGTATCATCATGAACATGATCATGGATTCATGGTTCATACGTGTGATAGGTATTGATAACTGAATAGGTAGAGTTAAAAACCCATCTTTATAAAACACCCACCAAACCTACCTATGATTATTGGTACCATGCATCATATATATGATGCTCATGATCATCATGGTATAATAAGACCATGAGATATGCATCCTATGTCATATATTTGTATAAAAATGTGTATAATGCTGTAACCATGCCTAGTCCTATTATGTCAATATTTCAATTAATATAAAGCTGATAAGAACAAGAAAAACTCATTTACTAATTAAGCACGACACCCATGTGAATTTGTGTTCAGACAATTATGTGCTTATGAATTAATTTCTCAATCAATAAGGTCGAATCTCATAGACAACAGTTGTTAATTCTAGGTATTGTAGTAACTATTATAGAGAGTATGCAGAGCCAATTGAACTGTGCGATTGGTGCCGAAGTGATCAAGAGAGGAGCACAACAAGGCACGGTAGCTCTTCCAAGAAATCAAGCATGGTGACCAGAGGAGGAATCGAGACTGGAGGTGCCTCGAGCCGGTCAGAATACTCCGGGGATCACAAGATCAAGCAACACGATCATCAACAAGAAGGTGGTAGCAGCGAGAAGGCTAACACCAAGAACCACCCTAGCAGCGGCACGCCATCACCAAGAACCACTACGCGCAGGTACAAGCTTCTCAAGGATGTCATGTATTAAAGACCATCTAAAGAGGGTGAGTGATTATACAAGGCTTATGAAACTAGAGGGCTTTAAGTGTTTATAGAAGCAAATTATGTTAATTATGTATCGTAATTAGTACTTATACTATCCATCCGGAGAGTGTTCATATTGTTTTTTTTTTTTTTTTTTTTTTGGGTTCCTTTGTGTTTTATTAATTTGTGATTTCCGTAAGTTGTTCATAAAATAACGTAAGCTTGCTCGGCAATGAACTTAGTTCTCTATCTGTAAATCCCTATATATTCTGGTCCAGTCTCTATATTTCGGTCAGAAATAGCCCAAAGTCATAAATTAATGCATTATGAACTAGCTATAAGAAGTTCAGTTTCAAGGAAAATAATAAAACCAGTTAAGGTATGCTGTTTTTCCTGATTAAGATTAATTAATCAATTCAAGATGTATATAGAAAACCCTAGGACCTGATTAAAACTAATTAATCAATTCAAGATATATGGAAAACCACCACTTAATTAGTACTACGGTTTAATGGTATTCCTCTTCACTTATAAGTGAGAGGTATTAGGTTCGGATCTCGCCAAAGGTGAATTTGAACCTCATCATTGCTCCAGGAGGTTCCTCCAATCACATCCGTTCATCGTCCATTGTGCAGTCAGAAATCATTGAAACTTTTTTTTATTTAAAATTGAATATAAACAGTACCTGGCAAAAACTGGCCACACGATATATGATGAACGGATGTGATTGGAGGATCCCTGAAATCCTCACAAAGAGGATCCGACGAGGATCTTTTACTCATTATTGCTAGTCCATTGTGAGGTTAAGTCTACACTCCCTTCTCCCTAATGTAAATAATATCATTTGTTCAGAAAAATATATATAGAAAACCCTAGGACCTAATTAATAGAAAATTACAATAATTCTATTCTAACAGTTAATTAATTTTTTTTCGAGATGTACTTTGTTTTTTGGGAGGAGTGTGGTGTTGGACGTAGATGGTGAGTATTTGTAGTACTGTAGGGTTTGTCTCTGTCACGGCAAGGTTCTTGAGGGAGTTGCACCCTCTTTGCTTTGTTGAGACTCCTGAGGAGAGAATTGAATGCCTTGGGATACCTTCTCACCAAAGAATTCGTAGTACCTAATGCCTGCTGCTCACTTTTACAGATTCATTGAAGGCCTTTAGTAGATAGCTAGGCCCTCTCTATTATTGTGCTTGCTCAATTAAAAAATAATAATAATACACATATATATAGTTTTCGTAAGAGAGTATTTCACTAGGGTAGCGATTTTGATACTTCCTGTACGTTTAGGCTCAATCATTCTGGACTGAGCGTGGAGAGTTATACAGTAGTTAACTACTAGTGTTGTAACTTAAATGATGTGAGTGTGAAAAATATTATTTCTTCAATTATATCTAATGATTGAATTAAGCGTATGCAAGTGTTTTTTTAATTAAGTTTACTGTCAAATTGCAAGTTTAACATGGACATGCAGTGGAAATTACTAATTTAGAATATTGTTTAGAGTATAGTGTGGAAAGAGAAAAGATCGGTGAAAGGCATAGAGATAAGAAAAAATACCAACAACGAAAGAAAATCTGTACATAAACATAAGTGGGAATTTTTAAGTGGATGCTGTTTCTAGGCCATTCATTTAGTTCAGGAATTCTTGATTTTAGCCATGTTTCTTACACGTGCTTTGTACTAGTATTGTATGATGATTTATGAAATATCTCTAAAGTACACAAGCTGATAAGGTCTCTTGCACTATACGTGTTTTGGCCATTTATGAGAAAGCAACAAAACCCCTCCTCATTGGTGGTCTTGAATTGACAATAAACCTTTTTTTTATTATTATTATTATTATCAAACAATAAATTTGTTAGATTAGATATTAGATTAGAAAATTAATAGATTTTGAACTCACGCTGCGATACAAAAACAACACTTATCTTCACCATTATAGTTGAGAGCCATTTCTGAAACCATCCTCTTTTCTTTCTCATTCAAATCTCTTTTATTATTATTATTATTTTTTTTTTGGGGGGTCTGATTGGACCTACAAACATCCAATGAAACTATACAATGACGCCAAAGTCATCGAAACTTTTCCCAAAATATCAACACTAATTAATGTTAGTCAGGTAACACAACAAATACATTATTTATTAGAAATATACTTAAAAATAAACAAAAATAAATAGTGTCACATCTCGGGATGGCAATTCTAACCGTTAAACTCGATAACCATGGATAACCATCCAAATGAATTGGATTTGGATATGAAAATTCGGGTATGGTTTGGATATGGAGAAAAACCGTGAACTTTATTCGGTTATAGTTTTGGATATGGTTATAGGAGTACCCAATCCATATCCGTACTCAAATCCGATCCGAATAATATATATATATATATATTTTTTTTTTTTTGATATATATTATAATTTTATTCAATTATGCCCTTCGAAATCTTAGAATCATGCCCACAATATATTCAATTATTCCTATTCCTATAGTGCTAATTCATTATGCATGAATCAAACCCTATACTATCTTTATTATACACCAAACATCATACATGGGGCATACCAACAACCTCATCAATTCTATACTATCTTTATTATGCATCAAACATCATTCTTTTGTCATTACAAGTTTTGAAATGATTAGACAATTTGTTTTGTCTTCCTTTTGTATTTGTTTTTGTCCTCCTTTTCTTTTTTATTGGACCAATTTATCATATTGGCTTATCATGAACAACTTCAAATATATATTGTTATGTTTTTTGTAATTGGATGTGGCCATTTAATGGTAGAATTAGTATCTACTAAAATTTATAGTGCATCAATTGGATGAATATAATTTTTTTTTTTTTTTTTTACAAAGATTGATATAACCGATAACCGATAACCGATTGAAAATCCGTTACCCGGTGGATATGGTTATGGATAATCCCCGATGGTTATTTTGCGGTTATGGGTATGGTTAATTTTTGTGGTTATGGGGATGGATATAGCATTTCCGTCCCCAAACCGAACCGTTGCTATCTCTAGTCACATCAATTTGAATTGGAATTTTTGTATTTTGTTTTGAGGTCTACGTATACAATCACTTGGAATCATTTTTCCAATGGAAAACTAACCAAAACCCCTAAAAAACTTTCCTTTTAATCATCAGGACAACAATTCTATAATACCCAAATTGGGCATGGGAAAGAAGACAAGGAAAAAAGCATTTCAGGGATATCACATGCAAAAGCTAAAATTGGACTACAGGAGACAACCATGCAGGAAAGCTCACATGCATTTATCAGGACAAGCAAGTTCACATGCAAAGAAAAAAAGAAGACAAATAAATTAGACCACGTTTCATAAATAGTGCTGACAATTTCAGCAATAGTAGAAGATGACAAATACCAAAGAGATGTCCATACCATACATTTGTAATGATTTTAAATCAGAGTATTCTCACTCAGTCTATATAAGAGAAGTTCCCTTCATTGTACAAACACACCTCAACATCTCAACACCTGATACACACCATACTCACACCATACTTCAATCCTCATACACCCAAGCATCCCAAACCTTTCTAGCATCCTTTGTAAACACTTCTTTGTAAACATTTCTCTTTGTAAACATTCTATATATCAATAAAAGTTCAAGTGTACATATTCAAGCAATCTTCAAGTCTTAAGTAAGTGTTTTCTTTTCTTTCTTTAGTGTATTTGTTTAAATAGACTTCTAGTTCAAAACAGGGAAACACTATTGTAGTTATATTATTAACCTGCTAAACTGACGATCATACTTTGTTCGAGCACTGTTATAGTTGAATGCTTGCCATACAAATAACTGAACATTAACCAGGGTACCTCTGAGTTCTTAGTACCTCTGAATTCAACCGTTAAGGCCTTATACCTACATTGTGAGTGGCCATCATGTTGAAACATGTCGAGTTCCATGTGCAAGATTTTATGTCTAGTTTTTATAATGGCCATCCGACTATTTAACTGGGCATACTTCATGAATTTGGTATCAGAGCCAAGTTCAGCATTTTAATAGTATAATTATAATAGTAAAGTACCTTGAGGACAGAAGTCATTAACACAACTGATATCACACTTGTTTATTTTGTATGAACAACATATATTATTGTCCTTGATGACCTTGTGTCAACCACAACCACTAGGTATTTATTGTCCTAGACACCCAACTGTAACTAGCATAAAGAGAAGATTAGCATACGTATCCAAAAGAATTATTAGGACTTTGAAGAAGCAAAAGTTTTATCTTGGTTATCTTTATTAGTAAATATAATAATACAGAAGTGCAGCATAAAGTTTTAGAAGCAAAAAGAGCAACAAATCAAACTTTAGAGACCCTGAGAGAAGAAAGAGAGTTTCTAAGAAACCAGTTAGCCGTAACTTTAGAGAAAGGTAGATTCTAGTTTATGATAGATTATCTTAATTTAGAAATTAATGAACCACAAAAAAGAAAAATAACTTTAGACCCAAATAGTTTAGTTTGTTATTTTCCATTGAGAAAACATAATCATATTTTGCATAGTAAATAAAATCCACAAGCCAATAGTATTGTAGATCATATTATTAATTAAGCAAAAAATATAAAATTAGAAAATTATAAGCATAATCATTTGTTAAACCCGTTGTTAGAGCATTTTCAGAAAAATTCTATAAAAACAATTACACAAAATTTAGATTATATTACATCTCAGTTAGAAGATAATAATAAAAATATTCAAAGTTTTCCTAGCAAAAGAGAGATAAAAGAGCTTGTTGACCTCATAGATAGTAAGCCTAAGCAAGTAGAACTTAGATCATTAGAAATAGTTAAGCAGTTAAAATTAGAAGTTCAAAAAATTCAATTAGTGCAAAAAGAGTTGAGTGAACAAGTAGATAAGCTACATAATAAAATAGATAGATTATTAGTTTAATGACTGATTCTAGAACTAGCAGAAAATATATCCAAGCTTTGAAAGAAATTAGCAAGCTAGATAAAGAACCAGTAGGTTTAACAGATTTTTCAACACAAGTAGCTAGTAGTAATATTCTCATTAGGCAAAATAATTTAATTATTCAATTAGTTTTAAGTTTGGCTGAGAAATTAGAACAAGTTGAAGAACAAATAGCAGAAATAAACCAAGTTTTACATAACACATCTTCATCACTTCTACCATTTTTGTTAGAAAAATTAGAAAATTGAACTTTAAGTACAAATAATCATATTAGAAGACCTAAGATAAATCCTTTTGATAATAGAAAATGGAACTCATTAGGAGAAAAGGAAAAGAAATAGTTAGAGCTGAAGATAGTTACCCAAATAAAGAAGAAGCCCAAGAATTTATTAGAAGAGGTTTTGAGAGAACACAAAAAAATAAATATAATTTGTATCAATTAGGTTTATTTGAAAATAGTAGTAGAATTGTAAGTAGCATCAGTCAACATAAAGTTAGATGTATTGATAAAGAAGTTACACTTAATTTAATTAGTAAAGAAGCAGTTACTCATTTGAGAAAATCACATTTCAGTTAGATTCACATATGAATAATATTAACTGGAATAGTAGGATTAACCAGAGCACAAGTAGACACAAAAGCTTTAGTATACATATATGATGATAGATGGGATAATCACCAACAAGCAGCAATAGCAACAGCTAAAGTAGATTTAAGTTCAAACTTAGCAGTCATAGGATGTATTCCAAATTACGTTATGACAATTAATGAATTTAGTAAATATATTAAAGTGAGCATAAGAACAAAAAATTATAATATGATAGGAGAGTATAAAAATTTGTATATTACCTTAATGTATATTGGTAAAGTATCTGATAAATATAATCATAAGTTTAATTTAGAATTTCAAAATTTAGTTCAAACATTTGGTAGTAAACATGTAAATATGATAGAAGCAAAACTCGTAGATAATAGTTTTTTAGAAAAAAACTCACTGGACATTACCTAATTTACAAGTAGGAAGAAATAGACAACCAGATAGAGTACAAATATATGACACTAGTACAGGTAAAGCAACAATTATGTGACAGCCCGTTCCGGAATTTTCGAACCGTAAGGGTGAAATGACGATTTTGCCCCTAGTGTGATTTTTCGTTGTGTGGTTGTTTTTTAGCTTGGTTCTGGCTGGTTGTAGACTACACACATTTCCCCACACACACCCTTACCCTTTCCCTGCCCTGCACCCCTTGTCCCGAGCCTTTCTCTCCCCCATTTCCTATCCCATTTGTACGGACACACCTAGAAACCCTTCAAATCTTCACAGATCGAGGAAACAAAGTATATATTCTTGCTCGTGAGGTCCGTAGAAGTTCAACCATACCCATTTCAGGAAATGATACCTTCGTTTTCATGTCGAACTTGGGATACCCCGATTTTGTCATTGTTCATGCACAAGTTAATTCTTGTGTTTTTGGGAATTTCAAGCTTGTAGGAAGCTTGGTGAGGTCCTTAGGAGGCTCGGGGTGGTTCGTTTGAAGGTTTTGGACGTCGGGATCGTGAGTTACAAGGTTGGCCGGAGTTGGTGGTGTTTTCCCGGTGAGATCCCGTGTGTTTTAGCACTTGAAAGTGGTATGGATTTGTTCCTCTCGTTGTAAGCTTCATTTTGGTACCAATTTTGTGAAATTTGGTTGAAAAACGAAGAAGATATGAAGTTTTGAAATTTTCACGATTTTCTGGCGCCGGCATTATCTGGCGCAGCCTCGTTGGAGAGGACGACGGAATATTCCGTCAATTTGGATGGAATATTCCTAACGACGTTAACGGAATATTCCTGACGGCGTTAACTGACGCCGTCAGTGTGCCAGGCACGTGCCTACGCGTGGCCGGCACGTGGGGGCGCGTGCGACGGTGAAAATTTTTTCTAAAAATTTGGGGATGTTCCTGAGGTTGAGTAGATCACGTTGGTGTATTCATACACCCCATTTGAGCATTGTATGAGAAGTTATTTCTTAAGGTTGGTTATGTGTTTTAAAATTAACGTTTTTATAGTTGTTTCGCATATAGGTGAGACCTATCCCGAGGACGAGCGCGGTCACTCGAGGCAAGGGGGTTACGACCCTTCTACATACCAGTGAGTGGGCTTTTGGTTTTCCGTATATACCTATATACTTATGTTTTTCCCAGAAATTTATTTGAAACATTATACGTTTATATGCCATGCTATAGTTTGCCATTTATTTACGCATTATGAGTCGCATATTTTTATATATGTTTGGTGCTGCGGACGCACAGGTAAGTGTCAGGTGAGTTATGATTATGTTTACGTTCAGTAGTGATTTGAGATGCATAGAAAGTTCATAACCTGCACCCCCGGTGTTAGTGCTCTCGCCCAGAGTTGGGCACAGTCCTTCACGTGATGTTCACCTCCCGCACCACACGCTCATCTTGGATCCAAGTTAGGTGCACAGTCCTGTCGTATAGACCAATTTAGGTGGTTCCGATTCATAGGTGACCCGCGATTATTCGCCCAGCCTTCACGTGATTGTAGCACTTCAGCGTATTTATATTACACCCAGTCCTGTCGTACAGACCACTTTAGGTGGTTCCGACTCGTGTGCATGTATAATTAGTGAGATGGAGATTTAAGCCTAGATTCAGCCGTACAGGTCACGTTAGGTGACTCCGGCTGACAGATTACATGGCATTGATTTGACATTCCTGAGCACTTACATTCTATTTAGAGACATTTGACATGGCATATTTCGGAGCATGATTATTATATATGTATATTCTATTTTTCTGGGAAGTATACAGGTTTTACGGCGAGGGGTTAGAATCTTGTTTATGAAATGGTTTTTGAAAAGCTTTGTTTTTGCCCACTCACACTTTTTGTTTTGCGCCCCTCCAGGTTTTAGTTGGCTAGCACTTTTGGTGGCTTCCCTGAGGATTTCCCCGGCATATCTGACAGATTATTACCAGTGTAGGACCACCTTCGGGTGTGCTTTTGTAGTGTCGTTTTCTCCTGGACTGCATTAGGTCTTCGTGCTCTGAACTTTATTTTTCACACTTACGCTTGCACATGTATGTTATTACTCTGTGTAAAGCTGGATTTTATTTATTCTTACTATTTTTATTAGCTTCCGCACTGTGCACATGGTTACGTCACTTCCACGTGACGGCTAGCATGTCCTGATCTCGGTTGGGGTGTGTCAATTAGGTTAAGTGATTACAAGCAACTAGAAAAAATAGAAGAGGCTGAGAGTGAGATTGAAAATGAGAGTATTCATATGGCTTTTGATAATTTAGATATTAATTTAGTTGAGCAAAATTTTGATCATATTGTAGATAAGATTATAGAAGATATTGATCATTTGGATAAGAACAATACTTAGAAAAGTATAAGACATGATTTAGGACTACATAGAATTTCAAATGAAGAGACAAAAAAAATTAATTTTAGAAATAGGAGTAGAACATATTTTAGGATCAAAAGAATATAATAATTTATTAGAGTTAAAAGTAGAATGTAATTCAGCAGAAGAAAGTAGTACATCAAGAGTAGAAAATTCAGGATACACTTGTAGAACTGATTAACAAGTTTTGAGACAAACAAATGAAAAATATAATGAAAAAGCAGGTGTAGATTATGTTGAAGAAAGTATCACTACAAGAAAACATGGCTTAGGTGGCGATAGACATTTGTCACATAAACAAGAAAATTCGTCACATTTGACTATATGTGACGAAATTCTAGCGTCACGAATTGCGTCACTTATACAGCGTCACCTATAGTCCATGTGACAAATTTTATTTTCGCCACATTTTTTCAGTATACGTCACACAATATTCGTCACTTAATAACAATATGTGTGACGAATTATACAACACAAATTAACCATATGTGTGACAAATTATGTCACTTAATAAATATATCTGTGACGGATTATACATCATCAAATACAAAATTACGAGACCTATTTTTTCATCTTGTATCAAGTTTATAAGTGATGATTTTGTAGTCATTCAATATGATACCAGATGATATAGTTTACACTAAATGACACTGAAAAGGTCACATATTCCTTTGATATGTGGCGCAACTTACATCACATATGTTTAAATCAAATACCTTTTTAGAAATAATGACAAACTAATTGTTTTTGTTGTTTTGTAATCTTGAATTGCAGTTCATAACAATTATAAGGTAATACTTCACATTTTCATTAATCAACAATTAAAACACATCAGTTGAATACATTAACCAAATGTACATCCCAAAAGTTGAAGTCATGGTGACCTATCTCAAAAGAGAAGTTTAAAAGAGCTTGAGGTGCCTAACAAAAGATAGCTTGAGGTACCAACAAAACAGAATTATAAGCTAGAATAATCAAGAGTGGTAACACCTATATATAGACATTTTGGGTACTAACAAATGACAAGTCCAAGGCACATTTAGGTGCTAATTAACAAAAGAGGTTCTCTATGTGCTAACAAAAGAGATGTACCATGTGCATACTTGAAACTAACCGCAAAAGACACAATATGGACATCATTCCTCTTCCAAATCATGTTCTTCTAGCTCAGGATAAGTATTTTCACCCTCTGAAATATCACCATTAGATTCTGTAAAGTTGTTGGTCTTTTCCTAACTTGCAGAAATAAATGCCTTGATTTTTGTGAACAAATTTTCATCATCATTACGTAAATCCAATCAAGCTCTCAATTGTTCATTCTCTTGTTGCAATTTGAGGAAACCATCTAACAGAACCTTGATATGTCATATCCGTACGAGGAAAAACACCTACACTGACGTAAATTTAAACTAACCTAAATAATAGATTAATTTAAACCAAATTAAACTCGCAAGCGCACAAATGAATTGTAGTAATATATGCAAATATGAGGTCGATCCCACAGGGATTGCTTTAACTCCAATTTAACCGATTAATCACGCTAAACTTAATCAAACAAACAAAGGATAGATTGAATTGAATAATTGATTAAGACTAAAATTAACAAGAAAATAAAAGACAATTAACTAAATCAAACACACGACACAAGAAAACCTAAGGTTATGAATCCACCAATAACAATCTTATTTACTTTTCCTAGAGCCAATTACTATCCAATTACCATGCCAATGTTAAAGGTTGTTCTATCTAAGGCATGAATTAATCCGTGGTCAGGCATCAACTCTTGTATCTCTACATGATAATTATATCCTATTGGTTAGGCATACAATTAAACACATAAAAACCCATTAAGCATAGAAGAATCATGTCAACCAAGTAGGACTAGCTTGATATTGGTCATCCTCACTAGTTTGTCTACTCTTCATAATCTTAGTTCCAATAAACCTAATTGATATTGGTCATCCTCATAGATTTATCTAAATCTCTAGATGCAAAATTCTTAAAGGTGATCAATCATTAGAAACTTGAACCTAGAATAAAATACCCACAAAGATTAAGAATATAACATGCATATAATCGGATAATAATCACAAAGTACATATCAAATATTCATGTCATGGTTTCATCATAAACCTTAGAAAATAACTTAGTTACACACAAAAATAAAAATAAAAGAAAAATAGAACCCAGAATCCATGGCAAAGCATGTCCCTAAGCTCTTCTTCACTTATTGCGGAGATGGTGAATGGTTAATGGTTCGGTGGTATGGGTTATGCGGGATCGATGGATGGATGGATCTCTTAGAGCGAGCTTAGGGCACTTATTTATACTAGAAAAACCCTAAAAGGTCTGGGAGAAAGTCTCCTAAAATAAAACAAACTCCTAAACAGTTAATGCCACAAACTAGGGAAGAATCTATCTTGACTTGGGAAACACGTCATCTGCTTTGCACGCTAGTTTTGTGGCCGATTTATCTTCTGGAAAATTCTGTAAAAATATAGGAAACGTAGCTTTATCTCTTATATTTTCAACCATATGTCGCATGCCGCTAGAAAAAATTGGGAAAGCCTTCAAATCTTCATTGTCCTACAATTGCTCAATTCTGACGGGAAAACAACTTCTGTAGGATTCATTTGTGAAACTGGAATGAATGGCTCCATGGAAATTTATGAAATTCGGATACAACAATCTTCAGCCTCGTAGCTTCCTTCTCCAATTAGCCTTGCATCAAAACTCCTCCGGAAAGTCGAATTATCACCAAAAAAGTCCTAAGTGCACAGAATGGCTGAAACTGAGAAAAGGAAAGTAATAAGGCTCTTTTAAGATCAACTCCTTAACAAAACTTAGGGATAATTAACATGAAAATATGATAAATAATGCAACTATCAGATACCCCCCAAACTTGGCTTTTGCTAGTGCTCGAGCAAAACAAAAATAAAAGACAAGAAAAACAATAGGCCTTCCATACATTAGCCTCAAAGCAATCTAGAGATGGTCACCAAACTTAAGAGAATTAAACATTTTTCAAAATAGAACTAACCCAACCTTACACGACATTCTCAAGTGTAATGAGTAAAATAATCAATATCAATACAACTTCCTCAACCCGGATAGGTATATGCAAACCAAAGCTACAACTTCACTCAAATCCTGATAAGTAATATAAAACCCCATAAGCTTGCTCTTCATATCATCTCTCCACTAATGTAAATCAACGCGACACCAAAGATCAAAGGTCTTTACAAGGGTTGTAACATTAGGCTAGGGTATGAGCTATCAAAGAAAGGACATGGAAAAACTAAAGCTTAAGAAATACCAAGATATCTTCATAATGTAATTCAATTGATCCTCTTTTGAAACTTGGGTCTTCTATTATTGGCATCCAGGGCTCATGTCATAAGGATGTCATAAGGATGGAACAATTTCGAACTTTTCTTTTCTAATTCTTTTGATTTTTTTTCTTTTCTCCTTTTTTTTTTTTTTTTTTTTTGAAGAAGAAGAATAAATATAATACTCTACATGGTACCTCGGTACACGCCACATCTTTGATGTAGAACCCAACCTTTATCTTCATTGACGTCCACTTGATATCTCCTAAGCTATAGGGAATGGCTAATATAGGTTAAATAGGAAAGGATGAATATGAGTAATGAAAGAAAAGGCTAAGTGTTTGGCTTCAAAAGGGTAACTAGGGATAATATAACATAAATGGTTGGTTAGAATGGCTCAAACGATCCAAACATGGCCTTAATCATCTCTCAAATGTTGCATGACTTAGGATTTCGCCTCAAGAGATATTGAAGCAAGTTCTAGTGAATAATAATGCTATCATGAAACTCACAAGAAAGAATAGACAAGAGACTCAAAATCTCACAAGGGTTCAATAAGTTTTCACTTAAAATCCACATATAATTCTCTAAGTAAGAGATAATCATACTGACATTGGTTATGGGTAGAATTAACTTGAGAATGATCATGTAAGAATCTAATTAACCATATAAAACAATTGAAATTTTACATAAGACGAACCAATTCAAATAAGTCTGTGACCTAGAAGAAAGCAAATTATTATCATTGACTTATGGAAGGTTTAACTAAAAGAAAATGACTCAAGAAAAATCAAATCTTTTTGGATTTTTGACACTTTTTTTATGAATTTTTTTTATGACATTAAGACTTAAATAAAAGAACGGAAAATAGAACAAATAAACACAAAAAACATATGCCAACAGAAATTGCAAACATCAAGTTGCAATATGACAGTACCACAGGCAATTTCGACCTTTAGATAGAGATTTGATCTTGCTTTTGACAGAAAAATCCGATTTGCATGATTTTATATGACTGGAAAGAAGAAGAAAAAAAATTGAAGAACACAACGCGGGCAAAATCTTCAAATTCCTTCCCGATTAAAACAGTTTTAAACAAACATAGACAAGATGAAAACTCAACGAAAACAGAACACAGAAATGAAAATCTAAATCCTCAAATCCTCCCCCCAAACTAAAATTAAACATTGTCCTCAATGTTTAAAACATAGAAAACATAACAAATAACATATGTAAATAGAGGATTTGAAAACTTCTCGGGATTTTTCATTGGAGCATGAATGAACAACGTTGAAGCGGGATGCAAATATGATGTGATATAAAATAGCACACAAACTTAAACCCTTTTTATGTAGTTGTAGTATGAATAAGTAGGGATTGTTA
This sequence comes from Pyrus communis, assembly GCF_041283825.1. NCBI lineage: Eukaryota > Viridiplantae > Streptophyta > Magnoliopsida > Rosales > Rosaceae > Pyrus > Pyrus communis. The sequence goes on from NC_142566.1 coordinate 12,467,683, forward strand.
TAGGCCGGGGATTAGAAGGGATGCTAATCTCTCAATTTTAAACTCTGAAACACTAAACTAGACTCTAATGACTTAAAACAAACTAGATTGACTCAAAACAGCACAAAACAAGCAGACTGACTCAAAACAGAAACTAAGGGTGACTTTGGACGAATTCTAACGTAACTTGACTCAAAGCACTAATGAAAATAGATTTAAACAAGTCCTAGCTAAGTAAACACAAAATATTAAAAGGGGGGAATTGGTTTTGACGAATTTAAAACTTGAACAAACAAATTACAGAAACTAAATAAAGGATATGAAATTGGAGTGAATTGATGGGTGATAGGCTAGTTAGAGGGTCATTCTTCACACATGACACATGCATACAAATCAATTTCTATTTATTATTCCTATAAACCATGAATGACAATGCCCCAAATTAACTCTCAGATTTCCCTAACTTCATTGAATTGGACTCAGTGACGCAATCAAATTATTCTTATCAAGTTCCCTATATGAATAGCATGATAGAGATACATATCAAAGATCATTAAGTTCTATGAAAATCATAAGCATTGACAAAGCACTCGTAACTATGAAAAGCATGATACTCCTGCCATGGATTTACTTAACACAATCATGACTAGTGACTTCCACTACTTATAAATATAAGTTCATAACGATTAGGTGAAATTCCCTTATATTTTAGCATCAAATTCATGCATGCAAACTAAGTGTGCACCCTTAATCAACATACAAGAATAAGTTATCAATCAAACAAATAAGTAAATCACATTCATGTTTTACTAGACAATAACTGGAGGAAATCAATTCATATCACATATATGTTCATGGCTTTGAATTTACCTACTAAAATGAATTTAGTTCCACATGTTTGCAACTAAACAACTATAATTAAATTTAAACATTGAAAACAGAAGACTGAATACACCTAGAAATGCTCCAACAATCCAAAAGTCTTGAATGGAAGGTACGACTCCAAGCGATCCTCTCCTTGCAAAGTTGCGGCACAAAGGTGTTTGTCTTTGAAATTGGACTATTGTGTGTGATGGATGGGTGGTGTCCTTTTTGGTGCAGCAGAATGTATATATTTCTAGGGAGAAAGGCACGGCCCTCATTAATTTTTTTGGGAAATATTTGCACTCCAAATCCACAAGGAAAAAGGCTAATTAAATGCATAATCCAAGAGGGAAAAGGGAAAGAAAGTTGCGGCAGGATCTTGGAGGAAAGGGGAATGTAGTGCATGGCAAGGAATGGGTCTTCTAGAAGGGATAGGTGCGGCTCCCTTGTAGGATTTGGATTAAGCCTTCTAGAATCATATATTTAAGTGTCCTAATATAATTAGGGATTACCCTAGCAACTGGAACTTAAGTAGTGTAGGATTAGGATTGGGCTAAGACAAAATAAGGTAATTTGGCTCATGTTCCTTCTTTCTTGCTGAGCTCCAAATCTTCTTTGTCTTGAATTAATTCTTCCATCTCTGTAGCATATTCTTAGCCCTTCTTGAACTTCAAATTCGTCCATCCACCTTACTCCATGCATGTGCTATACATTTCAAGCCCAAAACTGCTCTAAAATGCTCCAAATTGCCTTTTTTTGCCACTTTTTCCAATTGAACCTACAAACACACGAAAATAGCTTAAAACACTCTAATAAATATAAACTAAGTAAGTAAATGCAAGGAAATAGGCTAATAAAGTCGCATAAATATGCTCCTATCAGAATAGCCATATAACAATTCCCCCAAAGTTGAATCTTGGACAACCCACGTCCCTGCAAAACAAGAAAGAAATTAAAAACTTACTACAAAAAATAAAATTAAAAATTACGCAAACAAATGAAAAATTTCGAAAACTTGGGTTGCCTCCCAAGAAGCGCTTCTTTATAGTCATGAGCTAGATTATGTCAAAATTAAGTGGATGATGGTGGATCATTGAAATGGGGAACTACTTCGTGAATCTTCTTCTTTTTCCTTTCTTCCACATTGTAGCTTTGAAATTTGGTATCGAGACAAGGCAATGAGGCACTGCATACTTTTGCTTCTTCTTCAATTTCAATGCTCGAGACTTCATTCTCTTCCTCACTTTTTTTTCATTGCCTCTTCCACCATATCTTGGCCACCAGACTGAAAGTGAGTTGAACATGCATAACTTCAATTTTTGGTTCAATTCCAAAATCTCTTCCATAAGTTGAGTAGTGGACTTCAAAAGGATCTTTGAATTCATGTAGAATCAATGAATTTGGAACTTTAGAATCAGTAGTGTTAAGGATGTAGCACTTGGGAATATCCAATGGAGATGGATTTGCGTCTAGCACTTTAATATTTGACACTTCATCAACAACTTGAAATTCGGGCAGGGAGTGCCTAATTAGTAGCTATTTGGCTAGTCGGCTCATTCAAAAGGTCCTGCAACTTTGAGCTTTCTTTCTTTTCTTCACCTTCTGCTGATTCACTCAACTCGTGGTCAATGTCCTCAATTCTCAATGCCATGTGGGTACTATCTTGTTCATGGAATGCATCTTGGTCTCTTGACTCACTATTGCAGCAAGTTGTCCAACTTGCTTCTCCAATTTTGCTATTGCATGAGCGTGTGCTTGCTCCTCTTGTTGGAATGCTTGATTGAACGCTTGTTGCCCTTGTTGGAGAGCTTGCAAAACTTGAGAGCAGGTTTGTTGATATTGCGTATTAGCTTGAACCATCAGTGCAAAAGTTTCTTCCCATGAAGATTTCGTGGGTTTCACGGGTGTGGCTTCTTGCATAAATTCTGAGAATTCAGAACTAGGCCAGTGGTCCATTGTAAATTGTTGATGCCAAGCCATCGGGTATTAGCCTACGAAAAGAAAATTGACAATAGTGAAAGAAGGAATGAAAGAAACTAGTTGATGAAAAAGAAAAATTAAACCAAAGAACTACTACTCCTAATAACTCACTGATTACAAACAAAAGACTCCAACTGGAAGACTAGAAGACTCGAGATGGTATAGAAGAATGAAAAGACAAAAGAATGTATCCAAATAGAATATGATAACCGAACAATAATAGTCAGACAAGGAGAAAGTTTAATTGACAATTCAAGAATGGGAACGCAACCAACGATTTTATTTTTATTTATTTTTTTGTAATAATATAAAACAGAAAATAGAAAGAAGGAAAAATAAAATTTAGTAAAGCGTAATCAACAAGCCAAATTGGGATTAAGGGGCAATCCCCACGGCCCCAAAAACTTGATGTAAATTTAAACTAACCTAAATAATATATTAATTTAAACCAAATTAAACTCGCAAGCGCATGAATCAATTGTAGTAATATATGCAAATACGAGGTCGATCCCACAGGGATTGCTTTAACTCCAATTTTACCAATTAATCACGCTAAACTTAATTAAACAAATAAGGAATAAATTGAATTGAATAATTGATTAAGACTAAAATTAACGAGAAAAAGAAAAGACAATTAACTAAATCAAGCACATGACACAAGAAAACCTAAGGTTATGAATCCACCAATAACCCTATTTACTTTTCCTAGAGCCAATTACTATCCAATTACCATGCCAATGTTAAAGGTTGTTCTATCTAAGGTATGAATTAATCCGTGGTCAAGAATCAACTCTTGTATCTCTACATGATAATTATATCCTATTGGTTAGGCATACAATTAAACACATAAAAACCCATTAAGCATAGAAGAATCATGTCAACCAAGTAGGACTTGGTTGATGTTGGTCATCCTCACTAGTTTGTCTACTCTTCTTAATCTTAGTTCCAATAAACCTAATTGATATTGGTCATCCTCATAGATTTATCTAAATCTCTAGATGCAAAATTACTAAAGGTGATCAATCATTAGAAACTCGAACCTGGAATAAAATACCCACAAAGATTAAGAATATAACATGGCATATAATCGGATAATAATCAACAAAGTACTTTGCAAATATTTATGTCATGGTTTCATCATAAATCTTACAAAATAACTTAGTTACACATAGAAATAAAAATAAAAGAAAAATAGAACCCGGAATGCATGGCAAAGCATGTCCCTAAGCTCTTCTTCCCTTATTGCGGAGATGGTGAATGGTGTAATGGTTCGGTGGTATGGGTTATGCGGGATGGATGGATGGATGGATCTCTTAGAGAGAGCTTAGGGCACTTATTTATACTAGAAAAACCTAAAAGGTCTGGGAGAAAGTCTCCTAAACAGTTAATGACACAAACTAGGGAAGAATCCTTCTTGACTTGGGAAACACGTCATCTGCCTTGCACGCCAGTTTTGGGGTCGATTTATCTTCTGGAAAATTCTATAAAAATATTAGAAACGTAGCTTTATCTCTTATATTTCCAGGCGTATATTGCATGCCACTAGGAAAAATCGGGAAAGCCTTCAAATCTTCATTCTCCTCCAGCTGTGCAATTCTGACGGGAAAACAACTTATGCGGGATTAATTTGTGAAACTGGAATGAATGGCTTCATGAAAAATTATGAAATCTAGACACAACAATCTTCAACCTCGTAGCTTCCTTCTCCAATTAGCCTAGCATCAAACTCCTCCGGAAAGTCGAATTATCACCAAAAACGTCCTAAGTGCACAGAATGGCTGAAACTAAGAAAGGGAAAGTAATAAGGCTCTTTTAAGATCAATTCCTTAACAAAACTTAAGGATAATTAATATGAACATATGATAAACAATGCAGCTATCATATGCCATTAACTAATTTTCCCTTCCTCCCGAGGTTTTCAGCCATGATTCCAAACTTATCATCTAATGGCACATGTACGGAATCTGATGGTGTACCTTGAGATGCTTTTGGGATCAGCTTTTCCCTCATTTCATCCTTCCTTTTCTTCATATTATCCTTTCATAATTAAATAGAAATAATTTAGTTTCTTTCATTCCAAACATTTCAGCTGTAATATGCTTAAGGAAACACAACTTGACCACTTGTATGTTATCCTTATCTGATGCAGAAGCAAATCACCATGCAAAACCTATATGTAAACATGATTTGTAGTTTCTATTTGACTATGGATTAAATTGGACTAGACACATATAATGTTTTTCTCAACAAGTAACAGACGCAAAGTTAGCATAAGATATATTGGTGGGACAAACAAGTAGTATCGTGTCAATTTTGCATGTTCATTTCAAGTGTGTTTCTTAAGTTGTATCTTGTCAATTGTAAAATTTTAATCTCCCGTGCATTTGAAATGACAAAAATGAGTGGCCCATGAATGACTTACATATTTTTCTTGAGCAACATCTTTGATCTACTGGCCATTCTTGTCATTGTGAAGAGCACCCCAATTGTCAATCACTGAAAATGAATATCCTTTCTGTTTAATAATGAAGATACAAACGTGAGAGTGCATAATGAGTATTATAAGTACTTTAGTTTCATTACCTTGTGAGTTGTCCTAGCATGTTGGATGAATGGCCTTGCTTCTCCCTTGGGGTGATACTTCAATTTCTTCCTATTATTAGTACTTTGCTTTGAAAGCTCCTACATTACACAAGTGGTACATAACAAGCAAAAGAAGAGTTAGTATTGTAAATGGTGTACAATTTGGGAAGCTCCTACCTCCTAGACTTATACATATTCATATATCTGAGTTGTACATATTTGTTCGAATGCAATAGAATACCACTATCTAACATCTTCTCCAATCAATTAGAATCTAATTTTCATAAACACTATATCCAATGATTTTTGCTCTCTTTCTCTTGTAGACGTTCTCAAATTTTACCAACCTGAAATGTAGAACTACAAGAAATGAATAGCCTAATAAATGCAAACAAGCTCTGCATTCGATTATGCCTAATACCAATAAAATACATGTAAAAGCTTGTGAAGAAGCAAAGCTTATTTATCAATAACATGCATGAACAAGCTCTTCATTATATATATATATATATATATATATTATATAAGCTCACCAGTGAAGAAACATAGCTTATTTATCACAAACCCTGCATTTGATTATTTATCACAAGCTTATATATATTAATACAAACAAATACATGTAAATGTTAATATATGCATATATATTAACTTTTAATATATATATATATATATATATATATATATATAAAGCACTGTTCTATGCTCATTCCATTTATTACTAAATCAACTTGTGATAAAAAAATTGTTGTTCAACAATATAAGAAAAAGTTGGCATCTAACTTGGACATATATTAGAAAATGATGTATAGAATGCATACCAAAAAGTGGGTAGTAGTTTAAACATTATCACATAGCCAGTCCTAGTGACTCTTAGGTCTTCCATTCCATATCCAATCATTTGGCAGATTAGCTCGTCCTTTTGCAGGTGTTCCACTTGACAAGTAGTACTTATACAACCAGTGCCTAAACATAGAGTACAACTTCGTCAACTTCTTATCAACATATTCAATTATCTTTGGATGAGATAAGTCCACCACAAATAATACCTATATTATCAAGCATAAATATATAAAAGTGAGTGCTTGAAATTATTATGAATAAACTAAATAAAAATTAAACTCACAAGCAACTTATTCCGCAGTGTCCTCTTTTCTGAAGATGGGACTTTCATCCATTTCTTGTAGCAAACTGGCGAGTGAGTCCGAACAATATTCCCTATCTTGGTAGTGAAAAAACCTGATACCACCAAATCACTTGGAACTTGAAGCATCAGTCATATGCAGTATCAGTATGAAGCATTTGTCACCCCATGTCGTCTAATAGTACCAATTAGCCGACAGAAATCATGCTCCATGTGCTAAATGCTCTCACAAATATCATTTTACATTTCAAGAACATACCATCAGACTTTTCCCCAACAAAGTTCATCAACTGGTTAATCCCTCTTACTTAAATAACACTTGAATAAGAAAATTATAGTCTGTCCCACACTAAGTGAAAAACCTACTCCATAACAATGCAAAAAAAACCTCTAAGACAATGCACCTAATATCAAGTAAGGAACCTGTATATACAGTACTTCTTAAAAATTAAACTTGCATTGTGCTGATATTTCAAAAATTTGTTCATCATAACTTGTAATCATAGATAAAGTATCATTACCAACTTAACTAAAAGGCATATCGATTCAAGAACTACTAAATATATGACCCTGTATCACGAAACCCGCTTTGATTGATTCATCCTTAATACCATCTGGCAAAGGCCATCCCAAGCATGAAAGTAATTCCATAAACACAAATACATAAACACAAGAACGAGAGCTAAATTATCAAATGTACGAGAAAACAAGAGAGACCCATCAGGGAAAATAGTGAATAACATAGACCCATTTAAGCAAAATTTCAATTTTTTACAGTTGAGACAAATTTACAAGAGAGAAATCAAGAAAAGTGCAATAATTTCAAGAGACGGAGAGAGATTTGAGTACCTTTTGAGAAGAAATTGGGAGAAAGGATAGCTGAGAAACTAGGTCTTCTTAAATCAAAGAGAGTAGAGTATGAGAGCAAGCAGATGAGGTTTGAGGAAGACGAAAGTGCGATGCAATCATGGCCACCAACAATCCGTCATCAGCAAAGTTGAGAGACTAAGAGACGAAGTGGGGTGGAAGTAGAATAAATGAATTCTAATTGGGGCTTTGTTTTTATATTTTTTATTTTTTTTATTTTTTCCCTCTTCCTTTAGTAAAACAAATGGTGATGAATTGACTTTTCTCACATAACTAGGTCACCTAATCTGAGTGATAGGAGCATATTTATGCGACTTTGTTAGCTTGTTTCTTTGCATTTAGTGAGTTAGTTTCTATTTATTATAGTGATTTAGTTTATTTTCGTATTATTGTAGGTTCAATTGGTGAAAGATGACAATAAAATGGCCAAAAAGAGCAATTTGGAGTAGTTTTGGACTTGGATGGGATAGCATGTGTATGGAGCATAATGGACGGACATTTTTGGTGACAAATGATGCTAAAAATGTGCTGTAAATCTGGAAGAATAAAATTAAGGCTTGGAAGATAAGGAATTAGCTGAAAATAAGGAGATCTTATCCAACATTATCCTATTTAATCCAACAATTTCTAAACTCATCTCCAGCTGCAAAAGGAGTTCTTATCTTATTCTAAATCGTTCCCATCTGAATTTAGGAGTCCTTATCATGTTTTAACAATGCATATCTGATTCTAAAACTCCTGAAATCATGCAAACAATTTAATTCCTTTTCTCCAAGAATTGTGCGGTGCCCTAATCTTTTTCCTCCACAAACAATGCCATGTGTCTGCCCTATAAATGCACACCCTTGCCGCAGAACTCAAAGAGAGAGCTTTAGAGAGAATTTCAGAGATAAAATATAAAGAGTGTCGCAGCTTGCAAGGAAGGAGAGTTTGGAGCCGTGCCTGCCATCAAAGGCCTTTGGATTGCTGGAATGTTTCTAGGTGTATTCTGTCCTTAATTTTATTTCAATGCTTGTTTTAATTTGGTTTTCAGTTATGATAGACATGTTGAACTAATTTCGTTTTAGCTAGAGGTGAATTCAAAGCCATGAACATATGTTGAATATGAATTGATTACATCCAGTTATTGTTTCATATATCGTGAATGAAATTTACTTATTTATTTGATTGATAACTTATTCTTGTATGTTGATTAAAGAGGCCTACTTAGTTTGCATGCATGAATTTGATGCTAAAATATCATGGAATTTCACCTAATAGTTATGAACTTATATTTATAAGTAGTGGAAGTCACTAGTCATGATTGTGTTAAGTAAATTCTTGGCAGGAGTATCATGCAGTTCATAGTTACGAATGCCATGTCAATGCTTATGATTTTCATAGAACTTAATGATCTTTGATATGTATCTCTATCAAGCAATTCATATAGGGAAATTGATAAGAATAATTTGATTGTGTCGCTGAGTCCAATTCAATGAATTTAGGAAAATCTGATGGCTAATTTGTGCAGTTCACGGTTAACTTGAGGCATTGTCATTCATGGTTTATAGGAATAATAACTGGAAATCAATTTGTGTTGCATATGTGTCATGTGTAGACCAAACCCCCTTCATTAACCCCAATTTAATATCAATTAGTTTGTTTTCTGCAAGTTACTTAGTTTTAGTTTTAAATTTCGTCCAAACCAAACCCCTCGCCATTGTGTCATGTTAGTTTAGGTTTAAATTTTGTTCAAACCTGTCCCCGTTAGTGTTTTGAGTCAAGTTAAGTCCAGAATTCGTCCAAATCACCCTTTAGTTGTTGTTTTAAGTCAATTTGTTTGTTTTGCGCTGTTTTGAGTCAGTCTGGTCAGTTTTAAGTCATTAGAGTCTAGTTTTGTGTTTTTATGTCTAATTTTTGTTGATTAGCATCCCTTCTAATCCCCAACCTAGAACGATGCCTACTTACGCATACTACAATTGTCTAAAAGGGTTTAATTTGTGTGTTAGTTTCTATCACATCACTTAGGTTATGTGAAGAACCAAATCTTTTCGTCACCTAGTGAAAACAATTGGGCGGCAAAATTTGGCACCAAAAAATTTGTGGGGAATTTAGGCTTGCTATGTGACAAACAACATTCCAAAATTGTTTTGTATCCCATAGTTGTATGTATGTGACGCTTTTTTTGAATTCCTCACCTTTTATACTAAAATGTGATGAATTTATAGGTGTCGCATAAAATGTCGTCAGCTAATCCATGTTTTCTTGTAGTGTATGATAAAACCACCTTGAAAAAATAGGATTCCATATTTGAGAGGGTTAGAACAAATTAATATAGCAGGAAATATATTAAATTTAGATAATGTAGATCTACAAGATTGGGAAAGAACGATAAAGAGATGGGAAAATGTCACATCCCAGCCCGGGCCCCACCACATCCCAGGTTCGACTCCATCGTAGCATGATATTGTCCGCTTTGGGCCCCTACCACGCCCCCGTGGTTTTGTTTCTGGGAACTTACACGAGCACTTCCCAGTGGGTCACCCATCCTGAGAATGCTCTCACCCGAACTCGCTTAACTTCGGAATTCCGATGGAACCCGAAACCAATGAGCTCCCAAAAGGCCTCGTGCTAGGTAGAGATGAGAATATACATATAAAGCTTACAAGATCCACTCCCCTAGGTGATGTGGGATGTTACAATCCACCCTCCTTATGGGCTTGACGTCCTCGTTCGCACACTTCCAGCCAGGGATTGGCTCTGATACCAAATTGTCACATCCCGGCCTAAGCCCCCACCATATCCCGGGCTCGACTCCACCGTAGCACGATATTGTCCGTTTTGGGCCACAACACGCCTTCATGATTTTGTTTCTGGGAACTCACACGAGAACTTCCCATTGGGTCACCCATCCTGGAATTCTCTCGCTCGAACTCACTTAACTTCGGAGTTTCGATGGAACCCGAAGCCAATGAGCTCCCAAAAGGCCTCGTGCTAGGTAGAGATGAGAATATACATATAAGGCTTACAGGATCTACTCCCTTGGACGATGTGGGATGTTACAGAAAAAGGTTGTGTACATGTAGCAAGAGCATACTTTAGATGATTTAGTTTTTGATTATTTTCAATCATGGAAAATACAAAATCTAGAACAACATTAGGTAGCCAAAACACATTTTAAAATTGATGGTTTTGTTACTTTGATTAAACAAGAATTTTTAGATCGTAATAGGTTAAATGGTAGAAGCAAACAAGAACAAATAAGGGCAATTAGAAATTTAGAGCAATTACAAATTTGTGATTTACAGTATATCGTTGAGTGTACTACAGATTTCTTTAAATACTTAGGAAGAATAGGTAGAATTAGTGATAATAATTTATTAGACACTTATATGACAAAAATAAAAGTACCAACAGGAGAAAAGATTTGTAATGAATGGCAAAAGCATCCAAAGAAAAATGATATTGCAATAGGACCTAGAATTCAACATGTATATGATACACTTAGACAAGAGTGTAGTCAAATAAAAGCTAAGAGACATATTAGAAAGCAATTTTACATGAGCTGTAAAAATATAGATTTACCACAACAATATGGTTGCAATAAGAAAAATAAGCATAAGAAAATATACAAAAAGAAATATAAGTCATACAAACAATACAAACAGCATAAGAACTTCAACATAAGACCTTCAAGAACATATAGGAAGAGAAAATATATTTCGAAACAATTGAAGAAAAGAAGTGGCAGACCTTGGATTAGAAAATATAAAGTGCCAAAAGATAAGAATAGTTGTAAATATTATTTACGTGGAGAAGTTGGACATATTAGACCTAAATGTCCAAAATTGGGTAAACAGTCGAGAGAAAAGGTACATTTGATGGAGTTGTTTAAGTTAGAAGAAGATGAAGATATTCAATCAATATACAACTTAGATGATTTAAGTGATAATGAGAGTATTTATAGTATAGAAAGTATAAATATGATAGACTTAGACTTGAGATATTCAAGTAGCGCAAACAGTGATTTAAAAGAGTATATGTGTGCATTTATAGAAGAAAAACATGAAGAAGAATATAAATACATTAATTTAGGGTGGCCAGAAAAATGTCATAAGCGTAGTAAATTAGTTGCAAATAAATACTATAATACATATTCAATATTGTGCGAAAAGTGTTATAATAATAAGTTATTAGAAATTAATTCAGTAGAATCACAAGAAAGTACTGAAATATTAGGAAATATTGTTCATAGTATAGAAAAGCCAAAGAATAGTTTTTTAATTACCATAAATTGTGAAATAGAATTAGCAAAAGAACATATGATACAAATAACAGCCATGATAAATACAGGAAGCACAAAGAGTGTCATAAGAGAAGAGTTAGTTCCAGAAAAATATAGACAAAAATTGGCAAAACCAGTGAGAATAACACAGTTTGATGAGAGACTAGTTTATTTAACACATTGCATTAATAATGAGTCTATTAAAGTAGAAAAACAACAATTTAGTTTACCATTAACATTTGTTTCACCAGTAGGATCATACCCATTCATTTTAGGTTTAAGTTTTTCGAAAAGTTTGCAAGGTTTTTTTTTTATGAATCCTAACATAACATTTTTTGTCACATCCTGGCCCAGGCGGACCACTTTTCGGCCCCGCTCCACCACCGTAGCACGATATTGTCCGCTTTGAGCCCCGACCATGCCCTCACGGTTTTGTTTTTAGGAACTCACACGAGAACTTCCCAATGGGTCACCCATCATGAGATTGCTCTGGCCCCTTTCTCGCTTAACCCCGAAGCCAGTGAGCTCCCAAAAGGCCTCGTTCTAGGTAGGGATGGGAATATACATATAAGGATCACTCCCCTGGGCGATGTGGGATGTTACAATCCACCCCCCTTAGGGGCCCGACGTCCTCGTCGGCACACCACGGCCAGGGTTAGGCTCTGATGCCAAATTGTCACATCTCGGCCCGGGGCGGATCACTTCCTGGGCCCGCTCCACCACCGTAGCATGATATTGTTCGCTTTGGGCCCCGACCACGCCCTCACGGTTTTGTTTTTGGGAACTCACACGAGAACTTCCCAATGGGTCACCCATCATGGGATTGCTCTGGCCCCTTTCTCGCTTAACTTTGGAGTTCCTACGGAACCCGAAGCCAGTGAGCTCCCAAAAGGCCTCGTGCTAGGTAAGGATGGGAATATACATATAAGGATCACTTCCTCCCTGCCCGGGGTGGACCACTTCCCGGGCCCGCTCCATCACCGTAGCACGATATTGTCCGCTTTGGGCCCCGACCATGCCCTTACGGTTTTGTTTCTGGGAACTCACACGAGAACTTCCCAATGGGTCACCCATCATGGGATTGCTCTCGCGCGCTACTCGCTTAACTTTGGAGTTCCTGTGGAACCCGAAGCCAGTGAGCTCCCAAAATTCCTCGTGCTAGGTAGGGATGAGAATATACATATAAAGATCACTCCCCTGAGCGATGTGGGATGTTACATTTTTCAATAGAGGCATCACAATAACTTATCAAAGTAATATTGTAGAAACATACAAAAGCATAAATATAGAAGAGTCTAGTGGCCAAGATAGTTATTATTTAGAAAACTCAAAAGAAAATGATGAGCATAATAATATAGAAGAGTTTGATGAAGAGATATTTGAACATGAATATCCAATTTTAAAAGAAGGAACCCGTATAGAAATATTACAATTAGATAGACCAAAGAGTTTAGAAGAATTATTACAATTAGCAGAACAAACTAGGATTATAGGAGAAGACCCACAGTTACATTGGAGTAAAAATAAAATACTAGCAAAATTAGATATAATTAATCCAGATTTAACCATAAAGACAACCGAGATGCCTTGTAGTTTAACAGATAAACAAGTGTTTGAGCCGTAAATAAAAGAGTTGTTTAATGTAATTAGACCCTCTAAGTCTAGACATAGATCAACAACATTTATTGTGTGAAAACATTTAGAACTAAAGAGAGGTAAGGCTAGAATAGTATATAATTACAAGAGATTAAATGATAATACATATCAAGATACCTATAAGTTACCAAATAAGGATGAACTTATAAATACAATTCAAGAAAGTACATAATTTGGTAAATTTGATTGTAAATCAGGATTTTGGCAAATATGATTAGCAAAAGAATCAATTGAGTGAACAACTTTTACTTGTCCAGAAGGACATTTTAAGTGGCTTGTTATGCCATTTGGACTTAAAAATAATCCATCGATCTTTCAAAAAAAGATGGATCAAATTTTCAAGAAATATGATAAATTTGTAGTGTTTATGTCAATGATATTTTAGTACATAGTAAAAATAGAAATGAACATAGGAAACACTTAGAGATAGTTTTACAAGAATTTATCAATAGTGGAATTGTGATTAGCAAAAATAAAATAGCATTAGAAAAGCAAGATATATTATTTTTAGAATGTATATCAAGTCAGGTACAATACAGTTACAAGATCACATAGCTAAAAAGGTCTTAGAATTTCCAGACAAATTAGAAGATAGAAAATAGTTACAAGCATTTATAGGATTGTTAAATTTTGCAAGAAATTTTATCCCTGATTTAGGAAGAAAAATAGCAGTATTTCATAGTAAAACTAGCAAAACAGGAGAAAAATATTTTAATAGTGAAGATACTAAATTAGTTCAAAATATATAGGAAGAAATTACTAAACTTAAGCCATTAACATTACCATTAGATGATAGTTATAAAATACTTGAAATAGATGCTTCATCACTAGGATGGGCAGGTATACTATACCAGAAAAAGCACAAGGAGTCACCAAAGTCTGACGAACAAATTTGTAGATATTCATCAGGAAAATTTAGTGATGTACAATCAAGATTACCATCAACGGATTTAGAAATTTTAGGAATAATTAACTTACTTGAGGCATTTTCTTTATTTTTACATAATGAAGTCTTTACTATTAGAACAGATTGTCAAAATACAGCTTCTCATTATAACAAAATACATGCTAATAAACTGACAGTCCGAAGATGGGTTAATTTTGTTGATTCAATTACAGGAAATGGTTTTAAACCAATTTTTGAACATATAAAAGGTAGTGACAATACATTAGCTGATATTTTATCAAGATTAATTTGTTGATTATGAATGGAATATCGTGGACCATCATCCTAAAATAGCACAAGACCACAAGGCAGAAGAGCACCTTTCAATAGCATAATAATGCACCATGGACCTGCACCATTCAATGGATTCCAAAATAGCATAAGCAGACTAGCATCACCACCAGTACGCACTTTAAACTTTAATGGCAATATTGTTGAAGGAATCAGATAGGCAAGCGTACCAGGACCAAGAGTACTAATGTGAAAATTAACTTAACACACAAATTAAACCCTATTGATGACAATTGTAGTATATATGCAAGTAGGGATCATTTTAGACTAGGGATTAACTAGGGATGCTAATCAACACAAATAAGACTCAAAAACACTAAACTAGACTCTATAGACTCAAAACTAACTTAAAACACTGAAAACAGCAACAAGCAATCAAAAAGACTCAATTTTAGACCTAATAAGTGATTTTGACGAAAATAAAACTTAAGTTGACTCAAAAGACTAAAAGAAAACAGATTTTGACTCAAATAACAAGACTAAATGAAAGGGGGATTGTTTTTGACGAATTTAAAACTTAAAACAAAAACTTTGTAGAAAACACTTTGTAAAAATGAAATTAGGTGAATTAAATGGGTGAAACGCTAGTTAGAGGGTCATTCTCCACACATGATATATGCATATGAAACAATTTCCAGTTATTATTCCTTTAGACTATGAATGACAACGCCCCGAGTTAATTGCATCGCACAACTAACCATCAGATCTTCCTTATTTCATTGAATTAGATGGAATCCGCATCGCAACCAAATTATCTTCTCAAGTTCCCTATATGAAACGCATAATAAAGATACATATCAAAAGTCATTAAGTTTTGTGAAAATCATAAGCATTGACAAGGCATTCATCACCATGAAATGCATGAGACTCATGCCAAGGATTTACTTAACACGATTGTAACTAGCAACCTCCACTACTTGTGAATATAAGTGAATAACTATTACGTGAAACTCCCTTATACTCTAGCATCAAATTCATGCATGTTCATCTCTTAAGCACAACCTTCAAGTCACATTCCTTATAAGTGTCGACCCTCAACCAACATACATAAACAAGTTTTGATAACTTAGATAAGCAAATCACATTCAAGACTCAAGAAACAATAACTAGATATAATCAATTCATATAAAAAATTTAATTGGCTTCGAATTCACCTCTAACTAAAAAGAACTTGGTTCCATATGTTCATCATAATTGAAAACCAAATTAATATAAACATTGAACTAAAACTAAGGATAGAATACACCTAGAAACACTCCACACTCCAATGGCAGATTTTGAACCCTCCTTGGATGGCAGATTGCACAAGTCCTCTTCTCCTTCCTTCCTTGCTTGTGGCACTAGGGTGATGTGATGTGAATTATGGTGGTTGATGGTTGAATGTATGAATGAATGAATGAGTGAATGGATGATTAAAACTTGCGGCAAAGGCTTGTATTTATAGGCTAGATCTTGCACAATTTCTGAAGGAAAATGATTGCACAATCCCATGGGAAAAGGACTAGGGTTTTGGACCTTCTAGAAATCAGAAAACCAAAGAGAATATGGAGAGGGTGCGGCATACATTTAGGAGCAGATAAGGGCTTCTAGAATGAGTATTAGGGCAGATTTCTAGAAGAATTTAGGCTAAGGGGTGCAGCACCTTTGTAGGAGAGGGATTACAACTCCCAATCCACCTAGGAATGACATATATGCAGCACATAAGGGATTAGGCTTCTAGAATTTGAGTTATGTATTTAAATGTATAACTAATCCCTTCTAAATAGCTAGAATTAAAGCACAAACTGATTTGGATAAGATAAGATAAGATAATGCCAGATTTAGGAAAGGATAAGGTTGGTTAGAATAGGATAAGATAAGGTTGGATAATGTTCCTTATTTCTTGCTCTTTCCTTATCTTCTTTGTATTTGAACTTGTTTCTCCAGATTTGTAGCATTTCCTAGCCTCTCTTGACTTCAATTTGGTCCATCCACCTTGCTCCACTCATAAGCTATCCAATTGATGCCCAAAACTGATCCAAATGACTCCAAAATGCCATTTCTTGCTCCTTTTGCCATTAGGACCTACAAATATACGAAAATAGCTTAAAAGACTATAATAAGTAGTAATTAACTAACTAAATGCAAGGAAACAACATACCTAAGCACCATAAATATGCTCCTATCAAGTACCAGGACTTTGTAATAGGCAACAGGTTCTCTTAGATTATTTTTCAAATATCCAAATCAAACAGCCAAGTATGAGGTTAGGTCATGAAAAACTAATTGGAGCCTTAGAACAAGAGTTTAATAGTTTTAATTTTAATTTCCATCAAAGCCAGCATCATATTCTTTCTCTTGAGCACAATCTTCAAGTCATTTCTAGAGACCATGAGTCATTACTTAGTAAGTTTACCAAAATGAACCAAGAACTCCAATCTCTTAGAATGCAGCAAAAGGCAAGTGACACCTTGAAAAGATAATTGAAATTAGGTTTGGAAACTGATCAGCATAAAAATAAAGAAATAGAGCTTATTAAGCCCATAGAACAAGAGGCTAATGAGCCCATAAAAGAGATAAAGATTGAGCTCTTAGAAGAAGACATTGAAATGAAGCAGCATCAGCATCTGAGTGACAAAGAAAAACAAGAATGGTATGAAAGTTTTCTAGGAATATATCTGTAGACTTAATGATAGATAATATCCTATTAGAAGAAACTTCAAAAGCAAAATTAAGAATAATGCCACCACATATGCAAAATGAGATCCTGAGTAGAGCATCATAGTCCATGAAAGAGTTACAATTACAATTACAATGTGCTTTGTATCAGTCCATCTTTGATGCAAAACCAAGGATGTATATTATTACAAAGATGTATCCACCATATTTTTGTGATAGTACATAGAGTTGTATTTGTAAACAAGAGGTTAGCATAGCTGTTACCAAGATTTACATGAGAGATTTTAGACCATGACATTTTAGTTATGAGCATCAGAAAAAGCATAATGTAGTAGAAATTACCCTAGCCTTACTATTAGAGTTTGGCTATCTTGATAAAATATTCATCAACCATGTCTTCTAATTAGAATCATTTCCTGAAAAGCTAATAAAAGTAGCAGAAGATTATCTAGAAAAGTGGAAAGAAATTTGCATAATTTTTTTAGTAGTCATCCAGATTGGTATGTACATATGCATAAAAAGAAAGCTAGGCATATAACCATGATTAATGAAGAGTCATTTAGACTATCCCCTATCTCCTCACATAAGTGGACTCCTTCATACAAAAATATTCTAAAATTTCGAGGGATCCAAATGCTAGCCTTAGATGAGTTTGAAGATTTTAGGTATGATATGATATTAGTAACAGAAGAAGAAGAAATGTATATTTACAGTAAGACAAGGATCAATCATCAGCCCTATTAGAAGCCTCAAAATTTCAAAGAATAAACAGTAGAAATGTACTACAAAGTAAAAGAGGATAGAGAAAAAGATGCAAAACTAGTAGAAGGCGATGAAGAGTGAATAACTTAACAGAAGAAGAGAGCTGCATAACATCAACAAAATGATGGAAGCATGAAAAGTTAGCAGCAAATTAACATAAGTTGAATAGCATCACGTAAACTAATGTAAATAAAGAAAAGAGCTTGATCCATCATGGACTTTTCATACACAAGATGCCTTTTTTATTAGGAATGAATAGTCCTAGGCTCTTTTCGTTAAAACTCCCTTTTTCCAATCTATCACCTCCGAACAAAATAATATTACTGTTATATTTGTCGAAATTAATATATTTGAGCTTTTTGTTTCTACGTCGACACAATTAGTTTAAATTACTTGTTTGTCAGGAAAATTTGTCTCCTCATGTGATGGCTAATAAAAGATGAAAGAATCTCAGTTTATAAGAGCATCTCTAATACAAGGACCTCAAATTTTATTGAGCGGTGCTGCATACACATCTATTTTTATTTCTCACATATATTTTCAACTTCAACCGTCAGATCAAATGAATTGAAAAAGAATTAATGGCAAAAAATTAATAAGGGTGTGATTGGTAAAAATGGTTGCAGTTCGAGAAGTATCAATCTTATATTTGAGTCTTATTATAAGGCAAAATATCTTCAATGTACATGAGATTTAAAACTCATATTTGAATTTGAGACAAAGTGAGATCGAAATTTGTGTTTCAATATAAGATTTGAGTCCAAGTTGGAGTCCTTGTTAAGTACAAAAAATGTTATTCATTCAAGAAAAATGAGATTTGAGTTTTGAGTCCGATCATCTGCAATGCAAAAACTCAAATTGTTAAAACTCAAATATGAGTTTTGAGTCCAATATTTTATACTTCAATGCAGAGACCCAAATTTTAAAATTCAAAATGAGTAGTAACCTTGAGTCTTTGTATTGGAAAAGAAAACCAAAGTACATAAATCCACTCAAAATGAGTTTGAACCTTTGTATTGGAAAAGAAACTAAAATATATAAATCCACCACCTTTTTAATACCTAAATATACGAATATATGTCTAAAATTTGAGTCTTTTGCATTAAAAAAGAAGATCAAATGCATAAATCCACTACCTTTTTTTAATCCAAATATAAAATATAGGTCTAGAATTTGAGTCGAGATACTCCGCGTAGTACTAGATTACCCAATGAACGTTTCCTCCTCCATCGGTCGGTCCACACTTTCCTTTGTTTCTAAACTGTCATTAAGCTGGGTCACATGGTTGCTTCGGCATCATAGCCTCAACCTTCTCTTATCCAACTTACAAGCAAACCTCAATCAGTAAGTTGTATATCCAATATCTAGGAAAAAAGAAACACATGAAATGTTGCTATTTCCATTCTTTCCAATTTTACCCTAATCCTTCTTTATATGTATTTGATTCTCTCACTTATTCTAAGATATACCAAATTCGTAACAAGTAATTAATAGCAAAAAATAAAAATAAAATTGCAATAGTGTTGTAGGCCAATTTAACTGAACAACATAAAGGATATACAAAGAAGGGTGTGGCACAACAAAGAGAGATGTGTAATTGTGATGTCTGTATTATCTCACACCAACGTGCCATTATTTATAGTAGTAGGAAAAGTAAACCTTACTGCAATAGTATTACAACTCTAATAGGATAATATCTAATCTAAGAGATATGGTAAAACACAAGGATATCCCAAGATATGATAGGATTTACATGATCACATTCTTAATCTAATATGATTGTAACAGTCCCCCTTGAGTGTGTAAATACTTAAACAAAACATTGCATCAGGTCTTTAGCGGAAGAAGTAGAGCAGTTGAAGAAGTCATCCGCACAATGGGCGAATGTGAGTCTCAAATTAATGACAACATGCATTGGTAATAAAACTCACAAAATCTTGCTATGGTAAAACTCAAAGTAGGTGAAAAATCTATAGACCAACGTCATACGGGACGAAAGTAGTAAACCTCGTAAGGGTATAACCAGCCCAGGATGGGTGCCTCATCAAAACCTAGTTAGGTGGCAAAAATCCAATGGTAAAAATGCTCCTAATCGTGGGGAAAAAGTTCATTAAGATTGAGTGAGTATATCTCTGTTACTCCCCCTAAGTTCGACAAAACTTCCAAATAAGAGAAATACAAGTTATTCAGGTTAGAAAGTTTACGCATATCGATTCCTCGGGCAAGCTTATGAAAAGTAGACTTGGGCAATGACTTCGTCAAGAGATCGGCCAGGTTATCCTATGAACGAATTTGCTTGACTTCAATGTTATGATGTTGTTGATGTATCCCTTATTCAGTTAGTCGATACAAGCAATGTTGTCATCGAAGATAGTTGTAGGGATGTCAATGACAGTTGAAAGACCGCTAGTCCTTTGAATATGTTACATGACCAGTCTCAGGCAAAAGATTTCATGCGTAGCTTTATGCAAGGCAAAAATCTCAGCATGGTTCGAAGAAGTCGTAACTAATGATTGCTTGGTAGATGTTGGAACCAAATTGGCTCACCTCCGTGAACGGGGGTTGGGCACAAAATCCGAGTAAACCTGAGCAATCTAAAAAATAGTAAAATAACCGTAAGCAAGCCTTAGACCTGGGGGAGGGGATGGTGTTGGTCAAAGGCTCTTTGACGGTCAAGTTAGTGAATAATATTAGACTCAAGCAGTGGGAAGGAGAATTGAAGTGTATAGATTGTGATACCGTAGATGAACCCTAGGTGGGTGTATTCATACCATGGGAGAGAGCTTTTTAGGATAGAATACTTGTTCTAAGACGGGAGAATCCTAGAAGATATCTGGTAAGTAGATATTGTATTCTCTTTGGAGTTGTGATTACTTACAGTGCACGCCTATCTCTAGATTGTAGGGACTCCAAGACTTTTAGGTTTTGATTGTGTTCTATCCGAATCAGATCACATGTCTTACGAAACAAGCATGATCATCCAACGAAGTTGCTAGGACTCCACCTAGTGCCCTGGAGTAGAGTGATGGTGGCACCCTACTCCGTCTGATACAGCTCCACCCAGAGCTGGTGAGTCCATGGTCGAACTTATGAGGTACCAGTATTTGGATCAGACTTACTCCAGTCTTAGAGAATCATGATCCCATAATTGCCCATAACCATATGTCTGAGATGCAACCTTTTCTTCTTGAGGATGGATCGTTATCCAAAGACCATGCTTTTTAGAGTAAGCTGCAATACGTACCATTTAGTCTTCAAATTCTTTGCCAATGAGTTAAGTTATCATTAAGGCGGGGTAGTCGATTCACTTCGATTTCCATCACGTAATCTTTAGAATCATGAAAAATCAATTGCAATGATGACAAAACACCTCCGTTTTACGCACTTGCTTCTTCCATGCTTTTTATTTATTAACTTCGATCTTCATACGTGTCGATCCCGAGATGCACGACTCTTCACTTTCAATGGTGAGATCTTCTGGTGATTTGCCTTTAAATAGCTTTCTTCAGTCACAATTTTCTTCAATCTTTCTACATTTTTGCCATGACACTTGTTTTTCCTTTGTTCAACTCTAATTTTCTTTTGAGTATTTCGTTGAAGAAAACTTCAATCCTAGAAAATTGTGTCGCCTATTGTAAATCCCTAAATATTCCTAGAAATGTTTCCTTACTTCTTGCAACTCGCTTTATAATTTTTCATGCTTTTTGCAACTCGTCCTATAATATCCAACCTTTTGTAAGGCTCTCCATGTAGGCTTTATGGAAAGTTTGGATATGCACGAAGCGTGAAGATCCACCAAAGGGTCTTTTGTCACCACTTTCCTCCTCACTTGATGCTTGTTAACTGTGACGGTGACAACCCTTCGTCAAACACTCGCATATGTGGCATTTATATGGCTTAAGTGTTTGAAACCCTACTAGAATGCCCCATCACCAACCTTCTTCATGTTGGACACCTTGTGCAGAATATATATTGGTGCCCAGTTCCTTCAGGATGATGGGGTGTTCTTGTGAATTATTCATCTCCATGTGTTTCCATTTCCTCTACTTGTGGATGACGACGATGGTGGATCTGTATATGAGGACTCGCCCGCAATATAGTATCATGCACGATATGGAGCTAGGTAGGCGGAGCATGCAGCTGTCTTAACGGTGGTATTCTCTCCTGAATCAATGATTTCAGTTCAACTTGCCGTTTCGACTTAGGATCTTCTCTTTCGCTAGGGGTGAGGGCATGTCTCCCTCAACCGTCATACTAATTTGACCTTCTTTGCAACTTTGATAATAAACATGTGTTTGTGTAAAAATTGAGTCCAACTGTGTCATGT